>NW_027361766.1:14130000-15330000 GCF_039654945.1 Dendrobates tinctorius | reverse complement strand
GCATAGGTCCCCAAAAGGCAGGTAAATGTCCCCAAAAGGCAGGTAAATGTCCCCAATAGGCAGCAAAGGTCCCCAATAGGCAGGTAAATGTCCCCAATAGGCAGCACAGGTCTCCATTAGGCAGGTAAATGTCCCCAATAGGCAGGTAAATGTCCCCATTAGGCAGCACAGGTCCCCAATAGGCAGGTAAATGTCCCCATTAGGCAGCACAGGTCCCCAATAGGCAGGTAAATGTCCCCATTAGGCAGCACAGGTCCCCATTAGGCAGGTAAATGTCCCCATTAGGCAGGTAACTGTCCCCATTAGGCGGCACAGGTCCCCATTAGGCAGCACAGGTCCCCAATAGGCAGGTAAATGTCCCCATTAGGCAGCACAGGTCCCCATTAGGCAGGTAAATGTCCCCATTAGGTCCCCATTAGGCAGGTAACTGTCCCCATTAGGCGGCACAGGTCCCCATTAGGCAGCACAGGTTCCCAATAGGCAGGTAAATGTCCCCATTAGGCAGCACAGGTCCCCATTAGGCAGCACAGGTCCCCAATTGGCAGGTAAATGTCCCCATTAGGCAGGTAAATGTCCCCATTAGGCAGGTAAATGACCCCATTAGGTCCCCATTAGGCAGGTAAATGTCCCCATTAGGCGGCACAGGTCCCCATTAGGCAGCACAGGTCCCCATTAGGCAGCACAGGTCCCCAATTGGCAGGTAAATGACCCCATTAGGCAGGTAAATGTCCCCATTAGGCAGCACAGGTCCCCATTAGGCAGGTAAATGTCCCCATTAGGCAGGTAAATGTCCCCATTAGGCAGGTAATTGTCCCCATTAGGCGGCACAGGTCCCCATTAGGCAGCACAGGTCCCCAATTAGCAGGTAAACGTCCCCATTAGGCAGGTAAATGACCCCATTAGGCAGGTAAATGTCCCCATTAGGCAGCACAGGTCCCCATTAGGCAGGTAAATGTCCCCATTAGGCAGGTAAATGTCCCCAATAGGCAGGTAAATGTCCCCATTAGGCAGCACAGGTCCCCAATAGGCAGGTAAATGTCCCCATTAGGCAGCACAGGTCCCCAATAGGCAGGTAAATGTCCCCATTAGGCAGCACAGGTCCCCATTAGGCAGGTAAATGTCCCCATTAGGCAGGTAACTGTCCCCATTAGGCGGCACAGGTCCCCATTAGGCAGCACAGGTCCCCAATAGGCAGGTAAATGTCCCCATTAGGCAGCACAGGTCCCCATTAGGCAGGTAAATGTCCCCATTAGGTCCCCATTAGGCAGGTAACTGTCCCCATTAGGCGGCACAGGTCCCCATTAGGCAGCACAGGTTCCCAATAGGCAGGTAAATGTCCCCATTAGGCAGCACAGGTCCCCATTAGGCAGCACAGGTCCCCAATTGGCAGGTAAATGTCCCCATTAGGCAGGTAAATGTCCCCATTAGGCAGGTAAATGACCCCATTAGGTCCCCATTAGGCAGGTAAATGTCCCCATTAGGCGGCACAGGTCCCCATTAGGCAGCACAGGTCCCCATTAGGCAGCACAGGTCCCCAATTGGCAGGTAAATGTCCCCATTAGGCAGGTAAATGACCCCATTAGGCAGGTAAATGTCCCCATTAGGCAGCACAGGTCCCCATTAGGCAGGTAAATGTCCACATTAGGCAGGTAATTGTCCCCATTAGGCAGGTAATTGTCCCCATTAGGCAGGTAATTGTCCCCATTAGGCAGCACAGGTCCCCATTAGGCAGCACAGGTCCCAATTAGCAGGTAAACGTCCCCATTAGGCAGGTAAATGACCCCATTAGGCAGGTAAATGTCCCCATTAGGCAGGTAAATGTCCCCATTAGGCAGGTAAATGTCCCCATTAGGCAGGTAAATGTCCCCATTAGGCAGGTAATTGTCCCCATTAGGCGGCACAGGTCCCCATTAGGCAGCACAGGTCCCCAATTAGCAGGTAAACGTCCCCATTAGGCAGGTAAATTACCTCAATAGGACCCGGCGTTAAAAAAAAAAAAAAAAAAAAAAAAAGTACTCACCTATGTCCCCCCGCTGCTCTGAAGAGGAGCCCGCTCATCTCAGTCTTCTTCCTGCACAGGCACACAGGCGGCGTGACGTCATCAGGCCGCGCAGGCGGCGTGATGACAATCACGCCGTCTGTGTGCACTGTGCTCTGCTGCATACGGAGGGCTGCGTAACGCCTTTCCTCGGCCCGCCCGCGATTACAGGGCCCGCCGGCATTGAACTGCAGTGCAGTTCATGAGTTCATTGTCGGCCTGGCGGGGGGCCCGATAAAAGTCCTTGGCGGGCCGCATGTGGCCCGCGGGCCATAGTTTGAGGACCCATGCTCTAGTCAGTATGTACAGCGAGGGTGGGGTGATGCAGAGCAGGCAGAGATGACGCCTCAAGCAGGGGACAGTGTTTCTTTGGCAGTTGGGAGTCTGCAGCACATGGTTGATTTCATGCTGCAGTGCCTGGGAAACGACCGCCGCATCGCCCACATTATCAACACGGCTGATTATTGGGTGTACACCCTCCTAGATCCTCGCTACCGGGACAACTTACAAAGCCTCATAACACCGTTGAACCGGGAGCGTAAAATGCGGGAGTGCGAAGAGACACTGGTGCATTCCATCATGTTCTCCATTCCACCCGAGAGCAGTGCTGCTAGTGCTTTACAAAGCTGCTCTGTGTGTCGAGGCAGTGGAGTAAGCTCTGCAGAAAGAGGGAGCAGAGGCAGCGCCTCAGCACAAGGCATGACCAGTATGGCCCAAATGTGGCAAAGTTTTGTGTGCCCGCCACAAATGTCTACACCATCACAGACGGCTCCAGTCAGCAAGAGGCAACGTTTCCGTCAGATGGTGACAGACTACATGTCTTGCCCTGTCAGTGTACTCCCAGACGGCTCTTCCCCCTTCAAGTTTTGGGTCTCTAAGCTGGATACATGGCCAGAGCTTAGCCAGTATGCATTGGAGGTGCTGGCTTTCCCTGCTGCTAGTGTATTATCAGAACGCATCTTTAGTGCCGCAGGTGGTGTACTAACAGACCGTCGCACGCGACTATCCTAACATAACGTTGACCGGCTTACTTTTCTGAAAATTAACAAGGCCTGGATCTCGCCAGAATTTGCCAGTCCTCTTCCAGAATAAATAATTGGTTGGCAACAGTATCCAGGTCTCCTGTTGTGTTCATGTTTCTACCACCTGAACTGTAATCCCTGGGCTCCAACACCGCCAGTTGTTGCTCAGAAGTGCTGTCTGCACAGAGAAAAACACATGCTCCAGTGTTAGTGGGGTTCAGTAACGCTAGCTGCTCCCCTGCCGTGTGTCCGGCAATGTCTACTGCTGCCTCCACATTCACACTACTACTGATTTCAAACTTGCTCCAATTAGGCCTCTGGCTCCACTCTGTCTATAGTTTTTCCCCTGGCCTCCAACACCGCCAGTTGCTACTCAGAAGTCAACAATCAACACTTGTTCCTGTGTTACTGGGGTTCAGTTCACTACTAGTAGTGGGAATGTGGCCAGAGCAGGAGACATTGCCGGACACACATCAGGGGATCAACTGACGTGACTGAACCCCAGTAACACAGGAACAAGTGTTGATTGTGCATACCGCACTTTTGAGCAGCAACTGGCGGTGTTGGAGGCCAGGGTAAATACTAGAGACAGTGGAGCCAGAGGCCTAATTGGAGCACGGTTAAAATCAGTAGTAGTCTACAACCGATATTAAACTTGATGAAATTAGGCCTCAGCCTACACCCTGATTGACCCTGGGTTCCAACATCGCCAGTTGCTGCTCAGAAGTGTCTTTGGCATGGGTACTCCCTCCTGCCCAGCCTGGTTCCAGCACGCCTGCTGTTTCCGGGTAGTATCAACGTCACTTCGCCACCAAAACGTTGTCCTGTCGTGTTGCGGGTTAGCCGACTCTATGGTGCCTGCAGTTTATGGGCTTCCTATGTGGGCTGCGGGATCTGGCAACAAAGGCTGGTTCCGTAGTGCCAATAGGACAAGCACCCCCTGTAGGACTGTGGATTTCGGTAACTGCGGCCAGTTCGCGGCCTTGCAACTTTGTTTTTCATGGGTACCTTCTGCTACCCCTCTGGGTTCCAGCATCATCAGCTGGTTCCAGGCAGAGCCTTTGGCCTAGGTGCCTCCTTCTCGGTATCCGAGTTCCAGCAACGTCTGCTGGTCCTTGGTAGTGCTTTCTAGCACAGGTACCTCCTGCTTAGTAACCGGGTTCCAGTACCATCAGCTGGTCCACGGTTGTGCCATTGGCTCTTGTTCCTTCTGCTGCCCCTCCGGGTTCCTGCACCATCAGCTGGTTCTCAGCAGTGTCTTTGGCATGGGTACTCCCTCCTGCCCAGCCTGGTTCCAGCACGCCAGCTGTTTCCGGGAAGTGTCAACGTCACTTTGTCACCAATACGTTGTCCTGTCGTGTTGCGGTCAGGTTAGCTGAGTCTATGGTGCCTGCAGTTTAGGTGCTTCCTATGTGGGCTGCTGGTTCTGGTAATAAAGGCTGGTTCCGTAGTGCCAATAGGACAAGCACCCCCTATAAGGACTGTGGGTTTCGGTAACTGCGGCCGGCTCGCGACCTTGCAACTTTGTTTTTCATGGGTACCTTCTGCTACCCATCCAGGTTCCAGTACCGTCAGCTTGTTCTCGGCAGTGCCTTTGGCTGAGGTGCCTCCTTCTCGGTATCCGAGTTCCAGCAATGTCTGCTGGTCCTTGGTAGTGCTTTCTAGCACAGGTACCTCCTGCTTAGTAACCGGGTTCCAGCACCTTCAGCTGGTCCTCGGTAGTGCCATTGGTTCTTGTTCCTTCTGCTGCCCCTCCGGGTTCCTGCACCATCAGCTGGTTCTCAGCAGTGTCTTTGGCATGGGTACTCCCTCCTGCCCAGCCTGGTTCCAGCACGCCAGCTGTTTCCGGGAAGTGTCAACGTCACTTTGTCACCAATACGTTGTCCTGTCGTGTTGCGGTCAGGTTAGCTGAGTCTATGGTGCCTGCAGTTTAGGTGCTTCCTATGTGGGCTGCTGGTTCTGGTAATAAAGGCTGGTTCCGTAGTGCCAATAGGACAAGCACCCCCTATAAGGACTGTGGGTTTCGGTAACTGCGGCCGGCTCGCGACCTTGCAACTTTGTTTTTCATGGGTACCTTCTGCTACCCATCCAGGTTCCAGTACCGTCAGCTGGTTCTCGGCAGTGCCTTTGGCTGAGGTGCCTCCTTCTCGGTATCTGAGTTCCAGCAATGTCTGCTGGTCCTTGGTAGGGCTTTCTAGCACAGGTACCTCCTGCTTAGTAACCGGGTTCCAGTACCATCAGCTGGTCCACGGTTGTGCCATTGGCTCTTGTTCCAGCACCGTCAGCTGGTTCTCGGCAGTGTCTTTGGCACAGGTACTCCCTCCTGCCCAGCCTGGTTCCAGCACGCCAGCTGTTTCCGGGAAGTGTCAACGTCACTTTGTCACCAATACATTGTCCTGTCGTGTTGCGGTCGGGTTAGCCGAGTCTATGGTGCCTGCAGTTTAGGTGCTTCCTATGTGGGCTGCGGGTTCTTGTAATAAAGGCTGGTTCCATAGTGCCAATAGGACGAGCACCCCCTGTAAGGACTGTGGGTTTCGGTAACAGCGGACAGCTCGCGGCCTTGCAACTTTGTTTTTTATGGGTACCTTCTGCTACCCATCCGGGTTCCAGTACCGTCAGCTTGTTCTCGGCAGTGCCTTTGGCTGAGGTGCCTCCTTCTCGTTATCCGAGTTCCAGCAATGTCTGCTGGTCCTTGGTAGTGCTTTCTAGCACAGGTACCTCCTGCTTAGTAACCGGGTTCCAGCACCGTCAGCTGGTCCTCGGTAGTGCCATTGGTTCTTGTTCCTTCTGCTGCCCCTCCGGGTTCCAGCACCGTCAGCTGGTCCTCGCTAGTTCCATTTGCTCTTGCAGCTTCTGCTACTCATCCGGTTTCCAGCACCATCAGCTGGTTCCAGGCAGAGCCTTTGGCCTAGGTGCCTCCTTCTCGGTATCCGAGTTCCAGCAATGTCTGCTGGTCCTTGGTAGTGCTTTCTAGCACAGGTACCTCCTGCTTAGTAACCGGGTTCCAGCACCGTCAGCTGGTCCTCGCTAGTTCCTTTGGCTCTTGCAGCTTCGGCTACTCATCCGGGTTCCAGCACCGTCAGCTGGTTCCTGGCAGTTCCTCAGCCTTCTTGTACCTTCTGCTACATTTCCAAGTTCAAGCTTTTGGAAATGGTTTTTGTTTATTATCACTCTGGATCTCCCTGACGACAACCCTGAAGACGACGACCCTGAAGACCACCCCGAAGAAGACGACGACCACGAAAATGATGACCCTGAAGACTGCAACCCTGAACACCACCCCGAAGAAGACCAAAAAGATGACCCTGAAGAAGATGACAAAGAGGACAAAGAACATGAAGACAACCACCAAGATACAGAACAACAAGAGACAGAAGACCAAGAAGCAGAAGACCAAGAAGCTGCAGAACAAAAAGCAGAAGAACATTAAGCATAAGACTAAAAATCAGAGCAAAAGATATTATCTAAAGTATAAGCAGAAGAAGACTAAGCAGTGTATGGGGGTGAGTCCGTTCCTCCTTGTGGTGCCCCTGGAAAATGCCTGATGCAGGCCAAACCGAACGTGGACAAATCCTGTTGTAAATCTTTTGTGACAGGCAGAACGGAAGGTGTAATCTTCAAACTTTTATAGATAACAACTACAGGAATGCCTGTCACAAATAAGAATATGATGAAGAAGAATAGGAAGAAGATGAAGAAGTAGAATATGAAGAAGAATAATAGTTGAATAAGAAGAATATGAAGAATGTAAAAAAAAGAATAGGAAGAAGGTGAAGAAGAAGAAGATGAATAAGGTGAAGAAGAAGTTGATGAAAAAGATGCTGTTGCTGCTGCTGCTGAGGATCATGAAGGAGAAAGTGTGGGAGAAGTAAAAAAGAAGGTGAAGAGCATGGAAGTAGTGAAACATACATATCTGTCAAAATATAAAAAGGTTAACATAGTAAATATCTTTGTAACTCCGAACGTCTTAAAAAAAAATGTATTCCTGCTATTCCATTTGATTGGGCTAAACCTCTATGCCTTTAATGTCTCCTCTACCTTCCCCAATACATTCTACATTATTCTTAGTTGTTTTTCTTCATGTAGAATTAACCTACAAGGAAAGAAAGGGTTTTTTTTAATTCCGATATTTCTGTCCCTTTGACTTGCATTGGTTTTCGGTATCAGAATCGGCGATACCCGATACTTTTTTGGTATCGGTCCGATCCAATCCGATCCGATATTTCATGATATCGGATGGTATCACTCAACACTAGTTAGGAGCAGTACTTTCAAGTAATTATAAGAGATTTCAAAGTCTCTTGGTGGCAAAAAGGCAGAAGAGGGAATATATGACAATATTTACAGACCTGAAATCCAGTATTCATTTTCTCAGTTGGTCATGGTACATGCAGAAATATACTTGAAGTAAATAAGGGATAATGTGTGGTGAGGCGGTGGACCTTCGATTTCCTCAACACGCAGAGCAATAGGTTCTTCTGTACACATTTAGTGCGACCTAATGCTGGAGAAGCATGCCTTAAACCGGACAGCAGGGATCCAGGGTTAAAAAAAAGTTTAAAAGTCTTCAGCCATTTTGGCTGTAGAAGTCAGGGGAAGATCCAAGGCATTAGGCCTGGCTGTAAGTCTTGAGATGAAGAGAAGGATGAACCTCCAGGCTTGGAGCCTGGAGGAGGTCAGGAGACCGCTCACATCAGGTCTGCTCTGGGTCACATCTTGAACCAGAATCCTCAGGGAACCTACCTGAACCCTGTCTTGTCTCCACAGAGACTAGAGGTTGCTCCTCCCATTGAACCTTGGTGACAGGGTCGCGACCAATAGGATAACTCTCAATTCTTGTGTCAGACTTCACATTGACATTAATATATAAATAATTAATACAGTGGGGCAAAAAAGTATTTTGTCAGTCAGCAATAGTGCAAGTTCCACCACTTAAAAAGATGAGAGGCGTCTGTAATTTACATCATAGGTAGACCTCAACTATGGGAGACAAACTGAGAAAAAAAAATCCAGAAAATCACATTGTCTGTTTTTTTTTTTCATTTTATTTGCATATTATGGTGGAAAATAAGTATTTGGTCAGAAACAAAATTTCATCTCAATACTTTGTGATATATCCTTTCTTGGCAATGACAGAGGTCAAACGTTTTCTGTAAGTCTTCACAAGGTTGCCACACACTGTTGTTGGTATGTTGGTCCATTCCTCCATGCAGATCTCCTCTAGAGCAGTGATGTTTTTGGCTTTTCGCTTGGCAACACGGACTTTCAACTCCCTCCAAAGGTTTTCTATAGGGTTGAGATCTGGAGACTGGCTAGGCCACTCCAGGACCTTGAAATGCTTCTTACGAAGCCACTCCTTCGTTGCCCTGGCGGTGTGCTTTGGATCATTGTCATGTTGAAAGACCCAGCCACATTTCATCTTCAATGCCCTTGCTGATGGAAGGAGGTTTGCACTCAAAATCTCACGATACATGGCCCCATTCATTCTTTCATGTACCCGGATCAGTCGTCCTGGCCCCTTTGCAGAGAAACAGCCCCAAAGCATGATGTTTCCACCACCATGCTTTACAGTAGGTATGGTGTTTGATGGATGCAACTCAGTATTCTTTTTCCTCCAAACACGACAAGTTGTGTTTCTACCAAACTGTCCTATGGTCTGATGAAACCAAACTAGAACTTTCTCCCAAAACTCCTCTGGATCATCCAAATGCTCTCTAGCAAACTTCAGATGGGCCCGGACATGTACAGGCTTAAGCAGTGGGACACGTCTGGCACTGCAGGATCTGAGTCCATGGTGGCGTAGTGTGTTACTTATGGTAGGCCTTGTTACATTGGTCCCAGCTCTCTGCAGTTCATTCACTAGGTCCCCCCGCGTGGTTCTGGGATTTTTGCTCACCGTTCTTGTGATCATTCTGACCCCACGGGGTGGGATTTTGCGTGGAGCACCAGATCGAGGGAGATTATCAGTGGTCTTGTATGTCTTCCATTTTCTAATTATTGCTCCCACAGTTGATTTCTTCACTCCAAGCTGGTTGGCTATTGCAGATTCAGTCTTCCCAGCCTGGTGCAGGGCTACAATTTTGTTTCTGGTGTCCTTTGACAGCTCTTTGGTCTTCACCATAGTGGAGTTTGGAGTCAGACTGTTTGAGGGTGTGCACAGGTGTCTTTTTATACTGATAACAAGTTTAAACAGGTGCCATTACTACAGGTAATGAGTGGAGGAAAGAGGAGACTCTTAAAGAAGAAGTTACAGGTCTGTGAGAGCCAGAAATCTTGATTGCTTGTTTCTGACCAAATACTTATTTTCCACCATAATATGCAAATAAAATGAAAAAAAAACAGACAATGTGATTTTCTGGATTTTTTTTTCAGTTTGTCTCCCATAGTTGAGGTCTACCTATGATGTAAATTACAGACGCCTCTCATCTTTTTAAGTGGTGGAACTTGCACTATTGCTGACTGACTAAATACTTTTTTGCCCCACTGTATATGAGTTTAGTGAGTAATGGATTCATTTAACCATATAACAGTAAAAGGATAACTTAGAGGTGAGGCGTACAAAAGTTAATCACGGTCCAGGGTTACTTAAAGGGACATACCCAGTCTGGACCGGGTCACTACACAGGAAGCTGATGTAATGAGCTTCTGTCAGTGGTTGTCTGGTAGCTCTAAAAATGGCTACCATGGAAAGGCTTAGAGCAAGCCACTCCAATAACCCTTCCCCTAGCCTTTGTAATGAACCCATCTACAGGGACCTGGACTTAAACAGGAATCCCTGGGCTCGTGCCAGAGAGTCAGCTGCGGTTGGGTGGAGCAGGCTGGCAGGAGTGGTTAGGTAGCCGGGTTAGAGCAAAGAGGGTACAGAAGATATAAAATTAGAAAATGAAAGAATAATCAGTAAAACAAGCCGAGGTCAAAACATGAAGCAAATATACTACACAGGAGCTGAACACACAGGACTTAACCATAAGAGCACAAGTCTAGATCTGGCAACTTTCAGCAATAAGATGGAAGCTTTAGTAGGATGTGATGCTTTTTTATTGGCTGCAGCAAGGAGCTGATGACTCCAGCTGGACAGCACACACACCCATACTGTTAACTGGACGACACTGCAGGTCTCAGCCTGCCTAACATTAGTGGCTGGACACAGCCCCAATTGTCCAGAACTTCTGGTTGAAACATCTCTTCTATCATCATCACCACTCACAGGATGAATATGGCAGACACAGAGATTGATATAGCAGGAACAGGTCCTGGTAGGGAGGTGCTAGCTTTCCACATTAGAGAACATGGCCTATGTGGTAATGTATGGCCAGCTGTGAATTCTATTTGTGGTAATAGCTGAGATATTTGGGGTAGAAAAGGAGAAAGACTTCATTAGAGAATATTTTTTTACTCCTTACTGACATGGTAATTTTCCATTTTCACATTTTTCATATTTTCCTCCCCTTCTTCCAGAAGCCATATTTTATTTTATTTTTCTGTCAACATAGCTATATGAGGGCATGTTTTTTTGTGGGATCAAATGTACTTTTTAATGACATCATCCATTTTATTATGGCATGTACTGGAAAACAGGAAAAAAAATTCAAGAGTTGCAAAATTGGGAAAAAAAAGCAATTCTGTGCTGGATTTTTTGTTTTTCTTTTCATGGTGTCCATTGTGCAGTAAAAATAACCTAGCATGATTTTTCAGGTCAATATGATTATGATAATTCCAAACATGCTGGGAAAACAAATCAGAAATTTGTAAAAAAAAAAAAAGGTTCATGCATCGCCATTTTTCGAGACTGGTAACATTTTCATATTCTGCCCAGTGAAGCTATTATTGATACCATTTTGTGGTAGACACAACATTTTGTTTCCTTTCTATTGCATTATATCGGAAATGGTAACAAGAAAATCTGAACTCACCTTATCCTTCTTTCAAGATGTGGTTTTAATCCATAAAAATGGCTACATTGATATTTGTGGAGGTGCAGGTGTCAGTGGACCCATAGAAGTGCCAGCGAGTGTGAAATGGCCGTAGTCTGACAGGTCTCACTGTTCATGAAAAAACTCCCCTGACACCTAAACCTCCGCATATATCAATGTAACCAATTTTATGGATTAAAACCACATCTTGAAAAAAGGATCGGCTGAATGCTGCTTTCCTTGTTACCTTTTCCCATATAAAACATTTATTATTATTATTATTTATTATTATAGCACCATTTATTCCATGGCGCTTTACATGTGAGAAGGGGTATACATAATACATACAAGTACAGTAATCTTAAACAATACAAGTCACGACTGGTACAGGATGAGAGAGGACCCTGCCTGCGAGGGCTCACAATCTACAACGGGATGGGTGAGGATACAGTAGGCGAGGGTAGAGCTGGTCGTGCAGCAGTTTGGTGGATCGGTGGTTACTGCAAGTTGTAGGCTTGTCAGAAGAGGTAGGTCTTCAAGTTCTTTTTGAAGGTTTGCGAGAGTCTGATATGTTGTGGTAGAGAGTTCCAGAGTAGAGGGGATGCGCGGGAGAAATCTTGTATGCGATTGTGAGAAGAGGAGATAAGAGGGGAGTACAGAAGGAGATCTTGTGAGGATCGGAGGTTTCGTGCAGGTAAGTACCGGGAGACTAGGTCACAGATATACGGAGGACTCTGGTTGTGGATGGCTTTGCATGTCATGGTTAGGGTTTTGAACTGGAGTCTTTGGGTAATGGGGAGCCAGTGCAGGGATTGACAGAGGGGAGAGGCCGGGGAATAGCGGTGGGACAGGTGGATTAGTTGGGCAGCAGAGTTAAGAATAGATTGGAGGGGTGCGAGAGTGTTAGAGGGGAGGCCACAGAGCAGGAGGTTGCAGTAGTCAAGGCGGGAGATGATGAGGGCATGGACTAGGGTTTTTGCAGATTCTTGGTTGAGGAATGTACGGATCCGTGAAATATTTTTGAGTTGAAGTCGGCAGGAAGTGGAAAGAGCTTGGATATGTGATTTGAAAGAGAGATCAGTGTCAAGGATAACCCCGAGGCAGCGAGCTTGTGGGACTGGAGAGAGTGGGCAGCCGTTTACCTTAATGGATAGGTCCGTTGGGGGGGGGTCACGTGAGATGGGCGAAAGATAATTAAAACATGTTCTTTATGCATGTACCACCCACAAGAGATCCGACAAGGCTATTTCTGAGAATTTGGGTTGAAATAACACAGAGGAAAAAAAGTGACTTGGTGCCTGGAATAACCCTTCATTTAAAAAAAAAAAAAATCTATTGCATTATTTGCTGTGCTGCAGTGGCTGAAAAATTGAATTTCTGGATTTTGACTTTACTTTTCTTTCCAATGTTAATTTTGAATTAATTTAATATTTTGATAGATTGGACTTGTGCGGACAGAGCGATGCCACGCTGTATCCCAAAAGTCGAATCTATGTTTGCTTTTATTTTTATTTATTTATTTCTAATGGAGGAACGAGGATGATTTTATATTGTACTTTTTTTTGTCCAGTATTTTTTATGCCTCTTAAAGGACTTGTGCATGTTACTGATGGATAGTTTGACTCCGGCATTTTAGGAGTTAATAGAAAAGCTCCACTTCACTCACTTCTGTTAGAGGCAGATGATTGCTAAACAGTATAGCCATCATCTGCCAGAAAAGATATGTATGTCAGTATGTCATGAGTTGTAAAGGGGTTAAGGGTAGGGAGAGGGTGTGAATATATTACAGAAACCTATATATACAAAGAAGAAATAAATAGAGCAATTCTGCAGAAACCCTCTCCTCTCTGCGACAAATGGAGGATCAAAGTGTGAAAATAATATACGTTTTTTAATTAACATTATTCACAGTATTCTACAGAACTCGATTAAGTATTTATAATAGTCAATAATGTTTATGTGATTTACTGTGGGAACTTTTAATGTTTTTTTTTTTATCTGACCCTCTTACTAAACACAGAAAAAAAAATCTATAGTTCCATTTTTAATTTCACTGCATTCCAAAATATTTCTTCTAAAATAACTTCAATAAAACAACTGGCATGAGTAAATTTTACAGCGGTTTGTCTGTTGCTCATTAGAACAGATTGAAGTCCAGAAACCCAGCATGCGTCATAATTTAATAATCTAAAAATAAAAGTCCTCCTTCCTGAATTAGTTTTGATTGAGTAAAGTCAATCCTTTCCCACTAGCATTTATGTACTATTGAAATGAAAATCTGTCCACTTTTTCCATTTTTATAGACTGAGACAACCTGCTGGTAATTTAGTTCCTGGGATTACCATGTCATAGGGCATATGTTTAGCATATAAAGGCTAGGTTCAAAACTGGTCAAAACAACCATTATTATCTTCATAAACAGCAACACAAGTACATTATCATATAAAAGAAATTGAAGGCAAACTGGCCACTAATCCAGCAACTCAAGCTGAAAATATGGAGGTCAGGCTAGTTTCACACTTGCGCCGTTTTGTGCAGCATTTCAAGCGCACATGAAATGCATGTGAAGTGCCCGAGGGGCCGTGGGATACTTGGTACTGGGCCCGTTAACTTCAATGGGAGATGTCACAGCGGCGGTGACCTGGTCCGTGACCCCAGGCGGTCATGTAAAAGGGGTAGAACTGGATGGGGATAAAGTTTATGTAGTGATTTGCGATGCAAGTTGGAGTGTTTGACTGTAATATAGCCGGTACTGCAGATGATCCCTGGGGGAGTAGATGGTGATGGCAGTGCAGATGCTAAAACCCTCTCCAACCAGGGCAGGACCCCCAGAGATTGTGATCCAAGTAGAAGGCACGAAGTAATAAGGCAGGAGGCAAGGAAAGTCACTTTATCATTTACTGTAGTTCAGGTGCAGTTCAGAGGAGATATTACAACTCTCACCAGGTTACAGTCTGCTCTGGAGAATGGGAGTTATTTTTCTCTTTGCTGTGATGCAGTGTAACTTCCTGCTATTCTAATCCCTTCTGGGACCAAGGCTTTCCGGAGTTTAGAACTTCCCAGTAGTGCCTCTACTCACTGTGTATTTCGCCTTCAGCAACTTGCAGTTTGAATCCTTTGTGACGCAGCTCAAGTTACCACTTGCACTGTCCTTCACTGATTCCAGGTTATTGCAGTATTTCTGATGGAAAACACTTTTCTGCTGGTTGAGTAATCCCACGCAGTCTCTCAGCTTACCACCCAGCTCTGAAAGCATGGATGATCTAGGGGCTGGTTCCCTGCTTTTTAGCTCTCACTCCTGGATCAGCCACATGTCATCATGGCGTCCAAGTGTACTTCCTCCTTCTTCACACTGAGAACAACTGCTCGGCCCCTCCCCCTCCCAATTAGGGTATGTCTGCAAAGCTCTCAGCTTCAGACAAATGAGGGAGTGGTGTAAATTGTGTGTGCTGTCTGTAGCAGAGAAAGCATAACTCCCATTACTCACAAAACACATACAACACAGTACATATTTAACCCTTTTGTGGCGGTAAAGACGTAGGGCCCCACATTTGCAAAAAACGCTTGCAAACGCTGCGATTTTTCATCGCATCATCGCACGCATTGCAACAAAAAACACAGCGTTTGTATGCGTTTTCAAGTGTTTTTCCATGTGTTTGCATTTTTTATGCGCATGGGTTGTCTAGGTGTCACATTTCACAGGAGGAAAATCCTTGAAAAATTTTGCAACAGACTCCACCAATAGGACATCAGTGGGCTTGTGTTATGGGAATTCTTTATATAGACCCTGTTTACAGCTGAATTCTTCACATTTGCTTGCATTTTCCTTTGTGAAACATGGATCTGCGCTGGAACAGTTTTCACTTCAACTTGGATCTGGATATCAGGATGGATGGCTCAGGCTTATGCAGTTGCTTGCCATCAACAAAGGGAGAGAGAGACAGCGAAGATGGCAGCGGCAGAGTTGTGGATACATCCGATTATTGAACTCCGGGAGAGCCGTGGAGCGTACCACACCCTCTACAGCGAGCTCCAGGCAAACCCGGAGAAATTTATAGACTATACCCAGATGTCCCAACAAAGCTTCAGGGATTTGCTTTGTTGTGTCCAAGAAGCCATCCAGAGACAGGACACACAGCTCCGTCGTGCTATTCCTCCTGAGGAACGGCTCCTGGTCACATTATAGTCGGTAATATTGCAAAACCAATGCCTGCATAATTTTCTTTGAAGTGACATCTACTATTCCAAAGCTCGCAGAATTATTGTTCTGCCATGTAGTAAACAAAAGGCTGCAGTATTATTTTTATGCCAAGTAGTAAACAAAAGGCTGCAGAATTATTTTTATGCCATGTATTTTTATTTTATTTTATTTTTTTGTGTTTTAAAAATTCATATACATAAATATTAATTTTTATTCTTTCTCAGTTTCCCAGATTCCTGGCTACTGGAGAGATCCTCTTTTCACTCTACTTCTAGTACTGGATTGGAATATCCACCTTGTCGGGAATTGTTGCGGACACCTGCCGGACTTTGCGGAATGTTCTCTGTCCTGAATTTATGCCCCTGCCCATCGCCGAAAAGTGGATGAAAATTGCAGAAAAATTCTGGACAGTCTGCAATTTCCCCAACTGTTTGGGAGCGGTTGATGGGAAACACATCCGGAATATCAAACCAAAAAGAACTGGATCTGAGTACTATAACTATAAAAAGTACTTTTCTACAGTACTCATGGCAATTGCGGATGCAGACTATATGTTTGTTGCAGTGGACATTGGGGCATTTGACCTTGGAAATGACTCCCAGGCTTTTAATCTATCCCTGTGTGGCACAGCCAAAAGTTTTTTACCATAACCAGGTACCCCGCATCATGTTCCCACACACTTAACTGTTGTGAGTTCATTTTCCCCTTCACCACTGAGGTCTGATGAACTCCCTCTTCTGGTGAAGGAAGGTAGTGAGGCTGATTATCAAGCACCTGTGCAGGATGATGATGACTGGGTGACTGGAATTGCTGACTGGATATAAGGCAGCCGACGCCCTTCTGCCTTGCGGGTGATTTCTCTGAGGGATTCTAGGAGACCAGTCTGATTCCTGCTCCTCAAAAGCTAAGTTTTCTGCTCTGCTTTTTGCATTTGTGTTTTGGTTTTGTTTTGCCTTGTTTTTCTGGATTTCTGCCATTCCCTGCTGGGGTGAGCTGAATTCCTTTTGCTCTGTCTTCAGAAA
This sequence comes from Dendrobates tinctorius, assembly GCF_039654945.1. Lineage (NCBI taxonomy): Eukaryota > Metazoa > Chordata > Amphibia > Anura > Dendrobatidae > Dendrobates > Dendrobates tinctorius. Next base: position 15,313,804 of record NW_027361766.1, on the reverse strand, counting down.
ATACCTGAGTACTGAAATAGTCTTTTTGAAGCCTAGCATCTTCAGGGCTTTTTTCCCTATCAGTCTGTTGGCTCTTGTTTTGATAGGGTTTTGGGGGGATTGCAGACAGCAGCTTTTCTATCCTGTCCTATTTAGTTAGCTTGGGCCCCATCATTTGCTCAGCCTATCTTTCTATCTGTGTGAGTGTTTTTTCATCTTGCTTCACCGTCATTATATGTTGGGGGCTGCCTATTGCTTTGGGGTCTGCTCTGGGGCAGTTTAGATTTCCCTTTCTGTCTTTAGGCTATTTAGTTCTCCGGCTGTGATCGAGGTGTCTTGGGCACCGAAGGAACCCCCCACGGCTACTGCTAGTTGTTGATAGGTTCAGGGGTCTGCAATCCGATAGCTGCCAACATCTCTGGTTTTCTGGACTTAGCTAGTATTTCTGTTTTTGCCTCCTACGGTGACTCATTCATAACAGAATCACCCGCCATACCGCAGATCCTAGGGTACTCAATAGCAGGAAAGAATTGTAAAAAAAAAAAGTGTGTATATTTTTTCCTCTGTATCTCTGAGGCCGTAGGGGGAATTTTTTTTCTCTCAATGGAGATAAAGCAATTGTCTGATCATGTGGAGCAGCTCGCTGCGGAAGTGCGGGGAATTTCCGCCTACCTTGCTCATTCACATGCTGCTGAACCAAAGATCCCTACTCCTGATGTGTTTTTTGGGGATCGGTCTAAATTTTTGAATTTCAAAAATAATTGGAAATTATTTTTTGCCTTGAAGCCTAACTCGTCAGGGAGCTCCGCGCAGCAGGTTAAAATTGTCATCTCTTTGCTGCGTGGCGATCCCCAGGATTGGGCGTTTTCTTTGAAACCAGATGATCCTATTCTGACTAATGTGAACGCATTTTTTCAAGCCTTGGGGTTGTTGTATGACGAACCTAATGCTATTAATCAGGCTGAAAAGACCCTGTTGGCATTGAGCCAGGGTCGAGATTCTGCAGAATTGTACTGTCAAAAATTCCGAAAGTGGGCGGTCCTTACTACCTGGAATGATAATGCTTTGGCAGCTCTCTTTCGGAAGGGTTTGTCAGAAGCCGTAAAAGATACTATGGTGGGATTTCCTGTTCCCTCTGGTCTTGACGATTCTATGTCATTAGCCATTCAGGTTGATCGGCATTTACGTGAACGCAGGACTGCACGAGAGGTGTTGCCACCTGTTGAACATGTGTCTGAACCTATGCAATGTGATAGAGTTTTGTCCAGGGAGCAACGTCAGGAGTTCAGAAGGCGTAATAAGCTGGGTTTTTTTGTGGAGATGCCTCGCATATTTCTGTCTGTCCTAAATGAGGGAAACGTTTTGCACACATGTTTTCTGTGGGTGGTGTTCAACCTAAGTTTCTTATGGCAACTGCTCTGATCTTCTCCCTATCCACATTTTCCGCCAAGGCTTTTGTGGATTCGGGAGCAGCCCTGAACCTAATGGACTTGGATTTTGCTAAACGTTGTGGATTTCCTTTGACGCCTCTGCGGACGCCTATCCCTTTGAGGGGGATTGATGCTATTCCTTTGGCGAAAAATAAGCCTCAGTTTTGGACCCAGGTAGTAATGCGGGTCGCCCCAGACCATCAAGAAAATTGCAGATTTTTGGTGTTGCATAATTTGCATGATACCATTGTTCTGGGGTTTCCCTGGTTGCAAATTCATAATCCAGTTTTGGATTGGAAATCTGTGTCTGTGGTGAGTTGGGGTTGTCGGTGTGCCCTTAGTGAGGCTCCGGTTTTTTCCACCTCTCCTCAGTCGCATGTGTCAAAGACACCGCACTGAACTTGTTCACTGAGCCAGTGTGCGTGTCCTGAGTAAAGCGAAAGCGTGCTCAAAGCTACCTTTGGAGCGGGCAGCAACCGAATAGATGCGTACTTCAGAGCCGCAGGACCTGAAGCACGTGACTGCTAGAGGCGTGGCCTAAACTCCACAGAGCTAGGAGCTGCAAGACAATTCCTAGCAGAGTAACTGCGAGACAAAGTTACCAAGGGGCATAGACAGGGAGAATAGTCAGGACGTAGCCAATGAGTCACACACAGAGATAGCTGCAAGGTACCAGAGGGGTGAGCAGAGAGTAGTCAGGTCACAGGCAATGAGTCATACACAGATAGCTGCAAGGTACAAGAGGGGCGAGCAGAGAGTAGTCAGGTCACAGGCAATGAGTCATACACAGATAATAACGCAGTACAAAAACAACAGGCAAACTCACAACGGGAAACACAGCCGGGTCAGAGCCATATAAACAAGCTATAGCAACAAACTAGCACACAGGGGTCAGCACACTAGGCCAAAGGCAAAAGTATAACTGGCAGGGATTGAAGCTACCCAGAGGTTTATGAAGCTCTCCCAGAACCAGAAAGAGGCCACAATCATTAACCCCAAGTGTGCAGGTCAAAACCTGCACAGAGCTCCAGACATTAACCCCCGGTTTGCTGCTCAAAAACCTGCACTGGGATCATGACAGTACCCCTCTCTCAACGGGGGGCCTCTGGACCCCCAGGCTTCCCCGGGTACTTGGCATGGAATGCCTGAACCAGGCGATCTGCATGTACTGAACGAGCAGGGACCCATGAGCGCTCTTCTGGTCCATATCCCTTCCAATGGACCAGGTACTGCAAAGAGCGGCGCACCCGCCGAGAGTCCACAATATGTCCGACCTCATACTCCAATTGACCCTCCACCAGCACTGGAGGAACAACAGTTTTCTTTGACAGATCTTGCTGGTTTCAACAGAGACTTATGGAACACATTAGATATTTTTAAGGAGGCGGGGAGACGCAACCTATATGCCACAGGGTTGACTATCTCCATAATCTCATACGGACCAATGAACTTTGGTCCCAACTGAACTGATGGTACCTTTAAGTTGATGTTACGCGTGGAGAGCCAAACCTTCTCTCCCACCTGAAACATGTCTCCCGAGGCTCTCTTTTTGTCTGCAAAATATTTGTATCTCCCCTGGGCCCGAGAGATATTACGCCGGACTTCAGCCCAGAGGTTTTTTAACCGTTGAACGGACCCCTCTGCTCCTGGACAACCGGAATCCACCCGAGAAAACTCCCCAAAATGCGGATTAAAGCCATAGTTAATCAGGAATGGGGACATGTTGGTGGACTGACTCACTCGGTTGTTAAAAGCGAATTCAGCCAACGGTAACGCATCACACCAATCCTTCTGTCTGGCGGAGGTCAGACACCTGAAAATTTGTTCCAGGGATTGATTGGTGCGTTCCGTCAGACCATTGCTCTCCGGGTGATATGCCGACGAGAAGGAGAGTGAGATGCCCAATTTCATACAGAACGCCCTCCAAAATTTGGCCACAAACTGCACACCTCTGTCAGACACCACATTCAGGGGTACCCCATGCAATCGGACCACATGCTGCACAAACAACCTTGACAATGTTTCTGCTGAAGGTAATGCTGCCAAGGGAATGAAATGGGCCTGTTTAGAAAACCTATCCACCACCACCCAGATCACGGTATTGCCCCTGGAAGGTGGAAGGCCGGTAATAAAATCCATGGAAAGATGAGTCCATGGCCTATCAGGAAGCGGTAAAGGTATGAGTTCCCCAGCCGGTCGGTTATGCAAGCTTTTGGAGTGGGCACACATGCCACAAGCAGAAACAAATTCCTTGACATCGGACCTTAATGAAGGCCACCAAAAACCCCTGGTTACTGCCTCTCTAGTGGCCGTGATACCTGGATGAGCACTCAGCCTAGAATCATGAAACTCCTGCAGAAGTCTAGGCCGCAATGAATCTGGAACAAACAGTTTATCGCTTGGCCTGGTTGCCGGAGCTAGGGCCTGAGCCTTTAGGATTTCTTGTTCCAACTCAGTTGAGACCCCCGCCACTACCACCCCTGGGGGAAGAATGGAGGACGGCGGCTCAGGGGGAGACACTGGATCAAAACTTCTGGACAGGGCATCCGCTTTAACATTTTTGGACCCCGGTCGAAAAGTAATTGAGAACTGAAATTGGGAAAAAAAAAAAAGCGACCAACGGGCCTGTCTAGGAGTAAGCCTCTTAGCAGATTCAAGGTATGCCAAATTTTTGTGATCCGTGACAACCGTGATAGGGTGAGCCGCCCCTTCCAAAAAGTGCCTCCATTCCTCAAATGCCAGCTTGACCGCAAGAAGTTCTCTATTGCCTACATCATAGTTTTTCTCAGCTGAAGAGAACTTCTTGGAGAAGAAGGCACAGGGTTTGAGATTGGTAAGGGTGGCCGGACCCTGGGACAGCACAGCCCCCACCCCCACTTCAGAAGCATCCACCTCCACAATGAATGGTTTGGACTGGTCAGGTTGCACCAACACCGGGGCAGACATAAAACATTTCTTAATTGCTGAGAAGGATTCCTTAGCGAGTACAGACCAATTTTTTACATCAGCTCCCTTCTGGGTAAGATCCGTGAGTGGTTTCACCACTTGTGAGAAACCTTTAATGAATCTCCGGTAATAGTTCACAAATCCTAAGAAGCGCTGGAGCCCCTTGAGATCTCGAGGCTGAACCCAGTCAGTGATCGCCAGCACCTTCTTAGGATCCATACGAAACCCCTCACAGGACACAATCAACCCCAAAAAAGACAGCTCCTGTACAAAAAACGAACATTTTTTCCAAATTGGCGAACAATTGGTTCTCCCTGAGTCTCTGGAGAACAGTCTTTAGATGTTGCAAGTGAGATTGACTGTCCGGGGAATACACCAAAATATCATTCAAATAAATAATAACAAAATGGCCTATCAGATCAGAAAACACAACATTGATGAAATCTTGGAAAATAGCGGGTGCATTAGTTAACCCAAATGGCATTACCAGGTTCTCAAAGAGTCCTTCTGATGTGAGGAATGCCGTTTTCCACTCGTCCCCTTCCCGAACCCTTATCAGATTGTAGACCCCCTGCAGATCTAACTTGGAGAACCATTGGGCCCCAGCTAACTGGTTACATAAGTCTGGGATGAGGGGAAGCGGGTAAGAGTTCCTAACCGTTATCTTGTTCAGTTCCCGAAAGTCGAGGCACGGCCGCAAACCACCATCTTTTTTCTTCACAAAGAAGAACCCTGCTGCCACAGGTGACACAGAAGGCCTGATATGCCCTTTGCGGAGACTCTCAGCTATGTACTCCTTCATGGCTTGGCGCTCAGGCCCAGACAAATTGAACAATCGAGCCTTAGGTAACTTGGCTCCGGGTACTAAATCAATGGCACAATCATAGGGTCTATGTGGTGGCAGCGCCTCAGCCTCACTTTCGGAAAAAACGTCTTCGAAATCTTTCAGGTACTCCGGAATACCTTCCAGATCGACAGACGACAGACACAGATTTAACAGCGTTAACAAGATGTCCCCGGTTACCACATTTACCATTGCATCCCCATTGAGTGATTTCCCCTGTAACCCAATCAATGGTAGGATTATGGCGTTGAAGCCAAGGCATCCCCAGTACCAGTCCTGCAGGCAAGTTATCTACCACCAGACAACTTAGTTTCTCCACATGAGTGGAACCCACTTTTAGAGAAAAAAGTTCAGACCTGCAACAGATACCATCTTGGGTAAGAGGAGATGAGTCAATTGCCACAAGTTTAACAGGATCGTGAAGCCTGACTGTCCCTATCTTATAAAGAGTCATAACCTTGGTATCAATCAGGTACACAGCCGAACTGCAGTCAATAAAAGCAGTAGTCTGAACAGGACCATAACCAAGTTCCAGTTCCACCTGCAGCACCATTTTTGCACATGAGGAAAATTGTACCTGAAGGTCTGGGTAGCCTCCTCGATTACTACCCAGACCTAGTCGTTTCCCGCCATCTTGGAGGATGACGGACAGGAGGGGCAGTCCTTCTTCCAATGTCCAGATTTGCCACAATAGAAGCACAACTGCTTTTCCCGGCGGCGTCTTCTTTCCTTTCCCTCACAGGTGACAGCGCTCACCTCCATAGCCATCGGAAGAGTCTGGGTCTCATCTCCACTGAAGAATAAGGGCGTTTCCCGTTGCATAATGCCTCTAGCCCGCAGCCTGCGATCCATGCAAACCGCTTGGACCATGGCATCCTCCAGGGAGTCAGGCGGAGGATGAAATGCCAAAGCATCCTTCAGACGTTCACACAGGCCTCTGTGGAACAGCCCCCACAGGGCGGCGTCATTCCAGGAAATCTCCACTGCCCAACGTCTGAATTCAGTACAGAACCATTCGGCCGAGTGCTCCCCCTGACAGACACTCATCACTTTGTCCTCAGCCAACCGCACTCTATCAGGCTCATCATAAATAAGCCCTAAGGCTTCAAAAAATGCATCCACAGACATTCTCTCAGGGGCAGAAGAGGAAAGCGAGAATGCCCAGGCTTGTGGGGACCCCCTAAGCAGGGACATCACCACCCCCACCCTCTGTTTCTCATCCCCAGAGGAGCGGGGTCTCAAAGAAAAAAAAAGCTTACAGCCCTCCTTAAATGCCCTGAAATCATCCTTGTTACCAGAAAATATATCTGGCAATTTAACCGGGGATTCAGGTGGGACTAAAATGACATCTCTATTCCCCACCTGCTGGAAGCCAGCGGAAAATACCCCCTGAACTGAGTCCTCAACCCGCCATTGGGACTGGGCCAGAGCTTGGTGTTCCAAACTAAGCTTCTGCAGTGACTGAGTCAAGCTTTTCACCTGCTCAGATAAAGCACACATTGGGTCCATGCTGCAGAAGTGAGGAGAGAAAAAAAAAATTGTAGGCCAGTTATAATGTCAAAGACACCGCACTGAACTTGCTCACTGAGCCAGTGTGCGTGTCCTGAGTAAAGCGAAAGCGTGCTCAAAGCTACCTGTGGAGCGGGCAGCAACCGAATAGATGCGTACTTCAGAGCCGCAGGACCTGAAGCACGTGACTGCTAGACGCGTGGCCTAAACTCCACAGAGCTAGGAGCTGCAAGACAATTCCTAGCAGAGTAACTGCGAGACAAAGTTACCAAGGGGCATAGACAGGGAGAATAGTCAGGACGTAGCCAATGAGTCACACACAGAGATAGCTGCAAGGTACCAGAGGGGCGAGCAGAGAGTAGTCAGGTCACAGGCAATGAGTCATACACAGATAATAACGCAGTACAAAAACAACAGGCAAACTCACAACGGGAAACACAGCCGGGTCAGGACCATATAAACAAGCTATAGCAACAAACAAGCACACGGGGTCAGCACACTAGGCCAAAGGCAAAAGTATAACTGGCAGGGATTGAAGCTACCCAGAGGTTTATGAAGCTCTCCCAGAACCAGAAAGAGGCCACAATCATTAACCCCAAGTGTGCAGGTCAAAACCTGCACAGAGCTCCAGACATTAACCCCCGGTGTGCAGCTCAAAAACCTGCACTGGGATCATGACAGCATGATGTTCCTGACTATTTGGCGGACTTTTATGATGTATTTAGTGAGAATGAGTCTGCGTCTTTGCCTCCTCATAGGAGTTATGACTGTGCAATTGAACTGAGCCCGGGGTGTAAATTTCCCAAAGGTCGGCTCTTCAATTTATCTGTACCCGAGCACGAGGCTATGCGATCCTATATTAAGGAGGCATTGGAGAAGGGTCATATTAGTCCATCCTCTTCACCCTTAGGTGCCGTTTTTTTTTCGTGGCCAAAAAGGATGGTTCATTAAGGCCTTGTATTGATTATCGTGTCCTCAACAAAATTACTATTAAATATCAGTATCCGTTACCCCTGATCTCGGCTCTATTCTCCAGGGTTAAAGGTGCTTGCTGGTTTACCAAGCTTGACCTCAGGGGGGCGTATAATCTTATCCGCATTAAGCAGGGGGATGAATGGAAGATGGCGTTTAATACTCCGGAGGGACATTTTGAGTACCTGGTGATGCCTTTTGGGCTCACTAATGCCCCTTCTGTCTTCCAGTGCTTCATGAACGACATTTTCCGAGACTTTGTGGATAAATTTTTGATTATCTATCTGGATGATATTTTGATCTTCTCCAAGGATTGGGATTCTCATGTGGAACATGTTCGGACTGTGTTCCGGATCTTGAGGGAGAATTCCCTGTATGTCAAAGGATCGAAATGCCTTTTTGGGGTACAGAGGATTTCATTTTTGGGATTTATTTTGTCTCCGTCAACTATTGAAATAGACCCGGCCAAGGTACAGGCCATTTATGATTGGGTTCAGCCCACTTCTTTGAAGGCCCTCCAGAAGTTTTTGGGTTTTGCTAATTTTTATCGGAAATTTATAGCAAAATTTTCTAGTATTGCCAAGCCATTGACTGATCTGACTAAAAAGGGTGCTGATGTGTTGAATTGGTCTCCGGAGGCTGTTTCTTCCTTTCAGGAGCTGAAGCGAAGATTCACTTCTGCCCCGGTTTTGCGGCAACCTGATGTCTCACTCCCGTTCCAGGTAGAGGTGGACGCTTCTGAGATTGGTGCAGGAGCTGTTTTGTCCCAAAAGGATCCTGTAACATCTAAAATGAATCCCTGTGCTTTCTTTTCCCGAAAGTTCTCTCCATCTGAACGTAACTATGATGTGGGGAATCGGGAACTGTTAGCCATGAAATGGGCATTTGAGGAGTGGAGACATTGGTTGGAGGGAGCTAAACATCAAGTCATGGTCCTCACCGACCACAAGAATTTGATTTACCTGGAGTCGGCCAAACGCTTGAACCCTAGACAGGCTAGGTGGGCCTTGTTTTTTACACGTTTTGATTTTGTGGTCTCTTTTCTTCCTGGCACTAAGAATGTCAAGGCTGATGCTCTCTCTAGGAGCTTCTTTGCTGATTCTCCTGAGGTGACCAAGCCTGCTACCATCTTAGGTGAAGGGGTAGTTCTTTCTGCCATCTCGCCCGATTTAAGACGTGCTCTGTAAGAGTTCCAGGAGGACAAACCTGAGCGTTGTCCCATTGGAAAGTTGTATGTTCCTGACCAGTGGAAAAAGAGAGTGATGTCTGAAGTTCATTGCTCTGCATTGGCTGGTCATCCAGGTATTTTTGGTACTAGAGATCTGGTGAGTTGGTCTTTTTGGTGGCCCGCCTTGTCTCGTGATGTCAGGAATTTTGTGCAGTCCTGTGGGACTTGCTCCCGGTCTAAACCTTGTTCTCGCTCTAGTGGGTTGTTGATGCCTTTGCCGGTCCCCAGAAGGCCATGGACCCACATTTCAATGGATTTCATCTGATATGCCTATCTCTCAGAGAATGACTGTTATTTGGGTGATTTGTGATAGGTTCTCTAAGATGGTTCATCTTGTACCACTCCCTAAGTTGCCATCTTCCTCTGAGTTGGTGTCCCTGTTTTTGCAACAGGTGGTTCGCTTGCACGGGATTCCTGAGAACATTGTATCTGACAGAGGAGTTCAGTTTGTGTCTAGATTTTGGAGGACTTTCTGTTCCAAGCTGGGAATTCAGTTGTCTTTCTCCTCTGCTTTTCACCCTCAGACCAATGGGCAGACGGAGAGAACAAACCAGACCTTGGAGTCGTATTTGAGATGTTTTATTTCCGCTGATCAGGATGATTGGGTTTCATTTTTGCCCTTGGCCGAATTTGCTTTAAATAATAGAGCTAGCTCTGCCACTTTGATGTCACCTTTTTTTTGTAATTTTGGGTTTCATCCTCGATTTTCTTCAGGGCAGGTGGAGCCTTCTGCCTGCCCAGGTGTTGACACTGTGGTGGAGAGAATGCACCAGATCTGGGACCAAGTGGTGGATAAGTTATCTCTCTCCCAGGAAAAGGCCCAGCGGTTTTCCAACCGACATAGGACCATTGGTCCCCAGTTTAAGGTGGGTGATATGGTTTGGTTGTCATCAAAGAATATCGCTATGAAGGTGGCTTCTCCAAAGTTTAAGCCTAGATTTATTGGACCTTACAAGATTTTGGAGATTATTAATCTGGTCTCTTTTCGTTTGGCTCTTCCTGTCACATTTAAAATCCATAATGTGTTTCATAAGTCTTTGTTGAAGAGGTTTGTTGAACCAGTTGTTCCTGGGGTGGCACCTCCGGACCCTGTATTGGTTGAAGGTAACATGGAATATGAAGTAGAGAAGATACTGGATTCCCGTCTGGCTAGACGGAGACTCCAGTATTTGGTTAAGTGGAAGGGTTATGGTCAGGAGGATAATTCCTGGGTCTCTGCCTCTGATATTCATGCCAAAAGATTGGTGCGTGCCTTTCATCGGGCTCTCCCTGATCACCCTGGTGGCGTGGATGAGGGTTCGGTGACCCCTCCTCAAGGGGGAGGTAGTGTTGTGAGTTCATTTTCCCCTTCACCATTGAGGTCTGATGAACTCCCTCCTCTGGTGAAGGAAGGTAGTGAGGCTGATTATCAAGCACCTGTGCAGGATGATGATGACTGGGTGACTGGAATTGCTGACTGGATATAAGGCAGCCGACGCCCTTCTGCCTTGCGGGTGATTTCTCTGAGGGATTCTAGGAGACCAGTCTGATTCCTGCTCCTCAAAAGCTAAGTTTTCTGCTCTGCTTTTAGCATTTGTGTTTTGGTTTTGTTTTGCCTTGTTTTTCTGGATTTCTGCCATTCCCTGCTGGGATGAGCTGAATTCCTTTTGCTCTGTCTTCAGAAAATACCTGAGTACTGATATAGTCTTTTTGAAGCCTAGCGTCTTCAGGGCTTTTTTCCCTATCAGTCTGTTGGCTCTTGTTTTAATAGGGTTTTGGGCGGATTGCAGACAGCAGCTTTTCTAACCTGTCCTAGTTAGTTAGCTTGGGCCCCATCATTTGCTCAGCCTATCTTTCTATCTGTGTGAGTGTTTTTTCATCTTGCGTCACCGTCATTATATGTTGGGGGCTTCCTATTGCTTTGGGGTCTGCTCTGGGGCAGTTTAGATTTCCCTTTCTGTCTTTAGGCTATTTAGTTTTCCGGCTGTGATCGAGGGGTCTAGGGCATCGTAGGAACCCCCCACGGCTACTGCTAGTTGTTGTTGATAGGTTCAGGGGTCTGCAATCCGATAGCTGCCAACTTCTCTGGTTTTCTGGACTTAGCTAGTATTTCTGTTTTTGCCTCCTACGGTTACTCATTCATAACACTTAACATTATGGCTGGTCCATACAATCAGGGCAATTGTTACCACCCACCTTTTGTGCTACCTTTTTAACCTCCTAGATTGTAAGCTTGCGAGCAGGGTCCTCATTCCTCTTGGCATCTGTTATGAGCTATGTGATTATTGTTATGCTGTAATGTCTATTGTCTGTTCTGTACAAGTCCCCTCTGAAATTTAAAGTGCTTCGGAATATGTCGGCGCTATAGAAATAAAATTTCGGACATGGGCAGGAGGTTGTATGGCAACCATTTCAATTCCCTCATGCCGCGGCCTCTTTCCAACACCGAAGGTCCACCAAAGCCATTTGAAATGGTTGGGGATGAGGCATTCCAGATGTTCCAAAACCTGCTCAAACCCTACTCCAGCTGGGACTTAGACCACTCCAAAAAATTTTTTAATTACAGGCTGACCAGGACCTGAAGAACTGTAGAGTGTGCCTTTGGTATACTTGTCTCCAGAAGGCGCATTCTCGGCACAGCCATTAATCTGAAACTGGAAACAGTGGATGAGGTGGTGAAGGCCTGTGTGGTTCTACATAATTTTGTGATGGCTAAAGAGCACCCGAACTTTGAACTTGATGATGCAGCTCGTAACCCATTGCCTAAATACACTCAGCACCCTCTCAGGTCATCTGTTGAAGTTGGCCAAATGAGGGACCAATTTGCAGCCTACTTTATCTCAGATGTAGGACGGGTGGAATGGCAAGATCAAATGGTGTAAAAATGTTTTCTTGTGTGTATGTTAATAATAACTTGTTTTGATACCTGTACCAAGAGCACTCTGTGTTTTTACACTCCAATACAATAATCAACTGGCCAGGTGTACCAGTGAATTCATGATGCTGTGTTTTGTGCATCATGAATATACTAATGCTCCTGACCAGGTGACAATACATACACACACACAAGTTGTATGACCTTTATCATCTCTACAGTTTGTGTTCAATTTGCAGTGACGGTGGAGATAATGCAACTAATATTTGTGTCACCTGGCCTGATGTTACAAATAGTGATTTGTGGATACACTAGCATCCGTCACTCTTTATGACACCTGACCATGTGACTATAAATATTATTTGTAGTATCATCACTGTGGCTTGAGTTTGAATGCAGACTGGAGACATAATAAAGTTTATACAACTTCTACAATACCCAGGCCTGGGGTCATGCTGAAGTGAGGACGCCAAACTAACGCATCCTGACTTCAGAATGTTATCACACATGGGCAGGAGAATACACATATGAGTTAAACTGCAGCAATTCTACAGTCTGCTTGAAATAAATGCAGACTGAAGCGACGTTGCAGGTTAAAACTCATGTGTATTCACCTGCCCAGGTGTGATAGTTATGATACAAGGCCAGGGTATTGTACATATGACATGTATTTTCCTCAACATCTCCTCAGTTTATTCAACACACACTGAATAGAGGATGTGGTTAATTACAAGATATATCTAGAATCCCCTTGCCTTGTCTCACAAATAGTTAAATGATGATGGTAAAAACACACCATCCTCAATTAATTCTTTATGATACCTGGCAAGGTAACAATAGATATGCCTTGCACTCAACACCATCCTCTATTCCGTCTGTGCAATGCCAGCAGACTGAAGAGACAGGTGGTGAAAATACAAGTCATAGATTTGTGTTTTTGACTACACATATCTCCAGGACTGACACAAGAAACATGTGTCAGTAATAGAGCTAGGTGGTGTCAAAAACGCAAAGTGTACGGCGCAGTGTGTGTACGGCGCAGTGTGTGCCTGGACCGACTTCCACCGTGTAACCGCCTTACATTGCTCGACCGCCTTGAGCTGCTGGACCGTTGCCTTGATGGGTAAAAGAGGGAATGTGGGTCACCCCTCTGATGCTTGGTGGTGGTGGTGCTCCTAGAAGGAGAAGAAGTGGTGGCTGTGCTCCTAGAAGGAGAAGTTGTGGCAGTGCTCCTAGAAGGAGGAGAAGTTGTGTTGTTGGTCCTAGAAGGAGGAGTGGTGATTGTGCTCCTAGGTGGAGAAGTGGTGGCAGTGCTCCTAAGAGGATAAGTGGTGGCAGTGCTCCTAAAATGATGAGGAGTGGTGGCGGTGCTCCTAGAAGAAGAAGTGTTGGCGGAGCTCCTACAATGATGAGGAATGGTTGCGGTGCTCCTAGAATGATGAGGAGTGGTGGCGGTGCTCCTAGAAGGAGGAGAAGTGGTGGTGGTGCTCCTTTAATGCTGATGAGTGGTGGCGGTGCTCCTAGATGGAGAAGTGGTGGCAGTGCTCCTATAATGCTGAGTGGTGGCAGTGCTCCTAGACGGAGAAGTGGTGGCGGTGCTCCTATAATGCTGATGTGTGGTGGCGGTGCTCCTAGATGGAGAAATGGTGGCGGTACTCCGAACAGGAGAATAGGTGCCGGTGGTCCAAGCAGGTTCTGGGGTGGCGGTTCTCCAAGATGGTGGACCGATGGCGGTGGTGGTGCTCCAGACAGGAGCAGCGCTTGCCATGGTGGTGGCGGTGGAGTGTCCAGCAGCACTCGGCATTGGTGTGGTGTAGTGGTGTCCGGCTTGGAATGCAGGTGGCCGTGCAGTGTTATGCAGCAGAAGTCTTTAGTGAGGTGTAGCGAGTCAGTGGTGGCACAGTTGGAAATGACACCACTGACTGCTGCACTTACCGATTCTACTGCATAGCCTGCAAGTAAGCAGTGTTGCAGGCCTTCAACACATTCAGCTGTTGCTCAGGACTAAGGTGTTCCGCCATGCCCAGTTCAGTTTTACTGAAGAAATGGTGCGCTGGTCTGTTGAGGTCGGCCTCCAGTCGATCAAGGCGCTGGTTGACAAAGTGGAACCGCGTTCCATGAGTGAAAAACCGCTTTCCATTCTGTCTGACAGTGCCTTGAGGCTTGAATGAAAGGCCTTGCTGAAGTGCATGAACTCGGGCAAGACAGGCCTGTTCGAGGCCCTGTGCCGCTGGCGGGAAGTGCCCGCATAACCTGTGGCAGAGACCTGGGACAGGGGAACACCTGATTGACCAGCTTCCTGGTCACCAGCAGTCAGTGCTGCTGACCTGCAAGTTGCTTCCTGGCTGTCGGATGGCTGGGACGGGTCCGAGGTTGTCCGATGAAGGACCGCTCCAGGGATAGGTTGCAGTGTGCTGCTCCAGTTGCTGTGGAAAGAAAAGAAAAACATTACTATCATGCATTTAAAAGAAGCATCAGCTGTGGAATAGAAAAGCACAGGTTTAAAAAAAAAAAAATATATATATATATATATATATATATAAAATACTTATGCCCTGGTGGCAAGGACCGGTCTTAGGAACGCCAGCTTGCGATGGTAATGGTATTTTGTTCTGGTCCTTGCCGCTGAACCACTGTGAACCTGTCCCTCAGCACGAACATCAGTGTTGAAGCGGTCCTTCATCGAGCACCAACGTGTGCGGACTGTGTGCACACTGTTGGAAAAACAAAGAAAAAACATTATACAATGCACTGATGGAAACATCTGTATCATCACACACCTGAGTGAACTTGGCAAACAGTCAATGTGGCATCACAAAAGAATTCAATAGACAATGCAGTCACTGTTGATCCTGATGACACTGTTGTGTTTCCTGCTAGAATATATCTAGCAGTAAACACAACAGTATCATCAGGAACAAGAGTCAAAGCAGGAACAATACAGCAGTACAATATACAATGCAATCACTGTTGATCCTTATGACACTGTTGTGTTTCCTGATAGACTAATACACCTTTTTGGAAGTTGGAGAGGCGCTGTCCCAGCCATCCATCAACGCTGTGGCCACCTCATTCCAGAGCTGCCAGGTCACCACAGTATCCTTGTACTGCTGGTCACGGCTGTTCCACAACGGGACAAGCTACTGGACCAGGTGGATCAGGTGCTCATTGTCCAGATAGACGTCTTCGTCCCGTTGTGGAACCTAGAAAAAAAACATTATAATCTTGGAAATTTTTTTGAATGAAAAAGATAGAAAAATAGAAATAAAAGAAGCAAGATAGAAAATGAAAAACAGGACAGAAAAAAAGGAAGAGAAAAAATAAATTTAAAAAAAGGGACATTGAAAGACTTTATACTTACATTCCGTCTCCTCGCCGGGACTTGGCTAGGCTGCTCCCGCTGTTCGGCCTGACTTGCTGGGTCCGATGATAATGTCTGTAAAGAACAAAAATTATTACACATTTGTAGAGGCAGCTATACTTACCCGAAGGCAGCAAGATACTCACCTCACGCTCTGCTTGTGCCAGTTCTTGCTGGGATGGAGAGTATTCCGATCCAGAAGACATGCTGCAATAACAGTAGTACATTATAAATTTGAAAAAACAGGCAGACATTAGGTTTAAGAATACTCACATTTTGGCTGCTGCAGCTTGGATCCAAAGTTGGAAGGCTGTCTTGTCTCTTCAAGGCTGTCTTGTCTCTTCAAGGCTGTCTGTAGAGTAGTGGTCTAGCACTGCAGACACCTTCTTTTATGTACACTCCTCCCAAATAATGTTGCTTGTGTAGGGGGTGGTTTAAACATGTGTCTAGACATTGTTTACTCTAAAATCTCATGCGTGCAAAAAGCGCTGACGTGTACACGTCCATACGCATGCATGCAACCCCATAGACTGTAATGTTATTTTTTTGCGCATTCCGTGTGCACACGTGCGCATGCGATTTTTTTAACAAGGTTGGGCGGAACAAAAAATCCAACATGCAGCGTCTTGTGCGTCTGGGCGCACACCTGGAAAATGTGCAGCTCACGAAAATGCTGATAAAGGCGTGCAGGCACTACATCCTGCGCCCGCCATGTTAAATATAGGGGACCATTGTGCGTGTGCCCGATAGCGCACGATGCGCTGCGCGATAAAACGCTAGTGTGAAACCAGCCTTAGATGCACTTTTGCCCCTTTCTCCAAAAGCCAGGCTCTATTCATGCTTTTAGCGTCAACTAAAATTTAAATAACTGCCTTTTTTTCTGCCGCATAAACTCTGGTTACCTGGAATATGCCACTCTAGTATTTGCACATCTACAACACATATACATTTTACTGTACTGATCCCAAATTACAATTCTAATACATTCAATTCTCATTCATAGCTGCATTAGCATTCCCAACTGGCTCAATGTCTTCATAAAACTTTCTCCATCTGGTAATCTTGAAAATAGAGAGCTTATTTTTAACATTTATGTATAGCACAAATAGGTCCTTGAATTTGATGGTTATCTCTAGTGTCGGTGTGAATCCATTTACATGACTCACCCTATTGGCCACAACAGTGGTCTATGATCGCTGGATGGGAGCCAGGAAAACCTTTTGCCTGATAGCATTTTTCTGCTCTTCTTTTGATTAGCCGGCCTGGTGCAACATCACATGTGCCTCTCTGCAAAAAGTTGTGCCAAGACAGCTAAACATAATAAGATCCTCCTTAGGACAGAGGTGGTTCTCACGGCTTTCATCCAATGGTCACATATTACTGGCGTGGTCGATGGATGGCTCATGTGAATCAATTAACACACACTCTTCTCATCTTCTAATATTACTATTTCCCCTGTAGCTAATAGGGATTATTCGAACTAATGTTATTGTATACCCTAATGGTCTCATCTTCTTCACAGATGCCAATAAACATAATATGCTACAGAGGAAAGTAAAGGCTCCCATACATGTTAGCCTAACTTTAGGCAAATATGCTGTTATAGTCAGGCTCGACTGAAAGTCTATTTTGTATGTAGGCCCACCTGTTCTCCCAGACAAATTATGCCAGGGGAATAAAGATCCAGCATTTCCAATTTTTGACTGATGATTCTTTTGTTCTCGGCAAGATAGGATGCCACTCTCATAGCGAGCACAGGAGCTTTAACCCCTTTCTGACATCAGACGTACTGTCCCATCCATGGGACCCGGGCCCCTATGCCCATGGACGGGATAGCACGTCTACCGCGATCAGCGGCGCCCACGTGGTGAGCGCCGCTGATCGCGGCCGGGTGTCAGCTGATTATCACAGCTGACACCCGGCACAATGTGTCAGGGGCGGTCATGGACTGCCCCCGACACGTTAACCCCTTGCACACCGCGATCAAACACGATCGCGGTGTACCGGGGGTTAAAGGGAGGCATCGGCAGGGAGGGGGCTCCCTCAGTGCTTCCCTGAGCCCCCCACGGCAGCGCAATGTGCAGCGCTGCTGCGGGGGGCTCCTTTCCTGCAGGCCCCCGAATCCAAGATGGTGACGGGGGCCTGCAGGAAGCTGGCTTCCTCAGTGCCTGCAAAGGGCAGGCATGAGGAAGCCTTCGGCACTGCCTGTGACTGATCGCTGATCTGTCACAGTGATTTGTGATGTGACAGATCAGCGATCTGTCACAGGACAGTGATGTCCCACCTGGGACTATTTAATAAAGTTAAAAAAAATAAATAAAAGTGTTAAAATAATTAAAAAAAAATCGCCAAATAAATTAGAAAAAAAAAAAATATTCCCCCAAATAAATCCATTTTTTGGAAATAAAAAAAACAAAACAATAAAAGTACACATATTAGGTATCGCCGCGTCCGTAACGACCCGCCCTATAAAACTGTCCCATTAGTTAACCCCTTTAGCAAACCCCTTAAAAAATAAAAATAAAAAACGAAGCAAAAAATAATGATTTATTATCATACCGCCAAACAAAAAGTGTAATAACGCGCGATCAAAAAGACGCATATAAATATCCATGGTACCGCTGAAAACGTCATCTTGTCCCACAAAAAACGAGCCACCACACAGCATCATCAGCAAAAAAATAAAAAAGTTATAGCTCGCAGAATAAAGCGATGCAAAAAATAATTATTTTTTATATAAAATAGTTTTCATTGCAGAAAACCGACAAAACATAAAAAAACGACCTAAATGAGGTATCGCTGTAACCGTACTCACCTGAAGAATAAAACCGCTTTATCAATTTTACCGCACGCGGAACGGTGTAAACGCACTCCCCCAAAAGAAATTCATGAAACGCTGGTTTTTGTTCATTCTGCGTCACAAAAATCGGAATAAAAAGCGATCAAAAAATGTCACGTGCCCGAAAATAGTACCAATAAAAATGTCAACTCGTCCCGCAAAAAATAAGACCTCACATGACTCGGTGGGTCAAAATACGGAAAAATTATAGCTCTCAATATGTGGTGATGCAAAAACTATTTTTACAATAAAAAGCGTCTTTTAGCGTGCGACAGCTGCCAAACATAGAAACCGCCATAAATAGTAAATCAAACCCCCTGTTATCACCCCCTTAGTTAGGGAAAAATAATAAAATAAAAAAAAATGTATTTATTTCCATTTTTCCATTAGGGTTAGGGTTAGGGTTAGGGTAGGGTTAGGGTTAGGGCTAGGGTTAGGGTTAGGGCTAGGGTTAGGGCTAGGGTTAGGGTTAGGGCTGAGATTAGGGTTAGGGGTGTGTGGGGTTCGGGTTGGAGTTAGAATTGGAGGTTTCCACTGTTTGGGCACATCAGGGGCTCTCCAAATGCAACTTTGCGTCTGATCTCAATTCCAGCCAATTCTGAGTTGAAAAAGTCAAATGGTGCTCCTTCCCTTCCAAGCTCTGCCATGCGCCCAAACAGTGTTTTACCCCACATGTAGGGTATCAGCCTACTCAGGACAAATTGAAAAACAATTTTTGGGGTCCAATTTCTCCTGTTACCCTTAGGAAAATAAAAAATTGGGGGCAAAAATATCATTTTTGTGGAAAAAAATGATTTTTTTATTTTCACGTCCGAGCGTTATAAACTTCTGTGAAGCACTTGGGGGTTCAAAGTGCTCACCACACATCTAGATAAGTTCCGAGGGGGGTCTAGTGTCCAAAATGGGGTCACTTGTGGGGAGTTTCAATAGTTTAGGTACATCAGAGGCTCTCCAAACGCACATGACACCCGCAGACCATTCCATCAAAGTCTGCATTCCAAAACGTCACTGCTTCCCTTCCGAGCCCCGACGTGTGTCCATACAGTAGTTTTCTCCCACATATGGGGTGTCAGCGTACTCATGACAAATTGGACAACAACTTTTGGGGTCAAATTTCTCCTGTTACCCTTGGAAAAATGAAAAAATTGGGGACTAATTGATCATGTTTGTGGAAAAAATAAAAAAAATACGATTTTTTTATTTTCATGCGCGGGCATTATAAACTTCTGTGAAGCCCTTGGGGGTTCAAAGTGCTCACCACACATCTAGATAAGTTCCTTAGAGGCTCTCATTTCCAAAATGGGGTCATTTGTGGGGGGTTTCCACTGTTTAGGTACATTAGGGGCTCTCCAAAGGCAACATGACACCCGCAGAACATTCCCTCAAAGTCTGCATTCCAAAACGTCACTGCTTCCCTTCCGAGCCCCGACGTGTGTCCATACAGTAGTTTTCTCCCACATATGGGGTATCAGCATACTCAGGACAAACTGGACAACAACTTTTGGGGTCCAATTTCTCCTGTTACCCTTGGGAAAATAAAAAAATGGTGACTAAAAGATCATGTTTGTGGAAAAAATACGAATTTTTTATTTTCACGCCCGGGCATTATAAACTTCTGTGAAGCACTGGGGGGTTCAAAGTGCTCACCACACATCTAGATAAGTTCCTTGGAGGATCTAGTTTACAAAATGGTGTCATTTGTGGGGGGTTTCCACTGTTTAGGTACATCAGGGGTTTTCCAATAGCGACATGGTGTCCGATCTCAATTCCAGCCAAAAAACGTCAAATGGCGCTGCTTCCCTTCTGAGCTCTGCCATGCGCCCAAATAGTGGTTTACCCCCACATGTGGGGTATCAGCGTACTCAGGCCAAATTGCACAATAACTTTTAGGGTGCTGTTACCCTTGGAAAAATAAGAGTTGAGGGTGAAAAGATCATTTTTGTGGAAAAAATATGATTTTTTAATTGTACGGCTTTATGTTATAAACTTCTGTGAAGCCCTTGGGGGTTCAAAGTTCTCACCACACATCTAGATAAGTTCCTTAGGGGGTCTAGTTTCCAAAATGGTGTCATTTGTGGGGGGTTTCCACTGTTTTGGTACATCAGGGGTTTTCCAATCACGACATGGTGTCTGATCTCAATTCCAGCCAAAAATGTCAAATGGCGCTGCTTCCCTTCCGAGCTCTGCCATGCGCCCAATTAGTGGTTTACCCCCACATGTGGGGTATCAGCATACTCAGGACAAATTGCACTATAACTTTTAGGGTCCTGTTACCCTTGGGAAAATAAAAATTGGGGTGAAAAGATCATTTTTGTGGAAAAAATATGATGTTTTAATTGTACCGCTGTACGTTATAAACTTCTGTAAAGCCCTTGTGGGTTCAAAGTTCTCACCACATATCTAGATAAGTTCCTTGCAGGGTCTAGTTTCCAAAATGGGGTCACTTGTAGGGGGTTTCCACTGTTTAGGTACATCAGGGACTCTCCAAACGTGACATGGCGTCCGATCTGAATTCCAGCCAATTTTGCATTGAAAAAGTCAAACGGCGCTCCTTCCATTCTGAGCTCTGCCATGCGCCGAAACAGTCGTTCCCCCCACAAATCAGGTGCCAGCGTACTCAGGACAAATTGCACAATAACTTTTGCAGTCCAATTTCTCCTGTTACCCTTGGTAAAATAAAAAAAATTGAACCTGAAGTATTTTTTTTGTGAAAAAAAGTTAGATGTTCATTTTTTTTTTAAATATTCAAAAAAATTCCTGTGACGCACCTAAAGGGTTAATAAACTTCTTGAATGTGGTTTTGAGCACCTTAAGGGGTGCAGTTTTTAGAATGGTGTCACTTTTGGGTATTTTCTATCATATAGACCCCTCAAAGTGGCTTCAAATGTGATGTGGTCCTAAAAATAAAATGGTGTTGTAAAAATGAGAAATCGCTGGTCAATTTTGACCTTTATAACTTCCTAACAAAAAAAAATTTTGGTTCCAAAATTGTGCTGGGAAATGTTAGTTATCAAGTTTTTTGTGTGCCGTATCTCTGTGATTTAAGGGCATAAAAATTCAAAGTTGGAAAATTGCGAAATTTTCAAAATTTTTGCCAAATTTCCATTTTTTTCACAAATAAACGCAATTTATTTGAATGAAATTTTACCACTAACATGAAGTACAATATGTCACGAGAAAACAATGTCAGAATCACCGAGATCCATGGAAGCATTCCAGAGTTATGACCTCATAAAGGTACAGTGGTCAGAATTGTAAAAATTGGCCCGGTCATGAACGTGCAAACCACCCTTGGGGGTGAAGGGGTTAAGCAGCGCATGTGCTCCTATTTATAACGGATAGATAGCAATCGGCATCCCACACTTATTACTGGAGATAATATTTTATGCACTGTATGGTACTTTTTGTGGCAGTGTACTTTGGCTATAAGCTGATTGCATCAATGAGATATGAAGCCATTTTCAGCTCAATTAAGAAAGATGAGACTACAATTGTTATTCTATTGAAAACATATTGAAGATCAAAAAAGTGAAAACTTTCATGTGAATGTGTTGACAGACTGATCATAAAATAACTACTTGTGGTTCTGTTCAAGCAGTCATGGAATCTTCACTGCCAAGATAGTTCTACGTTGTAAGGAAATTTATTCCAGAGAACAGTTTGGCTCTTGTATTAGTGGTGTTATTTTTAGGCCACTTGAGCCATTCTACAAAAAAATGTTTTCGAGAAAACACTGATCCATTAGTCGAAATCAAAATATATTCAAGCATTAAAAATATATAATAGGAAGGATGAAAGAAGAAACGCATTAATCTTAGCTGGAATAATGGGAACATACTTCCCAAGTTGCCACCATTACGTTAAAGTGGACCTTTTGCCAAATTTTTATATTGAAATGGATACAGGACGCAATGGTGGCTGTAGAGCAGAATAAGATTTTTTTTTATTTCACCACTTCATGGTTAAAATATTAGGATTTAATATATTTGGCACCTACAGAGTTAACTTTCTTTTCATAAGATTCAAATGCATGTTATCAGTTTTCACTGGGTGAATTTACTTTTTTCTCTATGTATTGCTGACCAATCATAAGCAGGAAGCAACACTCAAAGGAAAGAAAAAAAAACCCACAATAAATTAAAGCAGTTTTCTCAGTGTTTGAGATGTAATGATACAGTCTTGTTCTCCTGGTCTCACCTTCTGCATGAGTGAGTCAGTATGGTGGGGAGTCAGTACAGCCGAGTTTAGCTGTGTCCTATTACAAACTCTTCTATCAACTCTCCTCCTCAGTCAGCTGTATTGTATTGTTCTTCTCCCATAACTCATATGCCAACTTGTGTCAGTATTACATGTATGTCTTTTGTGCTCAACTTGTAATCACTCTGCAATGAGATCAGTGCAGAGTGTCATTAGATTTCACACTGACCTCTCTGCAGAGCAATTACAAGTTTCCTGAGCACAGTAGACATTTTTAGGGGATACATGGTGGCTCAGTGGTTAGCATTGCAGCGCTGGGGTCCAGGGTTCAATTCCCATCAAAGACAACACCTACAAGGAGTTTGTTTGTTCTCCCTGTGTTTGCGTGGCACTCTGGTTTCCTCCCACACTCCAAAGACATACTGGGAATTTAGATTGTGAGCCCTATTGGGACCACAATAATAATGTATGTAATGTGCTGCGGAACATGATAGTGCTATATAAGCAAAACATTATAAACAATAAATAATAAATGTATCTCAAATTCATAGACTCTCTTGTAACAGGTTGGTGCCACAGGATTGGAGGATGGCTGATGTAGTACCAATATTTAAGAAAGGTAAGAAGGTGGATCCAGGTGACTACCATCTGTTAAGTCTGACATCAGTAGTGTGCAAAGTGTTTGAGGGCATCATAAGAGATGACCTGCAGAAATGTATTACAGAGAATAATATAATAACTGACAACCAGCACGGATTCATGAAAGATAGGTCGTGTCTAACCAACATGTTGGGTTTCTTTGAGGAGGAAAGTGCAAATCTGGATGTTGGTAATGTGACTGATGTGAATTATCTGGATTTTACAAAGGCATTTGATACTGTTCCACATAACAGCCTTATACTGAAGCTACTGAAGCAAGAACTGGGGAAAACTATATGAAGATGAATAAGGAATTGGCTAAATGACAGGAAACAAAGAGTTGTCATAAATGGTATGTTCTCTACATGGAATATAGTCAGCAGGGAGTACCGCAGGGATCTGTGCTAGGACCGATTCTTTTTAACTAATTTATTAATGACCTAGTGGATGGGATTGAGAGTAAAGTGTAAGTCTTTGCTGACGACACCAAACTATGCAGGATATAAAAACCTGACCTTGATGATACAATATGGCAAATGATCTAGATAAGATGACTGAATTGGGAAACACATGGCAAATTAGGTTTAATGTAGATAAATGTAGAGTAATGCACCTAGGATGGCGTAATCCCATAGCTGCATATATATTAAACATGAGTGTACTCGGGACTACAGAACAGGAGAAGGACTTGGGTATTTTGGTTACAAGTAAGCTGAGCAGCAGTACTCAATGTCAAGCAGCAGCCGCAAAAGCAAGCAAGATTTTGGGATATATAAAAAGAGAGAGAAAATCCTGCAATCCCACCGTATTGTTACATCTTTAAAAATCACTGGTGAGGCCACATCTAGAATATAGGATCCAGTTTTGGGTTCCACATTTTATAAAGGATATTCAGAAGTTACAGTCCGTTAAAAGGTGGGCAACTAGATTATTACAAGGGATGAAAGGCCTCTCATGCAATGAGAGGTTGGAAAAGTTGGGCTTGTTTAGCTTAGAAAAAAGACGCTTCAGAGGAGATCTCATTTACATGTATAAATACATGTGTGGTCAATACAGAGGACCTGCACAAAACTTATTCCCTCCAAAGACAATACTAATGACCAGGGGGCACTCATTACTGGTACACAAAACATGGTGGGTTATAGTTACATTAGTGCCAAGATATACAATTGGTGGAGAAAGGTTGAACTTGATGGACCTAGGTCTTTTTTCAATCTATGTAACTATGTAAAATATCTCACAGACCGAGAAAACTGCTCTATGATAGAATCATAGAATCATAGAATCGTAGAGTTGGAAGGGATCTCCTGGGCCATCTGGTCCAACCCCCTGCTCAAAGCAGGATTCGCTAAATCATCATCCCAGCAAATTTAATCAGTTTACCCTCAATTCCTTCATCTAAATCGTTGATAAAGATGTTGAACAATACAGGGCCCAGGACAGAGCCCTGTGGTACCGCACTTGAGACATTCTTCCAACTGGATGTGCAGCCATTTACGACCACTCTTTGGGTCCGATCACTAAGCCAGTTATGAATCCACCTAACAGTTGCCTTGTCCAATCCATACTTAGTCATTTTTTCAATAAGGATTGTATGAGATACTTTGTCAAATGCTTTGCTGAAGTCAAGATATACTATATCTACAGCATTTCCTTGATCCACCCAATCAGTGATTCCGTCATAGAAGGAAATTAAGTTAGTCTGACATGACTTATTAGTTACAAACCCATGCTGACTCTGTTTAATCACTTCATTCTTATCCAGTAACTGACATACATGTTGTTTAATAATTTGTTCAAAGATCTTTCCTGGTATAGAAGTCAGACTCACCGGCCAATAGTTGCCTGGGTCCACCTTCTTCCCCTTTTTGAATATAGGAACAACATTTCCTCTTCTCCAGTCTTCTGGGACTTCTCCTGTTCTCCAAGAATTTTCAAACATTATGGAGAGGGGTTCAAAAATTTCTTCTGCTATCTCCTTCAGTACTCTGGGCTGTAATTCATCTGGACCTGGAGACTTGAATTCATTTAGGTTAGCTAAGTGTTTCCTCACTATCTTTCTGTTTATAGATATCCTGGATTCTTCTATTCCCTTAATAGGACAGTGAAGAACAGTTGATGTTACATTTCCTTTCTGAGAGAAACAGATGCAAAATAGGAATTTAAAAGTTCGGCATTCTCAACATCCTGTCTTACCATTTCATCATTTTCATCCTGTAAAAATCCTATAGCATCTTTGACTTTTCTTTTACTTTTGACATATCCCCAAAATCCTTTATTATTGCTTTTGACATCTCTTGCAAGCCTCAATTCATTTTCAGCTTTAGTAATCTGATTTGTGCCCTGCAGGTTCTGCAGACAGCATTATATTCTTCTTTAGATATGCCTCCCCTTTTCCATTTTATAAACATTTTTTTCTTCCTTTTTAGCATGTGCTTAAGTTCTGTGTTCATCCATCCTGGCTTCCTTAAATGCTTCCTATTCTTCCCTCTTTTCGGAATTGTTAACAATTGTGCTTTGAGAATTTCATTTTTCAAGATTTCCCATCCTTCGTAGACATTTTTGTCTTTAAGGATATCCAGCCATTGGATCCCTCCAATTCTCTTTCTGAATCCCTTAAAATCAGCCTTTCTGAAATCTAACCTTGACGTCTGAGTCTTCACAGGTCTCCCTCCTCTAGTTATCCAAAATTCTAAAATAGCATGGTCGCTACCTCCTAGGGTCCCAGCCACTTTTACCTCCTCAACCATTTCCTCCCTGTTTATAAGGATTAGATCCAAGGCAGCAGTTCCCCTTGTTTTCTCCCCTACCTTTTGGAAGATAACGTTGTCAGCAAGAGAGGATAAGAATTTCCTTGACCTGTTAGTTTTGCCTGAGAGAGATTCCCAACAAATGTCAGGATAGTTGAAATCTCCCATAACAACTATGTCATATGTTTTGAAGATCTTGGCCATTTGATGCATAAAGAGTTCATCCATATCTTCAGCTTGCACAGGCGGCCTGTAGTAAATGCCTACAATGTTGTCCTTTGCATTGTTCTGTCCTTGTATTCTTACCCAAACAGTTTCCACAGAACTCCCAGTCTCTGAAGCTTCAATCTCTGTGCAGATATACGTGTTTCTAACATACAATGCGACACCTCCTCCTCGTTTATCAAGTCTGTTTCTTGCAAATAAGTTGTATCCTTCTAGTCTTGTATTCCAATCATGTGTATTGTCCCACCAAGTTTCAGTGATTCCAATGACATCATATTTCTTTTCCTGTGTTAGTAGTTCCAATTCTCCTTATTTGTTGCCCATGCTTTGTGCATTAGTATAGAAACATTTTAGTTTGTGATTGTTTTCTCTTTCTCCAATATTTTTATTAATTAGATTCTTTTGTCTTTGTTCTTCCTTTCCAATTCTAATAGCAGAGTTCTCAATAGCATTTGTCAGGTGTATGGCTTTTTCTGGTCTTTTGCTTCCCTTCCCATGTTGTTCTAGTTTAAAGCTCTCCTTACAAGTGTAGCAAGGCGACTTCCAAATACATGTTTTCCTGTCTTCGTAAGGTGCACCCCATCTCTAGCAAGTAGTCCATCGTAAAGGTAATTCACTCCGTGATCCAGAAATCCAAATCGCTGCTGACGGCATCATCGACGTAGCCAGTTGTTCACCTGCAGAATCTTATTCCACCTCCTTGTTCCATGGCCATCCACTGGGAGGATGGAAGAGAAGACCACCTGCGCTCCCAGTTCTTTCACTTTCTTGCCTAAGTCTTCAAAGTCTCTGCAGATGGTTTCCAGGTCATTTCTTGCGGTGTCATTTGTCCCCACATGTAGTAGCAGGAATGGGTAGTCATCTGTAGGTCTGAAGAGTCCTGATATCCTGTCAGACACATCTTTAATTTTTGCACCTGGAAGACAGCACATTTCTCTTGAAGTTATATCCGGTCTGCAGATAGCGGCCTCTGTTCCTCTCAACAGGGAATCCCCCATGACCACCACTCTCCGTTTCTTCTTCACAACATTTTTCTTTCTCCATCCAGGAGGACTCTGAAGGCGTACAAGGTTGCTGTTTGTGGGCAAAGTCTTATCCTGATGTATTTCTTCATCGTTTTCCTGCGTGAGAGCCTGGTACTGGTTCCTGAGAAGTATGGGTGCTGACTGCCTCCCGATCCTCCTGCTTCTCTGGGTCACATGCCTCCATTCCTCTGTTTCTTCAGGTGCACTTCGAATTTCTTCTCTTTCTGTAACATGAAATGATAATTCTGCTCTGTCTAAGAACTCTTCACCTTCCTTAATGATCTTCAACGTAGCTAATCTCTCTTCGAGACTTTGCAACTTTTTCTTCAACAGGGACACAAGCTTGCATTTGTGGCATGTGAAGTTTGGCTTTTCCACTGGTAAGTCTGTGAACATGTAGCAAGAAGTGCAGCTCACCAAATGGCTCCTGGCCTCTTCCATATTGAGATTTCTTAAAAATGATGAAAGATGAGCCAAAATTCGCGCGCCGATAGCTGCAACAGCCAAAACCCAGTGATCGTTGAGCTCGCAGAGACTCTTCACTTATCCCAGAAGGCACTGGGAATATGCAAATGATCTCCTCAAGACTCTTCCCCTGGTTTTCCGATTTCCTCTTTTCAGCTGCAACAGCCAAAACCCAATGATCGTTGAGCTCGCGGAGACTCTTCACTTATCCCAGAAGGCACTGGGAATTTGCAAATGATCTCCTCAAGACTCTTCCCCTGGTTTTCCGATTTCCTCTTTTCAGCTGCAACAGCCAAAACCCAGTGATCGTTGAGCTCGCGGAGACTTCACTTATCCCAGAAGGCACTGGGAATATGCAAATGATCTCCTCAAGACTCTTCCCCTGGTTTTTGAGGGTGTGAGGGCATGTTCTTTGCTTTTGAGCATTGCACCCTACGATTGGTCAGTGCCATACAGCGAGAAGAAGTACATCCCCCTGTGTAAACTGTCTGATAACAACAACTTGGTCAAAAAAGTTAACTATTTAGGTAGCAAATGCTTTGTATGCTTAGATCTCCGCAACAAAGAGGCAATATTAAAAAAAAGAAAAACTGAGTTAGACTAGCTGACAACCTTTTTAAATACATGGATTTAGGACTAAGACTAATTTTTGCTATTCAATTTCATCAAAAATGTTGCACTGTTTTTCTTTTACAGGCTCTTTTTTTTTCTTATGCACATTCAGCTTTGATGCAGACTGTGGTTTACTGAGAAAAGCTAACAAAAGTCTCTGCAGCCATTATTATATTTTGCGTCCAGTTTAACATGTAAAATTTGGCGAACGGAATGTTTAAATAGACTTATGAATAAAACAAAAATATGACAGTACTGTGAAAAAATCTGAGAGACCAGGGTGCTCCTATGGGTGGTATAGTGTGGGTAGTAGAAATTAATCAGAAATAAGAAATGGTCATCTTGTAAGCTATGCACCAAAGCTCACCAATGTTAGGACTACCGCCACTCCGGATTGTCAGATGAGTCCGCAGTAGAGCGTATACATTGAGTAGAAAAACTGGAGTCTCTGGCACTGATCTGTAGGAAGGCTAAAATGACTGGATTTATCTCACAATTATTTACAACTAAAACAAAGGACAATAGTTTATAACATTATTGTCCTGCCTAAAGCAAAGTCCTTCATGTGCTCAGTAATGATTTTTATATTTTAATACCTTTCCGACATCAGGCGTAATAGTACGCTGATGTCAGATTTCTTCCCTTTGATGTGGGCTGCGGCGGTGAGCCCACATTTTTCCAGGCACATGGCAGCTGTTTTGAACAGCTGACATGTGCCTGGAACAGCTGCGAGTGGAATATCGCTCCACCCACAGCTATTAACTCGTTAAATGCCGTTCTGAAATGCTGACAGCGGGATTTAACATGCGCTTCTGGTAATCGCGCCGGAAATCCGCCCACCGGATGTCACATCAAGTAATTCTGATTCTGACGAACTGATCATCACCTGTATGTAGCTGAGCCGATCGAGTTATGGCAACTTCTAGTCTCCCATGCCAAAAGTAAAAAAGAAAAGTTTTAACAAATATAAAAAAAATAAAAGTTTAAATCACCCCCCCTCACCCCATTCAAAATAAAACAATAAAAAATACACATATTTGGTATCGCCGAGTTTAGAATTGCCCAATCTATGAATTAAGAAAGGATTAACCTGATCGCTAAAAGGCGTAGAGAGAAAAAAAGTCAAAACGCCAGAATTACTGTTTTTGGTCACCATGATATTGCATTAAAATGCAATAACGGGCGATCAAAAGAACGTATCTGCACCAAAATATCATTAAAAACGTCAGGTGGCATGCAAAAAATAAGCCCTCACCCAACCCGAGATCACGAAAAATGGAGACGCTACGTGTATCAGAAAATGGCGCAAATTTTTTTTAACAAAGTTTGGAATTTCTTTTCACCACTTAGGCTAGCTTCACACTAGCGTTTATTTCCTGCGGCGCACGGCGCCATTAATCCCCGCCCCCTCCCGGCTCCCTGCCCGCCCCATCCGGTCATCGCCGCCTACTAGCGCACATGGGCGCTTGCGATCTGCGCACCCTATCTTTAGCATAGGGTGCGCAGATCGTGCGCTGGCCGTGCGCTAGCAGGATTTTGCCGTGCGCTGCGCACTTTTGAAGGTGCGCCCGTGTGCGCTGAATGCAGCATGTTGCATTTCGGCGCGCACCGCGCACCTTCAAAATTGCGCAGCGCACGGCAAAATCCTGCCAGCGCATGATCTGCGCACCCTATCCTAAAGATAGTGTCAGAGACACCGCACTGCACTTGCTCATAGAGCCAGTGCGCGTGTCCTGAGTACAGAAGCAGTGCTAAAAGATACCTGTGGAGAAGGGCAGCAGAGGTGACCATGCGTGCTTCAGGCTAATAGTGTCAGGGTCCAGTCAGCGCTGGAAAGTAAAGAGGCATAGGACCTGCGGACACTGAAAATGAATAATCTGGCACGGGACCTATGGTCAGGTGACTGCAAGGGGGCGGGGCTTAGCGTCCTGTTTTCAGATAGGACAGGACACCATACAACAACTCAGAGTCAGGCAAAACAGAGGTCACAGCAGTACGGGCGAACGAGGTACAGGAGGGACAAACAGACGGGTAGTCAGACAAAGCCAAAGGTCATACACAAGAGGGCGACGTGGTACCAAGGGGACAAGCAGAGAGAAGTCGGGTCACAAGCAGAGAGTCATACACGAGAGGTAGCGCAGTACAAGAGGGTCAGGCAGAACTCGTAACTGGGACAGAACTGGATCACACCGAACAAGCAAGCAAGATATCAGGCACAAGGCACACAGATACAAGAGGTCACTTAACTCAGCCGAGGGCAGGAGTATAACTGACACCGGACCCAGGTCCAGGGAGCACTAAATAGCCTCCTTCTGCCAGAGAGAGGCAGCACAATTAACCCATAGTCTAACCAGGACGGGTCAAAGCGAAATCCCGTCCTGGATCATGACAGTACCCTCCTCTCAATGGGGGGCCACCGGACCCCCAGGTCTCTCAGGGTACTTGGCGTGAAAGGCTCGGATCAACCGATCCGCATGAACTGATCGAGCAGGAACCCATGAGCGTTCCTCGGGACCGTAGCCCTTCCAATGTATCAGATACTGAAGGGCGCGACGGACCAACCTGGAGTCGACAATTCGTTCCACCTCGTACTCAGCCTGCCCATCTACCAAAACCGGTGTCGGGGAAGATGATGATCCCTCCCCACCAGACCTCACAGGTTTCAAAAGGGCCTTATGGAAAACATTAGGGATCCTTAGAGATGGCGGGAGCCACAACCGAAAAGCCACCGGGTTAACTGCTTCGGTAATTACATAGGGACCTATAAACTTGGGTCCAAGCTTCGCAGAGGGGACCTTGAGCCTTATATTTTTGGTGGATAACCATACCTTATCTCTGACCTGAAACACTGGACTCACGGATCGTTTTTTGTCCGCAAAAAATTTAAATTTGTCCTGGGCCTTCGTAATGTTATTCTGGACCTCCCGCCATACCTCCCCCAACTGCTGGATCGTCTCATCCGCCCCAGGACACCCAGAATTCAAGCGGGAAAATTCTCCAAAATGAGGATGAAACCCATAATTGCAAAAAAATTGAGATGTACCCGTAGACTGGTTAGTGCGGTTGTTAAATGCAAACTCAGCCAATGGTAACACAGAACACCAATCATCCTGTCGGGCTGAGGTCAAACAACGCAGAATTTGCTCCAGAGACTGATTGGTCCGCTCAGTCTGCCCATTAGTCTCTGGATGGTAGGCGGATGAAAAGGACAGACCAATTCCCAACCTCCTGCAAAAAGCTCTCCAAAATCTGGACACAAATTGCACTCCCCTATCAGACACCACATTCAGGGGTACCCCATGCAACCGCACCACATGCTCCACAAACAATCTGGACAATGTTTCCGCATTAGGTAGAGCGGCCAAAGGTACAAAATGTGCCTGCTTACTAAACCTGTCCACTAAGACCCAGACTACGGTATTACCCTTGGAAGGGGGAAGGTTGGTGATGAAATCCATGGACAGATGAGTCCATGGTCTCTCAGGAATTGGCAGTGGTACCAATTCCCCGGCCGGCCGGTTATGGGGATTTTTCGCATGGGCACAAACCTCACACGCAGACACATACTCCCCAACATCAGAGGCTAAAGAAGACCACCAGAATATTCTAGCAATGGCCTTCCGGGTCGCTGAGATCCCTGGATGTCCACCCAGAACTGAGTCATGGAACTCCTGGAGGACCTTGAGACGAAACTGAGCTGGCACAAAAAGTTTATCCACCGGCTTAGCTGGAGGTGCAAGAGCCTGGGCTTCTCGAATCTCCCGTTTCAACACATTAGAAACCTCTGCCACCACCACCCCAGGCTGAAGAATGGAGGATGGAGGTTCCGGGGGGGACACCGGATCTAGACTGCGTGACAATGCATCCGCTCTGATATTCTTGGATCCTAGTCGAAAAGTGATCGAGAAGTTGAATCGGGAAAAAAAAGTGACCATCTAGCCTGTCTGGGAGTCAACCTTTTAGCTGACTCAATGTAAGCTAGGTTTTTGTGGTCCGTGATTACTGTTATAGGATGAACAGCCCCCTCCAAAATATGCCTCCATTCTGCAAAAGCCAATTTTACAGCCAGAAGTTCCCGATTCCCCACATCATAGTTTCTCTCCGCAGGGGAGAACTTCTTTGAGAAAAAGGCGCAAGGTCTTAAATTGGTCAAAATGGCGGGTCCCTGGGACAATACCGCCCCCACCCCCACCTCTGAGGCGTCTACCTCAACAATAAATGGTTCAGAGGGGTCCGGTTGAATAAAAACCGGGGCCGACATGAAACATTTTTTCAAAAACTGAAATTCCGCTACCGCTGCGGTTGACCAATTCTTGATATCGGCCCCCTTTTGAGTCATGTCTGTGAGGGGTTTAACCACCTGTGAGAACCCCCTTATAAATTTCCGATAATAATTAGCGAACCCTAGGAAACGTTGCAGACCCTTCAAATCACACGGTTGAACCCACTCGAGAATGGCCTGCACCTTATTAGGATCCATGCGATACCCTTCAGCAGACACGATGAACCCCAGAAAGGACAGTTCCTGAACAAAAAATAAACATTTTTCAAGTTTAGCAAAAAGACAGTTCTCCCTGAGCCTTTGGAGAACTGCCCGAACATGACCAATGTGAGCCTGTTTATCAGGCGAGTAGATTAAAATGTCATCCAAATACACCACCATAAAACGTCCAATCAAATCGGAGAACACATGATTTATGAAATTTTGGAAGACCGCTGGAGCGTTGGTCAGGCTGAAGGGCATGACCAAATTTTCAAACAACCCTTCAGTAGTGAGAAAAGCGGTCTTCCACTCATCTCCGTACCGGACTCGGATAAGGTTATACGCTCCCCGTAGATCTAATTTCGAAAACCACTTAGCTCCGGACAACTGATTGTATAAATCAGGAATAAGTGGAAGGGGATAAGTATTCCTCACAGTTATTTTATTTAACTCACGAAAATCGAGGCATGGGCGCAAACCACCGCCTTTTTTTTTACAAAAAAGAACCCTGCCGCCACAGGAGAAACAGAAGGACGAATATGTCCCTTACGGAGGCTTTCGGAAATATATTCCTTCATCGCAGCCCGTTCCGGACCCGAGAGGTTATACAGGCGGGCTTTGGGCAATTTAGCACCTGGAACCAGGTCAATGGCACAATCAAATGGGCGGTGTAGTGGTAAAACCTCAGCCTCTTTTTCGGAGAAAACGTCTGTATAATCTATCAGGCACTCCGGAATGCCTTCTAGACCCACGGACGACACAGACACAGAAACAAGACATTTCTCAGAGCAATAAGGACCCCATTTAACAATATCCCGAGATTCCCAATTAATCACAGGATTATGCAGATTGTTATGATTGAGTCACCGTAGGAGGCAAAAATAAAAATGCTAGCTAAGTCCAGAAAACCAGAGAAGTTGGCAGCTATCGGATTGCAGACCCCTGAACCTATCAACACAACTAGCAGTAGCCGTGGGGGGCTCCTACGATGCCCTAGGCCCCTCGATCACAGCCAGAGGACTACATAGCCTAAAGGCAGAAAGGGAAATCTAAACTGCCCCAGAGCAGACCCCAAAGCAAAAGGCAGCCCCCCACATATAATGACTGTGAAGCAAGAAGAAAGAACAAAACACAGACAGAAAGATAGACTGAGCAAAGATGGGGCCCAAGCTAGCTAAGATAGGAAAGGACAGGAAGGCTGCTGTCTGCAATCCGTGAAAAAACCCTATGAAAATAAGAGCCAACAAACTGACAGTAAAAAAGGCCCTGAAGATGCTAGGCTTCAAAAAAGGCTATGTCAGTACTCAGGAATATTCTGAAGACAGAGCAACAGGCAAAAGGAGATTCAGCTCACCCCAGCAGGGAATGGCAGAATCCAGAAAAGCAAGGAAAACAAAACACTAATGCAAAAAGGCAAAGCAGAAATCTTAGCTTTAGATGAGCAGGAATCAGACTGGTTTCCTAGAAGTCCACAGAGAAATCACCCGCAGGCCAGAAGGGCGTCGGCAGCCTTATATCCAGTCACTAACTCCACTCAGCCAGTCATCATCATCAGCCCCAGGTGTTTGACAATCAGGCTCACTACCTTTCTCCACCAGAAGAGGGAGTTCCTCGGGCCTCAGTAGTGAAGGGGAAAATGAACTCACAACAGCAGATGTAACCAGGGGAACCCCAACACCAGTCCCGCAGGCAGGTTGTTCATTAAAAAACATGAAATACGTTCCTGGTGTAAGGAACTCACTTTAAGGAGAAACTCTTCAGTACAAAACACAATGTCATTCTTAACCAGTGGTGTTTTGTCAATAGCAACAAGGTGAATCGGAGTCTCCAACCTAACTGTCCCTAACTTACACCTGGCCACCACGTCCGAGTCAATGATGAACCGCAATCCACGAAGGCAGAAGTGGATGTGGAGACACCCCCACAACAAAGTTCCACTTGAAATGACATTTTAGAAAATGCAGAAAAGGGTACCTGAGAGCCTGGGTGACCTCCACGATAATCACCGGGCTCAGTCGCTTGTTGGTTAGTGGCCGGGAGGGGCAATCCTTTTTCCAATGTCCAGACTCGCCACTGTGAACACAGCATTTTCTCACATGCCGTTGTTTCCTTTCTTCCTCCTTAAGGTTGATGGTTCCCATCTCCGTGATTTTCAAAGAAGAACTGGCTCCCCTTTCTTGGGAGAATAATGATGTCTCGGTTTGTATCACTCCCCTTGCCCGTAACCTGCGATCCATTCAGACGGCCTGTGTCATAGCTTCCTCCAGGGCATCAGGTGGGGGGTGGAGAGCCGAGGCGTCTTTCAGATGCTCAGACAGGCCTCTACGGAACAGCCCCCGGAGGGCGGCGTCGTTCCAGCAGACCTCAGCAGCCCAGCGTCTGAACTCTGAGCAAAACCACTTGGCTGAGTGCTTCCCCTGGCAAACATTCATCAGCATGTCCTCAGCCATACGCACCCGATCAGGCTCATCATAAATATGCCCCAGGGCCTCAAAAAATGCATCCACAGTCATACGCTCAGGGGCCGTGGTAGGAAGGGAGAAAGCCCAAGCTTGGGGGGCTCCCCTTAACAGAGACATAATGACCCCCACTCTGACTTTCATCCCCAGAAGAGTGTGGTCTTAAGGAAAAAAAAAGCTTACAGCCCTCCTTGAAAACTCTGAAGTCATTTTTATCTCCAGAAAAGGTATCTGGTAACTTCACTGGAGACTCAGGGGAAATTAATGTAACATCCCGAGCCCCCAATGAAAGAACCCCCTGCATAGTGTCGGTGATCAGCTGCTGAGACTGAGCCAGGACTCTTTGTTCTCCAAAGAGTTTCTGAGACATCTGCGTCAGATGCTTAACCTGTTCAGAAAGAGTGTGCATAGGATCCATCACACACACAGGTGAATGGGAGCAGAGAAGAAAAAATGGTATGGGTCAGTTATAATGTCAGAGACACCTCACTGCACTTGCTCATAGAGCCAGTGCGCATGTCCTGAGTACAGAAGCAGTGCTAAAAGATACCTGTGGAGAAGGGCAGCAGAAGTGACCATGCGTGCTTCAGGCTAATAGTGTCAGGGCCCAGTCAGCGCTGGAAAGTAAAGAGGCATAGGACCTGCGGACACTGAAAATGAATAATCTGGCACGGGACCTATGGTCAGGTGACTGCAAGGGGGCGGGGCTTAGCGTCCTGTTTTCAGATAGGACAGGACACCATACAACAACTCAGAGTCAGGCAAAACAGAGGTCACAGCAGTACGGGCGAACGAGGTACAGGAGGGACAAACACGGGTAGTCAGACAAAGCCAAAGGTCATACACAAGAGGGCGACGTGGTACCAAGGGGACAAGCAGAGAGAAGTCGGGTCACAAGCAGAGAGTCATACACAAGAGGTAGCGCAATACAAGAGGGTCAGGCAGAACTCGTAACAGGGACAGAACTGGATCACAACCGAACAAGCAAGCAAGATATCAGGCACAAGGCACACGGATACAAGAGGTCACTTAACTCAGCCGAGGGCAGGAGTATAACTGACACTGGACCCAGGTCCAGTGAGCACTAAATAGCCTCCTTCTGCCAGAGAGAGGCAGCACAATTAACCCATAGTCTAACCAGGACGGGTCAAAGCGAAATCCCGTCCTGGATCATGACAGATAGGGTGCGCAGATCGCAAGCGCCCATGTGCGCTAGTAGGCGGCGATGACCGGATGGGGCGGGCAGGGAGCCGGGAGGGGGCGGGGCTTAGCGGCGCCGTGTGCTGCAGGAAATAAACACTAGTGTGAAACTAGCCTCAGATAACAAAGAACCTAGACATGATTGGTGTCCATGAACTCGTAATGACCTGGAGAATCATAATGGCAGGTCAGATTTAGTATTTAGTGAATCTAGTAAAATAGCCAAACAAAAACCAAGTGTGGGATTGAACTTTTTTTGCAATTTCACCCCACTTGGAATTTTTTTCCTGTTTTCTAGTACATGACATGGTAAAACCAATGGTGTCGTTCAAAATTACAACTTGTCCCTCAAAAAACAAGCCTTCATATGGCCATATTGACGGAAAAATAAAAAAGTTATGGCTCTGGGAAGAAGGGGAGCGAAAAGTGAAAGCGCAAAAACAAAAATACCTCTGGGGTTAAGGGGTTAAAGCTCCATTTGTCATGTGTTAATTTGCCAGAGCAAATGTAGCCATGGATCCTGGTATCCGGATGTCACAAGGCTGCTGTAATTCTCATGTATGTGCGCGATCTTTCATACTCCTTGGCTTATTTGAAGCATAGAAAACAGAAAGCAAAAAACACAAATATCCTGAACTAAAAAGTAAAAACTAAACTACAAATAATGCATAAAGGTAATAATAATAATAAGGGTATTTAGTTAAAATAATTTTGAGCAAAATAATGTACAAGCCATCCCACCACGTCACGGCAACCCTTGTGGGACAGTCCCTATTCTAGTATTTAAAACCTTTTCACTTGCCAAGTGACGTGAATGTGAACAAGGATCGAGCGGCTGAACCACTAGTAAAAGCTTAGGCCAGACAGGATGGTTTTCCCAGCTCAGAAAGAGGGCGGTCACACCCATATATGCACTGAATGCACAATGAAATGAATAAAAAACAAATCTGAATTGAGAAAAGTAAGTTAATGTGTATGCACAATGTAAGTGCATATTTACACATGACCATTAACCAGAGAAAACAGAAAGCAAAAAACACAAATATCCTGAACTAAAAAGTAAAAAATAAACAGCAAATAATGCATAAAGGTAATAATAATAATATGTATACTAAATACCCTTATTATGTTTATGTGGCCCGGCGTTTAAGTCCATTGCCATTACGTGAAGTATGCCCCCCTTGATGTGATTATGAGATCAAAGGCTCTACCAAGGAAGCAAAGCCACACCGTACTAGTCCTGCCTAATTTGCATATGAATAGCCAAGGTGTTAAATGTTGTTTAGCAAAAATTACAATATATAAATTGTGAAATTGGGTTGACAATGGGGACAGAAAAATAATTAAAATTTGGAGACCACATCCTCACCTATAAATGTTTGCCCACTTTTGAAATGTTATGAGTGATAACAAAAGTCCCTAATTTTTTCCCAATTTTGTCTTGCACCGTGGTTCTTTACTTTTTAGGTTGCAGTTTAATTCAAAATCTAGCCTAAATTGCTTGAAAAATGTGCATCAATGTTCATGCATGCTGACAATGTTGACTATCATGAATTAATCTTGGAGGTTATATCATAGATGTGTAATGCTTTATTGGCTTTACAAATGTTTTTTTTTTTTTTGCAGAAGATCCGGTACCGAAACATGTTATTGATTATGGATCTGCTAAAAAGAAGCCTGTGCTTCAAATATCTGTTAGAGCAGAACAAGTAGAAACACTGGAATACCTCCAAATCACATCTGGGGCAAGCATGAGGTGCGTTCTTAGTTTTTCTGGGCGCAGATTATGAAATGTGATGAATATTAAATGGAATCCTTAAAAATAAAAAGAAAAGATGTAAGAAAAAAAAGAATAAAATAAAGGCTAAATACACTTTTCCTGTATAACATACCAAGAATAAAAAGAAGCAGTGGCCTCAAATCCCTGAAATCTTATCTGTAGACGTTCATTATGAAATATATTCCATCTGGATCACCCCACAGCTTTGTAGCAGATGTTCTGTGTCAGCTTCAACAAATGTGGTAGAAACTATGCTTTTCTCTGAGGTCTTCCAGGTAGTTGTTTGACATAGCTTTTGCTACGAGATAGGCTGTTGGATAGAAAGTCTAGAAAGATGCATGAAGATGGTGAAATATCTTTTAAACAGACTTTAACAGAACATGGAATACACTTAGTACACTATATAACTCAGCAATACATAAACTAGCTACACAGAAATAAAACCGTTTTGCTTGGTTCAGAATTTACATTCTCTCAAAAATTTCTTGGAAATGTCTTCTGCAGAAAATATATTCCCAAAACCCTTATTTTACAAAATTTGCTCTCTTCCTCTTCTCCTTAAGTGCTCCAAGACATCTGCAAGGACAACCTCAATAACACATGAACCCTTGGAGAAGAGTAGACTGTTCTCCTCTCTTAATACCTGCAGTAATACAGTATATACTGTTAAAGATATAGAAGCAGTAGTGTAACGACCGTAGTTGCAGTAATGACCGCTGCGACTGGGACTGGCGGGTCAAAGGCATGCTGATGCAAGCCGAAACTTCAACTGGATGTGCGACCTCAGGTGTACATCCAGCTGACATGTATTGCGGCTCAAAGATCCACCTGGTCCATAGGCCACAATACACGCTGTCGGACTATCAAAGACCAGCAGCTAACGTCAGCGTGTACATGACTTGGGGTGAATGGCTATAACATCAGGTACTCCCATCGCATGATGAAGTCAGCTGCTGACTTCACAAGAGGACACTGTGTGGCGGGGGTGCACAGGAAAGGTGACTATTTATTTTAAACCAGTGGCCATAGTACTACATAGATGACTACGGGCTGTGCATTATACTACATGGATGACAATGGGCTGTTTAGTATATAACATGAATTACTATGGGCTGTGCAATATAATACATGAATGACTATGGTCTGTGTATTATATTTTATGGGTGACTATGAGATGTGCATTATACTTTATAGGTGACTATGGGATGTGCATTATACTTTATAGGTGACTATGGGATGTGCATTATACTTTATGGGTGAATGGGATGTACATTATACTTAATGGGTGACTATAGGATGTGCATTATATTCTATGGGTGACTGTTTTGTTATATGCATTATACTTTATGAAGGACTATAGACTGTGCATTTTACTTTATGGATGACTATGGGATGTCCATTATACTTTATGGGTGACTATTGGCTGTACATTATACTACATGAATGACTATGGGCTGTGTATTTTGTTTTATGGGTAACTATAGGATGTGCATTATACTTTATTGGTGAATGGGATGTACATTAGACTTTATGGGTGATTATGGGATGTGCATCATATTCTCTGGGAGACTATGTTATGCTATCTGCATTATACTTTATGAAGGACTATATGCTGTGCATTATACTTTATAGATGACTGGGATATGCATTATACTTTATTGGTGACAATGGTCTGTGCATTATACTTTTGGATGACTATGGGGCGCATTATACTATATGGATGACTATGGAGGTACATTATTCTATAGGGAAGATAATGGGGAATGCATTATATTATATAGAGGACTACGGGATGTGCATTATATTATATGCAAGACCATGAGGAGTGCATTATATCATAGGGAGGACTATGGCTGTACATTATATGACAGGGAAGACTATGGGCTGTGCATTATACTTTATGGAGGTTTAAGGTGAGTGTCTTATACTTCTGTTATGGGGCCCCATGACTTCTAAGCACGCTCCTGGTGAGTATAATAGTTTTTTTTTTTATGCATTAAAGAACAGCACCAGAACTGGGGACATATACTATAGCTTCCAGTACAGTGTCCGTTAAACATTCCATTTTACAGCATACACAGTCTCTTACTGACCAGCATTACTCACGGTTTATCACTCACAGGTTATCAGGGAAGCGGCCGCACTGGGATCACCGTTCCAGACAGTGCCTTGCTCACTAGGCCATCTACAGTTCCAGACCCACAGCCGGGCAGTAGCTCCCCTACATAGAGCCATCACAGACTCTAACAGGTCCAGGCCTTTCCATGTGCTCTCCAGGAAGTTCAGTCCCAGACACTTCCAACACACACAGGCCTTCCGGGACCTTGCACTCTGACCACTCAGGATCAAAACACACAACCCCATGTGACCCGACCACACCCACAAGTGAGGTATGGATCACATGGTCATGACCTCACTACAGGTCCTATTACATACAGCCAGACACATAAAGGCTTTATCTTGGGCGTTCAGACACACGCCCACATGCATATTCTGAGTAGCATATACAGCGCCCCCTAGCTTTAACAGAGGTTACTACACCACAT
The DNA here is from genome assembly GCF_039654945.1 of Dendrobates tinctorius. Lineage (NCBI taxonomy): Eukaryota > Metazoa > Chordata > Amphibia > Anura > Dendrobatidae > Dendrobates > Dendrobates tinctorius. The sequence goes on along the minus strand of NW_027361766.1, from coordinate 15,273,461 downwards.
ACATATATATACACTGCTCAAAAAAATAAAGGGAACACTAAGATACCACATCGTAGATATCACTGAATGAAATATCCCAGCTGCAAATCTTTATTCATTACATAGTGGCATGCGTTGAGAACAAAAAAACATAAAAATGATCAATGTAAATCAAAATTAATATCCCATAGAGGTCTGGATTTGGAAGGATACTTAAAATCAAAGTGGAAAATCAAATTACAGGCTGATCCAACTTCAGTGGAAATGCCTCAAGTCAAGGAAATGAATCTCAGTAGTGTGTGTGGCCTCCACATGCCTGTTTGACCTCCCTACGACACCTGGGCATGCTCCTGTTGAGTCGGCGGATGTTGTCATGAGGGATCTCTTCCCAGACCTGGACTAAAGCATCTGCCAACACCTGAACAGTCTGTGGTGCAACGTGACGGTGGATGGAGCGAGACATGATGTCCCAGATGTGCTCAATCGGATTCAGGTCAGGGGAAAAGGCAGGCCAGTCCATAGCTTCAATGCCTTCATCTTGCAGGAACTGCTGACACGCTTCAGCCACATGAGGTCTGGCATTGTCCTGCATTAGGAGGGACCCAGGGCCAACCACACCAACATATGGTCTCACAAGGGGTCTGAGGATCTCATCTCGGTACCTAATGGCAGTCAGGCTATCTCTGGCCAGCACATGGAGGGCTGTGCGGCCCTCGAAAGAAATGCCACCCCACACAATTACTGACTCATTGCCAAACCGGTCATGCTGAAGGATGCTGCAGGCAGCAGATCGCGCTCCACGGCGTCTGCAGACTCTGTCACATCTGTCACATGTGCTCAGTGTGAACCTGCTTTCATCTGTGAAGAGCACAGGGCGCCAGTGGCTAATTTGCCAATCCTCGTGTTATGTGGCAAATGCCAAGAGTACTGCACGGTGTTGGGCTGTGAGCACAACCCTCATCTGTGGACGTTGGGCACTCAGACCATCCTCATGGAGTTGGTTTCTAACTGTTTGTGCAGACATATGCGCATTTGTGGCCCGCTGGAGGTCATTTTGCAGGGCTCTGGCAGTGCTCCTCCTGTTCCTCCTTGCACAAAGGCTAAGGTAGCGGGGTTGTAGCCCTGCTACAGCCCCCTCCTCTTCTCTTGTTGTACTGGCCTGTCTCTGGGTAGCGCCTCCAGCCTCTGGGCACTACGCTGACAGACACAGCAAACCTTCTTGCCACAGCTCGCATTAATGTGCCATCCTGGATGAGCTGCACTACTTGAGCCACTTGTGAGGGTAGTAGAGTCCATCTCATGCTACCACAAGTGTGAAAGCACAACCAACATTCAAAAGTGACCAAAACATCAGCCAGGAAGCATTGGTACTGAGATGTGGTCTGTGGTCCCCACCTGCAGAACCACTCCTTTATTGAGGGTGTCTTGATAATTGCCAATAATTTCCATCTGTTGTCTATTCAATTTGCACAACAGCATGTGAAATTGATTGTCAATCAGTGTTGCTTCCTAAGAGGACATTTTGATTTCACAGAAGTTTGATTTACTTGGAGTTAATTCTTTTGTTTAAAGGGAATCTGTCACTCCATTTTAGCCCTATAAGCTGTGGCTACCGCCATCAGGGGCTTACCTGTAATGCTGTAGATAAGCCCCCAATGAAACCTGAAAGATAAGAAAAACACGTTAGATTATACTCACCGGGAGGTGCGGTCCGGTCCGATGGGTGTCACCATCCGGTCCGGCTCCTCCCATCTTCATACGATGATGTCCTCCTCCTTGCTTCTCACTCGGCTCCTACGCAGGCGTACTTTATCGGCCCTGTTGAGGACAGAGTAAAGTGCTGCAGTGCGCAGGTGCTAGGAAAGGTCAGAGAGGTCTCGCACCTGCGGGCTGCAGTACTGTACTCTGCCCTCAACAGGGCAGATAAAGTACACTTGCGCAGGAGCCCAGGGAGAAGCAAGGAGGAGGACATCATCGTATGAAGATGGGAGGCACTGGACCGGATGGTGAAACCCATCGGACCGGACCGAACACCAGGGTGAGTATAATCTCTTTTTTTCTTATCTTTCAGGTTACATCGTGGGCTTATCTACAGCATTACAGAATGCTGTATATAAGCCCCTGATGGCTGTGGCCGCAGCTTATAAGCCAAAAATGGGGTGACAGATTCCCTTTAAGTGTTCCCTTTATTTTTTTGAGCAGTGTATATAGTGGGTATGGAAAGTAATGAGACCCCTTTAAATATTTCACTCTGTTTCATTGCAGCCATTTGGTAAATTCAAAATGTTCATTTTTTTCTCATTAATGTACACTCTGCGCCTCATGTTGACTGAACAAAAAACAGAAATGTAGAAATTTTTGCAAATTTATTAAAAAAGAAAAACTGAAATATCACATGGTCATAAGTATTCAGACCCTTTGCTCAGTATTGAGTAGAAGCACCCTTTTGAGCTAGTACAGCCATGAGTAGAGTTGAGCGATACCGTCCGATACTTCAAAGTATCGTATCGGATGGTATCGGCCGATCTTTAAAAAAAGTATCGGTATCGCCGATTCCGATACCGGAAGTCCCATTCAAGTCTATGGGACTTCCGGTATTGGAATAAGAAAAACCCTTTCCTGCCCTTGTACAGCCTCTCTGGGGTCTGTACGGGCCTTTCGGGGGGCTGTGCCGGCCTGCCAGGGGGTCTGTGCAGGCTCCGGTGGTCTGTGCCGGCCTGCCGGTGGTCTGTGCAGGCTCCGGGGGGCTGTGCCGGCCTGCTGGGGGGCTGTGCCGGCCTGCCGGGGGGCTGTGCAGGCTCCGGGGGGCTGTGCCGGCCTGCCGGGGGGCTGTGCCGGCCTGCCGGTGGTCTGTGCAGGCTCCGGGGGTCTGTGCAGGCATCGTCCGATGGGACTACAAGTCCCATCGGGCGATGCCTGCTACCATGACAGTGATTGACACATTAGCCAATGATGGGACAGTAGTAGTCCCATCATCCGGCTAATGTGTTAAATGTAAAAAAAAAAAAAAAAAAAAAAAAAAAATTACATGCTACATACATACAACATGCATACTACATACATGCTACATTCATACTACATACTACATACATGCTACATTCATACTACATAAATACTACATGCAACATACATACTACATATATACTACATGCATGCTACATACATACTGCATGCTACATACATACCACATATATACTACATACATACTACATGCATGCTACATGCATGCTACATGCTACATACATAACACATATATACTACATGCATGCTACATACATACTACATGCTATATACTACATGCATGCTACATACTACATGCTACATACATACTACATATATACTACATGCATGCTACATACATACTGCATGCTACATGCATGCTACATACATACTACATACATACTACATGCTACATACATACTACATATATACTACATACATACTACATGCATGCTACATGCATGCTACATACATACCATATATACTACATGCATGCTACATACATACTACATGCTACATACATACCATATACATACTACATGCATGCTACATACATACTACATGCATGCTACATACATACTACATGCTACATACATACTACATATATACTACATGCATGCTACATACATACTACATGCTACATACATACTACATATATACTACATGCATGCTACATACTACATGCTACATACATACTACATATATACTACATGCATGCTACATACATACTACATGCATGCTACATACATACTACATGCTACATACATACCACATACATACCACATACATACTACATATATACTACATGCATGCTACATACATACTGCATGCTACATGCATGCTACATACATACTACATACATACTACATGCTACATACATACCACATATATACTACATACATACAATACATTCATACAATACATACATAGACATACAGTACATATAACTTAGAGTAACATACTTACCAATACTTGTCACATTGTTCCCCGAAGCCATTGTCTTTTCCGAAATAAATATTAACATAACAAACCACAAAAATACTCACCCACGATCCGAAGCAGTCCACGAGTGTGTCCCACGACGATCTTGGGTAGAGAACTGCAGCATCAGCTGTTGCTGCCGTTCTCTACGGGCTGCAGGAATCCAATGACGGAAGGTAGGTATCCTTCCGCACTGTATTCCTCCGCCACTTAAAAAAAAAAAAAGTCCCTAGTCTCACTTTATGCCATTGCTGTGTGGGAAATTCCCATCATCTGATGGTAAGTATGTTACTCTATGTTATATGTACTGTATGTCTATGTATGTATTGTATGAATGTATTGTATGTATGTAGTATATATGTGGTATGTATGTAGCATGTAGTATGTATGTAGTATGTATGTAGCATGCATGTAGCATGTAGTATGTATGTAGCATGCATGTAGTATATATGTAGTATGTATGTAGCATGCATGTAGTATATATGTAGCATGTATGTAGTATGTATGTGGTATGTATGTAGCATGTAGTATGTATGTAGCATGCATGTAGTATATATGTAGTATGTATGTAGCATGTAGTATGTATGTGGTATGTATGTAGCATGTAGTATGTATGTAGCATGCATGTAGTATATATGTAGTATGTAGTATGTATGTAGTATGTATGTGGTATGTATGTAGCATGTAGTATGTATGTAGCATGCATGTAGTATATATGTAGTATGTAGTATGTATGTAGTATGTATGTGGTATGTATGTAGCATGTAGTATGCATGTAGCATGCATGTAGTATGCATGTAGCATGCATGTAGTATGTATGTAGCATGCATGTAGTATGTATGTCGCATGTATGTAGTATGTATGTAGTATATATGTAGTATGTATGTAGCATGTAGTATGTATGTAGCATGCATGTAGTATGTATGTAGCATGTATGTAGTATGTATGTAGTATATATGTAGTATGTATGTAGCATGTAGTATGTATGTAGTATGTATGTAGTATTTTTTTTTTTTTTTTTTTAACATTTAACACATTAGCCGGATGATGGGACTACTACTGTCCCATCATTGGCTAATGTGTCAATCACTGTCATGGTAGCAGGCATCGCCCGATGGAACTTGTAGTCCCATCGGACGATGCTTGCACAGACCCCGGGACATCAGCACAGCCCCCCGGCAGGCCGGCACAGCCCCCCGGCAGGCCGGTACAGACCCCCACAGGGTGCACAGACCACCGGCAGGCCGGCACAGCCCCCCGGCAGGCCGGTACAGACCCCGGGCAGTCCACACAGCCCCCCGGCCCCCCGGTGTGCGCCCACACCGCGTTTCATGATGACGTCAGGCCGTCAATCAACTGAACTTCCGATTCCGATGCCGAATTCCGATATTGAAAAAATATCGGAAGTCGGTATCGGAATTCCGATACAGCAAGTATCGGCCGATACCCGATACTTGCGGTATCGGAATGCTCAACACTAGCCATGAGTCTTCTTGGGAATGATGCAACAACTTTTTCACACCTGGATTTGGGGATCCTCTGCCATTCTTCCTTGCAGATACTCTCCAGTTCCGACAGGTTGGAAAGTGAACATTGGTGGACAGCCATTTTCAGGACTTTCCAGAGATGCTCAATTGGGTTTAGGTCAGGGCTTTGGCTGGACCAGTCAATAATGGTCACAGAGTTGTTCTGAAGCCACTCCTTTGTTATTTTATCTGTGTGCTTAGGGTCTTTGTCTTGTTGGAAGGTGACCCTTCAGCCAAGTCTAAGGGCCTGAGCACTGAGGAAGAGGTTTTCATCCAGGATATCTCTGAACTTTGCCACATTCATGTTTCCTTCAATTGCAACAAATCGTCCTGTCCTGCAGCTGAAAATCACCCCCATAGCATGATGCTGCCACCACCACCATGTTTCACTATTGGGATTGTATTGGGCAGGTGATGAGCAGTGCCTGGTTTTCTCCACACATACCACTTAGAATTATCACCAAAACGTTCTATCTTCATCTCATCAGACCAGACAATCTTATTTCTCATAGTGTTAGGCATCAGGATTTTCCCGCTGTGCAGGATAGATCCCAAGCATTTTCTGGTCCTGCGGTCTCCCATTCAGGTCCGGCCACTGCAGGTTCTGCTCAGCACAGACGTCAGTCTCAGCGTCTTGCTCAGGTTTGTGGTGTACGTTTGGTTGCTGCTGGCACTCCAGCTAAGTCTATGGTAATCAGTGATATATTGGTGTAGCCTTTGCGCTCTGGAATGTAAGTCCAGAGATCACCTTATTGAGCATGTCCGTAATGTGGTGTCTTCTCATTGGTGGTCGGACGCTAGCTTCTCTGGTGATGTGGCAGCCCAAGATTGGCCCGCGGTTGATGCCTCAACTGACTTGATGTGAATGTATGGAGTGGAGCCTAGCATTTAAAAGGCTCTCAGCGGCACACGTGGGTAATTTACCTTTTGGTGTTTGTGGGTGGATACTCTACCACTCTGCACGTTTGCATGTGTCCGTTTATGTTCTGAGACTGTACATGTTGGCAGGCAGGTTACACACTTATGCAATTTTGTACCCATGGCTCATTGTCTGAGTCTCTAGTCTGCTGTTTGCATTGGGTGCCAGTTAGGTACATGGTTCAGTAGTGTCAGGACTGGAGTAACTAGCCGCTTTGTTTAGCATCTGTTTCAGTCTTGTGTGTGGTTAGCACAGTCCAGTTACAGAGCAAGCGCAACCCTTACATTACACTTCTCAGTTAAGGCGACAGGGTTTCGGACCTAGCTTCTTAAGGGTTCATTCTATTGGCTTATCATCTGCTTCATTCATGTGTGTGGTTAGCACAGTTTAGTTGCAGTGCAAGCCTAATCCATGTGCTAATGTCATTGTGACATTAGCAGGGCATAGCACTTAGCATACTTCGTGCATTACTGCTCTGTGAAGTAACAGATCTTGGTACTCAGTGTTCCGTTCACACTGTGTGGCGTAGGATAACCATGTATGTGGCTTGATTTATACGTCCTTCGCAAAGATTAACCTGCCCAATTCAAGCCTTGCTGAAGCATCCCCAGATCATCACCGATCCTCCACCAAATTTCACAGTGGGTGTAAGACACTGCGGCTTGTATGCCTCTCTAGGTCTCCATCTAACCATTAGACGACCAGGTGTTGGGCAAAGCTGAAAATTATACTCATCAGAGAAGATGACCTTACTCCAGCTCTCTATGGTCCAATCCTTATGGTCTTTGGCAAACTTCAGCCTGGCTCTCCTTTGCTCCTCATTGATGAAAAGTTTTTTTCTTGTTTTACATGACTTGAGCCCTGCCTCTAGGAGCCTGCTATGAACTGTTCTTGCCATGCACTTCACCCCATTTGCCATTCCTTTTGTAGGTCACTTGATGTCATCCTGCGGTTGCTGAGAGACATTCGAATAAGATGATGATCATCCCGGTCAGTGGAGAGTCATTTTTGCTCTCTGCTTGTCTGTAGCTTTGTTGTCCCCAATATCTGCTGCTTGACCTTGTTGTAATGGACTGCCGTCTTAGAAGCTTTAAGGATGGAGGCAACATGACGCTTACTGTATCCCTCTGCTTGTAAAACCAGAATTGAGGGATTCTTTTCCTCACTCAAGACTTTTCTTTTCAACTCCTTTGGCATGGTTAAAAGTTATTTTTTCATTCCTATTACTTTTGGGATATTACTAGCACTTGTTTTGCCATCCAGCTTGTCCTATTGCAAGAGGATTGTGAACACTACAGCAGGGTTTTTCATAAATTCCTTCATTAAATAAGATTTGGTTCAGGTGATCACCTAATCAGAAGCACATTAAGTAGAATGAGGTGAACCTGGTTGGAATTCAACTGACACTGGAATGGAATGGCTGTCAGACATGTAGAGAAGCTGATTTTTATAAAACTGTGCAGTGGTGTCTGAGGTACAAATATACCAGGATGCATAACATATATGTCAGGGCATGTGTGTGTATATATATACATATATACAGTATATATACAGTATATTATACAGGATGATGGTGCCCCGGTCCGAGTCTTGCCCCGCAGCCCATCAGACTCTAGTTACGCTACTGTACAGAGGGAAGCAAACTAAAAAGTCAGTGAATGAAAACTGAGGTTTGGGGAAGTAAGAAACCTTCAAATATCTATATCTGAGGGATATCTTACCTACTCTTGAGTAAGTACTTTTACAGTTTGGTATTGCACTACTATACAATTCTTAAGCAGCTTTTTTAATGGAGATCATTTGGTTTCGGTGCAATGCTACAGAGTTTTTGCTCACATTTACTAGATATACTGAATTTTGCATTTTTTGTACAGTACATATAAGTTTGTGCATGAAATAAATAGCAGGGTAATTTAGGGCCCTGGATCAGTGTGGAATATAAACTAAACACAAAACTGTAGAACATGTCAGCATTGCAAATCATTTTCAGCTTTCAGGATAATGGGATATTTTTTTTAAACTATTGTCTTCATGCTTTCTGAAAGCCATAACTTTCTTTTTTGTTGTTGTTCATATCATTGTATGTGGCTCTTGTGGTTATGATGATACTAAATTTAATTTTATACTTTTATTTTTTTTATCCAGCGGTATATTCTAATTTATGGAACCTTGCACAGACATCTATTTGGCCATTTCTTATTGGCCTAAGAGACAGACAGACATTAATCACAAGACAATACCACTGCTGCATATACACCAAAAGATTATCGTGATTGTCTTTCAGTGTAAACAGACTGCCGATCAATCAATTAAATTGCAAAACACTTGTTAATTTGGTGAAACGATCTTTTGCGCTGTGCAAAAATATAATCATTCTTGGGGGTGTGTTTCCTTGTCTAAACTGAACTTGCACTGCTGAAAAGAATGGCGACCTATGCACACTGAGCAATGTTAAAGAACACCAGTGCACATTGTTTAGTTCAGTCTGCATGTTAATCAGGCTAGTAAACGACCGACGATCACTGGGCATTTACCGGTAGTACTACCGATTTGTTCATCTAAAGAGACAATAAGTATCAGAGCAAAACCACAAAAAATCACAATCAGGAGCTAATAGAGTACTAAAAAGCCTCCTAATTATTTCAACCGCTTGAAACCACTAGATGCTGCATTTGGTATTATGATTTGTACTGTGTCAGCATAAATGAGTACACCCAACATGAAAGTAAGATTTTTACCAATGTTTCACTGAATACAAGAACAATTTTCAAAATGTTGACAAGTCTGAATTTCATAGAACATTTTTGAACCCATAACATGAAAGTAAGGTTACTAATATTACATTCATTACACAATCTTCAGTTTTACTCAAAAAAGTTGATGGAAAAATGAATTCACTCCACAACAAAACTACCACATCTAGTATTTTTTTAAAACCTCCATTATTTTTAAGGACAGCACCAAGTCTTCTAGGCATGAAATGAACAAGTTGGCAACACATTACAACACCTGTCTTTTTATATTTTTCAAGAATGACCTCTTTTAGAGCCTAGATGATGAAGGGTGATGCTCAACTTGTCTCTTCAGAATTACCCATAGGTGTTCGGTTGGGTTCAGATCAGGAGACATACTTGGCCACTGAATTACCTTCTTCCTGTTCTTCAGAAATGCAACAGATGTGTGTTTTGGATCACTTCATGTTGGAAAAGGGCTTGTCTACCAAGGGCACATAGTGATGATAGCATCTTCTGTTTTAATATAGAGCAGTATGTCTGTGAATTCATGATATCATTAATGAAATGTAGCTTCCCGATACAAGGCGCACTCATGTAATCCCACATAAGGACATTGTTACTTCCATATTTGGCTATAGGCACAATACATTTAGAAAAAATTGACATCTACACTACCGTTCAAAAGTTTAGGGTCACTTAGAAATGTCCTAAGTTTTGAAAGAAAAGCACAGTTTTTTCCAATGAAGCTAACATTAAATGATTCAGAAATACACTCTATACACTATTAATGTGGTAAATGACTATTTTAGCTGCAAACATCTGGTTTGTAATGCAATATCATCATAGGTGTATAAAGGCCCATTTCCAACAACCATCACTCCAGTGTTCTTATGGTACTTTGTATTTGCTAACTGTGTAAGAAGGCTAATCGATGGTTAAAATACCCTTGAAAACTCATGTGCAAGTATGTTGGCACTGCTGAAAACAGTTTGGCTTATTAGAGAAGCTATAAACCTGACCTTCCTTTGAGCTAGTTGAGAATCTGTAGCATTACATTTGTTGGTTCCATTAAACTCTCAAAATGGCCAGAAAAAAAGAACTTTCATGTGAAACTTGACAGTCTATTCTTGTTCTTAGAAATTAAGGCTATTCCATGCGAGAAATTGCCAAGAAACTGAAGATTTCTTTCAACGGTGTGTACTACTCCCTTCAAAGGAAAGCACAAACAGGCTCTAACCAGAGTAGAAAGAGAAGTGGGAGGCCCCGTTGCACAACAGAGCAACAAGACAAGTACATTAGAGTCTGTAGTTTGAAAAATCAATGCCTCGCAGGTCCTCAACTGGCAGCTTCATTAATAGTACACGCAAAATGCCAGTGTCAACGTCTACAGTGAAGAGGCGGCTCCGGGATGCTGGCCTTCAGGGCAGAGTGGCAAAGAAAAAGCCATATCTGAGACTGTCTAATAAAAGGAAAAGATTAATATGTGCAAAAGAACACAGACATTGGACAGAGGAAGATTTGAAAAAAGTGTTATGGACAGACGAATCCAAGTTTGAGGTGTTTGGATCACACAGAAGAACATTTGTGAGACGCAGAACAACTGAAAAGATGCTGGAAGAGTGCCTGACGCCATCTGTCAAGCTTGGTGGAGGTAATGTGATGGTCTGGGGTTGCTTTGGTGCTGGTAAAGTGGGAGATTTGTACAAGGTAAAAGGGATTTTGAATAAGGAAGGCTATCATTCCATTTTGGAACGCCATGCCATACCCTGTGGGCAGCGCTTGATTGGAGCAAATTTCATCCTACAACAGGACAATGACCAAAAGCACACCTCCAAATGATGCAAGAATTATTTAGGGAAGAAGCAGGCAGCTGGTAGTCTATCTGTAATGGAGTGGCCAGCGCAGTCACCAGATCTTAACCCCATTGAGCTGTTGTGGGAGCAGCTTGAATGTATGGTATGCAAAAAGTGCCCATCAAGCCAAACCAACTTGTGGAAGGGGCTTCTGGAAGCATGGGGTGAAGTTTCTCCAGTTTACCTCAGCAAATTAACTGCTAGAATGTCAAAGGTCTGCAATGCTAGAATTGCTGCAAAGGGATCATTCTTTGACGAAAGCAACGTTCGAAGGACAAAATTATTATTTCAAATAAAAATCTTTTTTTTCGAACCTTGTCAATGTCTGGACTAGATTTTAAATTCATTTGGCAACTCATTTGATTAATAAAAGTATGAGTTTTCATGGAAAACACAAAATTCTCTGGGTGACCCCAAACTTTTGAACGGTAGTGTACATAGTTTTTTTTACTCTTTCTTTCTATCTAATAACTTCCTAATGTTAGTGAATCTGACATACAATACAGATACAGATGGATGGCTAATTGGTTCTCCATCTGTTTACCAGAATCATCTAATGTCTATGCCTATGTTTTGATTATAAATATGGCAAAAGTTTGGTATTTTTTCATAAGAGACATTTTCTATCTAGAATATTCTTCCTGATTCTTCCATTGTGCCGTTTGTGTAGTTATGATCCATTATTACAGCATCTCTAGGCATCAATACTAAAGAGTATTACATTACAGCTCATAGCACTATGGCCCTATCTCTGAACTTTCAATGTAATCAAAAGATTTGCATTAAAAACACTGCAGTTGTCTAAAAAAAACATTTCTATTAGAGGGGTTGTCCTACCTTAGTGTACAAGTCTGCAAAAACTCTATATGACTCCAAACTTGTGAATCCTCACAGAGTGCCCACTGAATGCAGTGAGGATTCGACTAGAGTCATCTGGCTTCACTCAATACACTTGCATTGAGCTAGGAGGCTGCACCCCCCTATATGGCACGTGACACCATGTATGCAAATCACATACTTGTGGTCAAGTGACTGCTGCTCCCGGCGCCAGCACCTTGAGAATCCTTACAGAGTGCACTGGATATGCTGTGAGTATTCACAAGTTTGCAGTCACATAGTGTCACTGCAGACTTGCACCCGAAGGCTGATCAACCCCTTTAAATGTATTTCCTAAGGGTTAAACCAGACAGTGTGAGTAAATTGGTACTGCTAACGCACACTCAGCTGCAGTGACCAATTGTCACACTTTTTTCAGTAAAAGTGTGCAGCTGTTGGCTACCACCGAAATGTATTTTCTAATTTTACATATCTTCCAATATTAATAAAAAATGTAAAGTATTACAAATATTTACATCTCTTAAAAATTAAGCCACAAGTATCACATAAAAAGAGAGACAAATTATTTTTATAACCCAATAAGGAAAAAACCTTAGCACTTTTAAAACAATAAGTACAAAAAAAGCCAAAAATGTACCTGTTCATTAATGGAGTAAAATAACTTGGTGATGAACTGGTTAAGATTCATTTTATAGAAGCAATTTAATTTCAAATATGGAATCTCTGACTTATAAGCTCATTAGTCCAGCATGTCAAAAGTGATCCAAAATTACATTTTAACCTAAAATCAAAGTTAAATTAAGGTTCCTAATGTAAAGATCAATTTGCTATATCTATATTGTCTGTGGATGCAACCATCAAGAGCAACTAGTGATGCCCCCTTGACCTTTTCGTCAATTACCCCCCCAAAAATTAGAATGTATGAAAATGTGCATTGTACAAGTTAACTCAATATAGCATAATATTAGCAGAGTTAGGCTTTTTTCCCATCTTTTTTTTGTCTCTTATGAAAAAGATACATTTTCTTTTTTTTCCTGTCTTAGAGAGATTTACGAGGACATATAAGCAAATTAATCTTCAAAAAAGGGTCCGAGTTGGACAATTCTAAGTGGTGACTACCAAAGTTGGCAGCTTTACGTTGATAAAGTCTGGGGACTAAATGACATGGGAATATTGCACATTTTGCAATGTTAAACAAACTGTCAAAAAGAATCATTAAAAAGTAAACATGTACAATCAGTGTGATAAGAGAACTTGCTATGTGTTTTCTAATGAGAGAAGAGAGCACATTTTTGTGTAAACGTCTTGTCAGATCAAGGCATATGGCTTTTGGCCTCATATACAATTGTTTTTCAATAATTAACACTGAAGTATTCTTCTAAACACAGATGTTACCTAAAGAGCATTTGTGGGGAAATGAGCTCAAGCAGGAGTTAATCAAGTATGGGGTGAAATGCTCCACAGGATGATCTGTCATACAGTAGGTGGTCTCTCTCTGGTGGATAGACTACCGCTATTTATACAACACATATCTTGAGGCACTCTGCTCCTTAAGACTGATCTACCTAGGTGTTATGGGTGACAGTCCTGCAAACTTTGCAGTTTATTTAAGTAGCTGAAATAGTTTGTCACAATATGAGCTTCTTCTCCTTTTTACAAAAGAGCATAAAGTAAAAATAGAGATCTGGCAATCTGATTTCAGTTTGATGCTCATGTAGTGCACAAACTGGATAATACCTGATGCCTCCTCTTGAAAAAAAAAATACAGACTAATATAAATGGATTTAAAATGATAATTTTTAAGCATAAGAATATGTTTTCTTGCGCCAGTAAACTTCACCAAATGCAAATTTTAGGGTGGTGTCCGGCTTCTTTACCTTCTGAGTCTCGTAACAGCTTCATTCACAGCGTGTCTGCTTCTGGACCATGGTAGAGAAGCATTCTCAAGGTAACCTGTCACGTTGGAAAGTGCTATTTAATTGCAGATATAGGGTTAACCTGCAGGTTACAATGATGCTTCCCTTACTACAAGTGATGCTATTTATTTTTTTCCTCCAACTTTCAGTCACTTGGGGCATGCACAGATCGTCTACATGATGGCTACTGTAAGCGGCAGTTAAAGGCACACTCCAGTACATTGGTTGACAGCTCTCTCTGCACAGAGGTGCTGCAAAGCCAACGGCCAGACAGTATTATGAAGGTATCGTCTGCCGGGAATAGGATGTGCTCAGCTCCTGAGCCCGCTCCATACACATGTTCCTGACTAGCACAGCACATGTACAATGCTCGTCACCATGCGTTAAGCACATAGTCAAACAGGTGTATTTGTGTGATTCTGTGATGTGGTAGATCATTATTCTCATGCATTATAATGTGAAAGTTTATAATTAAAGGAATCTGTCACCACCTTTGACTTATCTAAACTATTAGGGCATACAGGCTATAGACTGCTGAGGAGAGTGATCCCTCATCTGTTATCACTCTATGTAAATGACCACCTCCAGGCTCTGGGAAGGACATTGTCTGGAAGATAACTCTGCCTCCAGAGCTTATTTTACTTGAAGGGGCAGTTACCAGTGTGAGACATGTAACTGACACAGAACAGCAGAAGTGAACTTTGTCTTCTTGGAAACACATTTTTTGCAGCTCTCTAGCTCTTCTGTATTATAAAAATATTGCAACCCTGTCTGACTGTGAGATGGAAACTGAAACTGAGAGGAACCTGAAGATGTGTTAGTTATAATCATGCACAGCTCTGCAGTGAGATCAGAAGAACAGAAAGTGGTCATTACACATCACACTGGTAACTCCCCCTTCATGTAAGATAAGCTCTGGGGGCAGAGTTATCTTCTAAGGCCGGGACTAGAGTGTGTGGCTGCATAGAAATACATGTAGCCGCACACTCTGGTCCGAGTGCCGACGGTAGTGCCGGGTGTTGATGTGAGATACTCACGCGAGTTTCTTGCATTGTACTGGCAAGTCTGACCCCGACCTAAGCAGCATTCTACCTACAGCCTAGAAGAGGTCATTATATAAAGTGATAAGCAATGATTTATCAACAACAAGGCATCTGATATGAGGCACACAGGTATCACGCTCCTCAGCAGTCCATAACCTGTATGCCCATATTAAGAGTTTACATAGGTCTAAATGTGGTGACAGATTCCCCTTAATGAAATTCCATTGGAAATTTTGTCAAAGTTTTTAACGTTTTTGACAGAAAGGACAGTACAGCATCCAGCTCTATTCTAGGTGGTCGATGTGATGGAAACACTGTAGGAATTCCGAGGACCCATATTTGAAGTTTATTAAGCTTATCTGTCTCTATTTGTATCTGTCATACAATGGATCAGTTACAAAAGGATGTCTTCTGTTACAGGACAGCAATGACGGTAGTGTGAAAATAGTCTTGTAGAAAATCTAGTCTTCCATTTTATTAAATCAGAATTGGAAAGTATTTATTTAGTAATACTACATTTTAAACAGTTTGTAAACTAATTGTTTAGGGGAATACAATCTAGTTTTGTTTTATTTATTTTACAAAGTTATATAGCACCATTAATTTCAAAGCGCTTCACAGACATTATCGGCACTGTCCCCGATGGGGCTCACAATCTAAATTCCCTATCAGTATGTCTTTGGAGTGTGGGAGGAAACTATCACTTTGGCTGACACCTCATACTATGGTGCATGGGCATATTAAATCAATAAATTCTAAGCAGTATTTCCTTTTTGACTCTCCTTTTATTCTGAGTCTTCCTGACATGTACTTGCGTTCATTAGTATTTACTTGTTTTATTGTTGCTTTACTTACCTTTTCTATCTGTTAGGTCATTTTTCCTGCCTAATATTACTGAATTAGGGTTATTTTTCCCATTTCTATCCACCAGGATAATGTCCTTGTTGAATATATATTTCTTTTGTTGCATTATTAGCACAGTTAGAGGGCCTTGTTGAATTCCTTGGTCATTATCCCCCCCCGTTATTTCTATAGCCTAATGATCTTTATATATATGGCTATCCCCCTTGATGCACATTCCCGCTGTCATACGTGTTCATCACGCTCTTTTGACATCTTTTTGAGTGCCTTTTATACATGCTCTCGCTCAGTGACGCTACTGATTGTACTTGTGCCCGCATATCATGCAGGTTTCACAAGCATTACGCTCTGGTGACCCTGCCTCACTGCGCCTGCATTGCCCTCTGACTAGTGTCAGTAACTTTTATTCATGTCACGCCTGTTTGCTGTGCAGTTTTCTCTCGCCAGCATTATTTCTGTGGCTGGGTGTTTTCTGCGCAGGTGCCACTCTCTCCTTGCTATTACAGTCTTACAGTGACACCGCTGTTTTCTGCCTGCCCCTCACTGTGGAGCCTTATCTTCTGGCTCCCGTGGTTATGTTATACTGTGCAGGCTTCACTTTATTGTCTGTCTACTGATGCCGTTGTGTGTGCCTGTTTTCACACACCATTGCCCCCTTTTTTTTCCCTGCACTGGTCTCATCACACCTGCACTGACTCATGTTACTTACCCCTTTTTTCTCCAGTGACCTCCATCTGCACCTGCGTTTATCCTGGCCAGGATAACCTTTCTGGTATGTACCGCTAAGAGTTGCTTTTTACACACCATTTAGCTATCCTACCTAATTGATTGGCTATTTAATGACTGTTGTTCCCCCTCTTGACACACTTCCCCTGACAAAGCTGTGGTTAGCAGCGATACGTGTGGGGCTCCCCACATCACCTTTGGTCCCGGGACCACTGTCCCATTTGCCTTGCTATCCCTGACACGCTGACATGTGCTCTCCTGGTTGGTGACTTGCTAGCTATTTTAGCCCTAAGCCTTACCTTGGTGCTTTCTTCTATGCAGGTTATTTTCATTTTAGGGGTACTCCCTTTTCATAGGGGCACCATCTTTACAGGTATCTCATGCAAATACTCTGATCTCATACAGGGCTCTGTCTCTCTTTTTTTTGCCTTCTGGGGACGCCCAGGTTGGCACTATTTCTGCAAGTATTTAGGATCCATATATATACTACTTTGTCATGGGAATTCTTGTTTCACCCATATTATATTATATTAGCTGAAGAGCCCGGCGTTGCCTGGGCCTAGTAACCAACTGTGGTTAGTTATAACAAATTATAATGATTATATTTCACATAAAACATCTCACATCATAAATTCAACACTACAGATTTGCAACACAAATTAACTAAACGATTACCCAAGTATTGATAGTATTTTATTTTCTACTCATTCAAGAGCCTTTTGATAAACAACATGTGTATCTGTGTATCTAACCCTATCCTGTGTGATAATGTCTACTGAGCTGTGTACCTAATCCTCTCCTGTGTGATACTTTCTGCTGAGCTGTGTATCTAATCCTATCCTGTGTGTTACTGACTGCTCAGCCGCGTATCTAATCCTATCCTGTGTGATACTGACTGCTGAGCAGTGTATCTAATCCTATCCTGTGTGATACTGACTGCTGAGCAGTGTATCTAATCCTATCCTGTGTGATACCATCTGCTGAGCCGTGTATCTAACCATATCCTGTGTGATACTGACTGCTGAGCTGTGCGTATAATCCTCTCCTGTGTGATACTGACTGCTGAGCCATGTATCTAATCCTATCCTGTGTGATACCATCTGCTGAGCCATGTATCTAATCCTATCCTGTGTGATACCGACTGCTGAGCTGTGTATCTAATCCTATCCTGTGTGATACTGACTGCTGAGCCATGTATCTAATCCTATCCTGTGTGATACTGGGCTCCCCCTGCAGTCTGTGTCAGAGGGTGGTCTGTGTTGGCGCGGTAATAAATTGTGTTATTTCCAGCTTTACAGAAGGACGATAACACCATAGAAATGATAAGAATAATAGGCAAAATTGTTTGGTGAATTGGAATGCGCGGGGTTAAAATTTCACCTCACAACATAGCCTATGACGCTCTCGGGGTCCAGACGTGTGATTGTGCAAAATTTTGTGGCTGTAGCTACGACGGTACAGATGCCAATCCCGGACATACACACATACATACACACACACATTGAGCTTTATATATTAGATTGTGGTGTGCTCTAATGCTGCTTTATGGGACCTTTGTGATGTGTTTTGTCTTTTTAATTGATTTTATTGTGGTTTGTTTTGTCTACTAATAAATATTGTTTATACACTTTCTTACGTATCACTGTCTATACATATTTTTACTCATGGGTGTGGGCTTTTTTCTGCATGGATCTTTTTCTCTAATTGTTCTGTTTCTTTCCGTGCATTATGCAGCACCCCTGTTTATTTAATCTCTGATGTTATATTCCCCCTTCCTTTTGTCCTTTGTCTTCTTGGAAACACATTTTTTGCAGCTCTCTGAGCTCTCCCGCATTGTAAAAATATTGTAACCCTGTCTGACTGTGAGATGGAAGCTAAAATTGAGAGGAACCTGAAGATGTGTCAGTTATAATCATGCACAGCTCTGCAGTGAGATCAGAAGAGCAGAGAGTGGTCACTACACATCACACTGGTAACTCCCCCTTCATGTAAGATAAGCTCTGGGGGCAGAGTTATCTTCTAAGGCCGGGACCACAGTGTGCGGCTGCATAGAAATACATGTAGCCGCACACTCTGGTCCGAGTGCTGGCGGCAGTGCCGGGTGTTGATGTGAGAGACTCACGCGTGTTTCTTGCATTTTACTGGCAAGTCTGACCCCGACCTAAGCAGCATTCTACCTACAGCCTAGAAGAGGTCATTATATAAAGTGATAAGCAATGATTTATCAACAACAAGGCATCTGATATGAGGCACACAGGTATCCCCCTCCTCTGCAGTCTATAACCTGTATGCCCATATTAAGAGTTTACATAGGTGAAAATGTGGTGACAGATTCCCCTTAATGAAATTCCATTGGAAATTTTGTTAAAGTTTTTAACGTTTTTGATAGAAAGGACAGTACAGCATCCAGCTCTATTCTAGGTGGTCGATGTAATGGAAACACTGTAGGAATTCCGAGGACCCATATTTGAAGTTAATTTGAAGTCTTTGGAGTGTGGGAGGAAACCAGAGAACCCGGCGGAAACACACAAACACGGGAAGAACATACAAACTCCATGCAGATGTTGTTTTTAGTGGGATATAAACCCAGGACCCCAGTGAGCAAAACAACCATGCTAATCACTTAGCCACCGTGCTGCCCATGCACAGTTAAGGGTCTGTCACACTAAGCGATATCGCTAGCAATATCTCTATAACCTCACTTGTTTTTGTGACGTAGCAGCAATATTGCTAGCGATATCGCTGTCTGATACTTACCTCCGACCGGCTCCCCCGCTGGTTATCGCTGATCGCGCGAGAACGTCCTGGACCATTTCTCGTCATCAGCTTCCTGCTGGGCTTCCTGTGGCGCGTGGACATGGGCGGGAGAACGTCAGGATCGCCTCGTCTGACAGGAAAGTAGCGACCCCCGACCGCTGCTTTGTCGCTGGTGAGATCTGCCTGTGTGGCAGCTCACTAGCGACCACTTAGCGATGCACCAGCGATCCTGACCGCGTCATATTGCTGGTCGGGATCGCTGGTGCATCGCTAAGTGTGACAGTACCTTTATGCTATGCACAGTATACTGTATATAACAGCTGATGATTTAGCAGAACATAAAATTGACTCATACTGCTATTATTTTCAGTGCAAAAGCAATTAGCATTTTATTGGCACCAAGCTGTGTTTCCCAGGCCTAAAGGCCCTTTTACATTTAGCGATGCACCAGCGATCCAACCAGCGATCCGACCCGGTCAGGATCGCTGGTGCATCGCTAAATGATCGCTAGTGAGCTTTCATACAGAAAGATCTCACAGCGATGCAGCAGCGACGCAGCGCATGATACTCACCTTTCACACACAGCGATCCTGCGTCCTCCCGCCCGCGTCCAGCGTCGCTGGACGTCACAGCAGGAAGTCTCAGCAGGAAGCGCCCGACGAGAAATGGAGCCGGACATTCTCGCGCGATCAGCGATGGACAGCGGGGGAGCCGGTCGCTGGTAAGTATCACACATAGCGATATCGCTAGCAATATCGCTATAACGTCACAAAACCAGTGACGTTTTAGCGATATTGCTAGCGATATTGCTTAGTGTAAAACCCCCTTAAGTGGGGGCATTATTTGCCTGAATATCAAGTACGCAATGTCCATCTATAGCTGTCAAAAGTAGAGCTAAATTCTATCTACATCTGTCAAAATGATATTGAGGACAACTGATAATGGAATAAAGCGCTTTTTCTTGGACTCAGAGTTATGTACAAAGCTTTACGACTCCTAAAAAATTTAATCTCAAACTTGTTTATTTTGCTACTCATGTATTTCTAAACCAAATTATCTTCATCACTTTGGTCATCCACTGTCTGCCAATAAAGGCTTTGCATTTTTTTGTGTTATCCTTATTTTTCTAATCTTTTAGTGTGGCTGGCGTCTTGAGTACGTAAAATAGGGCAAATAAAGATGCTTTTTTATTTTAACATCCATTCATCTCTTTTAGAGAATTAATTTCAGTAGATTCACAACACTTAATTTGTACCATGAAATCTGTTTCATAATGATCAATTTTGTAAATATCCAAAGGGGGCAAATTAACGTGGAAATGGGCATTCACAATTACAGCAATCACTTTAAAGCCTTATGAAGGGAAATGATCAGCTAAAAATAGGTTTTGTTACCAAGTGATATGGTATTTTGCAGTTAAGTGGTGTTTTAAACCCGTCTGGCTGACTTAGGGCTCATTCACAAGTTCGTATTTTCAGTCCTGAGCGTGAAAAAAACAGATCGCTCTGAGACCAATGTTATGCAACAGGGCAGGGCGGATGAATGATTTTTTCACTGACCGAATCTGAATCTGAGAAACATGACAGTATGCACTTGTTTCTTCCATAAATGGGATGAGTCTCACCAATTCAAGTCTATGGGTGCAGAAAACAAAACCGGATGCCACAGTATGGCATCCGATTTTTATGGATAAATTTCTGGCGTTTTGACTTTTTTTCTCATTACACCATTTAGCGATGGGGTTAATTCTTTTTTTATATTGATCGGGCGATTCTGAACTCATCGAGACCAAATATGTGCATGTTTGGTTTTTTTATTGTTTTATGTTGAATAGGGCGAAAGGTGGGTGATTTTAACTTTTATATTTTTTAAAACTTTTTTTTTACTTTTTGCATGCTTCAATAGTCTCCATGGGAGACTAGAAGCTGCACTTGTTCAATCGATCTGCAATATACAGGCGATGATCAGATCGCCTGTATGTAGCAGAAATGCTCACTTGCTATGTGAGCTCACCACCATGCGGCGCTCATAGCAATCCAGGAGTGACAACCATAGAGGACTGCTGGAGACCTCTAGTTGTCATGCCAACCCATTGGTGACCCGCGGGGGTCACCAATGGGCGTATTTCCGTTGCGCTTGCCAGAAGTGCAAGTTAAATGCCACTGTCAGAGTTTGACAGTGGCATTTAACAGGTTAACAGCCATGGGTGGATAGCAATTCCACCCACGGCTGTTAGAGGCACATGTCAGCTGTTCAAAATAGCTGACATGTGCCAGAAAAGATGTGGGCTCAACATCGGAGCCCACATCAAAGGGAGGGATTCCGACATCGATGTACTATTACGCCTGATGTCGGAAAGGGGTAAAAGGGGTTATCAGACATCGGGAAAATAGGTTAGATTTCTCCAAGAACATCGTAATTCAGTAATGTAATTAATCCATTAATAAAGTGAAAGCTCACCTGTCAAACAAAAAAGTTCCCGACGCATCATTAAAGGGAATCTGTCACCAGTTTTTTACTACACTATCTGAGAGCAGTATTATATAGGGTTAGAGACCCTGATGTGTCACCTATTTGAGCGCTTGCTGTCATTTTGATAAATTCACTGTTTTATCTCCTGTAGATCTATCAGTTCTCTGAATACTGAGCTCTGCATAACCCCACCCCCACCACGGATTGGCAGCTTTCTGCCCATATACAGTGTGCACAGAAATCTACCATTTAATTGTGGACGGGGTTATATAAAGCTCATGAACATGAAGGACTACATGGCAGCAGAGGTTTTAGTCCTCTAATGATAATTGTCTGCTGATAAAACTGTGATTTTTATCGAAATTACACTAAGTAGCCCAGTAAGTGACACATCGTTGAAATCAGGGTCTTTGTATCTACTGCATTATATTGGTCAGATTAGGTGGCAAAAACCTGGTGACAGATTCCCTTTAAAGGAATTTGATCAGCTTGATACACATTACTCTCTCGTAACTATGGCCAAAAAGGTGTTATACGTCTTTCCAACAAATATTACATTGCCTCAATGTCCTTTATATAATAAAAGAAACATCTTTGCCAATAAAATGATTGAAAACTCCTGCTATATGTCTCCCACTCCATTGCAGATTTATGTGTCTCCATGGATACAGACTATAAACCAACCATGTGGGCTTGGATTCTGCAGTCATACTATTATTTGGTAGATTAGCAAGAAGTCGGATGTAGATTGAAGCCGGTAAATGTACAGAATTTAATATTGCAGCAGTGATTATTTCCAGACACAGACCTGACCTGTAACACCTTAAGACATGACCAGGTCTGTTTTAGTAAAATGTTATGAGAACAAAGGATAAAGATTGTATTTCTAAGTAACACTTCTGTAGACAGAAGAATGTCTGCGGTTTGAAATTTTTCATCTAAGCCAAATCACAAAAAAATTTACCTTCCTCCCCAGCTTCTAGAAATTAAGACTCCATCTTTGACCAGAACTGTCCCTGCTTCAAATTAATGTAAAATCGAGATTTGTATCTTCACCGATTTTTTTCTTTTTATGCTTTTTACTTACATTGCATTTTGATTTTCATTCTGTACAATAAAAAAAGGAAATAAATGAAAATGTTCGCTTTCAAATTGCTGTTCGCTGACACAGAAACAATGTCTAATAAATCTATGAGCAATTAAAAATTGCTTCAAGTAATCATGTGTTTTTCCAGCCAAACCACGATAAAGCCTGGGCTGTATTGGTGGATACCATCTTTGCGGAAAAGGACATGTCGACTGTTGCCAGTGCTGGGCAAATTACTGGCACCTTGGCTTCTCCATATTCCTGTATCATCTCACACAAGATGCAAAATTAGTACATTGCTGTTCTTGCACCAAATTGCAGAGGAGAAAGATTTTCTAGATACAATGGGACTGTACATCTAAATCTGAGGCGTTTGGGAGGTTTGATATACCTCATAAAACTGAATGTTGGGGATGGTGCTTGTTTTTTTTCAATAAGCTATTTTTATTGGCTAAACCTGTTTAAATGTATATGTGTCACGCACATGCCCTGGTCCCTTTGATTTTTTTGTGCTCCCCTTTGGGCTTTGCAAGTAGCCTATTTAAGTGCACCAAGACTCACACCTCTCACGATTTCCACTCTGTTTCTGTACTTTTGTTACTTTGTGTCAAGGCTGTCAGTCTGTACTTAAGCATGCTAGTTCCTCTCACCAGTGTCAATCATACACTTGCAGTTTCCTGATGAACATTGATCCCTCTGCGCTCTGTGCCTGACCCAGCTTGATTTGATTCTCTTACTGGACTCAGACCCTTTGCTTGTGACCTGACTTTGCTTGTGCCTATACTCCCTCGAAACTCATGTATTGGACTTCGTCTCTGACTTCCCGTTGTACTGCGCCATTTCCTGGACCTGACCTCGGATTGTTTCGCCTCCCTTTACTTACAGTAAGTAGTATACAGTACATACAGCTCTGGCAAAAATTAAGAGTCCACTTCCAAATGTTTAGGTTGTCTGATTTTTCTCTTTATATGTATATTTTTGAGTAAAATGTAAATTGTTCTTTTAGTCTATAAACTTCGACAACATGTCTCTGAATTTCCAAGCAATAAATTTTGTTTTTTTTTCTGAAAAGGAGAAATGGTCAAAATTAAAAAAAAAACAAAAAAAAAACAGTGCTTTCAGACCTCAAATAATGCAAAGGAAATAAGTTCATAATCATTGATGTGGTGGTCTCTTAATTTTTGCCAGAGCTGTATTTACTATTTTGACTCTCAACACCGGTGTCTCGGTATTGCTCTAAGATTTTCTAGTAAGGCCAGGGTCCCACTTGTGAGTGCAATGCGAAAAACTCACGTGAGTCTCTCACCTCAATACCCGGCACTGCCGCCGACACATGGGACCGGAGTGTGCTGCTGCATGTCTTTCTATGCAGCTGAACGCTCCGGTCTGAACCTCCGGCGTCAGTGCCTGGTATTGAGGCTAGAGACTTCCGCGAGTTTCTTGCACTGCACTCGCACATGTGACCTGGCCTAACTCTTTTAGTTATAAGTGCAGGGTTTCCATCCTCAATCATTAGGACATCTTCTGTTTGTCTGTGCTTTCCAATCCCTGAGTAACTACCCTGCATTTTCCAGTATTGCTACCTACTTTTATGCGGTTTCTAGTAATACTGCTGTCTACCAGTGTTCTTCAGGACACCTGCATGTTATCATTTTCCAGTAACCTTGCTTCCTGTCAGTGCAGGACTTTACCTGATTGTCTGCAGTTTCCAGAAACCCTGCTATCGACCAGTGGTCTTCTGGACTCCTGCTTGTTTTAGTTTTCCAGTAACCATGCTACCTGTCAGTGGAGGACTTCACCTGCTTGTCTGCGATTTCCTCAGAATAATAGAATGTTAGATTTGGAAGGGACCTCAAGGGTCATTGTGGCCAACCCACCAATCAATACAGTTCAGGATTCACTAAAGCCTCTCAGATGCATGTCTGTCTAGCCTCTGTTTGAAGACTTCTATTGAAGGAGAACTCACCACCTCTCGTGGCAGCCTATTCCACTCATTGATCACCCTCACTGTCAAAAAGTTTTTTTTTAATGTCTAATCTGTATCTTTTCCTTTTAAGTTTCTTTCCATTGCTTCTCGTGTTTCCATGTGCAAATGAGAATAAGGATGATCCCTCTACACTGTGACATCCCTTCAGATATTTGTAGAAAGCTATTAAATCTCCTCTTAGACTTCTTTTTCGCAAGCTAAACATTCCCAGATCCTTTAATCATTCCTCTTTGGATATACTTTGCAGTCAACTCACCATCCTGGTAAATCTTCTCTGAACTTGATCCAATTTTTCAATGTTTTTTTTTAAATTTGGTGCCCAAAACCGGACACAGTATTCCAGATGAGGCCTGACCAAGGAGGACTAAAAGAAGAAAAATAATTCATGTGATTTAAACTCTATGCTTCTCTTAATACATCTTAGAACTCTGTTTGCCTTTTTTTGCTGCTGTGTCACACTGTTGACTAATGTACAGTTTGTGATCTATTAGTACTGTATACCGAAGTCTATTTCACACATGCTGTTTAGTTCTATGCCATTCTGTATATGTAATTTTCATTTCTCTTGCCAGATGGTAGAACCTTGCATTTCTTCTTGTTAAATACCATTCTATTAGTTTCTGCTAGCGATGAGCGAAGCTTCTAAGGTCCCAATGTTCACAGAACATGGTTGCCGAACAGTTTGATGAATATACCAAAACTACATTAAATTCAGTGGTAGACCAAACCAAATGTATGCACAAAACTTTGAGGGGTGGTAAGAGCTTTCCAAAAAGCTAAAATTAGGTGCAGACACCATGAAAAGTGGCATCAAGTGACCCACAGTAGAACATTTTATATTGACACAGAAGCAGTCAGCCATGGGCCATGCATGAGGTATCAGGGTTTGGCCCAACATTTAGAGCTTTGTATTGAAGTTTCAATGAAGACCTGATGGTTAAGGGAGCAGTGTAAGCCTTCTTTGCTGTGACCCTTGATACCTCATGCAACAGCTCCATTTTTTCCCCAGCCACATTCGATAGCAGAAACATCAGTTTTATAGAGTACTGTTATGATTGAGTCACCGTAGGAGGCAGACACAAAAATAGAAGCTACGTCCAGAAAACCAGAGAAGTTGGCAACTATCAGATTGCAGACCCCTGAACCTATCAACACAACTAGCAGTAGCCGTGGGGGGGTTCCTACGATGCCCTAGACCCCTCGATCACAGCCAGAGCGCTAAATAGCCTAAAGACAGAAAAGGAAATCTAAACTGCCCCAGAGCAGACCCCAAAGTAAAAGGCAGCCCCCAACATATAATGACGGTGAAGCAAGATGAAAAAACACTCACACAGATAGAAAGATAGGCTGAGCAAACGATGGGGCCCAAGCTAGCTAAACAGAACAGGAAAGGAAGGTTGCTGTCTGCAATCTGCCAAAACCCTATCAAAGACATAAGCCAACAAGCTGATATGAAAAAGACCCGGAAGCAGCTAGGCTTCAAAAACTAAATCAGCACTCAGGTATTTTCAGAAGACAGAGCTAAAGGAATTCAGCACACCCCAGCAGGGAATGGCAGAAATCCAGAAAAACAAAGCAAAACAAAGTCTAAGCACCAATGCAAAAGGCCGAGCAGAAAACTTAGCTTTAGAGGAACAGGAATTCAGACTGGTCTCCAAGGATCCCACAGAGAAATCACCCGCAGGGCAGAAGGGTGTCGGCAGCCTTATATCCAGTCAGTAACTCCACTCAGCCAGTCATCATCATCAGACTCAGGTGTTTGATAATCAGGCTCACTACCTTTCTTTACCAGAAGAGGGAGTTCCTCGGGCCTCAGTAGTGAAGGGGAAAATGAACTCACAACAGAGTACTATTGGTAGAAAAATGTAAGGTTAGTAACACAGGTAGTTGAGTGAAAGTACGTGCAGGTCTGCCTGCATGGGAGCCCTACGTCAACAGGCAAGAAGGCACACAAGAAGGAAACCATGCTTGGATTTTCCACATTTCAAATAGTTATTGTCACACATCACTAAAGTGGCAGCAATTTCCAGAGTAGAAGCAGTTTCATAGGCCTCTGAAACACCTTCCACTACAGGCAACCCACCAGATGGAGACCCAAATTGGAGTCATCACATTTCAAAAAGTTATTGTCACACACCACTAAAATGGCAGCAATATCCACATAGTAGAAACAGTATGATGGGCATCGGACACACCTTCCACTACAGGCAACACACCAGATGGAGACCCCATTTCGACTATTCAAAGTGTGTTCCAGCATGTAGATGACCAGAATAGTGATGCTGATGATGGCATTATCAAGGCTAACCATCTTAGTAGCTATTTCAAAACTGTGCAGAAGGGTGCAGAGGTCATTCATCTGTGCCTACTCCGCAAGAGTGATTTGCACCACGTCCGAACTGCGTTAGCCTAGGATATGCAAAAAGACATTCTGCACCATTGCCCATCACTGCTTCCACAGTCACTACAACATGTGCAGAGTGGAATTCCACCATGTCGGAACAGCGCAAATCAAACAGTTAACCAGTAGGCCGAAAGACCTCTGAAGTGATGCAAGACTTGTGGGGTGAGAACGTCGGAAGTGAGTAGAGAGTGACCTTGCTTTTTGCAACAGGCAGGATGTGAGCCATGCAAGACACATGTGTGAAGTTGATTCAGCGTAGGGCCGCCACCAGGTTTGCACCGTTATCACCCATGGCCTTCTCGGACTCCAGGTTCAGTGGAGACAGCCATTGCTCTAACTTGGCCAGGATAGCTGTCTACAATTCTTGAGCTGTGTGACTGCAATCTCCAAGGCATATTAATTTGTTTACTGCCTGATCGTGGTGAGCCCTGGCTGCGTTGCACAGAGGTGGGGTGAATTCTCTCTGCATTGTTGTAATGTGTGTCTCCCTAGAGGAGGTAGAAGCAGTGAAGGAAGTGTTAGATACAAAGGTTTGTCCCACTAACCTTGTCAATTCCAAGACTATTGGAGCAGCCCCTTGACTGCCTGCCCCCTCAGTCAACATAGTCATCTAGTGCCCAATCAGAGAGTTGTAACGTCCCTGCCAAAGTTTGCTCATCCAGGTGCCAGTGGTGAAATGTACCCTGGCAGACATAGATTTTTTCAGGGAACAGGTGATGTTGTCTGTGACATGTTGGTACAGCACAGGCTCAGCTTTCTTAGAGGAATAATGGTGACTAGGCAACTAGTACTGGGGGACTGCGACGGTCATTAACTTTCAGAAAGAGTCTGTATCCACCAGGCAGAAATGTAGCATTTCCATGGCCAGCAGATTGGAAACTATGGAGTTCAAGCTTTAGCATGTGTAAGAGGAACCATTCTTTTACGGGACCCCACAACTGTGGTATCAAGGGTTAGCTGCTGTGCTGAGAGAGTGGAGTAGGGTGAACAGGACAAACTGCTGAACTGTGAGTGATGTGCAGGTGGAGATGTTATGGTGGATTGAGAAATATGTGTTGTGCTAGGTGACACAAAATCAGTAGGCATGTCTATTTTCGTATCAGTTGACATGCTCTCACTCATCTCCACTGTAGGGGGTAAACAAGTAGAGTTTCTGTGGATGGAGACCTGTATGAATACTTGGCACAGTGATGGAGGAGGAAGAATTAGCAGATGTGGTTGACGGGACGGCCGGTGGTTTGCGAGACCTGCTAATCGACATTTTAGTGCAGTGAGATTCCCAGAAAAAATTATCAAAATTGATTCAAAAAGGGTATCCAGCCGTTAAATCATATATGTCCCTACAAATTATCTTTATTGATTCAAAAACCATATGCAATGGTTCACACCAAAAAAACCATGCACAAACAAAAACAAAACCGTGTTCCAAAATTACCAATTAAAAATGGGTAAGCTCGAAGTCCGTCTTACGTCAACTAGGCTGTCGCCTTCCTGGCTGCGGAGGTTGGCACCCTAGGGGGGAACGTTGTGGCACCCTCGTTCCACGATGGCTAACCCTGGGAGTCCTATATTCCCTGCAGCCACTTGGGGAACTCTCCTACCCGATGTCCTAAAGGAATCCCTACCAATAGACATAGACGATCCTATATCTAAGAGGACCCTAGACCCCAATTAAAAAAAAAAAGAACACAATAGGCAATTGGTGACGACTGACATAATTTCACAACGTGGTCAAAGGATAACAATACTCCAGGGGTTTGGGCCCTTGGTTTGCCAAAATAGACTGTAGTCTCTTATCATGCAGACTAAATTTCAAAAGTTGCTACAGAAATTAGATACTGCTTACACTGCCAACTAATAGTTGGCATAGATGAAAAAATGGTGTTCAGAAAACTAATTAGAACCAACTCAGATGTAGTCACTATAGGAAAACCTAATGTTGGTTAAATTAGTGTTTTCTAAGCATGCAGTGTATGTTCACACTATTTCCAATAACAACAAAAAGACCAACAATGCCACATTTAAAATGTGACAAAAGATGCTGCATGATGTTGCCCAAAGAAGTTATAACCCCATCATTAACCACGTTATAAAATGGAAGTGGTTTCTAAGCATGCAGACTGTGTTCAAAAACCTGCTGCAATAGATACTGCTATTTAATGCCAATTGTTAATGACACAGATGAGTAACAATGCTAAATCTACTTAAAACTACAATCAGGTCAATAAAGGACCCGAGATACAACACATTAATGGCAAGAAAAAAATGTGATTTCTACACATATAGATATAATTAGCAGGTTTACTGCAGACAATGATTCAATCTATACTCTGTATTGTAGTAGCACAGATACCAACATATCCTGACACGGTGCATAACCCCACAACTGATAATCAGGAAAGAAAAACAGCCACATATAACAGATCTGATACAGAATGCTGCATATTCCTGCCAAAAGAATGATGGTATTGGAAATGGTTTCTAAGCATGCAGACTGAGTTCAAAAAATTGCTGCAACAGATACTGCTTTTTTATGCCAATTGTTAATAACACAGATGAGTAACAATGCTAAACCAACTTGAAACTACAATCAGGTCAATGAAGGGCCTGGAGATACAACACATACATGACAAGAAAAAAATGTGGTTTGCATATATATAGATATAATTAGCAGTAGAGATGAGTGACTTTGCCTTTTTTCGGGTCGAGTCGGGTTTCATGAAA
Organism: Dendrobates tinctorius; assembly: GCF_039654945.1. Taxonomy (NCBI): domain Eukaryota; kingdom Metazoa; phylum Chordata; class Amphibia; order Anura; family Dendrobatidae; genus Dendrobates; species Dendrobates tinctorius. The sequence continues at coordinate 15,243,654 of NW_027361766.1, read as the reverse complement.
CCCGACTTTCTCAAAAGTCGGGTCGAACGAAATCGGCCGATTATCGTGAAACGTTGAAGGCCGACTGAAATACGAAACCCAATGCAAGTCAATGGGGAACGAAGGTCGGCAGGGAGTGGAGGACAGGAAACACACCTACAGTGCCCATTTTAATGCCAAAAACATCAATTCATATTACTTAAGCTTGTCAACCTTAATTTACTTTATAATAATAGTTAGGCATTGAAAGCTGGGGTTATTTGGCTAAAGTTGTGGGGGGGGGTAGGGCTGGCTCTAGATTTTCGTGGGCCCAGGGCCAAAGAGTGTCACTGGGCTCCTTTAACACATGCCACAATTCATGATTAACTTCCTGACAGCCAGGATACTGAGTGTAAAAGTTGGACCATTCACTTAGGACACCTTGGTCACAAACATCGGGGCACCTCAGGGGTGTGTTTTGTCCCCGTTACTGTTTTCTCTCTATACGAATGATTGCATCTCTTCAGCAGACTCAGTATAAATCTTGAAATTTGCCGATGATATGATATTGATTGGTCTCATCAGGGGAAATGCTGAAGACTTGTATCGGAGTGAGGTGGAAAGAATATGTGACTGGTGTAAAGCCAATAATCTTGTACTCAACACTAAAAAAACTGCTGAGATGGTTGTGGATTTTAGGAAAGATCAACATGAGATACTTCCAATCTACATCCATGACAAAGTGGTTCTTAGGGTCACAGAGACCAAATTCCTTGGTGTTATCATCTCTCATGATCTTAAATGGGGGAAAAACGTGGATGCTGTTATAAGAAAAGCACAACAGAGGATGTTCTTCCTGCTTCAGCTGAAAAGATATGGTTTGTCTAAGAATCTGCTGATCTTATTCTTTAATGCTGTCGTCAGATCTGTGATTTGTTCCTCTCTGATAGTGTGGTATGGGGGAGCCACTGCGCATGACAAACTCCGCTTACAAAGGACTTTCAGAACAGCAGAGAGAATTATAGGTTCCCCCTGCCTAAAATCCAGGATCTTTATGATAAGAGTATTCGATCCCACGCATTGAAAATTTCATCCGATCCCTCTCACCCGGGACACTCCTTATTCCAACTACTCCCTTCAGGACGTCGCTTCAGAGTCCCCAAATGCAGCACCAACCGCCATATGAACAGCTTCTATCCACTCTCTCTTCAACAATTAAATCGTCATGTGTAGACTATATACCGTATCTGTCTTGTTAGATGTTACTTGTTGTATCTGTTGTTACCTGTATATATTATGTTGCCTCTTTGCCACAAAGAATTCCTTGTATATATGTAATATGTACTTGGCGATAATAAATTTGATTTGATTTGATTTGATGATCCTCTGATACGGCAGAGAAATAGCGGTATAGTACAACGAAAAATACCTCACTTCTTATATCTCATGACTGATATCCATTTTAACTTCTCCCATAACTCCAAAAACGGACAGTATATTACTCCATACAGTATTATGGCCACCGCATAGTGCGCTATACAGAGTAATGAGGCCCATATATGTCTCTATACAGAATCATTGGTCCCATATAATGTTCCATACAGTATATGATGAGCTCCACATAATGCTACAGTATATGTTGGTCCCTATGGATGAAGCTCCACTGTGTTATGGGCCCAAATAATGCTCCATATGTAATGGGCCCCATTTCTAATGCTCCAGTGTATAATGGGCCCTGTAAATGCTGCTCCAGTGTCTGATGTCCACCTTTGGAATGCTCCAGTGTATGGTGGGCCTCATATATCATTCTCCAGAGTATAGTGCTCCCCAAAAATAGCTGTCCCAACATTGAAAACAATTAAATAAGTCTCCTCGCTAGGGAATCCCTGTACTAGTCTGGACTCCTCGTCGTCCCCATCTTCCATCTCACTGCACTTCGACTGTTTAGGCAGAGGGCGTACAGACGTTATGTCATCGCACTCTCTGACCAGAATGTCACTGTCTGGAAACGCGGAAGAGGTTACGGCGGTGGAGCAGGGAGAGGTAAGTATTTCAACTTTGCAAGTGCTGTGATCCTGAGCAAGCAGGGGGGCCCACTTGTTGGCGACGGCACTGGCACAGGGCCCCTCATAGTACGGCGGTGTGTCTGACTGCGGGTGGGCCGCACCGGCAGAGACACTTTTGCATACTATGAGGGGCCCTGTGCCAGTGCGTCACCCATGAGTATGCCCCCCACCTGCTCAAGGAACCTGCACTTTCATCTGCACCTTCCTCTTTGTCACCGTGTAAGGTGGTATAGTATGCGGGAAGGGGAACTTGAGTGTCATCAGGGTCAGATTCTGGCTGTGTAGAGAGCGAGGGGAATATAGTGGTCTTGGTCAATGCACCAGCAGAATCATCTAGCAGTGGCTAGGCATCAGTGAACTTGTGGCGCCCCCAGGAGTATGGTCGCCACAGTGGCATTACCTTACTCCTAGGGATTGTGATGTCATGCTTGGGAGCAACGAAGGATCTCTCTAGCAGTTAAACCAACACACAACACAGTTCCCACTCCAGGCCAGCTGGGAGACCTCTGAACCTGACTGCTGACGAGCTGCTCTTTGTTGTCAGGAGGAGGGAAGTTAGGCAGTCTGTGAAGGGAAGGGGAAGTGTGTGGACGTGAGAAGGGGAGCTGGAGGATGAGCAGAGTTAAGGCTCACTCCTAGCTGGAGCGCATGGTCGGTATTCCAGTCTCCGAGTTTGTAGGGACACTGACGGTCCTGCAGCAGAAACCGGAGGAAGTAGCAGCTGTAAATGCTCTGTTCCCAACTAAGGCTCGGAGGCCCCAGCAGCGACGTGTGTGAGCCAGAAGGAAAAGGCTGTGGCTGCCTGCCATACGAGAAAGTTCCAAAAGAGAGTCAACAGGGGGAACTTCAGTGAACTCAGTACTGTGAGTACATCGGATAAGCGCTAGAACGGAGGCCACACTACCTATCTGCAGAGAGAGAATTCCAAATTTGCTTCCAGGCTGACCAACTCTTTCTCCATCTGTACTCTGGGTCCTGGACGGCACTTGCCAAGTACAGGTAAAGGAACTGCATGACTGTGTCTGTCATCTATCTCCTGCGCCTGGTGCACGGCTCTGCTACATCCTGCACTGCACACCATCTACCAACTCTTTCATCTGCCCTGCGACTATGGCCCTACCTGTGCAGGGCTTCTACATCTTAGCTGCACCACAACATCTGTCCCGGAGAAGCGACACTGCAGCGCGGGTCAATCTGATCAGAAACCACAGGTGGCGTCACATATCATTCACCTATAAACGTTATTCACCCCTTTGCATGGATGCCCAGGGCCACGGAACGGGTCACCACCACCGTGACACATCCCTGAGAGACACCGGCTCGGTACCGATTAACCCCACTGCCCTGGCTGGCCACCCACACTCCATGTCAGATTCATCTTGGACTGGGGAATTCACGATTTGACTTGATAACCCAGGCATGGTATGATAGAAAGAGCTACATGGATTAATGTGAAGTGTGGCCTGCTGCATCATTCACTTTTGGTGGGGGTGAAGGACACAAGGAAAGGGGTTCTTCCTGACCAGGATCCTGCACTTGACGACTCAGTGCTTGCATTTTTTGAAACTTCAGAAGAGGAGGGCATATTAGCTGGAGTCTGTTTCGGCAATGTAAGCCAAAACCAGATCCTGATGCTCCGGCTTTAAAAGCGGTTAATCTACTCCCAGAAAAGGTAGCCTTCCAGGCGTTCCGGAGCCAGACCATGACGCAGGCTCAACACCTCCTGCCTTAGATGCTATTGTGCTTTTGCCACTACCAGCAGATGCACCACCATCGGGACCAGCTGGCAACCACCGCCCACTTGCATGGCGTCTTCCACCATACTTGCTCATTTTTGTGAAAATGTACCCAAAATACCACCAGCTATATGGTACTGTAAAACAAGGTAGAAGGTGTATCTACTATTGGTGAGATTTTGAATCTCACTATAGATTTAAAGACGCTGAACTATTGTCTCAGGCCCAGTAGAGATTACACCTCAATGTAACAGGCTTAAATTGGATGGTGTATGACAAGGTGCAGGGTGACTATAGGATTGGTGAGAATTTGAATCTCACTATAGATTTGAGGACGCGGAACTAATGTCTCAGGCCCAGTAGAGATTACACCTCAATGTAACAGGCTTAAATTGGATGGTGTATGACAAGGTGCAGGGTGACGATAGGATTGGTGAGAATTTGAATCTCACTATAGATTTGCGGATGCTGAACTATTGTCTCAGGCCCAGTAGAGATTACACCTCAATGTAACAGGCTGAAATTGGATGGTGTATGACAAGGTGGAGGGTGTATGTAGTATTGGTGAGAATTTGAATCTCACTAGAGATTTGAGGACGCTGAACTATTGTCTCAGGCCCAGTAGAGATTACACCTCAATGTAATGTGGCCCCCCCAGGAGTATGGTCGCCACAGTGGCATGACCTTCCTCCTAGGGAGAGTGATGTCATGCCTGGAAGCAATGAAGGGTCTCTCTGGCAGTTAATCACTGCATGCATCACAGTTCCCACTCTGGATCAGCAGAGGGAGCTCTGAACCCAGAACTGAGGGGAGGAGCTGTCTCTAGGGGCCAGGAAGGAGTGGGTAGTTAGTGTGAGGAGGGCATCATGTGCAGACATGGAGGAGAAGACCTGGGGAGACTGAGGAAAGTGGAGAGCTCAGTCCCAGTGATAGCGCATGATCTGGAGCCTGGTCTCCAAGGGTGTATGGATACTAACGGTCCTGCACCAGAAACCAGAGGAATAGAAAGCTGTAAATGCCCTATTCCCACATAATCCTCGGAGGCACAACAGCGACGGGTGAGCCAAGAGAGATAAAAGGCTACGGCTTTCTGCCATGCGAGTGGAGTGTGGATAACATCAGAAAGGAGGAACTCCAGTGTAACTCAGTACTGGGAGTACTTCATAGAGAGTGCTAGTAAGGAGACTGCACAACCCATCTGCCAGAGTAATTCCTGATTTGCTTCCAGGCTAACCAGCTCCTGTGCCATCTGTACTCAGGACCCTGGACTGCATTTGCCAAGTAAAGGTAAAGAAACTGCAACCTATTGTGTACTTGCCTTCTTGCTGCAACCTCCCCGGCACTGCTACATCTCTGTGCCTGACACTGCACCTTCCTTCCCAACACCCACCTACGCTGCCCTGGGACTACAGCCCTGACTATAACATCATTGCTGCACTATACCATCTGTCCCAGAGGATCTGTCTGCAGCGTCGGCTTAACATTTGCCGAACACCACAGGTGGCGTCACGAATCATCTATTCATAAACTTTATTCCATCACTTCACTCCCTTACATGGACGCCCAGGGCCACGGACCGGGTCACCGCTACTGTGACACTTCCCAGTGAAATACCGGCCCGGTACCGAGTACCCCACTGCCCTGGTGGGCGATCCAGTAACAGGCTGAAATTGGATGGTGTATGACAAGGTGGAGGGTGTATGTAGTATTGGTGAGAATTTGAATCTCACTAGAGATTTGAGGACGCTGAACTATTGTCTCAGGCCCAGTAGATATTACACCTCAATGTAACAAGCTGAAATTGGATGGTGTATGACAAGGTGGAGGGTGTATGTAGTATTGATGAGAATTTGAATCTCACTAGAGATTTGAGGACACTGAACTACTGTCTCAGGCCCAGTAGAGATTACACCTCAATGTAACAGGCTGAAATTGGATGGTGTATGACAAGGTGGTGGATAGGATTGGTGAGAATTTGGATCTCACTAGAGATTTTAGAAGGCTGACAATGATGCTCTCAGTCCAAGTATGGACGCAGGCAGCCTAATAAGCAGGACTGCTGCACACACAAAAGGGTGGAAAAATGAACGCTTGGTAACTGTGCAGAAAAGAGGAAGAAAAGTATTTTTGCTTTTAAAAAAGCAGTTTGCACAGCAGTGTGCAAACAGCAATGCAGCTATCAGGGAGCCTTATAAGGCAGCCTAATAACCAACAGAGCTGATGCACAAAAATAGAGCCTCCCCTGTCACTGCACACAAAGTGTTGTGTTGGAAGTGGAAATCGCTAACAGCAGAAGCAGTTTTTTGGTTCTTCTTCCCTGTCTAATGCTCTCCCTACAGAATCAGCAGCAGCAGCAGCTCACCCTATGCTAAGATCGGCATAAGTAAGATAGCGGTGGGTGTTCATGCCCTTTTATAGCCCCTGTGACGCCACTCAAAGCCAGCCAATCACTTGCATGCCCTTCTCAAAGATGGTGGTGACCGATGCCTATGTCATCGCGTTGCCCACAGTGTGCATCCTCCATCATTGGCTGAAAAAGGGCGCTGGAAGCATCTTTTGAAACGTGACTTTGGCGCTCTGGTCGCCGACCTCGTGGCCGACCTCATGCTATGGTCGGGTTTCGTTTCATGAAACCCGACTTCAGCGAAAGTCGCCGACTTTTGAATATAACCGACCCATTTCACTCAACTCTAATTAGCAGGTTTACTGCAGACTATGATCCAATCTCTACTCTGTATTCTAGTGGCACAGATACCAAATTATCCTGACATGGTGTATAACCCCACAACTGATAATCAGGAAAGAAAACAGCCAAATATAACAGATATGATAAAAAATGCTGCATATTGCTGCCAAAAGAATGATGGTACTCATCTGGTTAATTGCCACCAGCCAAAGAAAATTATGCGCCTCAACGAGTTTCACCCATTAGGGCTCATCAGGAGGCCTGATGTAACAAAGACTTGTGTCCTGATTCCGGTGTGATGTGACCTTCTAGCTTACCCATTTTTAATTGGTAATTTTGGAATATGGTTTTGTTTTTGTTTGTGCACGGTTTTTTTGGTGTTAACCATTGCATATGTTTTTTTAATCAATAAACATAATTTGTAGGGATATATATGATTTAACAGTTTTCAAATTATTGCAATTTTTGCCTCTACTGAGTTTTCTTTTTTGCAAACTTGGCATATAGCTTGAATTGTGTCATCTTTTGCAATCTCAAAAAAGGCCCAGGCTAGGAAACACTTGCATCTCCTGCAATCAGCAGACTTGTGACTGGTGCTGGACAAAGCCAAAGTTGTGACTGAGGATGCAGTCCTTGTGATGGTTGCATCACTCCATTTCTGTGCGGGAAGCCGCAATGTAACCTCCTCATGTTCCTTCTCTTCCACCTCCTCTGCTGAGTTAATCAGCTGCATATCTCTGTGTTCACACCAAGTGGGATCTACAACCTCATCATCATCCTGTCTGCTCTCACACTCCTTTCCCTGAGAGTCACCTTCCTCCTCTTCATTCCCTGATACCACAGTACAGTCTGCGTGTGCTTCTGGTATCTCAGCAGGATCACCTCCACCATGATGGATAATGTCTGGTGATGAGACTCAGGATTCTGGTCTGACCCTACTTTGTCTTGCCCCAGATCCAACAAGAAAAATTTTGGGCATCGGTGCAGATGCTTTCCTCTTCTGGATTCTGTGACTTTTTGGAACAGACCTCTGATGCCCATGGAATACAATGTGTGAACAAGCTCTGCAAAATGGCCCATCTATGGTTTCCCACATTCAACTCTTAATGCAGCACTTGCCATGCACTGGACCACATACTCTTTCTGAGCCTCTTTTACAATGTATACCACCGTGTGGCTGCTAAAGAAAGGAAGTGGAGTAGCCCATCCAGTAGCAAATGCTGTCAGTGGTTTCTGGATAGGATGAGACGGGGCTTGCTCAGTAGAGCTTTCATTAACATTAACACAACTCACGTACACGTCGAAGACCAAGCCTATTCCCCCTTCCACCACGACCTCACTTTTTCCCATTCATACTGTATTGTATGAACCCTTCTAATCTTGTAACCTGCTGTTTTAAAACCTTAGGCCCACACCTGTCAGTCACCTGTCAAGAAATGAACAATCACTTTTTATTTTCTTAGATAGTGTGCCTGAACAACACTCTTATACCTAACGATTTTGATGAGCAAATGGGGACTCCTGATTTCTCACTGAAACATAGTTTTATCCCAAACAATTTGGATTAGCAAATAGGGTTTCCTGGCTCACCCGCCAGTATTAGGTTTAATGATTTTTAAGAGGAAATGTGTCCTCCTGATTCCTCACTGCAACACAGTTTTATCACAAACTATTTAGATTAGCAAATATGGTCTCCTGGTTAAACTCCCATACTAGGCCTAATGATTTTTTAAGAGGAAATGTGGCCTCCTGATTTCCTCACTGCAACACAGTTTTTTTCACAAACAACTGGATTAGCAAATAGGTCCTCCTGGCTGAACCCCTATATTAGGACGAATAATTTTTAAGAGGAAATGTATGCTCCTGATTTCTCTCTGCAGCACAGTTTTATCCCAAACTATTTGGATTAGCAAATAGGGCCTCCTGGCTAAACTCCTATATTAGGCCTAATGATTTTTAAGAGGAAATGTGGCCTTCTGATTCCTCACTGCAACACAGTCCTTGCCCAAATGATTTAGCTTAGAAAATGGGGCCTAGTGAAACTGCAACACTATTTTAGAACAACCTAGTTAGATGCTGGAAGAGCGATTTCACATGGGACAGAATCCTATCTAGCAAACTGACAAGTTCACTTTCAGCAGTAGCAGGAGCTGCCTCTCTGCGCTGTGACACAGAGAAAATGGCGAAAGCAAGACAAGATGTGTTGCTTTTTATATGGACAAGGACATGTGACTTTGGCAGCCAATCAAGGAAGATCTTGTGTCAAGACATTGTGGGTGGTTTCTCTGCACCCTTACTGGCTGCCTGAATGTACAAATATTAAGTTTTTTTTAAAAATTACCCTCCGCCGTTCCTCTGACCTAGACACACCCCCTCACCTCATTAAACATGTTTCCATCGATCGTCATACAGCACCACTATCCTAGACAAAGTCAAAGCAAAAGCATTAGTGGAAACATCATTTACCGAACTGTGACCGAATTTTGCCAACGTTTGAGGAAAAATGCTCGGGAAACCGAACAGGAATCCAAATGTGCTACGATTGTGCCACAATCGAGATTTGGGAACGTTTTCAGAACTAGCTTGCTCATCTCTACACTTAAGTAATCATGCTGAAAGACCCAGTCAGATTTCATCTTCAATGCCCTTGCTGATGGAAGAAGGTTTGCACTCAAAATCTCGCGATACATGGTCCCATTCATTTTTCATGTTCACGGATCAGTCGTCCTGGTCCCTTTGCAGAGAAACATCCCCAAAGCATGATGTTGCCACCCCCATGCTTCACAGTAGCTATGGTGTTCTTTGGATGCAACTCAGCATTCTGTTTCCTCCAAAAATGAGTTTTGCTTCTACCAAACAGTTCTACTTTGGTTTCACCAGACCATATGGCATTCTCCCAATACTCTTCTGGATAATCCAAATGATCTCAAGCAAACTTCAAACGAGCCCGAACATGTACTGGCTTAAGCAGGGGACACGTCTGACACTGCAGGATCTGAGTCCCTGGCGGCGTAGTGTGTTACTGGTGGTAGCTTTTATTACGGTGATCCAACCTTTATGCAGGTTCTTCACTAGGTCCCCCTGTGTGGTTCTGGGATTTGCCCTCACTGTTCTTGTGATCATTTTGAACCCACTGGGTCAGATTTTGCATGGAGTCCCAGATCGAGGGAGATTATCAGTGATCTTGTATGTCTTTCATTTTCTTATTATTGCTCACACAGTTGATGTCATCACACTAAGCTACTTTCCTATTGCACATTCAGTCTTCCCAGCCTGGTGCAGGGCTACAATTTTGTTTCTGGTGTCCTTTGACAGCTTTTCGGTCTTCACCATATTGGAGTTTGTAATCAGATTTTTTGATATTGTGGAGAGGTGTCTTTTATACTGAAAACAAGTTCAAACAGGTGCCATTACTACAGGTAATGAAGGACAGAGGAGCCTCTTAAAGGAGAAGTTAAAATGTCTGTGAGAGCCAGATATCTTGCATGTTTTTAGATGACCAAATACTTATTTTCCACTATAATTTGCAAAATAAATCTTGCCAAACCAGACAAGATGGTGTTCTGAGTTTGTTTTCTCATTTTGACTCCCATAATTGTGGTCTACCTATGATGTAAATTACAGGCCTCTCTCATCTTTTTAAGTGGGAGAACTTGCAAACTTGGGGGCTGACAAAATACTTTTTTCCCCACTGTATATACATACAAGTGAACTAATCAAAATATTGACCCCCTATATCACATTACATATACACAAAGTTTTAGTATTGCATACCCATAAAATACAGAAAAACAAAATTGATCAAAATTACAAATTAACAAAATAATAATATAATTATGAGCAGATGCAAAAAACAAAAAGAATCAGAATATCAATAAAGGAACATGAGCTCATTTTGTTTATTTAAGCTATCAGAGAATCTCGTTCCCAACTTGTAAATTCAAAAGTTAGGTGGCATCATCTCATGTATCCTTCCCAATTTGGCTTTTTCGCTTTCTCAACACCAAAAGTCTGGAAACAACACTTCTTTGATAACTGATAATATAGTGGTTAGATGCCGCTGATACACTGCAAAAAGTGGATTTTCTGTTGGTGATATCATGCAAATGTTCCAAAATATGCACCTTCACCTTGCAGAATTTACACCCAATATAAATTTTGAACAAATTGTACAGTATATAGCATATATGATGTTCTGTGAATTAGAATTCATAAAATGCTTGATGCCAAACTTAATAGAATCATCACATTTGGAAAAACCTTTGTGTTTGTCATGTAAGTACAGAATTTACATTGTCTTCCACCACATTTGTAAAATTACATTTTAACCAATTTTTCAGTGACATTGTAATAAGAAATAGGCACGTGGAGATAATATTGCCCAAAGAGAGTGTTTGCTAATAGCTGTGTGCACACTGAATTTCTTTTAAGAGTTTTTAAAGCAGGATCTGCGTGGAAACTCTTCAAATCCTGTGCCAAATCTCAAGACTCCTCAAAAAAGTTGAGTTTCCACTCAGTTTCTGCTCTGAAAACTCTATGGAAATACTCTGTGTGCACATCTTGGAATTTGTTTCACCAGAAAAAGTTTGTAACCAATGGGTAATGTTTCTCCAGACTTTTAAGCAGCAATGCTCCTCTGGGAAACATGCAAATTATCTCTTTAGAGAGAAAGAGGATTAGAACTGTAGTGTCACCTGTAGTAAGTAGAGATCCTAAAAGTCAACATTGATGCTCCAATGAGCCTTGTCACATGACTTAGGATAAAAGCCAAAACCAAAATGTAATTTTTCAGACACTGTGCTTCAGGGTACTGCCCCTCATCAATGCAAAGTGGGAGATGTGGTTTGGCTGTGTGAGAAGCGTCTGACCAGGATCTAAGGGGTAATGTTTCTCCTTGTGGAGAGTGACACGTCAAGCATGCCTGTAGAATGTAAGCCCGCAAGAGCAGGGTCATCTCTCCCCTGTATCAGTCTTTCATTGTTTGATTACTGTAAGTGATAGCTGTAATTTTTATGTAACCCCTTCTCATGTACAGCACAATGGAATCAATGGTGCTATATAAATAAATACTAATAATAATGCCGAGGTGAGGAAACTTTTAAGCCGCAATGCTCCTGTGGGAAATATGCAAAGAGGACTAGAACTCTACTGCCACCTATAGGAAGTAGCAATCCTAAAAGTCAGTATCAACTCTCCAATGAACCTTGTCTCATGACACTGTTTCGGGGTAATGCCCCTCATCAGTGCAAAGACATGCTTGATATGTCACTCGCCGCAAGGAGAAACGTTACCCATTGGATCCCAGTCAGACGCCTCTCACACAGCCAAACCACATCACACACTTTCCACTGACAAGGGGCAGTACCTCGAAACACCACATCTGCAAATTGAGATTTTGGTTTTGGCTTTTACCCTAAGTCATGTGACAAGGCTTGTTGGAGAGTCGATACTGACTTTTAGGATTGCTGCTTCCTATAAGTGGCAGTAGAATTTTAGTTCTCTTCCTCCCTGAAGAAACAATCACCAAAAAAAGCTGAAACATCCGCATCTTGAACTCTCAATATGAGTGGATGTAGACCTTTATCTAATCATTCCTGATGATAATTATATATACAGAATAAGAGCAGTTCATCTGCCCTTAAATGACAAAGCAAAATAATGAAAAATAAGTTAGTTAGAATATGTTGAGGGCACTTTTCTATATCAGTTTTATTAAAATAATCATTACAAATACTATCCAACCTAATAGCCCACAGGTGTAGAGTTACCCCATAATTGTGCTGCTTGTAGGATGTAAGGGAATAACGTTAGTCCATGCAATTTCTAGATCAACAATTCTAATAAGGACTAATAAAATCTTTTTTTTTGCATCTGTAGGAACAGATAGCTTTATTACCTTTCTAAACTATTCCAGTAGCCATAAGATCGTATACAGATCTTCCTCTAGAATTTAATTTAAAGTTTTCTGAAAATGCTTCATCATATTGTGCTTCTTTTGCAATTAAAAGGATTATAGAAGTCAAAAAGCGATTTATATAGCACACATATTTAATTTCTATATAAACATTCAGATCTATGGGAAATTTAGAAACCCAGCATTCCCACTGATAAAATGATAAGGAAGGAACTTAAAAATGTCCTTTAGGAGGATAATCCATTGAAGTACAGTAATATTTGGCTCCAAAATTTATTAGGTTAAACATTTACCTTACAGGCTAGAGTACAATCTTCTAAATGCTAGGTTTTACTATTTGTGAATGTCAATTATAGCTAAAGAGGAGAGTATTACCTACGGTAACTTAATATGCTGACATGGATCAGGCTTCTTCTTGGTTTGTGTGTAATTTTGTCATTTATGTTATGCTTTAACCACTTAAAATGAGTTGTCTTCGATAATAAGAGGGGATTGCTTTTTTTTTTCTTTTTCAAAAATAGCACCACTCTTGTTTATGGGTCAAATGAGAAAGCAAGATGTGGTTTTCAGATTTTTACTAGCATTTTTATTTATTTGTTCAAGCTTACCAGATTATACACAACAGAGGGACCAAGTGCAGGACTGTAATAAATTAGAGGTGTTATTCTGTTTTATGTCATGGTGAGAAGTCTAATAAAGAGTAACTAAGACCTTGCAACCTGAAGACATCATCTCCTTCTTTTATCTTGATTGCACAATAAATCTTTAATTCAGCTACTTTTCAGCACGCTCTTTTACAGAGCTAGTAAAACACTTCCCAGACCGGCCATTTAACGCATTCAATTCATGGCTGAAAATCAGGTGCTGAAGTAACAGATTGTATTTCTTGACTAGCAGTACAGAATACCTACCTATAAAGATTTATGAGCATGTTGAGTTTCCTAAATGCAGATAGGCACTTTGGGAATTCTCACTACAATGTATCATAGCAGAAGATACACAAATAATATTAAGTACAAGTTCTTTAAAACTATGTTATTCATGTATAAGTATTTTCAGTATCAGTAAAGTGAAGCTCCAGCTGTACCTTTTCATGGGTATTTGCTGATAGTGTGATCATCCTGGCTGGACTAATTGATTGACTGTTTGCTAAGTGTAATGCTATCAAAATATGGAGCCTTGAAATCATTTGCATTTTCATTGACTAATGCAGGTTTTATAGTAAGGAATTATTATTGTTGCATATTTTTCCCTGGTATCCCAGGCTCTGTTTCCTTCACCTCGATCCGCTGCCCACTGTTGTGCTCCACGTGGGGTTTTGCAGGTTGTTTATCTTGGCTTTATGATGTCATCGCCCATGAGGACACACACAAGTGTCTTAGGATTGAATTCCAAGACTAAGTGTGGTGTACTCCACCTTTTGTGCACACCCTGCTTATCCTGCTTTAATTCCTGCTTCATCTTCATCCATTCTTCTGCTCCCAAGATTCCTGAGGGGATCTTCCTCGCTCCCCTCCTGCCATCCTGCCAGTTGCACCAACGCCTTGGGTCTGTGTATCCACCCAAATTTAGGTTCGTTTTACACAGTGATCCTCACAATTATGTTAAAGTTATTGGAAGTAGATGTATATTTATAACATACCTTCACAGGGCAATGAAATTATTTGTTTCATGTGGGAATAGCTTGGCAACTCTTTAACTAGTTTTATATACACATACACACCTATTGGTTAACAATTATGCAGGCACACATTTGCAATTTTTTCTTAATTTACTGGGCTACCCAATATTGTAAATAAAAAAAAGCAACAACCCACCAAAAATATTGCTTGTTGAGCCTAGACCAAGGAGGTTGGTGCGACTTCCTAAGAAAATCTAAGGTCCGATCATGTGATGGATACCTGAATCCATTACTAATTACATTTGCATCATAGTTATCAGATCTGTGAAAGATTTTTGTTTGCATGATTTAATGGGAATCCCAATTGAATTACAGAGTTTTCAATACCATTAGGAACTGATAGAGAGCTTTATTTGCTAAAACTGTAGCATCCCTTTAACCTGTTCCTGAACTAAGTCTTGATTGTACATTTTTTTTAAGGAGGCGCTAATGCAAATTCATATGCTGATACATATTGATGATGTGGAGCTGTGCCTGGCATGATCACCTACAGCAACAGGCAGGGATGTTGCCATCACTTTACCTAGCTGTTTAGTCTCCTAGATGCTGAAGTAAATGGTAAAGGTGGCATTTAGAATGTTGTAAATGGGAAAGGTCCTTCTTTTTCACCCAATCGGCCAGCCCCCCGTCACGTTAACAAGGTGCTGAGGATTGTCATGACCTCAAGAGGTTAAGGAATGAACAATGTTTGTTAATTACGGTGATCTGTTATACCCTAAAGTCAACGGGGTCAAAAACTGTGCTGCTGTTCTAATCTGTCAATGGGAGGACATTTGGTTGGTCACCGGACAAATAGAACTCCGGATAGGAATGCTGCACACTGATGGAATCGCCTTCTACATGCTTCCCAAGTAGCTTACTGTCAGTTTAAGAATGACAGATGTAATAGCCAAAAATATAAAAGGTTTGCATGGTCAATAAAAAAAATGTAGAAGAAAAACTTTTACCAAAAAAAAAAATAATGAAAACATGTTTTGACATCAAAAAAATATTTTGGGGGTGAAATAAAAATAAACTAAAAAGTAAACATATTTGTTGTCACCTCACCCAGAGCCACCTGATCTATAAAACTGTCACATTATTTACCCCAATGTATTTGCTTAGTTATGCCCCTCCAGGCTCTCCTCAGACCGTGGCACAGTGGCTCCACAACCAAGTGCTTAACAGTTTACTAAGGCCTCCTCCTCCGGTCTCAGACCTGTACCATGAGATAACCCATCAGAGAAATCAGCAAGACAAGATCCTGTTTTACTGTATCTATGAACTGTTAATGTATGTCTATATGCACTGACTCAGCCATCGCATCCGCTCCAGATCAAGCTGCGGCAACCTTGGCAGTGGCCATTCAGTCCACAAATCATGTTTCAAGTCCTAAACCCAATGTGTCTGCGCCACCAAGTTTTGATGGGGCTCCTAAGCAATGCCGAGGTTTTATCAACCAGTTCTCGCTGCACTTTGAAAGGCTGGCCCACCAGTTCCCCACCGATTGGGCAAATGTCTTATCTTGGAGGAGAAGCTCTGTGCTTCTATTTTGGAGATACCGGTCATCTCATTTGCTCTTGTCCCTAGAAGCCGGGAAACTCCCAAGCCTTCAACCATTAGGAGAGGCTACTCTGGGAGAGAGCAATTCCAATCTGCTGTTGATCATGAGCATATCTGGGATTTTGTGGAAGTTCCCGAGTCGATGAGACAGCGTATCTGGATTTCAGTACCGCAGGGAACTTCATACAGCAAGCAGTGGTAGATCACTACCAGATTCCTGTTCAACTCCAGAATCCATTGCTAGTGTGATCTGTTGATGGGAGGCTCCTATCTAAAGCCATTCAGGTGGTCACTGAGCAAGTACAGCTCCGGACAGAAAAGCTGCACATTGAGAAAACAGAGGTTTTTTGGCCTGTCTTTTTCATTTGTTTTTATATTTTGCTTAATCAATAAAAGTACATTGTTTTATGTTAAAATTGTTTGGAATCACTATTTATCAGATGGGGTGTGAAAACCAATAGAATCACAAAGGAGTATATAGTCCAAGATATACATTTATTAAACATGTTTACCAAAATAAATAACAATACACAAAATAGATAAACAAAGGATCAAATATGTATGGTATATATTTGGATGGTTGAAGAGATAAAACCACATTGCGGGCCATAATTGATGTGTTAATTGATGTGTTATTTAAGAAGAACTCCGGCTTATCTCACGGAACAATTGTATATTCAGCATATGTATTTTATATGTATTCACTTGTCTTATGAATGACTTTATATATCTGTATTGTATTGTACTTTTGTACCTTATAGGGTTTTTTTCACGTATGGTGCATATTTATATATTTATAAAAAAAAGTGGTTTGGTACCGTGTTAGCCAGTAGAACAAAATATATAAAGTGCTCTCAGTGAGAGAAACAAAATAGGAATCTTGTGGGTATGATACCTTTTAATGGCTAACAAATAATAGTGAATGACGTTACAAAGCAAGCTTATCAGCCTGATGAAGGGACGTAAGCAGTCCCGAAAGCTTGCTTTGTAATATCATTCACTATATTTTGTTAGCCATTAAAAGGTATCATACCCACAAGATTCCTATTTTGTTTCTCTCACTGAGAGCACTTCATACATATATTTATACATACTGTACATATATTTTTTATACATATATTGATTTATTTCTTATTTCTTATTTTTTTATATTTATTTTTAGCTGTATTTCACTTTTGCACATACTCACACTTCACATTAAGAGGTTTACATGCACTGTTGATGTGATGTTCTGGTTTTTATTGGCTGTTTCACAGTGCGCATACTTCCGGGCGCTTCTTGTGACGGAGCATTGCTGGTGGCGGTCGGTGCTGACGTTTGCGTGTCAGTGAGGTCATTTGAGTGGGCAAGTGCGCGGTGTCATGTTGCCATGCCGCCAGTTATGTAATTTCCGGGGGGTGTGACCGGAAGTACGTGCCGTGATTGTGAACGGCTGGAGCTGTGGCTATTAATAGTGGCCTGATATGACACACAGCACCGCACCTTGAAAAAGAGCAGCGAAACGCGTGTCGGTGGCGGGGGGGCTTTGGTCCAGTAGATACTTCTCATGGGTAAGCACTTGGAGCATATTTTGTGTGTAACTTGATTTATGCCAGTTCCATTTTGGATGAATGTGCATATACTTATACTGGCATGATATCTTTCATTGTATTCCCATGATTGTATACAGTATATACTTTTTGGCACCCTAGCATTTTATATGAACTTATAATCAGTGACCTCAGCCATCACTATCTGGTCTTTTGTTTATCTATTTTCTGTATTGTTATTTATTTTGGTATACATGTTTAATAAATTTATATCTTTTATACAATATGAACTGCATACTCCTTTGTGAGTCTATTGGTTTTCAGGCTCTAGCTTGGAGTGTCCTCTAGGGATCCATATATGGCTGAATATGGCTGCTAGTCAAATTGGTACCCCTTATACTTTTTTGCCTTGGTTGGTCTGTATTTATTTTATCAGCTGGGGTGGTCCCATACCTAATTTTGCTGATTTATGGTTTTGATGTGCCGCACACCTCTTGTTTTTTGGGCTTATGATATTTAACACAATGAGAAAAATTGCCTTCCACATGGTTTTTTGTGGCTCCGCATGCAGGAACCTATCCTTGACTAGAGATTGGGAGAGGTTCTTCATTGGGGACAGTTTTGTCATGAGAAGTGTCGTCTACCTGTATAACTGATCTGGCCGCCCGTGGCACCATCTTACCTGATGGGATTACCATGTGCCTGCTGGTTGTATGAGGATGTCTTCGATAAGAATGAAACTGATACATTACCTCCACATAGGCCGTACGACTGTCCTATAGACCTGTTTCTAGGATCCTCTCCTCATTCTCCTCCATGAGGCCATACTTGCCCCCTGTCCCAGGCAGAGCATCTAGCCATATCCGAGTATGCTAAGGAAAATTTGGCTAGGGGTTTCATTTTGAAGTTCTCCTCTCTAGCTGGAGCTGGCTTCTTTTTTGTAAAGAAAAAAGATGGAACCCTGCAGCCTTGCATTGATTATAAGGGTCTCAATCGGATCCTCGTTAAGAACAAGTACCCATTGCCGTTAATTCCGAAGTTGTTCGACCATCTCAGAGGTGCTAGGATTTTTACTAAGTTCAATCAGCGAGGAGCATAAAATCTAATCCAAGTACGTCGAGGAGATGAATGGAAGACGGCTTTCAAAACCCAGGATGGCCATTATGAATACAGAGTTATGCCATTTGGGCTCAGCAGTGACCCAGCTGTCTTCCAAGAATTTATTCTCTCCAGATGTGCCCTCTCACAGCTTGAATGTTTGACAGGTTCTGCAGTGACTCAGAGAAAATCACCTGTACGCTAAATTTGAGAAATAAGTGTTTGAACAATCTTCTCTACCTTTCCTATGTTATTTTGTAAGGGGATGAGAAAACATGTTTGTTTATCTTTATGTTGGTACTGCTACACCCTTAGGTGTATTACCAATGCTCCATTGTGGCATTGCTACATGTCTAAGTGTATTACCCTTTACTGTTAAATGTATAAAGTATGGCATGTATATTGTTACACTGATGTGCACAAGGTTAGGGAAAGTGCAGTTGGCCACTAGATGAGGGGCATGTTAATGTTCACAGCTCGTAGATAGTACAAACACATAGTTAATTGTAGGAGGGGCTGCTGCTGGATAAGCTAGTGACAGCCTTGGGTTAAGGCAGGGGGCCAGAGGCACCTGAAGAGTCCACACAGGCAATAAGCCCAGGACTTGGCAGCAATCTTGCTATGTCACAGGTGAGAAGCCCAGCCATTCTCCCCACCAGCACAGCAAAGCAACGAGCTGGTACAGCAGAATGTGGCAAATCATTGCTTGGGCACACACCTTTAAGACTGGGGTGAAATGGTCAGGGGAACCCACAGAAGCAGTAAGTACAGATGGAGAAGAAGCGGGGTCAGAACAGAAGGGAGGTACTCTCTTTCAGTGGCTTTATACTCCGGAGATTAATGATCTTGAGTCTTGGGCGAAACAGACCGAGGGAAGCATATCCAGAGTAAAGTTGCACAGAGAAAATGCTGAGGAACCATCAGGGATGGTCCAACCCTGGTCCGCACTTTGTGATCACGAGTGTAATGCAGGGAAAAAGAAGGACCCTTGTTATGTGAAGCCTGTTGTAAACGCTGTGAAGTCATTGGAAATGCTGTCTAATGAACCAAGTAAAGATGTCTTTGTTGAAGTTATGATGGACTGTGTCTCAGTTGATGTGAATTTTCCTGGAAACGGTCTCCCACTGCATAGGGAGGACCCTGAAGGAACTGGATCTGGAGACATAGGTATGCTGACTAGCGAGCATGATTTTTCTGTGAGGAGAGGCCAGGACACCAGAGCTCCGGTGTCCTCAGCTACGACTACTGTCCTGGACCTCCATTACAATATTATCTTGGATACAGGCCTGGAGATTTATTCAGAGAAGGTGTCTATCATCTTTGAGTGGCTGTATCCTGTAGGTGTTAAAGCTAAACAGCGATTCCTGGGATTTGCCAACTACTACTGACAATTCATTCCACATTTTTCATCCATGAACGCTCTCATCTCTTCTGTGATACGTAAGGGTGCCGATCTGAGAGTATGGACACCGAAACAGACATTTTC
The DNA here is from genome assembly GCF_039654945.1 of Dendrobates tinctorius. Lineage (NCBI taxonomy): Eukaryota > Metazoa > Chordata > Amphibia > Anura > Dendrobatidae > Dendrobates > Dendrobates tinctorius. The sequence goes on along the minus strand of NW_027361766.1, from coordinate 15,223,958 downwards.
CTCGGCTCCAGTTGTTCAGAAGTGAACAACCAATTCTTTCTAGAGGTAGACACATCATCTTCTGTGGCTGGAACAGTTCTCACCCCAAAGTCTCCTTCTGGATGGAGGTGCAGGTGCATCTCACAAAATTAAAAAATCATCAAAAAGTTAATTTATTTGTGTTCTTCAATACAAAAAGTGAAACTCATATATTAGATAGTCTATTAGATAGAGTCATTAAAAATAGAGTGATCTATTTCAAATGTTTATTTTTGTTAATGTTGATGATTATGGCTTTCAGCCAATAAAAACTCAAAAGTCATTATCTCAGTAAACTAGAATACTTTATAACACCAGCTTGAAATATGATTTTAAAATCTGAAATGCTGACCTACTGAAATGTATGTTCAGTAAATGCACTCAATACTTGGTCAGGGCTCCTTTTGCATCAATTACTGCATCAATGCAGCATGGCATGTAGGTGATCAGCCTGTGGCACTGCTGAAGTGTGTTATGGAAGCCCAGGTTACATTGATAGCAGCCTTCAGCTCCTCTGCATTGTTGGGTCTGGTGTCTCTCATTTTCCTCTTGACAATACCCCATAGATTAATCTATGGGGTTAAGGTCAGACGAATTTGCTGGCCAATCATGCACAGTGACTGTTTTTTATAACCAGGAATTGGTACTTTTGGGAGTGTGGACAGGTGAAAAGTCCTACTAGAGAATTAAATTTCCATCTCCAAAAAGCTTGTCAGCAGAGGGAAGTATGAAAGTACTCTAAAATTTCCCGGTAGACGGCTGCAATGATTTTGGACTTGATAAAACACAGTGGATCTACACCAGCAGATGACATGGCTCCTCAAACCATCACTGATTGTGGAAACTTCACACTAGACCTTGGAACACAAGGTCCCAGAGTAAGGAGTGTGACGACTCCTGGAGTGGACCCTCTGGTTCATGATACCAACCCACCCAGGATGAGCTGACATAGTGAGGACCACCCCCTATACAGGGAGTGTCAGGGGCAGACCCAGGGTGGTGAAGTACCACGATTGCTGGAACCAGGTGGCCGGTTCACAGGAGACGGGAGAGACCGTGTTAGCAAGGAGATGGGAACACGCAGGATACAGAAGTAAATCAGAGAAAAAAAAGTGCAACAACGTCCAGAATATGATGTGGTAAAAAAGCACAAATCTTTATTAAAGTCCCAAGTAAAATAGCATATGTGGTTACAAAAGTGACACATGAAAAACAGCAGGGCAATGGTAAACAGTGCTTCTAGATAGATGTCATGGTGGATATAACATAAAGCCCAGTTGTGCAAATGGTTGTAAATAACATATGGTCACAGGAGAAGAGCCAACAAGGGCTAACAATAAATAGATGGCCAGCAAAAAAAATGTAAAGGGAAAAGTCCATAGCTGATCACCCAGGTAAAGATTGTAACTATATAAAGCCCATGTGACCAAAGGAATGAATCAAGCACATACCAGGAGAGAGGAGACACAGAACACCACACTCTGCAAACCCCAACGCGCGTTTCGGATAAAGTTCCTTCCTCAGGGGGTGTGTTGCAATGCTACTGTGAAAGCTATATATAGGTGTCCATAAAAAATGCATTTACCTGGGTGATCAGCTATGGACTTTTCCCTTTACTTATTTTTTTGCTGGCCATCTATTTATTGTTAGCCCTTGGTGGCTCTTCTCCTGTGACCATATGTTATTTACAACCATTTGCACAACCGGGCTTTATGTTACTGTATATCCACCATGTTATCTATCTAGGAGCAGTGTTTAACATTGCCCTGTTGTTTTTCATGTGTCACTTTTATAACCACATATGCGATTTTACTTGGGACTTTAATAAAGATTTGTGCTTTTTTACCACATCATATTCTGGACGTTGTAGCACTGTTTTTTTTCTCTGATTTAATTGTAAGGTTGCAGTGTGTCCTGCACTGTTTTACAATGAGCTGGAACAGTTATTTATTTCATTATTTCTATTTATGAGCATTTATATATGATGTCACCTTCCTCCAGCTCATTGTGCTGTCAATTTTGCTTATTAGGATACAGAAGTGTGTAAAGCATGGACACGGGAGCACGCAGGGTACAGAATAGTGCAGAGTGTGTACACGGGGGCACGTGGGGTACAGGGGTACATATAGCGAGCGCAGGGAAGCACGCCCGGGTATGAGGCTAAACTGAGCGCATGCGGGGAAGCATGCCTGGGTACAAGGCAAGGCAGAGCGCGTGCTGGGAAGCACGCCAGAGCACAAGGCAAAGCAGAGCGTGTGCTAAGAAGCACAGCAGAGCACAGGGGAGGGGACCTGAGTACAGAGAATTGCCAAGCAGGGACCAAACAGATCTAGCAAGGAAGCACAACAATAATCAGGTGCCGCCTATAGGAAGAGGAAGCCTGATATAGGGCAAGTGTGCTGGGACTTCCGGGTCAGGTCCTCCAGGACCATAGAGATGTCAGAGATGGCGCGGCCACAGTCAGGGCGGTTGAGTGAGCGCATGCGCACTGGACAAAAGCCCTGGAGCCGAGTGTACAGCCATGAAATCAAGAGAGAGGTGCGCACCCAATGGGACCCCCGGTGCGGTCGCAACACAGGAAGTGATGTTGTTGGGCGCAGTGCTTCAGTTCCGGGTGAGAGCGGCATGACAAGGAGGAACAGTGGAGAGACAGACAATTCAAGCTGCTTGAGGTCTAGTGTGAACCCCCAAGTAAATACGGATGGGGGAGAAATGCATCGAGACCAGAGATGAGTTTACCTATATAGCTGGAATAAGGAATTCACCTTGAACATACAGCTAAGTCTTCCTTCAACTTTTGAGCTATTAACTGTTTTGAGCATATCTGTACTTTATCTTTTGGAGTACTATCCTCCTTGTTTGCACTTTTTTGTCTCCCTATAAGCATTATCTGAATAGATTGAGAATATAGGCTTTTTGCCACTTTGGAACTTTGTTCTCTTTACAACAGTGGTTCCCCTAACATTGCTGTCTGCAATTATCAATAGAGATCCATATTTTAAGAGGCTAGATGTGCTTTACCTGATACAGATGCACTGAATCCATTTGTTTTTGTGTGTCCTTTGTTTAGAATAGGGAGTGCTAGGGATTGAATGGATAGCTTTCATAAAGCGAGGGTGCCACATCGCAATATTAGGGTGCCAACCTACACTGTTAGGTAGGTCATCAAATTCTAGGGCCTACTAGTGGAAGTTTTAGGTATACTATTGACACTTTTTTTACACCATTTTCATCCTCCACCCTTCGAAAGACCGCTACCTTGATTCCCTAGTCAATATCTCTAATTGTGTGTTTTTAAACATATATTGTAATTATCACTAATAAAAGTTATATACTGTATTTTTTAGGGGAATTTTTTTCTTTGGTTTAGTTTGCTACACGTTACCCCCTTTTCAGCCTTTTGGTTTAGGTTTTTGTAATGATTGAAAACATACATCTAAGGCCACTGAAGGCCACTGTTGTATTTCTGAAGAAGAAAAAATTGAAAGTGATTGAATGGCCAAGTAAGTCTCCTGTTCTAAACCCAACCAAACACCTATGAGGAGTTCTGAAGAGACAAGATGAGCATTACCCTCCTTCCAGTATACAGGCTCTAAAAGAGGTTGTTCTTGATGAATACAAAAAGATAGATGTTGAAATTTTGTTCATTCCATGCCTAGCAGTCTTTAACCCCTTTCTGCCATTAGATGTACTATTCCATCCATGTGCCCTGGGACTTAATTCCCATGGACGAAATAGTATGTCATACGCGATCAGCCGAGCTCACTGGGGGAGCGCGGCTGATCGCGGCCGGGTGTCAGCTGATTCTCACAGCTGACACCTGGCACTAAATGCCAGGAGTGGTCATGGACTGCTCTCGGCACTTTAACCCCCGGAACACTGCAATAAAACATGATCGCAGCATTTCGGGAGCAGGCAGAGGGGCTGTCAGCTGTGACAGCCCCTCTGCCTTTGGATTGGAGACCCCGCAGCATGACGCGGGGTCCCTATCGTTGCCATGGAGACCCGATGTCGCCGGGTCTCCATGGCCTGAGAGACTGCCTGTCATGCGCAGTGATGACCAGGAAGTTTCTCAGGTCAGTGTATTGAAGGTGTAGCGCTGACAGCTTCTATAGCATGCAGATCTGCCTGCTATAGAACCGATCAGCCTGCACAGAATGAGTGTCCCATAGTGGGACAAAGTGTAAAAGTAAGAATTAAATAAAAAAAATTTTTAAAATAATTGTAAAAATAATAATAAAAATATAAATATTTATTCCAACAATAAATAAATATTTGAATTAAAAGAAAATCTAAACAATAAAAGTACACATATTTTGTATCCCAGCATCCGTAACGACCCATCCTATAAAACTGTCCCACTAGTTAACCCCTCTAGTGAAAACCATTAAAAAACAAGCTAAAAAAACAATGCTTTATGATCATACCGCCAAACAAAAAGTGGAATAACACGTGATCAAAAGTAAGGATATAAATAAACATGGTACCGCTGAAAATGTTATCTTGTCCCGCAAAAAAACCCACCATATAGCTCCGTCACCAGAAAAATAAAAAAGTTATAGCTCTTAGAGTAAAGGAATGCAAAAATAACTATTTTTTATATAAAATAGTTGTTATTGTATAAAAGTGCCAAAACATTAAAAAAAATATAAATGAGGTATCACTGTCATCATACTGACCCAAATAAAAAAACTGCTTTTTCAATTTTACCACTCGCGGAGCGGTGTAAACGCTCCCTAAAAGAAATTAACGGTGCTCCTTCCCTTCTGAGCTCTGCCATGCGCCCAAAAAGTGGTTTACCCCCACATATAGGGTATCAGCCTACTTAGGACAAATTGCACAACAACTTTTGGGGTCCAATTTCTCCTGTTACCCTTGGGAAAATAAAAAATTGGGGCAAAAAGATCATTTTTGTAAAAAAAATGATTTTTTATTTTTATGGCTCTACATTATAAACTTCTGTGAAGCACCTGGAGGTTCAAAGTACTCACAACACATCTAGATAAGTTCCTTACGGAGGTCTACTTTCCAAAATTGTGTCACTTGTGGGGGTTTCCACTGTTTAGACACATCAGGGTCTCTCCAAACGTAACATGGCGTAGTATCTCAATTCCAGCCAATTTTGCATTGAAAAGTCCAATGCCGCTACTTCCCTTCCGATCTCTGCCATGCGCACAAGCAGTGGGTTACCTGCATATATGGGGTATCAGTGAACTCAGGACTAATTGTACAACAACATTTGGGGTCCAATTTCTCCTGTTACCCTTGGTAAAATAAAACAAATTAAATCTGATGTAAATGTTTTGTGAAAAAAGATGAATGTTGATTTTTTTTAAACATTCCAAAAATTCCTGTGAAGCACCAGAAGAGTTAATAAACTTCTTGAATGTGGTTTTGAGCACCTTGAGCGGTGCAGTTTTTAGAATGGTGTCACTTTTGGGTATTTTCATATAGACCCCTCAAAGTGACTTCAAATGTGATGTGGTCCCTAAAAAATAAAGTTGTTGTAAAAATGAGAAATTGCGGATTAACGTTTAACCCTTATAACTTCCTAACAAAAAAAATATGGTTCCAAAATTGTGCTGGTGTAAAGTAGACATATGGAAAATGTTAATTATTAAGTATTTTGTGTGACATATCTCTGTGATTTAGGCTATGTGCACATGTTGCGGATTCTCCCACGGATCCGCACTGTTTTTGGCCCTGCGGGTCTGCAGCAGATTCTTCTGCGTTGTACAGTAGCATTAATGTCAATGGGATTTGAAAACCGCTGTGCACATGTCAATTCTTTGGGCGGTTCTGCAGCGTTTCTGCACCTATTGACTTGCATTGATCCACAGCAAAACCACAGTTCTCAAAAAGATCTGCGGCTTTGCTGTGGATAAAACGCTGCAGATCGGGAGGGGGGAAGAGTGGGGGCTGTCGGAGGTCCGTGCGGGGGCTGCGGGGCATCAGTCTGTCCGGTGGGGGGGTGCAGGGCTGTGTATGTATGTATGCATGCATGTGTGTATATGTGTATGCAGGCATTGTCCGATGGGACTACAAGTCCCATCCGACGATGCCTGCTACCCTGACAGTGATTGACACATTAGCCAATGAAGGGACAGTAGTGGTCCCATCATCCGGCTAATGTGCTGAATGTAAAAAAAAAACATACATATAACATACAGAACATACAACATATAACACACAGAACATACATATAACATACAGAACATACAACATACAGAACATACATATAACATACAGAACATACAACATATAAGATACAGAACATACAACATATAACATATAGAACATACAGAACATATAACATACGGAACATACATATAACATACAGAACATACAACATATAAGATACAGAACATACAGAACATACATATAACATACAAAACATACAACATACAGAACATACATGTAACATACAGAACATATAACATACAAAACATTTAACATACAACACATAACATAGAGTATGTACTCACCGCACACACCTAGGTCCCCGAAGCCATCAATCTCCTGTAATAAATATAAAATAATAAACCAACCTATATTTACCTTTCCGTCATAGTCCAATTAATATCGAGGGTCCCACGATGATCCACCGTGGAGAACAGCCGCATCAGCTGATGCGACTGCTCTCCAGGGGCTCCAGCACTGAAATGACAGGCGGATGTAATCCTCCACGATGTACATCCCTTCGCTGGGAAAGAGGTCCTGTAACCCTAACCCTATGTCATGATCCAGGACGGGGTTTCGCTTTGGCCCGTCCTGGTCTGATTGGGGGTTAATTATTCCGCCTCTCCCTGGCAGAGGGCGGCTATTTAATGCTCACTGGACCTAGGACCGGTGTCAGTTATACTCCTGCCCTCGGCTGAGTTAGTTGACCTTGCCCTGTGCCTGATATCTTGCTTGCTTGTTCGGTTTTGATTCGGTTCTGTCCCTGTTACGAATTCTGCCTGTCCCTCTTGTACTGTGCTACCTCTCGTGTATGACTCTCTGCTTGTGACCCGACTTCTCTCTGCTCATCCCCTTGGTACCGCGTCACCCTCTTGTGTATGACCTTTGGCTTTGTCTGACCTCCCATCTGTTTATCCTTTCTGTACATCGCTGTCCGTACTGTAAATGACCTCCGTTTTGCATGACTCTGAGTTTGCTGTCTTCTGTGAAAGCAGGACCCTAAGCCATGCCCCCTTGCAGTCACATGACCGTAGGTCCCGTGCCGGCTTGCTAAACTGCATCACTAAGTTCCTGTGCACCTATACTTTCTGGCTATTCTGGTCCCCAGGGGTCCCTACAGTGCGGGTGAGTCCCTGCTCAGCGGAGGCTGTACGCCGGCGCTGTCAGGATCCTGATATTATAACTGACCGATACCATTTTGTTTCTCTGCTTCCATTCACCTGTGTGTGTGATGGATCCTATGCACGCTTTTTCTGAGCAGGTTAAACACCTAACCCAGATGTCTCAGAAACTCCTTGGAGAACAACGAGTCCTGGCTCTGTCTCAGCAGCTGATCGCTGACACTGTGCAGGGGGTTTTTTCATCGAGGGCTCGGGATATCACATTAGTTTCCCCTGAGTCTCCAGTGAAGTTACCAGATACCTTTTCTGGAGATAAAAATGACTTCAGAGTTTTCAAGGAGGGCTGTAAGCTTTTTTTTTCCTTAAGACCACACTCTTCTGGGGATGAAAGTCAGAGAGTGGGGGTCATTATGTCTCTGTTAAGGGGAGGCCCCCAAGCTTGGGCTTTCTCCCTTCTGACCACGGCCCCTGAGTGTATGACGGTAGATGCATTTTTTAAGGCCCTGGGGCATATTTATGATGAGCCTGATCGCATGCGTATGGCTGAGGACATGGTGATGAATGTGTGCCAGGGAAAGCACTCAGCCGAGTGGTTTTGTACAGAATTCAGATGCTGGGCAGCGGAGGTCTGTTGGAATGATGCCGCCCTTAGGGGTTTGTTCCATAGAGGCCTGTCTGAACATCTGAAAGACGCCTTGGCTCTCCACCCTCCGCCTGATTCCCTGGAGGAGGCTATGACACAGGCCATCCGAATGGATCGCCGGCTACGGGCGAGGGGAGTGATGCAAACTGAAAGACCGTTATTCTCCCAAGGAAGGGGACCCAGTCCTATTTTGGAGATTGCGGAGATGGGAACCATCGACCTCAAGGAAAATTAAAGGAGACCACGGCGCGTGGGAAAAGACTGTTTTCACTGTGGCGATTCTGGACATTGGAGAAAGGATTGCCCCTCCCGTCCAATAACCAAGCGACTGAACCCGGGTGATTGTTGTGGAGGTCACACAGGCTCTCAGGTACCCTTTTCTGCCTTCTCTAAAATGTTGTTGCAGGTGGAACTTTGTTGTAGGAGTGTCTCCACATCCACTTCTGACTTCGTGGATTGCGGATCAACATTTAACTTTATTGACTCTGATTTGGTATCCAGGTGTAAGTTAGGGACAGTTAGGTTGGAGACTCCTATGCACCTTGTGGCCATTGGCAAAACACTACTGGTAAAAAATGACATTATGTTTTGCACTGAAGAGTTTCTCCTTAAAGTGAGTTCCTTGCACCAGGAACGTATTTCATGTTTTGTGATGGACAACCTGCCAGCGGGACTGGTGTTGGGGTTCCCCTGGTTACAACTGCATAATCCTGTAATTAATTGGGAATGTCGGGACATTGTTAAATGGGGTCCTTATTGTTCTGAGAAATGTCTTGATACTGTGTCTGTGTCGTCCGTGGGTCTGGAAGGTATTCCAGAGTGCCTGATAGACTATACAGACTTTTTCTCCGAAAAAGAGGCTGAGGTTTTACCACCACACCGCCCATTTGATTGTGCCATTGACCTGGTTCCAGGTGCTAAATTGCCCAAGGCCCGCTTGCATAACCTTTCGGGTCCAGAAGGGCTGCGATGAAGGAGTATATTTCTGAGAGCCTCCGTAAGGGACACATTCGTCCTTCTGTTTCTCCTGTGGCGGCGGGGTTCTTTTTTGTAAAGAAAAAAGACGGTGGTTTACGCCCATGCCTCGATTTTCATGAGTTAAATAAGATAACTGTGAGGAATGCGTATCCCCTTCCACTTATTCCTGATTTATACAACCAATTGTCCGGAGCTAAGTGGTTTTCAAAATTAGATCTACGGGGAGTGTATAACCTTAACCGAGTCCGAGACGGAGATGAATGGAAAACCGCTTTTCTCACTACTGAAGGGTTGTTTGAAAGTCTGGTCATGCCTTTCGGCTTGACAAATGCTCCAGCGGTTTTCCAAAACTTCATAAATCACGTGTTCTCTGATTTTATTGGACTTTTTTGGTGGTATATTTGGATGACATATTGATCTATTCTCCTGATAAACAGACTCACATTGGTCATGTTCGGGCAGTTCTCCAAAGGCTCCGGGAGAACTGTCTCTTTGCTAAACTGGAAAAATGTTTGTTTTTTGTTCAGGAACTGTCGTTTCTGGGGTTCATCGTGTCTGCTGAAGGGTATCGCTTGGATCCTAATAAGGTGCAGGCCATTGTCGAGCGGGTTGAACCTTGTGATTTGAAGGCTCTGCAGGGTTTCCTAGGATTTGCCAATTATTATCGCAAATTCATAAAGGCGTTCTCACAGGTGGCTAAACCCCTCACAGACATGACCCAAAAGGGGGCCGATATCAAGAATTTGTCAACCGCAGCGGTAGCGGCATTTCAGTTTTTGAAAACATGTTTCATGTCGGCCCCGGTTCTTGTTCAACCGGACCTGTCTGAACCATTTATTGTTGAGGTAGATGCCTCAGAGGTGGGGGTGAGGCAGTATTGTCCCAAGGACCCGCCACTTTGACCAATTTAAGACCTTGCGCCTTTTTCTCAAAGAAATTCTCTCCTGCGGATAGAAACTATGATGTGGGAAATCGAGAACTTCTTGCCGTTAAGTTGGCCTTTGAAGAATGGAGGCATTTTTTGGAGGGGGCTGTCCATCCGATAACTGTAATTACGGACCACAAAAACCTAGCTTATATTGAGTCAGCTAAGAGGTTGACTCCTAGACAGGCTAGATGGTCACTTTTTTTTTCCCTATTCAACTTCTCGATCACTTTTCGGCCAGGATCTAAAAATGTCAGAGCAGATGCCTTGTCACGCAGTCAAGATCCGGTGTCCCCCCCGGAACCTCCATCCTCCATTCTTCAGCCTGGGGTGGTGGTGTCAGGTATTTCGAATATGTTGGAACGAGAGATTCGGGAAGCCGGTGGACAAACTTTTTGTGCCAGCTCAGCTTCGCCTTAAGGTCCTCCGGGAGTTCCATGACTCAGTTCTGGGTGGACATCCAGGGATCTCGGCTACCCGGAAGGCCATTGCTAGAGTATTCTGGTGGTGCGCTTTAGCCTCTGATGTTGGGGAATATGTGTCTGTGTATGATGTTTGTGCCCGTGCAAAAACCCCCCATAACCGGCCGGCCGGCGAATTGGTACCACTGCCAATTCCTGAGAGACCATGGACGCATTTGTCCATGGATTTCATCACCAACCTTCCCCCCTCCAAGGGTAATACCGTCGTCTGGGTTGTGGTGGACAGGTTTAGTAAACAGGCACATTTTGTACCTTTGGCAGCTCTACCTAATGCGGAAACATTGTCCAGATTGTTTGTTGAGCATGTGGTGCGGTTGCATGGGGTACCCTTGAATGTGGTGTCTGATAGAGGAGTGCAATTTGTTTCCAGATTTTGGAGGGCTTTTTGTAAAAGGTTGGGTATTGGTCTGTCCTTTTCATCCGCTTATCATCCAGAGACTAATGGACAGACCGAGTGGACCAATCAGTCTCTGGAGCAAATTCTGCGTTGCTTGACTCCAGACCATCAAGATGATTGGTGTTCTATGTTGCCGGTGGCAGAGTTTGCATTAAACAACCGTGTTAACCAGTCTATGGGTACATCTCCTCTTTTTTGCAATTATGGGCTTCATCCTCATTTTGGAGAATTTTCCCGTTTGAATTCTGGGTGTCCTGTGGCGAATGAGATGATCCAGCGGTTGGGGGAGGTATGGCGAGAGGTCCAGAGTAATATTACGAAGGCCCAGGACAAGTTTAAATTTTTTGCGGACAAAAAACAATATGTGGGACCGGTGTTTCAGATTGGGGATAAGGTATGGTTGTCCACCAAGAATATAAGACTCAAGGTCCCCTCTGCGAAGCTTGGACCAAAGTTTATCGGTCCTTTTGAAATTACCGAGGCAGTTAACCCGGTGGCTTTTCGGCTGCGTCTCCTGCCATCTCTGCGGATCCCAAGTGTTTTTCATAAGGCCCTTTTGAAACCTGTGAGGTCCGCTGGGGAGAGATTATCAGCTTCCCCAACACCGGTTTTGGTAGGCGGGCAGTCGGAGTACGAGGTGGAACGAATTGTCGACTCCAGGTTGGTCCGTTGTGCCCTTCAATATCTGGTACATTGGAAAGGCTACAGTCCTGAAGAACGCTTGTGGGTTCCGGCTCGATCGGTTAATGCAGATCGGTTGGTCCGGGCCTTTCACGCCAAGTACTCTGAGAGACCTGGGGGTCCAGTGGCCCCCCATTGAGAGGAGGGTACTGTCATGATCCAGGACGGGGTTTCGCTTTGGCCCGTCCTGGTCTGATTGGGGGTTAATTATTCCGCCTCTCCCTGGCAGAGGGCGGCTATTTAATGCTCACTGGACCTAGGTCCGGTGTCAGTTATACTCCTGCCCTCGGCTGAGTTAGTTGACCTTGTGCATACGTGTGCCTTGTGCCTGATATCTTGCTTGCTTGTTCGGTTTTGATTCGGTTCTGTCCCTGTTTCGAATTCTGCCTGTCCCTCTTGTACTGCGCTACCTCTCGTGTATGACTCTCTGCTTGTGACCCGACTTCTCTCTGCTCGTCCCCTTGGTACCGCTCGCCCTCTTGTGTATGACCTTTGGCTTTGTCTGATCTCCTGTCTGTTTACCCCTTCTGTACCTCGCTGTCCGTACTGTGAATGACCTCCGTTTTGCCTGACTCTGAGTTTGCTGTCTTCTGTGAAAGCAGGACGCTAAGCCCCGCCCCCTAGCAGTCACATGACCATAGGTCCCGTGCCGGCTTGCTAAACTGCATCACTAAGGTCCTGTGCACCTATACTTTTTGGCTATTCTGGTCCCCAGGGGTCCCTACAGTGCGGGTGAATCCCTGCTCAGCGGAGGCTGTACGCCGGCGCTGTCAGGATCCTGATACCCTAGCCCTAACCCTAGCACTAACCCTATCTATCTATCTATCTATCCATCTATGCTTCTATCCATCTATGCTTCTATCTATCTATCCTTCTATCTATCTACCCTTCCATCCATCTATCCTTCCATCCATCTATCCTTCCATCTATCGATCCATCTATCTATCCTTCTATCTATCCATCTGTCTATCTATCTATGTGTGTAATGGAGTGTGGGTTGGACCAATGTAAATTAGGAGGTTGGACAGAAATGACATCACAAATCTTTTTTTTTTGTTAAATAACATATCTTTATTTAGCTTACAAAACGGCATACAAATCCGCAGGAAAAACCACACTGAAAAACCGCGGCAAAAACGCATCAAAACCGCACATGCGTTTCCTGCCAAGAGCTGCGCTTTTTGTGCAGAAAAATCCGTTGGATACTCCACAACGTGTGCACATAGCCTTAAAGGCATGAAAATTCAAAGTTGAAAAATTGTGAAATTTTTACAATTTTCCATTTTTTTCATAAATAAATGCAAGTAATATCAAAAGTTCAATATGTCACGAGAAAATAATGTCAGAATCACTGGTATCCAAGGAAGAGTTCCAGAGTTATTACCTCAAAAGTGGACTGTGGTCAGAATTGTAAAAATTGGCCTGGTCATTAACATGCAAACCACCCTTGGGGGTTAAGGGGTTTAAAACCATAGATGTAATAAAAAATGCTAGATGTTTTCATTGTGTGGTGTCTTTATCTTTGCATCAAATAATTTGAGTAAAACTGAAGATTTTGTAGTAAAAGTCATATTATTGACCTTACTTTTATGTTATGGGTTAAAAAATGCTCTATGAAACTCTGTTTTGTCAAATTTTGGACATTGTTCTTGTGTTCAGTGATATATTAATTAAATATCAAATTACTATTGTGCTTAGAGTCACTCGTTTGATGGGGTTAAGAGAGAGAAAAAATATCCAACCATTATAAGCAATTGCAATTATACATATAAATACCAGATTAGGACTGAGTATGGCAATTAGCAGTCAAACCATTGACCTAACGTACCAATGTGCCTGCTTAAAGTTAATAAAAATAATAAATAAATAAAAAAAAAAATACCTCATATAATTAAGCATAGAAAGAATCCACCAGCGTCTTGGAGAGGTAGTCCAGATAGCAGTCAAAAGAAGCAGTGATCAGGAGACCAGTATCCTGGGGTCCCTTTGGTATTAAGCAGAGGTGATCCAAATGACTCCGGAATATTAAAAAGAAATTTATGGGACACCCTTTATCCAGTCATTTTGTCAGTCATCATGGTGGATCCGTGAGGAAGGAGACAGGAGTCTCTGAAACGCGTAGGATAGCCTTGTTGGTCCTTACTGCGATCCTTAGCGGCTGCAGCCCAGCGTACCATGTGTCTCTAACATCACGCAGGTCCTGTGCTGATGAGCACATGCGTGACAGTCGAGCATGGAGGATAAGATTTTTTTCATTTGCCCGATAACCTAGCGGTTGTTTTGTCCACAACTGCCAGGAAAATTGTTCGGGATTCAAAGAAAAACCCACAAATAACATCAGCTGAAATAATGGACTCTCTGAAAACTAGTAATGTGGCAGTTTCAAGATGCACAACAAACAGTTGGAGCACCTGCCAGGGCCGTGGGATACTTGGTACTGGGTCGCTTCTTAAAGGGGCAGTGTCACGGCAGCGGTGAAGCAGTCCGTGACCCTGGACGTCCAGTGAAAAGGGGATATTTACAAGGGGAAAATAAAGAGTTTGTAAAGTGTTTGTGATGCCACCTGTGGTGTCTGATCAGAGGTGACCAGCGCTGCAAGGCAGATCCTCTGGGACAAATGGTGTGATGCAGCAGAGTTGGAATAGCTCTCCACAGGCAGAACTGTTGTCCCAGGACAGCGGTGGTAATAAAGATGTTATGTTTGAGGATGATAGATGTAGCAGAGTTGGATAGGTGATGCAGGAATAACTAGAGGACACAACAGAGTGAAGTTTCCTTTACTTTTTACTGAGCTGTGTAGGTACAGTCCAGGGCTCAGGTTACAGATGGCTCTGGAGACGGTCAGCCTGAAAGAAATTTGGGAATCTCCTTAATCAGGTGGGTTGTGAGGCCTCCTCTCTAGCACTATTCTCTGAGGTACTTGCTGCTGTGGACCCTATTCAAGCTCCTCTCTGTTTCTGCTTCTTAGATAGAACTCCAATCACATGACAGGCAGCTGTAGCCTACTTCAGGAATCGCTCCTATATGGCGCCTCCGGCTCACACTTGCTATTATGTTGTCAAGTCTCAGTTGGGGACAGAAGATCTGCAGCCTTCTGTCCTCCAGATTTTGCTCTAGGAACTTTAGCACCCACACAGCCTCGGACTCCGGCGTCCGGTCTCTGGCGATCAAGCTTGGGGATGAGCTCTGCTATGCTCCTGTCCCCAGCTCAACTCCACACGTTCTCTCTCTTTCCCTGTTCAAGCTCTAACTCTCTAACTCCCTCCTCCTGACCAGTGAAAGCAGCTCCTCTGAAGTCGGGTTTGGAGCTCCCTCTGTTGACCTGGAGCAGGAACTGTGTTGTATGCTGGAACTACCTGATAAAGAGATCCATTCCTTGCTTCCAGGCATGACATCACTCCACCTTGAAGGGAGATAAGGCCACTGTGGCAACCGTACTCCTGGTGTGCCACAGAAGCACTTAAAGAAAAATGAGCTGCATGGTCGAGTCACCAGAAGAAAGCCATTACTGTGCAAAATGCCACAAAGTATCTCGCCTACAATATGCAAAACAGCACAAAGACATGCCTCAAATTCTGGAACAAGGTACAGTAGAGTGATGAGACCAAAATTGAAATTTTTGTCCACAACCATAAACGTTACATTTGGAGAGAGGTCAACAAGGCCTATGATGAAAGGAACACCATTCCTACTGTAAAGCATGGAGGTGGATCGCTAATGTTTTGGGGATGTGTGAGCTACAATGGCACAAGAAAATTGGTAAAAGTTGAAGGAAAGATATTCACGTTATCAGCAAATACTGGAGACAAATTTGCAATCATCAACCCGGAAGCTGCGCATGGGACGTATTTGGATGTTCCAACATGACAATGATCCAAAGCACAAAGCCAAGTTGACCTGTCATTGGCTACCACAAAACAAAGGGTCTCCTGACCTAAATAACATTGAGCCACTCTGGGGAGATCTCAAGCGCGCAGTTCATGCTAGACAGCTCAGGAATTTACTGGAACTGGAGGCTTTTTGCCAAGAAGAGTGAGCAGCTTTACCAACTGGGAAAATAAAGAACCTCATCTACAACTACCACCAAAGACTTCAAGTTGTCATTGATGTTAGACGGGGCAATACATGGTATTAAGAAATGGGGTATGTGAACTTTTGATTAGGGTCATTTGGATGTTTTGGGTTGTCATTATGATTTAAAAAGAGAAAACACAGTAGTTTGACCATAAATGGCTTCATCCAACCACTAAACATGAGTTGAGAAAAAGTTTTGGTGTTATCATTCATATTCTCTAAAAAAAGGCCAAGAAAGCAAAAATGTTGAGTACAACTGTATAGGGCCTATTTATTAGAGCTATGCAATGAATACTAACAGGACTTCCATAAATGGCACAATTAGTAACACAATTTTTTTCCAAAATAAGCTAATAACTAAATGAATTCAAAAGAGTAGCATATATCTGAGTGGTTGAGAAAGATGGTCTGAGTTACAAAACTGTGAATGCCTCTAGATAAAAGAAACATTTGCCTAGTCTGTTTTGAAACTAGTTAGATTGCTAATTTTATTTATCTTTCTTTATTTTGAGTATTAATTGTCAATTGTTACATCTTCCTTATATGTTATATGATTTAAAAAATGCAATTTTATTAGCAATAGAGATGTTAGAAACTTAGTTGAAAGTTTTCTAAAGTATGTTTTCATTGTATGAATTTTAGAACTGAAAAATGACTGAATATTGAGTTATCGAACAAGATTAAACTTGAAGAAAAATATTATTTACATTAAGAAAATGTTTTTGTTTGGGTTTCAATATCTGTTAGCTTATATCCTAAAATAAGGGATTCCCCAATAACCTCATAGCCAGAGGCACATTTTAAGTGTCTTTTCCTGAATTTGCTTTTAAACATTTTCTTTGAGATAGAGTATACATAAAGAGATTACTGTGATTTTAATGAGACTTTACATAGCCTTTAATCCCATCTGTGCTGAAGGGGATTTTCTTTGAGTTAGTTTGATCTTGTCAATCTTTATTCCACTTGTATGAAGACCGATCATTTCCCAAAACTGACATAGCCTAATACCTTGATTAGCAGTACAGCTTCATATTGGGTGGGACCTTCTTGAGGACTACAAAGTTGGATGAACGAGTAATCTTTGATATTCTTACAGTTTTATTGTATATATTGATGAAACACATACATAGTGATTATAAAAGATTAATTGGATTTTGCATTCTTATTATGGCAAAGATATAAATGTCACCCATTTGTAACAATAACGTATTAAAAGGTCACATCTAAGAGTTTAAAACTTGAGCATGTAGACTCACTTCTGACTCACCAGGTGGCAGGGAGGCATCAGATACCAAAATGGCAACTGTGCAAATAAAGCGTTTTGTGTTTTAGAGTATGAGAAGTGTAAATCAATTGTTACCGAGTAGTGAGCATTCTGAAGCCAAAATGAAAGTGACCCTACTGATCACCAGAGCATTCTGCGGTGGATACAGGATGCTTGTGTAAATGTAAAAGCTCCGGATGACCGAGTGTTGCAGGCTCCAATGACCATCAACGGGGACATGCTGCAGCGTGTTTGGGTTGAACTGGATTACGACATAGATGTGTGTCTTGTGACTAAAGGAGAACACATAGAACACTTGTAAACATTAGGTGTTAAACTTGGACAGTTATGCCCTGTATTATGTTCCATCCACTAATGTGCTTGTATACTCTTGAAATATTACTCTTTGAAGCCCGATGAAATTAAACTTGGATTAAATTGGAGACAAACTAATTAGCTAATTCATTAAGTATTGATTTTGATTGCTCTTTGTTGGGCCATTAAGCAATGTGTGTATTGTAGAACGGCCTTAACCGTTGTCACAACCTAGGGCACCAGGTAATTGACATTGCACTCTACTGCTTATCAGAGAATGGAATCTGTATAGTAGATGAAAATTAAGATATTAGAGAAAATGTTTTATTCTGTGAAATTTGTGCGTAATACATTTTTTAAGCTTTTTAAAATGCTCATCCAGTTGACTCATTCATCTGAATAGTACTTCCATACAAACACTTTTTCAAAGAATAAGTTAATATGCTCATGTAATCATACTACTAAAGGGTTTTATAATTTTTCTTAAATCAATAGTGGACATGAAAATAAGCAAATTCGGTAATATAAATTTTATCATAGAAATCTGCTTCTTACCCCATCAGAAATGACCATTCATTTTCAAAATTCTCAATTTATGAGTAAAATCTGTAGTCAGTAAAGACAGATTTTCTGATTATTGAGATAGGGGATCACAGTTACTACTGATACGATTTCATGTTGATGGGAGAGTAGAAGGTTGAAGCATTGCCATGAGTTCCTCCTTCTCTTCTTTCCCAGCTACATAGAAACTTATCAGTAGCAGCTGCCATCTCCTATCTCAGTAATGTAATAATCTATTTTCACTAAATACAGATTTTACCTGTGAATTCAGAATATTCAAAGTAAATGATCAGTCCTGGTGAAGAAGTCAGCAAATTTCTCTGAGATAAATTATAAAGTTGTTATTTTCATGTGTACTATTGATTTATGGAATAAAAATTAAAACGACAGTTACGCTTTAACAGAGATGAGTGAACTTGTTCGGAAATTGTTCGCCAATCTCAAATACAGCACTAACGTAGCTCATTCGGATTTCCGAGCATTTTCCTTCAAAGTCGGCAAAATCGTGCACAGTTCAGGAAATGATCGTGTTTACGCTAATGTTTTTGTTAGGACTTTGGCTATGATAGTGGTTCTATATGATGAAGGGGGAGCACATATTTTATAAGGGGAGAGGGTGTGTATAGGTCAGAAAAGCGGTGGAGTGTATTTTTTTCTAATTAACTTAATGTGTTTGCATTCCGGCAGCCAATCAGGGCAGAGAAACCATCTACAATGTGCAGACACAAGGGCTTCTGGCATTGGCTGCCAAAGTCACATGTATTTCTCCATATAAAAAGCGAACATGTTTTTAGGAGCCATTTTGTCAGTGTAACAGTGCAGAGAGGCTGCTCCTGATGCTACTGCTGCAAGTAGCCATATAGTTAGATAGAATCCTGTCCTGTGTAAAATCGACCTTCCAGCATCTAACTAGTTTGTGCTAATAAAGTTGTGCAGGCAGGAGTCCACATTTCCTAATCCAAATTGTTTTGGCTAACACTGTGTGGCACCCAGGACTCTGGAGGTCACATTTATTAATCAAAATCCTTTTGCCTAATATTGGGGTGCAGGCACCAGTTCCCATTTCCTAATCCAAAAAAATTGGGCTAATATTGGGGTACAGGCACCACATACCATTTCCTAATGCAAATCGTTTGGGCTAATACTGTGATGCAGGCAGGAGGCCCCATTTCATAATCTAAATTGCAAGGGCTAATATTGGGGTGCAGGCACCAGGCCCCATTTCCTAATCAAAATCGATTGGGCTAATACTGTGTTGCAGTTAGGAATCAGGAAGTCACATTTACTAATCAAAATCGTTTGTGCTAAAATCAAGGTGCAGGCAGGAGTACACATTTTCTTATCAAAATCATTTGGGATAATATTGTTGTGCAGGCACCATCAATTAGATTAGCTCCACTGCCAGACCGCTCTGACCAATATGCATCTCTCCTGATGAACCCACAGTAGGGGGAAACGCGTTGAGAGTGTGCGGACTATATCTGAGGAATGATGTTATCATGGACCTTATGGCTATCATTATGAAGGAGTATATATTCACAGATAAGTACTGTTTTTTTGCATGTATGGGCTTATTGTTGTCAGTATCTGGTGATTCAAACTAGGAGTATGGTATATATCTGATATTTGCAGTGGCTGTGGTACACCTGCTAATTTACACTGAGGCTTGTAAATCTGGCATATTCAGTGGTGTCTCTGATTGTTTCTATGATTTCTGACAATTTGATATCAGATAAGCCTTTCTTGTTTGCCTGCTATTGATTTATCATTGTGTTTAATGGGCAGTTCTTTATCTGGGTACTTGCTGTGACAATTTATATATACTTCATATACATAACATGGTGGTTTTGGGAAAAGGGCATAAATTGCTACTAATTTATATGTAATTGGTTCTACTGTATGTGAGTGTTATGCGTTTATTCAGACTGTCTGGACTTTCTACCTTTCCTCACATCGATATATGATTGTATAAATCTATTTTATCGCATTCATGAAGCTATTCTAAGCAAATGGATACAGGCCGTCTGGCTCTCTGTTTCTAATCTGTCGTCTTATAGGATGATAGGAGATTAGGGATAGCCATCGCACGAGCGGGGGCGCCATTCTCGTATTTCTTAGAGTGCCAACCTCCGCACTTAGGTAGGGGTTCAGACAGTCATTTTGTATAGGGCCAGGTCACTCTTTTCTTCACATCGACTGAGTGAAATTGTTATCAGATGGCAGCACGTATTGTCAATTTTTATATAGTTTCTTTATGTCCATTTCCCTTTTTTTGAGGTTTTTGGGCTAGAATAGTATATTGCAGTTTTTAACTGCTTGGATTCAGATTTTTCTGACCATATGATTGTATTGGCAGATTCAGCTGATTAGATTTGGTTTAACTGTTATACCTTATCTCTTTCCAGCATTATAATAGCCCGTTTTTTACTAGGCTTTAAAATAGGGGACATCTGTGCAATTTTATATTGTCATTTTTGTTCTTAATAAAAGTTATATTTTAATAGGGTTTTTTTTCCAGTTAGTTTGTTGTGCAGGCACCAGGCTCCATTTCCTAATCAAAATCACTTGGGTTATTATTGTTGCGCAGGCACACTATCTCAGAAAATAAATACTGATTGTTCATTTAGTGACAGGTGACTGACAGGTCTGGGCCTAAGGTTGTGAAACAGCTGGTTTAAAGAGGGGTAGAGTAGATATGCCATGAATGGGATAAAGGGAGAATGTGGTGAAAGGGGCAATAGGCTTGGTGTTCAATGTGTACGTGGGTTAGGTGGTAATGTTACTGAAAGCTCTACTGAACAAACACCAACTCATCCTATCCAAAGACAACTCACAACATCTGTTAATGGATGGTCGACTCGACTCCCTTTCTTTGGCAGCCGAGAGTATGACAATGAGGTTGTAGATTCCATCTGGTGTGAACCTAGGGGCATGCAGCTGAGTAGATCAGCAGAGGATATGGAGGAGGAGGAAGACGAGGAGTTACATTCTAGCTTGCCGCGCAAAAAAGGAGTAATGAAACTAGGGCAAACACTGTATCCTCAGCCACAACTATGTCTGTTGCCAGCATCTGTTGCAGGCCTTCAGGTCCTAGGGGCAGCAAGGGTAGCCTAGCCTGGGCCGTTTTTGAAAAAGGATGACCCAACTCATGTTATCTGCCACCTTTACAAAAAAAAAGACTCAGTAGAGGCAAAAACTGCAATAGTTTGACTGCTACATAGATAAACCGACATATGTACGATCAACATGCCTTATTCTGGGAATCTCACTGACTATACAGACTCCCCAACCACCGACTTACCCATCAACCAGATTTGCTTCTACCTCCTCCGTCACAACGGCAACTGTTCTCACACAGGTCTCCGGCTGCAGAACCTCCACTTCTTTACCCCCTACAGTTGGGGTGAGTGAAAACCCGTCATTTGTTACGGAAGTGGAGATGCCTGCTGTTTTGGTTTCACAGAGCACATCACATCTTTCTCAATCCACCATAACTTCTCCACCTGCACCTCACTCACAGTCCAGAAGTTTGTTGTGTTCACCCAACTCCACCCTCTCTTAGCACAGCAGCCAGCCCTTGGTCCCACAGTTGTGGTCACAAAAAAGAATGTTTCCTCCTACACATGCCAAAGCTAAGAGTTTGAACTCCACCATCTCAAATCTGTTGGCCACGGAAATGTTGCCTTTCTGCATGGAGGATAAAGATGTTTTCTGAAAGCTGATGGCCATCACAGTCCTCCAGTAAAAGTTGCCATATCATAATTTCTCTAAAAAAGCTGAGCCCGTGCTACACCAGCGTGTTCCAGACAACTTCACCTGTTCCCTTAATAAACACGTTCCTTGCATGGCTCACGTCCTCAGCCTGGTGCTACAGCAATTTCTCTGCCATGACTCTAGCCTGGATGCGTTGCCACAGAAAGCACGAGCAATATGTGCTCACTTCCGCCATTTGCACCCCTCAGATCATCAACGTGCATCGCTATAGAGGTATTTCAGCCTACGATTAACCGTTTGATTTGCGATGTGCCGACATGGTGGAATTACACTCGGCACATGTTGCAGCTACTGTAGCAGCGTTGAGCGCAGGTGCAGTTTGTCCTATTGCATAGCCTAGGCCAACGCAGCACAGATGAAGGACATCTTCACGCTTCTATACTGTTTCGAAATGGCTACTAAGATGGATAGCGTTGACAATGCTGTCATCACAGCATCACTATTCTGGTCATCTACATGCTGGACCACACTTTGAATAGTGTGCTGTAGGAGATAGCAGTTCCAGAGGAAGAGGTGGAAGCAGAGAAGGATGCAGAAAGGATAACAATATCTCTAAGTTCCAGACTGTCTTCGCACAATCGGTGCCATGGCAGGGTGGATTGCATGATTGAGGGGAGCTCATGGTACCAGACAAACTGTTAGTGAAGATTCAGGAGTCGAGGAACAAATGGAGGAGCATGAGGAGGAGAAAGAGTTAATGGGCGTGCAACAATCAGGAGATGAATAGAATAATGATCCCCTCTCTGTTATTCATGGTTGGTGAGTGGGGACAGAGTTTCAGAGAAAACAAAGTTTAAAATGCTGTCTAGTGACTTTAGGGAGAGACCTGACTAGTTCAATGATATCCCCGATCGGCTTTTCCCTACCTCACTTCAATTGATTTGCAAGTCTCTTCCCATGTACATATACATATGTGAGTGACCTGTCAATTGTGGCCTGTGGGTTGGGTCTAAAGAATCTAGTGGCAAGTTCACTGCCAAAGATACTCTGCATATTTCCAGTTTCCAGAAATGATTCATGACACCATATATATGAAAATCAGTTTTCAGAATCCATCTGCAATTCAATTCAGTTTTGGAAAATAGCAAAGGTAAAAAAGATGCGCATTTTCTTCTTTGTGGAAGTGGGGTATTTGTAGTAAAAGTTTGTGTTCTGGAGGCTGTACAAAGCCACAAAATCCATTTCAACTCCTTACAGAGGAGCTGTATGGAGGCCATGTAGCACTATAGTCTTGAAACATTTTTTCCATACAAGTACACCTGCATCATATGCTATATTCTTTTGTTTTTCATGTCAACACCAGGAGATTGCAAAATTTGGGTACCAACAGACTATGGAGCTCCAAGAACCTCCTTCAATCTTACATGTTACAGAAAAAGAAGAAATTCGAAGTGCACCTGAAGAAACAGAGGAATGGAGACATGTGACCCAGAGAAGCAGGAGGATCAGGAGGCAGTCAGCACCCATACTGCTCAGGAACCAGTACCAGGCTCTCACGCAGGAAAACAATGAAGAAATACATCAGGATAAGACTTTGCCCACAAACAGCAACCTTGTACGCCTTCAGAGTCCTCCTGGATGGAGAAAGAAAAATGTTGTGAAGAAGAAACGGAGAGTGGTGGTCATGGGGGATTCCCTGTTGAGAGGAACAGAGGCCGCTATCTGCAGACCGGATATAACTTCAAGAGAAA
Source organism: Dendrobates tinctorius (assembly GCF_039654945.1). Lineage (NCBI taxonomy): Eukaryota > Metazoa > Chordata > Amphibia > Anura > Dendrobatidae > Dendrobates > Dendrobates tinctorius. The sequence continues at coordinate 15,200,854 of NW_027361766.1, read as the reverse complement.
TGTGCTGTCTTCAAGGTGCAAAAATTAAAGATGTGTCTGACAGGATATCAGGACTCTTCAGACCTACAGCACATTCCTGCTACTACATGTGGGGACAAATGACACCGCAAGAAATGACCTGGAAACCATCTGCAGAGACTTTGAAGACTTAGGCAAGAAAGTGAAAGAACTGGGAGCGCAGGTGGTCTTCTAGTCCATCCTCCGAGTGGATGGCCATGGAACAAGGAGGTGGAATAAGATTCTGCAGTTGAACAACTGGCTACGTCGATGGTGCCGTCAGCAAAGATTTGGATTTCTGGATCACGGAGTGAATTACTTATATGATGGACTACTTGCTAGAGATGGGGTGCACCTTACGAAGACAGGAAAACATGTATTTGGAAGTAACCTTGCTACACTTGTAAGGAGAGCTTTAAACTAGAACAACATGGGAAGGGAAGCAAAAGACCAGAAAAAGCCATACACCTGACAAATGCTATTGAGAACTCTGCTATTAGAAGTGGAAAGGAAGAACAAAGACAAAAGAATCTAATTAATAAAAATATTGGAGAAAGAGAAACCAATCACAAACTAAAATGTTTCTATACTAATGCACAAAGCATGGGCAATAAACAAGGAGAATTGGAACTACTAACACAGGAAAAGAAATATGATGTCATTGGAATCACTGAAACTTGGTGGGACAATACACATGATTGGAATACAAGACTAGAAGGATACAACTTATTTGCAAGAAACAGACTTGATAAACGAGGAGGAGGTGTCGCATTGTATGTTAGAAACGCGTATATCTGCACAGAGATTGAAGCTTCAGAGACTGGGAGTTCTGTGGAAACTGTTTGGGTAAGAATACAAGGACAGAACAATGGAAAGGACACCATTGTAGGCATTTACTACAGGCCGCCTGTGCAAGCTGAAGACATGGATGAACTCTTTATGCATCAAATGGCCAAGTTCTCCAAAAAATATGACATAGTTGTCATGGGAGATTTCAACTATCCAGACATTTGTTGGGAATCTCTCTCAGGCAAAACTAACAGGTCAAGGAAATTCTTATCCTCTCTTGCTGACAACTTTATCTTCCAAAAGGTAGGGGAGAAAACAAGGGGAACTGCTACCTTGGATCTAATCCTTATAAACAGGGAGGAAATGGTTGAGGAGGTAAAATTGGCTGGGACCCTAGGAGGTTGCGACCATGCTATTTTAGAATTTTGGATAACTAGAGGCGGAAGACCTGTGAAGACTCGGACGTCAAGGTTAGATTTCAGAAAGGCAGATTTTAAGGGATTCAGAAAGAGAATTGGAGGGATCCAATGGCTGGATATCCTTAAAGACAAAAATGTCCAGGAAGGATGGGAAATCTTGAAAAATGAAATTCTCAAAGCACAGTTGTTAACAATTCCGAAAAGAGGGAAGAATAGGAAGCATTTAAGGAAACAAGGATGGATGAACACAGAATTTAAACACATGCTAAAAAGGAAGAAAAAAATGTTTATTAAATGGAAAGAGGGAGGCATATCTAAAGAAGAATATAATGCTGTCTGCATAACCTGCAGGGCACAAATCAGATTAACTAAAGCTGAAAATGAATTGAGGCTTGCAAGAGATGTCAAAAGCAATAATAAAGGATTTTGGGGATATGTCAAAAGTAAAAGAAAAGTCAAAGATGCTATAGGAGTTTTACAGGATGAAAATGATAAAATGGTAAGACAGGATGTTGAGAAGGCTGAACTTTTAAATTCCTATTTTGCATCTGTTTTCTCTCAGAAAGGAAATGTAACATCAACTGTTCTTCACTGTCCTATTAAGGGAATAGAAGAATCCAGGATATCTATAAACAGAAAGATAGTGAGGAAACACTTAGCTAACCTAAATGAATTCAAGTCTCCAGGTCCAGATGAATTACACCCCAGAGTACTGAAGGAGATAGCAGAAGAAATTTTTGAACCCCTCTCCATAATCTTTGAAAATTCTTGGAGAACAGGAGAAGTGCCAGAAGACTGGGGAAGAGCAAATGTTGTTCCTATCTTCAAAAAGGGGAAGAAGGTGGACCCAGGCAACTATAGGCCGGTGAGACTGACTTCTATACCAGGAAAGATCTTTGAACAAATTATTAAACAACATGTATGTCAGTACCTGGATAAGAATGAAGTGATTAAACAGAGTCAGCATGGGTTTGTAGCTAATAAGTCATGTCAGACTAACTTAATTTCCTTCTATGATGGAATCACTGATTGGGTGGATCAAGGAAATGCTGTAGATATAGTATATCTTGACTTCAGCAAAGCATTTGACAAAGTCTCTCATACAATCCTTATTGAAAAAATGACTAAGTATGGAATGGACAAGGCAACTGTTGGGTGGATTCATAACTGGCTTAGTGATCGGACCCAAACAGTGGTCGTAAATGGCTGCACATCCAGTTGGAAGAATGTCTCAAGTGGGGTACCACAGGGCTCTGTCCTGGGCCCTGTAATGTTCAACATCTTTATCAACGATTTAGATGAAGGAATTGAGGGTAAACTGATTAAATTTGCTGATGACACAAAGCTAGGAGGGATAGCTAATACTAGAGAAGTGAGAGAGAGGATTCAAAAAGATATAAATAAACTGGAGAAGTGGGCAGCAACTAACAGAATGGTTTTTAACAGGGAGAAATGCAAAGTACTACATCTGGGCAATAAAAATGAAAAAAGCATATACAGAATGGGAGGAATAGGGCTAAGTGACAGCACATGTGAAAAAGACTTGGGTATACTAATAGATCACAGACTGAATATGAGTCAACAGTGTGATGCAGCGGCAAAAAAGGCAAATGCAATTCTAGGATGTATTAACAGAAGCATACAGTCTAGATCACGTGAAGGCATTATTTCCCTCTACTCCTCTTTGGTCAGACCTCATCTGGAATATTGTGTCCAGTTTTGGGCACCACATTTTAAAAAAGACATCAACAAACTGGAGCAAGTTCAGAAAAGAGCGACCAGAATGGTGACCGGTCTGCAAACCCTGTCTTATGAGGAAAGGTTGCAGGATTTGGGAATGTTTAGTTTGCAAAAGAGAGGACTGAGAGGAGACTTAATAGCTGTCTACAAATATCTAAAGGGCTGTCACATTGTAGAAGGATCAACTTTATTCTCATTTGCACAAGGAAAGACTAGAAGCAATGGGATGAAACTGAACGGGAGGAGACACAGATTAGATATTAGAAAAAACTTTTTGACAGTTAGAGTGATCAATGAGTGGAACAGGCTGCCACGAGAAGTGGTGAGTTCTCCTTCAATGGAAGTCTTCAAACAGAGGCTGGACAGACACCTGACTGGGATGATTTAGCGTATCCTGCTTTGAGCAGGGGGTTGGACCAGATGGCCCAGGAGGTCCCTCCCAACTCTACGATTCTATGATTCTATGATTCTATGATTCTAATCTAAATAGATTATTTATTGTTATGTTTGCTATAAAAAAATAATGAGTGTGTTTTTATTTAGGGGAAAAACTAGAAGTCTAAAGCGGAGTATTTGATAGAAGGGGATGGAAGGACAGCCTCTACAATACTTAAGTCAACTGATTTTTCTATTCAGGATAATTTTTTTAAGCCTGTTTCCCTATAATGGATCCATAGAAGTTTCAAGGGAACCTGTCGCCAGGCTTGACCGATATGAGATATGGCCACCACCTTTCTGGCCTGATATGCAGCATTATGAAAAGCTGTATTACTGCTCCCAACCCAACCTGCAAGACAAGAAGAAGACCTTTTATTATCCTCACCTGCAGGTCTGTCTGGTGCGAGGGGTGTCGCTGGTCTTGGTCCAGTACCTCCCTTCATCTTGCGATGCCGTCCTCCTTCTTGCTTCGCTTGGATGACTCCTACTACATTATCCACACAGTTTCCTCAGCATCGCGCTCATGCGCAGACGTACTTCTCTGCCCTGACAAGGGCAAAGGAAAGTACTGCAGTGCACCTGCGCAAGGGCTCTTTGACCTTGCCCGGCGCCTGCACACTGCAGTATTTTGCTCTGCCCTCGTCAGGAGAGTGATGTGTGCATGATGTAAGGAGTGGGACGCATCATCCACACAAAGCAAGAAGGAGGACGCATCGCAAGAAGAAGGAAGATGGACCTATCTGCAGGTGAGCATAATAAAAGGTCTTGCAGGTCGGGTGGGGGCAGATAAATAGCATTATAGAATGCTGTATTTCAGGCCTGAAAGGTGGTAGCTGTATCTCATATCAGTCAAACCTGGTGACAGATTCACTTAAGGTACTTCTCCTAGTTTTTATCAATAGAAATTTGAAATATCTGCAATCTAGAAAAAATAAATGACTAAGATGAAAATTTTGCGTGCAGAAAGAAATTAATTCTTTATATCCAGTGAAATTAATGACAAAAGCACAGGGACTTGTCAGCAGCTAAAATCCAGAAGAACAACATTGTACTTATGAGAACTTACAGGACTACATTTGCACACATTAATCTGGGGTAATCCTGTATAAGTTTTTTTCCATTTAGGGGAAAATAACCACCATTCAGAAATATGTGCGTTGATACTATCACATGTTGATATTCCATATTATTCTTTCTTAAAAATGAAGCATTGGCCTGACTTTGAGTAATGTATTAAGCCCAACAATTACAAGGAAGCACACTCTAAAATAACTAAGCAAAGTTTAGCAACAGCATAAAAACATTCTGGAATTTATCACTTGGATATTGGGAATAGTTTTAATGAATTTCTAGTGCTGCCTTTGCTGAAATATTCCAAAACAGGAGACTTGCATATTTGTCTTTATCTCTTCTTCCCAAAATAAGCAGAGAGGAGACACACAGTTCAGGATATGTCACATGGGTTTTGGGAAATTGCTTTGAATCATAAATAAATGTTATCATGAACATAGAAACATAAATCATACTAGTTAGTTTTAGGCACACATTTGAGTAAATTGAAAACAATCTGTATAATGTAATATCTAGGATGAAGTCTGCAGTCCGAGATCACTAATGTCATAGAAAGACAACTGAGATAAAAGCAAGGCCAGGCAGATATTTGACTTCTACATACACTCACAGTGGGTGAAATAAGTATTGAGCACACTACCAGTTTTAATTAAAAATATTGTGCTAAAGGTAACAACTAGAGTTGAGCGACTTTTGGTTTTTTAGGGTCGAGTTTCGTTTCGTGAAACCCGACTTTTCCAAAAGTCGGGTCGAGCAAGATCGGCCGATTATAGAGAAAAGTCGGGGTCGTCCCGAAACACGAAACCCAATGTAAGTCAATGGGGAATAAAAGTCGGCAGTGAGGGGAGGACAGGAAACACACCTACAGTGCCCATTTGAATGCCAAAAGCACCAATTCTTCTTACTTAAGCTTGTCAACCTTAATTAACTTCATAATACAAGTTACGCACTGAAAAATGGGGGTTATTTGGCTAAAGTTGTGGGGGGGGAGGGCTGGCTCCAGGTTTTCATGTGCCCTGGGCGAAAGAGCGCCCCTTTAACACATACCACAACTCATCATGCTCCGATACGGCAGAGAAATAGCGGTATAGTCCAATGAAAAATACTTCACTTTTTACTATAGTTGAGCGAAATGGGTCGAAAAAATTCAAAAGTCGCCGACTTTTGGCAAAGTCGGGTTTCATGAAACGAAACCCGACCCTAGGATGAGGTCGGCCACGAGGTCGGCGACTTACGCGCCAAAGTCGCGTTTCAAAAGTTTGTTTTGCGCTCTTTTTCAGCCAATCAGGATCCACGGACACTGTGGGCAACGTGATGACATAGGCACGGGTCACCACCATCTTTCAGAAGGGCATGCAAGTGATTGGCTTGCTTTGGTGGGCGTCACAGGGGGTATAAAAGGGCGTGCATGCCGACCGCCATCTTACTTCTGCCGATCTTAGTATAGGGAGAGGTTGCTGCTGATTCTGTAGGGAGAGCGTTAGGCAGGGAAGAAGACAAAAAAACTGCTTCTGCTGCTAGCGATTTGGCCTGCACAACACACCAGTCACTGTGTGTGCAGTGCAAGGGGAGGCTATATAGTGGTGTATCAGTGGTGTTGGTTGTTGGGCTGCCTTTTAAGGCTTCCTGACAGGCTGGCATTGCTGTTTACCCACTGCTCCGCAAACTGCTTTTTTAAAAGCAATCCCAATTTTTTTTTTGTCCTGCTGAGAAGAAAAAAAAACTGCTTCTGCTGCTAGCAATTTGGCCTGCACAACACACCAGTCACTGTGTGTGCAGTGCAAGGGGAGGCTATATAGTGGTGTATCAGTGGTGTTGGTTGTTGGGCTGCCTTCTAAGGCTTCCTGACAGGCTGGCATTGCTGTTTACCCACTGCTCCGCAAACTGCTTTTTTAAAAGCAATCCAATCTCCCTTATCCTCTAGTCACTTTTGTCACAGCTGTGCCATCGAGCCTGTCACATAGCGCTCAGATATACATTGGGCCTCACACAATCCAAAAGTGTCCAGTGTCTAAAAGTGTGTGCAGAGATTCAAAATCTCCCTTAATAATAATAATAATTTTTATTTATATAGCGCCAACATATTCCGCAGCACTTTACAATTAAACGGGGACATGTACAGACAATAAATTCAATACAAGTTAAGACAATTCAAACAATGACATTAGGAGTGAGGTCCCTGCTCGCAAGCTTACAATCTACAAGGAAATGGGGGGACACAGTAGGTGAGAAATGCTTGTTAATTCAGGTCTGGCAATTATAATAGGGATTTTCATATAAAGCTGCATGATCCGGTCATCAGCCCGTGTGTTTAAGTGCAATAGACAAGTATCAAGTGCAGTTATCATGTGCATGAAGGGTGTGGAGACAGATGAATAGTAGGGTGCAGATTCAGAATAATATTTGGAAGGAGGGAACAGGGCAAAGTTAGCTTGCTGAGTAGTTGATGTGATAGGCTTCTTTGAAGAGATGGGTTTTCAAAGCGCGCTTGAATAGGTCAGGGCTAGGTATCAGTCTGATCGTCTGGGGAAGTGCATTCCAGAGAGCTGGAGCAGCACGAGAGAAGTCTTGGAGACGGAGATATCCCTTATAAGTGTGTGCAGAAATTCAAAATCTCCCTTATCCTCTAGTCACTTTTGTCACAGCAGTGCCATCGAGCCTGTCACATAGCGCTCAGATATCAGTGGGCCTCACACAATCCAAAAGTGTCCAGTGTCCAAAAGTGTGTGCAGATATTCAAAATCTCCCTTATCCTCTAGTCACTTTTGTCACAGCAGTGCCATCGAGCATGTCACATAGCGCTCAGATATCAGTGGGCCTCACACAATCCAAAAGTGTCCAGTGTCCAAAAGTGTGTGCAGATATTCAAAATCTCCCTTATCCTCTAGTCACTTTTGTCACAGCAGTGCCATCGAGCCTGTCACATAGCGCTCAGATATCAGTGGGCCTCACACAATCCAAAAGTGTCCACTGTCCACAAGTGTGTGCAGAAATTCAAAATCTCCCTTATCCTCTAGTCACTTTTGTCACAGCAGTGCCATCGAGCCTGTCACATAGAGCTCAGATATCAGTGGGCCTCACACAATCCAAAAGTGTCCAGTGTCCAAAAGTGTGTGCAGATATTCAAAATCTCCCTTATCCTCTAGTCACTTTTGTCACAGCAGTGCCATCGAGCCTGTCACATAGCGCTCAGATATCAGTGGGCCTCACACAATCCAAAAGTGTCCAGTGTCCAAAAGTGTGTGCAGATATTCAAAATCTCCCTTATCCTCTAGTCACTTTTGTCACAGCAGTGCCATCTAGCCTGTCACATAGCGCTCAGATATCAGTGGGCCTCACACAATCCAAAAGTGTCCAGTGTCCAAAAGTGTGTGCAGATATTCAAAATCTCCCTTTTCCTCTAGTCACTTTTGTCACAGCAGTGCCATCGAGCCTGTCACATAGCGCTCAGATATCAGTGGGCCTCACACAATCCAAAAGTGTCCACTGTCCACAAGTGTGTGCAGAAATTCAAAATCTCCCTTATCCTCTAGTCACTTTTGTCACAGCAGTGCCATCGAGCCTGTCACATAGCGCTCAGATATCAGTGGGCCTCACACAATCCAAAAGTGTCAAGTGTCCAAAAGTGTGTGCAGATATTCAAAATCTCCCTTATCCTCTAGTCACTTTTGTCACAGCAGTGCCATCGAGCCTGTCACATAGCGCTCAGATATCAGTGGGCCTCACACAATCCAAAAGTGTCCAGTGTCCAAAAGTGTGTGCAGATATTCAAAATCTCCCTTTTCCTCTAGTCACTTTTGTCACAGCAGTGCCATCGAGCCTGTCACATAGCGCTCAGATATCAGTGGGCCTCACACAATCCAAAAGTGTCCACTGTCCACAAGTGTGTGCAGAAATTCAAAATCTCCCTTATCCTCTAGTCACTTTTGTCACAGCAGTGCCATCGAGCCTGTCACATAGCGCTCAGATATCAGTGGGCCTCACACAATCCAAAAGTGTCCAGTGTCCAAAAGTGTGTGCAGATATTCAAAATCTCCCTTTTCCTCTAGTCACTTTTGTCACAGCAGTGCCATCGAGCCTGTCACATAGCGCTCAGATATCAGTGGGCCTCACACAATCCAAAAGTGTCCACTGTCCACAAGTGTGTGCAGAAATTCAAAATCTCCCTTATCCTCTAGTCACTTTTGTCACAGCAGTGCCATCGAGCCTGTCACATAGCGCTCAGATATCAGTGGGCCTCACACAATCCAAAAGTGTCCAGTGTCCAAAAGTGTGTGCAGATATTCAAAATCTCCCTTATCCTCTAGTCACTTTTGTCACAGCAGTGCCATCGAGCCTGTCACATAGCGCTCAGATATCAGTGGGCCTCACACAATCCAAAAGTGTCCAGTGTCCAAAAGTGTGTGCAGATATTCAAAATCTCCCTTATCCTCTAGTCACTTTTGTCACAGCAGTGCCATCGAGCCTGTCACATAGCGCTCAGATATCAGTGGGCCTCACACAATCCAAAAGTGTCCAGTGTCCAAAAGTGTGTGCAGAAATTCAAAATCTCCCTTATCCTCTAGTCACTTTTGTCACAGCAGTGCCATCGAGCCTGTCACATAGCGCTCAGATATCAGTGGGCCTCACACAATCCAAAAGTGTCCAGTGTCCAAAAGTGTGTGCAGATATTCAAAATCTCCCTTATCCTCTAGTCACTTTTGTCACAGCAGTGCCATCGAGCCTGTCACATAGCGCTCAGATATCAGTGGGCCTCACACAATCCAAAAGTGTCCACTGTCCACAAGTGTGTGCAGAAATTCAAAATCTCCCTTATCCTCTAGTCACTTTTGTCACAGCAGTGCCATCGAGCCTGTCACATAGCGCTCAGATATCAGTGGGCCTCACACAATCCAAAAGTGTCCAGTGTCCAAAAGTGTGTGCAGATATTCAAAATCTCCCTTATCCTCTAGTCACTTTTGTCACAGCAGTGCCATCTAGCCTGTCACATAGCGCTCAGATATCAGTGGGCCTCACACAATCCAAAAGTGTCCAGTGTCCAAAAGTGTGTGCAGATATTCAAAATCTCCCTTATCCTCTAGTCACTTTTGTCACAGCAGTGCCATCGAGCCTGTCACATAGAGCTCAGATATCAGTGGGCCTCACACAATCCAAAAGTGTCCAGTGTCCACAAGTGTGTGCAGAAATTCAAAATCTCCCTTATCCTCTAGTTACTTTTGTCACAGCAGTGCCATCGAGCCTGTCACATAGCGCTCAGATATCAGTGGGCCTCACACAATCCAAAAGTGTCCAGTGTCCAAAAGTGTGTGCAGATATTCAAAATCTCCCTTATCCTCTAGTCACTTTTGTCACAGCAGTGCCATCGAGCCTGTCACATAGCGCTCAGATATCAGTGGGCCTCACACAATCCAAAAGTGTCCACTGTCCACAAGTGTGTGCAGAAATTCAAAATCTCCCTTATCCTCTAGTCACTTTTGTCACAGCAGTGCCATCGAGCCTGTCACATAGCGCTCAGATATCAGTGGGCCTCACACAATCCAAAAGTGTCCACTGTCCACAAGTGTGTGCAGAAATTCAAAATCTCCCCTGTCCTATAGACACCTTGTACCTTGTTTTACATTACTATATAGTTTGTTGGATTTTGTCTACATTTCTACCAAAAATGAGGAAGGCTGGTGGAAGAGGCTGTGGAATTGGGCGGGGGTTGGCAGCTGGTAATGATGGTGTTGGTGGTGGATCTGATGGTAGTGGCAAAAGCAAAATAGGACCGAATGCAGGAGGTGCTGACCCTGCGTCATCGTCTGGCTACATAAGGCCTCGAACGCTTAGTTTTCTAGGAGTTGGCAAACCGCTTTTAAAGCCAGAGCATCAGGAAAAAGTTTTGTCTTACATTGCTGACTCAGCCTCCAGCTCTATCGCCTCCTCTTCTTCAGTTGTAAAAAGTAAAAGCACTGAGTCGTCATTGGAGGCTCATGTTCATGAACCACACCTTTCCTTGTGTCCTTCACCCCAACAAAGATTGAAGGATGACGCAGGCCATACTACTGATTACTCCATGGAGCTGTTTTCACATACCATGCCTGGATTATCAAGTGAAATGGTGAATTACCCAGGCCAAGATGAATCTGACATGGAGTGCACTGATGCACAGCCACTGATGGATGATTCTGCTGGTACATTCACTCAGAGCACTACATTGTCCTCGCAGTGTACAGAGCAAGATTCTGACCCTGATGAGACTCAGGTGCCCCTTCCCGCACACTATACCACCATACATGGTGACACAGAGGAAGGTGCACATGACATAGAAGAGGAGGTGATGGATGACCCAGTTGTTGACCCAGATTGGCATCCATTGGGGGAAGAGGGTGCTGCTTCCAATAGCTCAGATGAGGAGCATCCACAGCAGACATCGACATCGCAACAGCTGTTATCTGGCAGGCCCGGAGCACTCCAAAGACAGGTTCCAAACATCAAAAGAGTTGCTGGACAGCTTGTCCAGAGGGTCAAAAGATCACAGCGTGCTAGGCCGCAAAATGTCTGCCAAAGTAGGAAGAGTGCAGTGTGGCACTTTTTTGAACAAAATCCTCATGATCAGGCCAAGGTTATCTGTAAGAAGTGCGCAAAGACCTTTAGCCGAGGGAAAAATCTGAAAAATTTGAATACCAGTTGCATGCTTAGACATTTAACCAGCATGCACTTGCAAGCGTGGACACAACACCAAACCTCAAGTGCCACATGTGCAACTGATCACAACGAAGGTAGTCAGCAACGCTACATTGTTTCCCCCACTGTAAGCCCACCGGTTAGCACAGCAGCAAATGTTGAGGTGTCGTTGCAAGACCACAGCAGTCATGGAATCCCACTGTTATATCAATGAAAGACTGATTCTAGGCCATCAGAAAAAACACCAACTCCATCACCATCATCAACCCTCTCTCAGTCCGCCCTGTCCACCGCTACTTCCACCATATGCAGCTCTCAAGTCCAGCTCACCCTCCCAGACACTATGAGTAGGTCAAGAAAGTACTCAGTCTCTCATCCGCGTACACTGGGTTTGAACGCCCACATTGCCAAACTAATCTCGTTTGAGATGATGCCCTTTCGGTTGGTGGAAAGCACAGCTTTCCGCGAACTCATGGCCTATGCAGTACCACGCTATGACCTACCCAGTCGCCACTTCTTCTCTCGCAAAGCCATCCCAGCCCTCCACCATCATGTGAAAGACCGCATTGTCCATGCACTCAAGCAGTCAGTGAGCGGAAAGGTGCACCTCACAACTGATGCATGGTCCAGTCGGCATGGCCAGGGCCGTTACGTGTCCATCACTGCGCACTGGGTTAATGTGGTGGATGCAGGGTCCACAGGGGACAGCGGTGGTGGGACAGTGCTGCCTAGCCCACGGTATAGGAAACAGTTGGCTGTAGGCGTTCGACCCTCCTCCTCCTCCACCTCCTCCAGAAGCGAAAGCTCGTCCACAGAGCGCAGTCGTACGAGCACTCCATCTGCAGCTGCCACTGTTGCACACGATGTGTCCCCCTATCGAGCAGCTAGTGGAAAGCGTCAGCAGGCTGTGTTGCAGATGATGTGTTTGGGCGACAGACACACCGCCGAGGTGCTGGCCGAGTACTTGAAGCGACAAACTGAGTCATGGCTGGGCAGTGTACATCTTGAGGCAGGCAAGGTAGTTAATGATAACGGCCGTAATTTTGTGGCAGCCATAGCCCTTTCAAAACTCAGCCACATACCTTGCTTGGCTCACACCTTGAACCTGGTGGTGCAGTGCTTCCTCAAAAATTATCCGGAGTTAACAGCCCTGCTCCAGAAGGTGCGAAGACTGTGCGCGCACATCCGCCGGTCGCCTGTACACTCCGTTCGTATGCAGAAGCTGCAGCGATTGCTCCACCTTCCCAACCACCGCCTCATTATCGACATTGCAACAAGGTGGAACTCCACCCTGCACATGGTGGAGCGGCTGTGCGAGCAGAGGCAGGCCATAATGCATTTGTGGGAGGATACACGGCCAGGCACTTTGAGAGCAGACATGGAGTTGACAGGTGTGCAGTGGTCGAAGCTGAAAGTCCTTCAGTGTTTTGAGGAATGCACACGGCTGGTAAGCGCAAACGACGCCATCCTAAGCATGAGCATCCCACTTATGCGTCTGCTCATGCAAACTTTGACACACCTTAAGGAACAGGCGTCTGCAGCCAATGTTGATGAGGAGGAAAAGGAGGAGGGAATCCTTGATGACATTCAGCCATTGTCTGCTCAGGGACCTCTCCTGGACGAGGTGGAGGAAGAAGAGGAGGAGGAGGATGATGGGGATGATTACTTAGGGGAGGAGGATGCATCTCGTGGGGCAAGTGAAAATGTTGGCGTGGCAAGGTCTGGTACAGGGTTTGTGCGTGACTGGAGGGATGTGGATTTGCCAGAAAATGCTCCTCCAACCAGCACTCGCAGTGCATCATTGACACCGGGAACATTGGCCCACATGTCAGATTATGCCTTGCGGATCCTAAAAAGGGAACCCCGCATTGCCAAAATGATGAACGATGACGACTACTGGTTGGCCAGCATCCTGGATCCACGCTATAAAGGCAAATTACAAAACATCATGCCACAGGAGAACCTTGACCTAATATTGGCTAATAAACAAGCAACTCTGGTAAATCGGTTGCTTGAGGCATTCCCAGCACACAGCAGCGGTGATGGTTCTCACACGAGCCGTACGGGCCGGGGGCAGCTTGGCAGAGGTGTTCGTGGTGCACACAGCAGAAGTGGCGTTGGAGACAGGTGTTTCTTGACAATGTTGTGGACTGATTTTTCAAATACCGCTCACACAACTGGTAATACTGCATCGATGGAAAGTGACAGGAGACAGCAGTTGTCAACTATGGTTACAAACTACTTTTCCTCCCATATCGATGTTCTCCCACACAGGTCATTCCCCTTTGACTATTGGGCCGCTAAACTGGACACCTGGCCTGAATTGGCCCAATATGCCTTACAGGAGCTTGCTTGCCCAGCTGCAAGTGTGCTATCGGAAAGAGTCTTCAGTGCAGCTGGATCAATCCTGACAGAAAAAAGGACCCGTCTGTCAACCCAAAATGTGGATGATCTAACCTTCATTAAAATGAACCATGCATGGGTTTCCAAGGATTTTGTCCCACCTTCCCCTGATGACACATAGGGTGACAGAAAAATGGCTTGCTTTGGTCCACCTCTTCCTGGTACTTCACCTATTTCGCCTTTTGCATCAGCTGAATGTCCAACATCAACATATGCCACTTTCTAAAACTCCCTAACTGTGCTGCCTCCCCCCCATGGCCGGGGTCACCACCTACCGCACGACACCGTGCGAGTGCCGTTGCCCTGGACAGGTGGGTAGGCCGACTCTTGGGCGCGGGCACTGGCACAGGGTCCCTCATAGTGCAATCAAGTGTCTCTGACGGTGGTGGTGCACACCCGCCGTCAGACACACCGCTGTACTATGAGGGGCCCAGTGCCAGTACCGACGCCCACGAGTGGGCCCCCCTTGCTTGGGCAGGGCCCCAGCATTTGCAATCTTTACCTCTCCCTGCTCCTCCGCTGTGTAATCTGAGCCGTCAAATCCATACTGTGCCTGACACCGTCTGAGCCTGCTTCCTGAGACATATATTTTGAATGTGTACGCTATCCATACATGTTATCCAGGGATACGGTACCCTTTCTAACCTTTGTGCAATCACGTGCAATCCATACTGGGCCTAACACCGTCTGAGCCTGCCTCATGCTGTATAGACATATATTTTGAATGTGTACGCTATCCATACATGTTATCCGGTGATACGGTAGCCTTTCTAACCTTTGTGCAATCACGTGCAATCCATACTGGGCCTAACACCGTCTGAGCTTGCCTCATGCTGTATAGACATATATTTTGAATGTGTACGCTATCCATACATGTTATCCAGGGATACGGTACCCTTTCTAACCTTTGTGCAATCACGTGCAATCCATACTGGGCCTAACACCGTCTGAGCCTGCCTCATGCTGTATAGACATATATTTTGAATGTGTACGCTATCCATACATGTTATCCAGGGATACGGTACCCTTTCTAACCTTTGTGCAATCACGTGCAATCCATACTGGGCCTAACACCGTCTGAGCCTGCCTCATGCTGTATAGACATATATTTTGAATGTGTACGCTATCCATACATGTTATCCAGGGATACGGTACCCTTTCTAACCTTTGTGCAATCACATGCAATCCATACTGGGCCTAACACCGTCTGAGCCTGCCTCATGCTGTATAGACATATATTTTGAATGTGTACGCTATCCATACATGTTATCCGGTGATACGGTACCCTTTCTAACCTTTGTGCAATCATGTGCAATCCATACTGGGCCTAACACCGTCTGAGCCTGCCTCATGCTGTATAGACATATATTTTGAATGTGTACGCTATCCATACATGTTATCCAGGGATACGGTACCCTTTCTAACCTTTGTGCAATCACGTGCAATCCATACTGGGCCTAACACCGTCTGAGCCTGCCTCATGCTGTATAGACATATATTTTGAATGTGTACGCTATCCATACATGTTATCCGGGGATACGGTACCCTTTCTAACCTTTGTGCAATCACGTGCAATCCATACTGGGCCTAACACCGTCTGAACCTGCCTCCTGAGACATATATTTTGAATGTGTACGCTATCCATACATGTTATCCAGGGATACGGTACCCTTTCTAACCTTTGTGCAATCACGTGCAATCCATACTGGGCCTAACACCGTCTGAGCCTGCCTCATGCTGTATAGACATATATTTTGAATGTGTACGCTATCCATACATGTTATCCGGTGATACGGTACCCTTTCTAACCTTTGTGCAATCACGTGCAATCCATACTGGGCCTAACACCGTCTGAGCCTGCCTCATGCTGTATAGACATATATTTTGAATGTGTACGCTATCCATACATGTTATCCGGGGATACGGTACCCTTTCTAACCTTTGTGCAATCACGTGCAATCCATACTGGGCCTAACACCGTCTGAGACTGCCTCATGCTGTATAGACATATATTTTGAATGTGTACGCTATCCATACATGTTATCCAGGGATACGGTACCCTTTCTAACCTTTGTGCAATCACGTGCAATCCATACTGGGCCTAACACCGTCTGAGCCTGCCTCATGCTGTATAGACATATATTTTGAATGTGTACGCTATCCATACATGTTATCCGGGGATACGGTACCCTTTCTAACCTTTGTGCAATCACGTGCAATCCATACTGGGCCTAACACCGTCTGAGCCTGCCTCCTGAGACATATATTTTGAATGTGTACGCTATCCATACATGTTATCTGGGGATACGGTACCCTTTCTCACCTTTGTGCAATCATGTGTAATCCATACTGGGCGTGAGAACGGCTGGCGAGCTGTTAAGCAAGCTACAGCACCTGTCCAGACAAGTACAGGGATTCCCTAGCGAGGAGACTTATTTGATTGTTTTCAATGTTGGGACAGCAATTTTTGGGGAGCACTATACTCTGGAGAATGATAGATGGGGCCCACCATACACTGGAACATTCCAAAGGTGGACATCAGACACTGGAGCAGCATTTACAGTGCCCATTATACACTAGAGCATTAGAAATGGGGCCCATTATGTTTGGAGCATTATTTGGGCCCATAAGACAGTGGAGCTTCATCCATGGGGACCAACATATACTGTAGCATTATGTGGAGCTCATCATATACTGTTTCAAACATTATATGGGACCAATGATTCTGTATGGAGAAATAGATGGGCCTCGTCATGAGATGTAAAAAGTGAGGTATTTTTAATTGGACTATACCGCTATTTCTCTGCCGTATCGGAGCATGATGAGCTGTGGTATGTGTTAAAGGGGCGCTCTTTCGCCCAGGGCACATGAAAACCTGGAGCCAGCCCTCCCCCCCCACAGTTTGTAGCCAAATAACCCCCATTTTTCAGTGCGTAACTTGAATTATGAAGTTAATTAAGGTTGACAAGCTTAAGAAAGAAGAATTGATGCTTTTGGCATTCAAATGGGCACTGTAGGTGTGTTTCCTGTCCTCCTCTCACTGCCGACTTTTATTCCCCATTGACTTACATTGGGTTTCGTGTTTCGGGACGACCCCGACTTTTCCGTATAATCGGACGATCTTGCTCGACCCGACTTTTGGAAAAGTCGGGTTTCACGAAACGAAACGCGACCCTAAAAAACCAAAAGTCGCACAACTCTACGTTTTACATCTCATGACGAGGCCCATCTATTTCTCCATACAGAATCATTGGTCCCATATAATGTTTGAAACAGTATATGATGAGCTCCACATAATGCTACAGTA
This sequence comes from Dendrobates tinctorius, assembly GCF_039654945.1. NCBI lineage: Eukaryota > Metazoa > Chordata > Amphibia > Anura > Dendrobatidae > Dendrobates > Dendrobates tinctorius. The sequence continues at coordinate 15,184,024 of NW_027361766.1, read as the reverse complement.
TATGTTGGTCCCCATAGATGAAGCTCCACTGTGTTATGGGCCCAAATAATGCTCCAAACATAATGGGCCCCATTTCTAATGCTCTAGTGTATAATGGGCCCTGTAAATGCTGCTCCAGTGTCTGATGTCCACCTTTGGAATGTTCCAGTGTATGGTGGGCCCCATCTATCATTCTCCAGAGTATAGTGCTCCCCAAAAATTGCTGTCCCAACATTGAAAACAATCAAATAAGTCTCCTCGCTAGGGAATCCCTGTACTAGTCTGGACTCGTCGTCGTCCCCATCTTCCATCTCACTGCACAGTATTTCAACCTTGCAAGTGCTGTGATCCTGAGCAAGCAGGGGGGGCCCACTCGTTGGCGACGGCACTGGCACAGGGCCCCTGATAGTACGGTGGTGTGTCTGATGGCGGGTGGGCCGAACCTGCACTTTCATCTGCAGCTTCCTCTTTGTCACCGTGTAAGATGGAACTGTATATGGGAAGGGTAACCTGAGTTTCATCAGGGTCAGATTCAGGCCGTGTAGCGTGCGAGGGGAATGTAGTGGTCTGGGTCAATGTACCAGCAGATTCATCGAGCAGTGGCTGGGCATCAGTGCACTTGTGTCGCCCCCAGGAGTACGGTCGCCACAGTGGCATTACCTTCCTCCTAGGGAGTGTGATGTCATGCTTGGGAGCAACAAAGGATCTCTCTAGCAGGTTAACTGATTGGGCGGCGTTATTCCCCCGAGTCATGACCCTCCAAACAGCGTTCATGAAGGCAAAGTGTTTGTTTTATGTGGGCAGTATGGTTGCAAAGCTGAACCTTAAAGGAATGTCCAGAAGGGCACCACCAGGAGTGGAGCCTACGGTTTAATTCGACTCCACCTGGGAAACCTCAACCATGCAAGCTACAGAAAAGATGCACAGATTGCAAGCTTAATTCCGTTAACGAACGAGACTCCGTCATGCCCCGCGGTCCAAGTCCGGCTTACTAGAGGGACACGTGAGGCTCTGGCACTTGAGATTGGCCAATAACTGGTGTGTCATGCCCTTACATGTCCGTGGCTGCATGTGCGCTACACTAAAAAGGCCAGCGTTTGTCGCTTACAGGTGAAGATAACCCGCTGAACAACGTTAGTGATGGGGATCTGTGATTACAATTATTACCCGCGAACGCTGATTTCCCAGTAAATGCAGGTCAACCGCAGTTCCGGAATTAGGCCTAACCGTCATTCCTGAAAAAATGAAAAACTTACGTGTGCAAACCACAGGTGCTGTAGCTTGCTTAACAGCTCGCCAGCCGTTCTCAGGCCCAGTATGGATTACACGTGATTGCACAAAGGTGAGAAAGGGTAGCGTATCCCCGGATAACATGTATGGATAGCGTACACATTCAAAATATATGTCTATACATCAGGAGGCAGGCTCAGACGGTGTTAGGCCCAGTATGGCTTGCAGGTGATCGCACAAAGGTGAGAAAGGGTACCGTATCCCCGGATAACATGTATGGATAGCGTACACATTCAAAATATATGTCTATACAGCATGAGGCAGGCTCAGACGGTGTTAGGCCCAGTATGGATTGCACGTGATTGCACAAAGGTTAGAAAGGGTACCGTATCCCTGGATAACATGTATGGATAGCGTACACATTCAAAATATATGTCTCAGGAGGCAGGCTCAGACGGTGTCAGGCACAGTATGGATTTGACGGCCCAGATTACACAGCGGAGGAGCAGGGAGAGGTAAAGATTGCAAATGCTGGGGCCCTGCCCAAGCAAGGGGGGCCCACTCGTGGGCGTCGGTACTGGCACTGGGCCCCTCATAGTACAGCGGTGTGTCTGACGGCGGGTGTGCACCACCACCGTCAGAGACACTTGATTGCACTATGAGGGACCCTGTGCCAGTGCCCGCGCCCAAGAGTCGGCCTACCCACCTGTCCAGGGCAATGGCACTCGCACGGTGTCGTGCGCTAGGTGGTGACCCCGGCCATGGGGGGGGGGAGGCAGCACAATTAGGGAGTTTTAGAAAGTGGCATATGTTGATGTTGGACATTCAGTTGATGCAAAAAGCGAAATAGGTGAAGTCCCAGGAAGAGGTGGACCAAAGTAAGCCATTTTTCTGTCACCCTATATGTCATCAGGGGAAGGTGGGACAAAATCCTTGGAAACCCATGCATGGTTCATTTTAATGAAGGTTAGATCATCCACATTTTGGGTTGACAGACGGGTCCTTTTTTCTGTCAGGATTGATCCAGCTGCACTGAAGACTCTTTCCGATAGCACACTTGCAGCTGGGCAAGCAAGCTCCTGTAAGGCATATTGGGCCAATTCAGGCCAGGTGTCCAGTTTAGCGGCCCAATAGTCAAAGGGGAATGACCTGTGTGGGAGAACATCGATATGGGAGGAAAAGTAGTTTGTAACCATAGTTGACAACTGCTGTCTCCTGTCACTTTCCATCGATGCAGTATTACCAGTTGTGTGAGCGGTATTTGAAAAATCAGTCCACAACATTGTCATGAAACCCCTGTCTCCAACGCCACTTCTGCTGTGTGCACCACGAACACCTCTGCCAAGCTGCCCCCGGCCCGTACGGCTCGTGTGAGAACCATCACCGCTGCTGTGTGCTGGGAATGCCTCAAGCAACCGATTTACCAGAGTTGCTTGTCTATTATCCAATATTAGGTCAAGGTTCTCCTGTGGCATGATGTTTTGTAATTTGCCTTTATAGCGTGGATCCAGGATGCTGGCCAACCAGTAGTCGTCATCGTTCATCATTTTGGCAATGCGGGGTTCCCTTTTTAGGATCCGCAAGGCATAATCTGACATGTGGGCCAATGTTCCCGGTGTCAATGATGCACTGCGAGTGCTGGTTGGAGGAGGACTTTCTGGCAAATCCACATCCCTCCAGTCACGCACAAACCCTGTACCAGACCTTGCCACGCCAACATTTTCACTTGCCCCACGAGATGCATCCTCCTCCCCTAAGTAATCATCCCCATCATCCTCCTCCTCTTCTTCTTCCTCCACCTCGTCCAGGAGAGGTCCCTGAGCAGACAATGGCTGAATGTCATCAAGGATTCCCTCCTCCTCTTCCTCCTCATCAACATTGGCTGCAGACGCCTGCTCCTTAAGGTGCGTCAAAGTTTGCATGAGCAGACGCATAAGTGGGATGCTCATGCTTAGGATGGCGTCGTCTGCGCTTACCAGCCGTGTGCATTCCTCAAAACACTGAAGGACTTTACAGAGGTCTTTCAGCTTCGAACACTGCACACCTGTCAACTCCATGTCTGCTCTCAAAGTGCCTGGCCGTGTATCCTCCCACAAATGCATTATGGCCTGCCTCTGCTCGCACAGCCGCTCCACCATGTGCAGGGTGGAGTTCCACCTTGTTGCAATGTCGATAATGAGGCGGTGGTTGGGAAGGTGGAGCAATCGCTGCAGCTTCTGCATACGAACGGAGTGTACAGGCGACCGGCGGATGTGCCCGCACAGTCTTCGCACCTTCTGGAGCAGGGCTGTTAACTGCGGATAATTTTTGAGGAAGCACTGCACCACCAGGTTCAAGGTGTGAGCCAAGCAAGGTATGTGGCTGAGTTTTGAAAGGGCTATGGCTGCCACAAAATTACGGCCGTTATCACGAACTACCTTGCCTGCCTCAAGATGTACACTGCCCAGCCATGACTCAGTTTGTCGCTTCAAGTACTCGGCCAGCACCTCGGCGGTGTGTCTGTCGCCCAAACACATCATCTGCAACACAGCCTGCTGATGCTTTCCACTAGCTGCTCGATAGGGGGACACATTGTGTGCAACAGTGGCAGCTGCAGATGGAGTGCTCGTACGACTGCGCTCTGTGGACGAGCTTTCGCTTCTGGAGGAGGAGGAGGAGGAGGGTCGAATGCCTACAGCCAACTGTTTCCTATACCGTGGGCTAGGCAGCACTGTCCCACCACCGCTGTCCCCTGTGGACCCTGCATCCACCACATTAACCCAGTGCGCAGTGATGTACACGTAACGGCCCTGGCCATGCCGACTGGACCATGCATCAGTTGTGAGGTGCACCTTTCCGCTCACTGACTGCTTGAGTGCATGGACAATGCGGTCTTTCACATGATGGTGGAGGGCTGGGATGGCTTTGCGAGAGAAGAAGTGGTGACTGGGTAGGTCATAGCGTGGTACTGCATAGGCCATGAGTTCGCGGAAAGCTGCGCTTTCCACCAACCGAAAGGGCATCATCTCAAACGAGATTAGTTTGGCAATGTGGGCGTTCAAACCCAGTGTACGTGGATGAGAGACTGAGTACTTTCTTGACCTACTCATAGTGTCTGGGAGGATGAGCTGGACTTGAGAGCTGCATATGGTGGAAGTAGCGGTGGACAGGGCGGACTGAGAGAGGGTTGATGATGGTGATGGAGTTGGTGTTTTTTCTGATGGCCTAGAATCAGTCTTTCGTTGATATAACAGTGGGATTCCCTGACTGCTGTGGCCTTGCAACGACACCTCAACATTTGCTGCTGCGCTAACCGGTGGGCTTACAGTGGGGGAAACAATGTAGCGTTGCTGACTACTTTCGTTGTGATCAGTTGCACATGTGGCACTTGAGGTTTGGTGTTGTGTCCATGCTTGCAAGTGCATGCTGGTTAAATGTCTAAGCATGCAACTGGTATTCAAATTTTTCAGATTTTTCCCTCGGCTAAAGGTCTTTGCGCACTTCTTACAGATAACCTTGGCCTGATCATGAGGATTTTGTTCAAAAAAGTGCCACACTGCACTCTTCCTACTTTGGCAGACATTTTGCGGCCTAGCACGCTGTGATCTTTTGACCCTCTGGACAAGCTGTCCAGCAACTCTTTTGATGTTTGGAACCTGTCTTTGGAGTGCTCCGGGCCTGCCAGATAACAGCTGTTGCGATGTCGATGTCTGCTGTGGATGCTCCTCATCTGAGCTATTGGAAGCAGCACCCTCTTCCCCCAATGGATGCCAATCTCGGTCAACAACTGGGTCATCCATCACCTCCTCTTCTATGTCATGTGCACCTTCCTCTGTGTCACCGTGTATGGTGGTATAGTGTGTGGGAAGGGGCACCTGAGTCTCATCAGGGTCAAAATCTGGCTCTGTACACTGCGAGGACAATGTAGTTCTCTGAGTGAATGTACCAGCAGAATCATCCATCAGCGGCTGTGCATCAGTGCACTCCATGTCAGATTCATCTTGGCCTGGGTAATTCACCATTTCACTTGATAATCCAGGCACGGTATGTGAAAACAGCTCCATGGAGTAATCAGTAGTATGGCCTGCGTCATCCTTCAATCTTGGTTGGGGTGAAGGACACAAGGAAAGGTGTGGTTCATGAACATGAGCCTCCAATGACGACTCAGTGCTTTTACTTTTTACAACTGAAGAAGAGGAGGTGATAGAGCTGGAGGCTGAGTCAGCAATGTAAGACAAAACTTTTTCCTGATGCTCTGGCTTTAAAAGCGGTTTGCCAACTCCTAGAAAACTAAGCATTCGAGGCCTTATATAGCCAGACGGTGACGCAGGCTCAACACCTCCTGCATTCGGTCCTATTTTGCTCTTGCCACTACCATCAGATCCACCACCAACACCATCATTACCAGCTGCCAACCCCCGCCCAATTCCACGGCCTCTTCCACCAGACTTCCTCATTTTTGGTAGAAATGTAGACAAAATCCAACAAACTATATAGTAATGTAAAACAAGGTACAAGGTGTCTATAGGACAGGGGAGATTTTGAATTTCTGCAGACACTTGTGGACACTGGACACTTTTGGATTGTGTGAGGCCCACTGAATATCTGAGCGCTCTGTCACAGGCTTGATGGCAGAGCTGTGACCAAAGTCACTAGAGGATAAGGGAGATTTTGAATTTGTGCACACACTTGTGGACACTGGACACTTATGGATTGTGTGAGGCCCACTGAATATCTGAGCGCTCTGTCACAGGCTCGATGGCAGAGCTGTGATCAAAGTCACTAGAGGATAAGGGAGATTTTGAATTTGTGCACACACTTGTGGACACTGGACACTTATGGATTGTGTGAGGCCCACTGAATATCTGAGCGCTCTGTCACAGGCTCGATGGCAGAGCTGTGACCAAAGTCACTAGGGGATAAGGGAGATTTTTAATTTCTGCACACACTTGTGGACACTGGACACTTATGGATTGTGTGAGGCCCACTGAATATCTGAGCGCTCTGTCACAGGCTCGATGGCAGAGCTGTGACCAAAGTCACTAGAGGATAAGGGAGATTTTGAATTTGTGCACACACTTGTGGACACTGGACACTTATGGATTGTGTGAGGCCCACTGAATATCTGAGCGCTCTGTCACAGGCTCGATGGCAGAGCTGTGACCAAAGTCACTAGAGGATAAGGGAGATTTTGAATTTGTGCACACACTTGTGGACACTGGACACTTATGGATTGTGTGAGGCCCACTGAATATCTGAGCACTCTGTCACAGGCTCGATGGCAGAGCTGTGACCAAAGTCACTAGAGGATAAGGGAGATTTTGAATTTGTGCACACACTTGTGGACACTGGACACTTATGGATTGTGTGAGGCCCACTGAATATCTGAGCGCTCTGTCACAGGCTCGATGGCAGAGCTGTGACCAAAGTCACTAGAGGATAAGGGAGATTTTGAATTTGTGCACACACTTGTGGACACTGGACACTTATGGATTGTGTGAGGCCCACTGAATATCTGAGCACTATGTCACAGGCAGAAATTGGCTAGTGTATCACAAACTACAAGGTGCATGTAGAATTGGGCAGAATAGGAATCTCCCTAGAGTGCAGGTCTGTAAGAACGGAACATGTCCTCGACTTATTCTCACAGAGTGACACACTGATAGCTTCACTGTGGCTGTGATAACAGCCGTTACACGGTACTGTGTGAGGAGCGTACACCGCTGTATGGTGTGAAAAAATGCACGCTCAGTACCTCAGCAGGACAAAAAAAAAATGGGATTGCTTTTAAAAAAGCAGTTTGCGGAGCAGTGGGTAAACAGCAATGCAGGAATGTCAGGAAGCCTTAGAAGGCAGCCCAACAACCAACACCACTGATACACCACTATATAGCCTCCCCTTGCACCGCACAGTGACTGGTGTGTTGTACAGGCAAAATCGCTAGCAGCAGAAGCAGTTTTTTTTTCTTCTTCTCAGCAGGACAAAAAAAAAATTGGGATTGCTTTTAAAAAAGCAGTTTGCGGAGCAGTGGGTCAACAGCAATGCAGGAATGTCAGGAAGCCTTAGAAGGCAGCCCAACAACCAACACCACTGATACACCACTATATAGCCTCCCCTTGCACTGCACAGTGACTGGTGTGTTGTACAGGCAAAATCGCTAGCAGCAGAAGCAGTTTTTTTTTCTTCTTCTCAGCAGGACAAAAAAAAAAATTGGGATTGCTTTTAAAAAAGCAGTTTGCGGAGCAGTGGGTAAACAGCAATGCAGGAATGTCAGGAAGCCTTAGAAGGCAGCCCAACAACCAACACCACTGATACACCACTATATATCCTCCCCTTGCACTGCACACACAGTGACTGGTGTGTTGTACAGGCAAAATCGCTAGCAGCAGAAGCAGTTTTTGGTGTCTTCTTCCCTGCCTAACACTCTCCCTACAAAATCAGCAGCAGCAGCAGCTCTCTCTATTCTGAGATCAGCATGAGTAACATGGCGGTCGGCGTGCACGCCCTTTTATACCCCCTGTGACGCCCACCAAAGCAAGCCAATCACTTGCATGCCCTTCTGAAAGATGGTGGTGACCCGTGCCTATGTCATCACGTTGCCCACAGTGTCCGTGGATCCTGATTGGCTGAAAAAGAGCGCAAAACATACTCTTGAAACACGACTTTGGCGCGTAAGTCGCTGACCTCATGGCCGACCTCATCCTAGGGTCGGGTTTCGTTTCATGAAACCCGACTTTGCCAAAAGTCGGCGACTTTTGAAATTTTTCGACCCGTTTCGCTCAACTCTAGTAACAACGCATCCAATCCACACAGTCAAAGAAGTCAAACCATAGATAACCATACAGTAAGTTATATGTAATAATTAGTGATGAGTGAGTACCAAAATGCTTGGGTGCTCGTTGCTCATGTCAAGCAAATTGGAAAGCTTGGATGCTCAACCTGAGCAATGAACCCAATGAAAGGCGATGGGAAAACTGAACATTTTTGCAGCGATCTCCCCGGGGGTTCTTTTAGGGTCTAAAAACGTCTGAAATCAATGTTTTTTGCTTTTTTTAATGCAAAAAAGTCTGTAGAACTAGAGTAAGACACAGCAAAAAAAGGTGAATGCAGGCCTGAAAAGCAACAATTTGTAGTCCACAGAGAGATGAGGCGTCTGACGGAGATACCACACTTTTCAATATGTGGCCTGTATTTCTGGTTTTTTACAGCAAAATAGTGTATAGAAATAGGCTAAGACACAGCAAAAACAGTTGAATGGAGCCCTTAAATGCCATAATTTGTAGTTCACGGGTAGAAGAGGCATCTGACGGAGATACCACACTGTTAAATATATGCCCTGTATTTGATTTTTTGGCCAGCAAAATTGTGTCAATACGTAGGCTATGACCCAACAAAAAAAAAATTCTATGGAGGCCTGAAATGGCACAATTTTGAGTGCAATGATATGCCATCCGTGTGGCGGACAAAACCCGGTGAATATCTGCCCTGTAGCTAAATGTTTTTTTGGCAGCTAAATATTTCCTGCGAAATTAGATGTGATGGCTGGGACAGGCAAACACTGTTTAAAATTGATGGATTTTCATGCTGTACTATGAAAAGGATCTGGCTGTATTCTGCAGTGTCAACAAGCAAATGAAGAAAGAAAGCGGTTCTGGATTTCTTTGGAATACAATAATCAGGATTAAGATGCAAAAAAATTATTCCTAACCACTGATACCTGGGGCTAGGTATATACAGTCAATATATGTAATAGGCAGCAGCAGCAGACAGCAATGGAATAGACCCTCTTGATGTATGCAATGATATCTATATACCCACATATAGTGCCTGCATGCCTTGCACTGATATGTATATAGCCACATTCACTCCCCTGCCTACCTAGCACTGCAATCTATATACACCATATTTAGTCCTTAGAAAGATTGTTGGTTTAGCTGGATTTGTGGATTCTATAATGGTATACTCATACTAGCTTATACCCCAAATCTGACCCTATCTCGGCAACAGCTCTCCCTACACTGTCTGATTCCGGAGGTGACTGCGATGAGCAGGGCAGCAGCAGGTCTCTTATAGACCTGATGATGCTGTGCGGCCAGCCATTCACTGTAATACCACAACAGAGATGGCTGCGGCATTACAGTGTGTGGCAGACAATCCATGCATGTTGATTGGCTTTCTAAAGAGCGCCAAACATGCAGGGTGGGGACCCGGGCTCCCGACAAATAATCCCGGAAATGCTCGGTGCTCACTGAGTACCGTGAGTACAGCTATGAACGGGCGAGTAACGAGAATTACCGAATATGCTCGCTCATCACAAGTAATAATGAAAAATGACACAGGGAAAAGAGAGGTGCAAAAAGCCACGGAAAATCATGATACCAGCTGAAATCTAACAGTAATTAGAAAGCAATCATGCCACTTAGTGAAAAATAATATTAGTTGGTTCAACTGATGGTCTATAAAAAGGTGCCTCATTCCCAAAGTGCCACACAAGAAGCATCTCATGATGGGTGAGCTCTCTGAAGACTTATGTAACTTTATTGTTGTAAACCATACTGATGGCATTGGTTACAGAAAATTTTCTAAACTACTGAAGGTTCCAGTGAGCACTGCTGGGGCCATAATCCGGAAGTGGTAAGAACATCAGTTTACCATAAACAGACCACAACCAGGTGCTCCCTGCAATATTTCTGACAGAACAGTGAAAATAATTATCAGAGGAGTTGTCCAAGATCCAAGGACCACCTGTGGAAAGCTACAGAAAGACCTGGAATGAGCAGGTACAATTGTTTCAAAGAAAACAATAAGTAATGCACTTAACCTTCATGGCCTGTATGCATGTTCACCACGCAAGTCTCCATTGCTTAGCAACAAGCATGTTGAAAAGAGTTTAAAGTTTTCACAACAAGATTTAAACAATCCTGTGAAATACTGGGAGAATGTAGTCTTGTCAGATGAGACCAAAATTGAACTCTTTGGGTGCCATAATACACAACATGTTTGGAGGCAAAAAGGCACTGCATGTAATCTTATAAATATCATAGCAACAGAGAAGTTTGAAGGTGGGAACCTCATATTGTGGGGCTGTTTTTCAGAATACGGTACTGACAAACTTCATGTGATTGATGGAAGGATGAATGGACAAATGTACTGAGAAATTCTTCAAAAAAAACCTGCCGCCATCTACAAGGATGATGAAGATAAAATGAGAGTGTACATTTCAGCAAGATAATGATCCCAAACACACAGACAAAGAAACTCTCAATTGGTTTCAGAGAAAGAAAATAACGCTGCTAGAATGGTCTAGCCAATCACCTGACCTGATTCCAATAGAAAATGTATGGAAGGAACTAAATCTCAGAATTCATAGAAGGAGTCCACGGAATGTTCAGGATTTGAAGAATGTTTGGGTGGAAGAATGTGCCAAAATCACACCTGAGCAATGCATGTGACTAGTTTCTCCATACAGGAGCCATCTTGTAGCTGTCATCATCAATAAAAGCTTTTGTATGAAGTATTAATTACATTTTAGTTGGAGTGTTCAATACTTTATCAATGAGTCATTTATAATTATTGCAAATAATTTAAATTATAGACATCTATGGTATGATTTCTTCCCTTGTGTGGCTTGCATGGATTGTTACTGACATCTGGAGGGAATTTCATGAGAAGTTTCATACATATGAGAAAATATCAACACAGTCCTAATGTTGAGGTTATAATACTTCCACAAACAACCACACAAGAGCCAATAGAAATAAGTGAAAACAGTGAACTTTATTCATCCAAATTCATGCTATGTTTCATCTTGCTTGAGAAAGGCTTCAAATGAGAAGCTGAAACAATACATGTAATTAAGTCAGGGCGAGCAACCTTGGGCCCGCCATCACCTTTTCACTGGCCACTGGGCAGATTCCTGGGGACCACAGTGCTTGGGATGGCAGCTGTGTTTTGATGTCCACTAGACTAATTTCTACATGCTCTGTGAGCAAGCACACACAGCGTTCATTACTGATTGCTGATGTGCGTGCAATGAAAGATTAACTCCTGACACCAGAGCCAGCACCAAGTCTTTCTCTATGGGCAGAGATAGTGCACAATTTGTACAGCCCCCAAAGGATGACTTAAATATCCAATTGGCCATTGGCAGAAAGAAGTATGCCAGTATGCCAGTAGAGCTGACAGTGTTTCGAGAAGAGGAGAGCTGATAGAAGGGTTTGCAATGTGACACAAGTACACATAGACCTTATCTCACAGGTGTGAGTCACCTAAGTTCTACACTCAACACTTTCTAAACATTAGTCTAGGAGATCAGCTCTGTATCCTTACATCTCACACACTGAGGAACCTAAGCTATGAGTGAGGGGGCATGTTCTCTCTCTAGTAGGCTGTTGCCTGCTCATGACAAAGGGTATTCTTGACTCCCAGTAGCTTCAATTGATACTTAATTTCCTACCCTTCCCCGCACACAACCTCAAAAATAGCCTCTCTTCTGTGACCATCCCCATATAAAACAAACAGACGTAGATTGGATTAAATGGCCACAGCAGCCTTTTATTAACATTTAATACAACAGTTAACAATAAAGTACCGGAAAAGGATGGTCCTCGAAGCCCAAAACATATATACCACAAATGTCCAAAAACCCACCATGGCCCCCAGGTAAAGTCTTACCCCCAGCCACAATACACCAGATTGGAGGCAGATAACAACCCACCTGTCTGACCCACCGACCCATTCATGGGTCCCTTGAATAACCCTTCCACGGGGTTATACAGACCCCATCCTTACAAATCCACCCAGGGGAGTCCAGTACTCTGCGAGATCCCCCCCACCAATCCTCTAATTTCCAGTTCCACCAACTTTGAGGACCTTTCCCCCCATGCCACCAACATAAATGTTTTGACGCTTCAAACATTTATGTCCCTCCACACCTTTAAAGCTTTCTCGATGTTTCGATGCCCTCTTGTATAGGCAAGTACCAAATATCCGTGCCTACCGCATTCAAATGAACTCCATCCGTTCTCCAAAAACCTCCCTCACCCGATTCCAACTCTACTTGTCATACTACCACTGCCCCATTCCTCCCCAAAAAACTAGAAAAAACTTTGTTCACTTTAATTCTTGCATTATTTACCCCTTGCACCGACCTCGCTCCCCGCCAGACCTTCCAAGGAATAATATCAGACCAAATAACTAAAACCTTCGGAAACATCGCCCATAGCCTCAACATGTCAAACTTAATGTCATTCATTAACTCTCCACAGGGCCTCTTTCCTAAATCATTCCGCCCTAGATGTATAACAACTACTTTATATCAGGGACCCGATCCAAATCGAACAAAACAATGAAACTCAGGCAGGAATTGTCTACATATCATCCCCCTTTTACCAATCCCCTGAGGGTTGCCAATTCCTGAGGAAAACATAACTGTCACCCGTCTGGACATACCGCTGCCCTCAATGCAGTCAAGAAGACGAACAAATGTCCCATTATCCAAATTAGCCATTGACCATGCTCTGCAACAGAAAAAGAGAGAAACAACCCAATTTAAGACCAAAAATGGAAACATAAACTATTAAATCTCAGACCAGATTTGGGCTAACATATGACCAAAATTTCTCCGATTCCCAATGCCCAATCCTCTTCACAACCTCCTTGCCCAGACCCATTCTAGCAGCTTCTGTCGCTGCCCCTATCCTGGAAGAATGACCACTGTAATCTACTGCTGAAATGCCCCCCAATTCCAAATAAGGCCTGAATATGGTGATAAACTGGAAACAAGACAAAAATGAGCCATCCTCATGTACCAACAATGGCTCTCTTAATACCCCACCACGCTTCATGAAGTTATTCACGCAAACCACCGGACATAATGGAGAACCACAAACACTAAATAACATCACTCTACCACCCTTCCCATTCACATCCAATTTAGAAGAGCAAAGAAACACCACTACCCTGTCATCATAAACATCCACATCCTCCCTCAATAAGCCCCCACTTTTAAACCTCGATGGGCTGACTAGTACCCCTAATTGAAAAGCCCCAAAGAATGCCAAAGCAAAAGCTGCCCTAAACAAATCCAACTCCCATCCAGAAAAACATAACCCCGATAACTGCCTACCAATAACTAAAAACACCTCCTACGAAACCGGCCGTCTTCTATCCGATGACTTCTGCCCCTTCCTCAAGCCCTTAACCACTTGAAGCACCAAAAATGATTTGGTTTCGTATCTAACACCTCTAACCTTAAAATGAAATCATAAGCCTGCTAAAAACATATTCAACTTGGACACAGACCAATCTGAGTCCCAGCAATGACCTACTAGCAATAGTAGTTTACTCTCGTCCTCCATCTCCACTCCTAATGATGCCCTCCAAAACTCCCACATGCTCCAATCTTGGCCATACTGCTTCCAAGACGTGTCTAACAGTGACGTCGAAAACAGCTCGCTTACGGCCTGCAATGCAGTTTCCACAATTCCACTGGACACTTCATGCCTGATGAATCCAACACCAGAGGCCGATCCCACTGTGAATGAAGAGCATCAGCAACAGGATTAAACCTACCAGCCCCAACCTCCACTACAATCCATAAATTAAATTTAAAAAACCCAAAACACCAAGTGCTGCAGCATTTTCACAACCGGCGGAGTCGATGTGGATAACGTGTTTATGGCCGTCACCACGCCTGCGTGCTCACAAGGAAAACAAATCTTCCTATTCATTACCATTTCCCCCCACACTGACAACGCTGCAACCCTGGGAAACAATTGAAGCAGAATCCGATTTGCCAATAGTCCTAGTTCTCGCCATGTGCATGGCCACTCTGCCACCAACCAGTTAACTTGAAAGAAAAGACCAAAACCACGCTTTTCATAAAAGCTGATGAAAAAACCCAGATCGTCCGCATCCACGACTGGTTGAATCCAAATGAATCTGCCTTTGAATTCCTCCAGAAAAATTGTCCACACCTTCAAATCCTCCCTCATTTCTTTTTTCAATCTGATAAAATGCCCAGGGGATTTAACCCCTGCCGTCGCCAAAGACAATTGCCGACAAAAAGCACGTCCTGTCAGCAAAATCCTGCTTGCCTAACAAAGATTGTAACTCCCGCAAAGTTATTTTTTGAGAGCTCACCGCTTTCTTCACCTCCTCCTTTAAAGCCGTCACCTTATCTTCAGGTAATCTACATTCTATCGCCATTGTGTCAATCTCTACTCCTAAAAAACTCAACAAAACTGCTGGCCCAAACATTTTATCAGCTGCTAGCGGAACCCCAAATCTTTTTCCCACTCTCTCCATTGTGTGCAGTAAAATTGAGCAATCAGCAGCCTGAGCCAGACCAAAAAACAGGAAATTATCAAGATAATGAATGCAAGAATTCAAACCAGATACGTCCTTAACAACCCACTCCAAAAATGTACTAAAGGTCTCGAAATAAGCGCACGATAGTGAACAACCCATAGGCAGACAATGATCTACAAAAAAAACCCATCCCAAAAGCAACCCAACAAATGCATGCTCTCAGGATGCACTGGCAACAAGCCAAATGCAGCTTCAATGTCAGTGTTAGCTAGTAACGCCCCTTTTCTGCATAACCTAACCCAATCCATGGCTGCATCGAACGACGTATACAAAACCGAACACAACTGGTGGTCGATCCCATCTTTCACTGATGACCCCTTTGGAAACGATAAGTGGTGAATATGCCTAAACTTATTGGGCTCTTTTTTTGGAATCACACCATGTGGTGATACTCTCAAATTACTGAGGGGAGCCACAGCAAAAGAACCGACAGTCCTGCCCAAGTCGACCTCTTTCCGTACTTTATGCAAAACCACCTCGGGAAACTGCATTGCTGACCTTAAATTCTTTTTCAATAACCTAACTACTTGCTCAACAAATAAGATTCTAAAACCGTCCCTAAACCCGTCCTTCAATTACAGCTGCGTCCGGATACCCCTCCATCTCTCAATTACGTCTCCTCCCTTTTGCTTGCCCCCTCTAAAACATTTTGCCGCCCTATGTGTATCCCCACATACTGAACATTCATGCTTGAACTTACATTTACCCCCAAATTTACAGGTTCCTTTGTTGAATGCAAAACACAGTCCTCTCTGCATTGCCACCAAGTGTCCTGACTGTCCTGAACCCTCGGTGCCTCCCTGAAATAGCTGATCACCCTAGAACCAACCCTAGAAGAGACCATCACCCTCATCCACAGGGCTATATCCTTATGTTCCCACCTAATACTGGGCTGAACCGCCTTCCGCAAATGAAACTGTTCATCATATCTTAACCAACCCTGACTGCTGTAAACCCGATAAGCCTCGCCTATGTCATCCATATAGCAAAAATGACCTGAACGATTCTTAGGAGCCTTTTCCTCAATCAAGCTAGCCAAAATGGTGAATGCTTGCAACCAGGTAGAGAAAGTTCTAGAGATTATCCGATACCTCCTCCTTTCCTCGTCCTCTTTCCTAGAATCCTCTCTCCTAATCCTATCAAGATTAAAATGCTCTAATGGCAGCAAGGAAAATATATTTCTATACTCCCCTTTCCATATTTATTCTCTAACCTCTTGCTTCAAATGAGCCCCCAGCGGTCCCTCAAAGCACACATAAACTTCTCCCTTTGGTGTATAGTCTAAAGGTACTGCATCTTCCTTCTCTTTCTCACCTCCTGCCCCCGCATTCTGCCCTGTACTTGTTGATTTGTCCAAAGCCGTAGTAACCCCTGATGCCCCACCACTACTCACTGAAGAAGTTGCACTACCAGCGCTAAAAACTAAATTACCCAAACTTCCCCCAGTTCCCAATAAGCCCCCGACCGCACAAGCGATCTAGATTCCTCTAACCACACGGCAGATGGTGACACCCCCCCTTGAAAACCCCCTGACCCCAACAACATCGCTAAGTCCCTAAGACCATTCAATATTAACCCCATGTCCCCACTAACGCCCCCAGAAAATGCCTCCTGACCTCTACGCTCAGAGGAAGCTAAGCAGGGATTAAAAAGAAGAGCACAATCACTCTCACCTGACTGCCTGAGTGCTGTGAGCCCAGCTCCTGAATCCTGGTGAATCTGTCCTGCTCCCATCCTTGAATGATCCTCCTCTGCTTCCATATGTCCTGGATCTCCCTGCCTGCCAGGCTGCCGAATCCCCTCTGAAGATGCTCTGGCTGCCTGCCCAAGGACCCAGGAGGCTGTTGTTGCTCTGGCTGTTGCTCCAATATCCCAATGACCCCTTTGTGCTGGACCCCCAGCCTCCTGCAATGACAGCGCAGAGTTGCCGACCAAGGCACCTGATTGCTGCCCTCATCCTCCCTGTGTCGCGTGTGCAGCCCCCCCTCGGGCCGGAGCTGCGCTGCAAGCCTGCATCCAGCACTGCCTCCGACAATGCACTGTTCACCGAGCCGGTAAGGCCCCCACCTCCTCAATTCCCATGCTCCTCTCTCTATAGCGGGCCCTGCAGCCACGCACGTCCCGACCTCCTCTGCTGCATTCTCATCGACAAGAGGGAGGCCGACTCCTCCCCCTTATATAGGACTTGCCGTCCTGTTGGATTCCTCCTGGCCTTCTGACATGATTCCGCCAGCCTGTGGCCTCCGTCACTGACCAGAGGGTCCCCAGAGGGTCTCTTGAATCAGCGCCGGACCCGGAGTGTGACGTCGGGAGTTAAGCGTGCCGGAGACCTAGACCTCTGCTGCTGTTGTCCATCTGATGGAGCTTGGGAAGCTCCAGCCACCGACCCCTACAGCAGGTTACTGACTGACGCCTGCAGCCACTCAATGCCCTGAGTGCCCACTGCGTCCCTCAAATGTTGCAGCAAGGCCTCCACCTCCATCACAAACAAGGTGCCGTGCAGCTTTTTGTCTTGACCGTGGGTACCTAAAATGGTTGCCCCACCAATATGGCTCCCCTTTTTTATATTCTCCCCCCTTTTTTATATTCTCCCCATTGATCCCACCTCTGACTCCTCCTCCCCATGACCTCATCACATCACCACACTTCTTGAGCCCTTAACCCCTTTATCTCTTTCCCAGCCCTACAAGCTCCTATGCTCGCACATCACCTCATCATGTCGGCCTTCCCCGAGGGCTGAGATCCCAGTACGGCCTCTTTTGATTGTGCATCTCAAACAAACAGAAAAGGTATATGCCCCCAGAGAAAAGTAACACCTATATGGACTTAACTTTTTTTTAACTCATTGGGTGTCAATTCTTTGATTACTAATATAATCTTTATTTTTATATAGCGCTAACATATTCCGCAGTGCTTTACAGCTTGCACACATTTTGAACGCTGTCCCCGATGGGCTCACAATCTATATTCCCCCTATCAGTATGTCTTTGGAGTGTGGGAGGAAACCGGAGTATCCTTGTTGGGATTCGAACCCAGGACTCTATTGCTGCAAGGCTGCAGCGCTAACCACTGAGCCACCGTGCTGCCCTATTTCCACAACATAGAGATGAAATAAAAAAAACAACAAAGGTCCTCTTTAAAAACACAGTAATTTAGCTATAAACACTAAAGTACCATATTTTTACAAAACTAGCCGCATTGTCATGAATATTTATCATTAACTATGTGTTAGCAACATGAACTTTTGATCCAGTATGAATATCAAAATAGAATGTGAAATTAATTCAATTAATATTTTTGGAACATAAATTAATATATAGGATTTTTTGAGGGGCAGTTAATTACCTTCCAGGTAATACCTTCTTGCTCATTGATTATTCTATCATTTTGCAAAGCTGCTTTGATATTAAAGATGACACAAACTAAGTTTTGCTCTTTGGATAGAATCTTACAATCTAGTTCTTTTAGTTTTCTTGAACTGATTTAACCTTGATTCTTGGCACAAGTTCTGCAGTTTTATGATTTTTTGCCAGTAGGTCTAATCAGAGGGGATCTTATAGAATGGCTTAACATAATCAAGTTTATTAGATAAATACATTGTACATTTTATTCTACAAATCTACCCTTATACTTGATTATGTGTGAGAATGTGGTACTTCTTGTTGTCGGAAACTATTCAAGTCCTGGATTCTTCCTGTTTTCACCACTAGATATATTATAAAGGCATTTTTATTGAATACAGAAGCATTCATGCAGCATGTGTGGTGGAATACAGTTCTAGTGTAAAGCCACAAGCCAAGTAAGCATTTGTTAGACAAGAGCAAATTGAGTTTCAATACTATGGTCTATTGGCCACATGAGTATGGGATCTCTGAGAACTGCAGCCTACTTTTTTCCATCCACAGCTCCTCTCCGGATTAGATGGCCGAGTGTGGCATTATGCGAGTGACAGGCAGCTACAGTGAAATTGCTCTGGACCTACAAATCAGAACAGGTGCTTGTGAGATGGGCAAGTAAAGGGTAGGTTTTAGGGCTCAAGGCCAACGGCTAGGCCATAACATACTAACGAGTCACTGAACAGATTGATTTGCTCATCACTAATGTATGTCAAATTTTATTAAACCTACTTCATTTCAAATTCAGATGTGTCCATTATTAAGGGTAAAGTCTAGAAAATATTCATAGTGCTCAAACTATCCTTTATCTGAATTTAACTGCTTTCATCATTTTTGTTAATAGTAAAGCCAGTTGGGAAGTCAAAGCTACAACTTTGGCTAACTTTTACTTGACATTAAAAATTTATGATGACTCAAAAAGGACCTTTTTATATATTAAAAACCCATAACAAAACTAGAATCTTAGCTTTCAAATAATGTATGGGGTTGTTCTTTGTTCATATTGGTGGGACAGCACTGGTTTGAAAGGAAGGCAAAACGTGCAAGTGATGTCAGAAGGAAAGATTACAGCCTGATATTGTCATTATACCTCCACAGCCTCCAATGACCCACTGGGATCATTGTGGCCTATATTAAGACTGTCTACAAGATAGTAACTTTGGAGTTACTGGATGAGGGCACACAACATCAAGGGCCTGTTTAATTAAGAATGGCATTGTGCAAGCATGATTTAATGAACAAGCTCGCTGGAGTATGATGCATCTAATTAATTTAGCTTAGTTTCAGGGTTGTACCAGAGGCTGTAGCAGTGACCGAAGCCTTTGTCCCCTGATGACGGCTGGTTTAAGCATCAAGCATTAAGTACCACAGGGCTCTGTCCTGGGCCCTGTATTGTTCAACATCTTTATCAATGATTTAGATGAAGGAATTGAGGGTAAACTGAATACATTTGCTGATGTCACAAAGCTAGGAGGGATAGCTAATACTAGAGAAGAGAGAGAGAGGATTCAACAAGATATAAATAAACTGGAGAAGTGGGCAGCAACTAACAGAATGGTTTTTAACAGGGAGAAATGCAAAGTACTACATCTGGGCAATAAAAATGAAAATAGCATATACAGAATTGGAGGAATAGGGCTAAGTGACAGCACATGTGAAAAAGACTTGGGTATACTAATAGATCACAGACTGAATATGAGTCAACAGTGTGATGCGGCAGCAAAAAAGGCAAATGCAATTCTAGGATGTATTAACAGAAGCATACAGTCTAGATCACGTGAAGTCATTATTTCCCTCTACTCCTCTTTGGTCAGACCTCATCTGGAATATTGTGTCCAGTTTTGGGCACCACATTTTAAAAAAGACATCAACAAACTGGAGCAAGTTCAGAAAAGAGCGACCAGAATGGTGACCGGTCTGCAAACCCTGTCTTATGAGGAAAGGTTGCAGGATTTGGGAATGTTTAGTTTGCAAAAGAGAAGACTGAGAGGAGACTTAATAGCTGTCTACAAATATCTAAAGGGCTGTCACATTGTAGAAGGATCAACTTTATTCTCATTTGCACAAGGAAAGACTAGAAGCAATGGGATGAAACTGAATGGGAGGAGACACAGATTAGATATTAGAAAAAACTTTTTGACAGTTAGAGTGATCAATGAGTGGAACAGGCTGCCACGAGAAGTGGTGAGTTCTCCTTCAATGGAAGTCTTCAAACAGAGGCTGGACAGACATCTGACTGGGATGATTTAGCGAATCCTGCTTTGAGCAGGGGGTTGGACCAGATGGCCCAGGAGGTCCCTTCCAACTCTACGATTCTATGATTCTATGATTCTATGATTCTATGATCTCAACATACACTGAGGTTTCTCAAAAAAAGCATCAAACAGGAAATAAGTAAAAAAAAAAATAAAGAAGTTAGCTAGTGTTTTTAATTAAAGTATATTAGAAAAGAGTTTAGATTATGACATTAAAGAGACAGAAATTAAGGTTAAAATAAAATGTTAGTTTTGGCCCTTCATCTTGTCCTTCAAAAAAGCAAGCTGCCATATAGCTCCATCACCAGAAAAATAAAAAAGTTACAGCTCTCAGAATAAAGCAATGCAAAAATAATTATTTTTTATATAACATTGTTTTTATTGTATAAAAGTGCCAAAACATAAAAAATATAAATGAGGTATTGCTGTAATCATACTGACCCAAAGAATAAAAGCGCTTTATAAATTTTACGACACGTGGAACGGTATAAATGCCCCCCAAAAGAAATTCATGAATTACTGGTTTTTGTTTATTCTACCTCCCAAAAATCAGAATAAAAAGCGATCAAAAAATGTCATGTGTTCAAAAATGATACCAATAAATATGTCAACTCATCCCACAAAAAACAAGATCTCACATAACTCTGTGGGCCAAAATATGGAAAAATTATAGCTCTCAAAATATGGTGATGCAAAAACTGCTTTTTGCAATAAAAAGTGTGTGTGTGAAAGCAGCCAAATAGAAAAACTCGGTATAACGCCTCTTTCACACGTCCTGTTTTTTCTGATACCGGAGATGTCAGTGTTCGTGTGTGATTTACTTGCAGCACACGGGTGGCATGCATGTGCCGCATCAGTACCACAAGGACGGGCGACAGGGAAGAGGAGTTACAGTGAGCGCTGTTTACCGGCGCCGGGTGATGGACACGGCTCTCATCATTCTCCCCTGCTTAGCCGGATCAGCACTGATGCGTGTTTTTTTGTGGAAAAAATATGATTTTTTATTTTTACGGCTCTTCATTATAAACTTCTGTAAAGCACCTGAGGGTTCAAAGTTCTCACCACACATCTAGATAAGTTCCTTAGGGGGTCTACTTTTCAAAATGGTGTCACTTGTGGGGGGTTTCTACTGTTTAGGCACATCATGGGCTCTCCAAACGCAACATGGTGTCCAATCTCAATTCCAGCCATTTTTGCATTGAAAAGTCAAACACCGCTCCTTCCCTTCTGAGCTCAGTGGTTTACCTGTATATATATGGAATCAGTGTACTTAGGAGAAATTGTACAATAACTTTTGGTGTCCAATTTCTCCTGTTACCCTTGGTAAAATAAAAAAATTGGATCTGAAGTAAATTTTTTGTGAAAAAAGTTAAATGTTCATTTTTTTTAAACATTCCAAAAATTCCTGTTAAACCCTGAAGGGTTAATAAACTTCTTGAATGTGGTTTTGACCAACTTCATGGGTGCAGTTTTTAGAATGGTGTCACTTTTGGGTACTTTCTATCATATAGACCCCTCAAAGTGACTTCAAATGTGATGTTGTCCCTAAAAAAAATGGTGTAAAAATGAGAAATCGCTAATTAACTTTCAATCCTTATAACTTCCTAATAAAAAAAAATTGGTTCCAAAATTGTGCTGTAATCTCTGTGATTTAAGGGCATGAAAATTCAAAGTTGGAAAATTGTGAAAATTTTTGTGAAATTTCCATTTTTTTTCACAAATAACGCAAGTAATGTCAAAGAAATTTTACAACTATCATGAAGTAAAGTATGTCATGAGAAAACAATGTCAGAATCACCAGGATCCAAGAAAGCGTTCCAGAGTTATTGAAGAAATAGATTGTCCGGCTCCACGATGTAGTGAAAAAATAGTAATCCTTTTATTCACTTCATTCCATACAATTGTAAGGTTAAAATGCCAACACAGAAAAAAACAAATACTTGCGCTCTCAACGCATTTCTGGTGACTTCGCACCCTTAGTTATGATCATGATGTTCATGATATTCATGACTAAGGGTGCGAAGTCACCAGAAATGCGTCGAGAATGCAAGTATTTGTTTTTTCTGTGCTTTCATTTTAACCTCACAATTGTATGGAATGAAGTGAAAAAAAGGATTACTATTTTTTCACTACATCGTGGAGCCGGCCAATCTATTTCTTCATTGGGCTATGTAAGCGCCCTGACACGGCGGTCTCATGCTCTGATGCCCAGGATGCTTTTTCTGGTGAGCTGGACTTTTCTATTGAATTTGTTCCAGAGTAACTACCTCATAAAGGCACACTGGTCAGAATTGTAAAAATTGGCCTGGTCATTAACATGCAAACCACCATTGGTGGTAAATAGGTTAATCAAATTAACAATCAGCAAGATTAGAGTGCATCCATGACTGCTCAGTGCTTTACTGTGCCCGAATGTGAGGCATGGCTTGATTATGATGTGATGCATATTCCACTAACATGATCAGGATGGCATTGTAAGGGGGTGAGATGTAATATCTTTCATGTTTCCCTTCCCTCAAATGTGTTTTATGATAATTGCATACGGTACTGCTACATGTATAACTATGTATTACCGCTCATTGCTTATGGTATTGCCACATGAATGTGTTACCATTTTATAGAAAACTGTAATATATCACCTTGTATTCATGTATCATAGTATTGCACATATTGTATGTCTTTTGTACATGTACAGTTAGGGAAACTTAGTGCATCCTTTCTTGGGACAGTAGAGGAGGGCACTCTTAGTACATAGTTTCCCCATAGACCGGGTAGATGTAATTATGTTGTAGGCCACTAGATGGGGATATACTAGTGGAACCTGATAGGATGTTCATAGAGGGGTTAATTGTAGGAGGGACTGCAGTGAGTTAAGGTTAGTGCTTAACCCCTTTATGCCATGAGACGTACTATAGCGTCCATGTGCCCTGGGACTTAATTCCCAGGGACGGGAAAGTACGTCATGGCATTTAATGCGACATCGCGACTTAAGTCGCGATGATCGCATTAAAATTCCGATGCCATCGTACCTTATTGTAGATGGCCTCGGCATCCTGGGGTCTGTCAACGCCCTCCCTTCCTCCCGAGCGCTGTGATTGGCTGTTGAAATCGAAACAGTCAATCACAGCGCTTCTCATTGTTTCAGCCAATCGGCACAGCTGAACCAATGATGTCCTGGGCTAGGATCCAGTTGCCAGGCACCTGCAAAACCCCCCCCGGATTGGCACGATCGCATCTATCGCACCAATCGCAGGGCACAGCGGTGCTATAGCGCCGCTCTGCCCTGCCAGTATCGGTCCGGATCGGTGCTGTATTAGCACCGATCCTAGGCAGGGACCTGATACAGGCCCAGCAGGGCCTGCAGGACTGGTTGGCACGATCGATTAGATCGGTGATCGCGCCAACCACAGGGCACAGCTGCGGTCACTCTGTGACCGCTCTGTGCCCTACTGATGACCTGGGCATGACCTGCCTTTGAATCGGAGCTGTGAGCTCCGATCCTAGGTGGTTGTCATGGTCACCAGGCAGTGCAGGGATTGGTGGATCGATGTTATCATTCGATCCCACCAATGACAGGTCACAGCAGTGATGTGACCGCTCTGTCCCTGACCTGCCTGTGACCTGTATGACAGCTCTGCAGGGGGTCCTCACACTAGCTGAGGATTCCCTAGAGAGCGGTCATACATCTGGATCTCCTGGTGTGCTGGGTATTGTGGTGCCACAGCAGCTTGTAGCATCACAATACCTGCTAAAGAAAGAAGAAAGAAAACCCATACAACTGTAAGTATTGCCAGATCCCCGATCCCTGCCCAATCTAGCTTCATCCCCCCAATCTAGCTTCATCCTCCCCAATCCCCCCTTCCCCCTACCCCCTCTTTTTACCCCCCTCCACCCCCCCCTTTGCGCCACCTCCGTGCGCACATTTAGCACCCGCCGAGCTTTGATTGGTGATGCAGTTCACCAATCAACACTCGTGCTTGCTTTTTTTCCCCTAAGCCCCCTTTGTGCCAGCTCCATATTCGCATCATACAGCTGCTAAACTTTGATAAGTGACATAGTTCACTTATCATAGCTTGTGCCTGCTGATTTCCTTTTTTTCACCCCCCTTTGCGCCACCTGAATACAAGCGTAAGTGCTAATCCATGTCCGATCTCTCTTCATCCCCACCCTTCCCCCTTCGCCCTCTTTTTACCCCCTCAATCCCCCTTTGCGCCGCCTCTGTGTGCACATTTAGCAGCCCCCTTTGCGCCACTCCGTAATCGCATCCCACAGCCGCCAAACTGTTATAAGTGACATAGTTCACTTATCATAGCTTGTGCCTGCTGATTTCCATTTTTTTCACCCCCCCTTTGCGCCACCTAACTACAAGCATAAGTGCTAATCCCTGATCCCTGTCCGATCTCTCTTCATCCCCCCTTCCCCCTCTTTTTACCCCCTCCATCCCCCTTTGCGCCGCCTCTGTGCGCACATTTAGCAGCCACCTTAGCGCCAACTCCTTATTTGCATCCCACAGCTGCCAAACTGTGATAAGTGACATAGTTCACTTATCAGAGCTTGTGCCTGCTGATTTCCTTTTTTTCACCCCCCCTTGCACCACACCTGTACGCACACCCAGCAGCCACCACTGAACTTTGATAAGTGACGCCGTTCACTTATCAGAGCTAGGGCCTGCAGTTTTAGACTTTTCTTTTCACAGGTATTTTTCTCCCCATTTCCTTTTTTCTTTTAGCTTTTTCTTTACAGGATAGTGTGCACCAATCACTAGCCCCCCTCACATACACATAGTTATAAATAAAGTACAACCAAGCACCACTTTCACAAAAAATGTCCCGCCCATCGCGTTCCTCCCAACAGCGCTATTCAATGGAGGAGGCATATTCTTACCTTGCCTCCGACACTGATAGCGAGGACGAGGATCCGACTTTTCTTTATTTTTCGGATTCTTCATCCTCTTCCTCTTCCCCCTCCTCATCTTCCTCCTCGGGTCCTGCGGAACCGCCACGCAGACGCTCCAGGACAGAAGATGAGGCAGCGCCCACCATGCCCGAAGGTGATTCAGTAGACCCTGTATGGACTCCGCCCCCCGAAAATTACGAGCCACTGATTCCTGATTTTGTGGCAGAATCAGGAATCAGGAATCAAGTTTGACACCACCGGCCTCACAGAAATAGACTTTTTCAAAGTCTTTTTCTCTGAGGATTTTGTTAACCTCATGGTGGAGCAAACTAATTTGTACGCTCGTCAATTTTTGGCGGAAAACCCGCGTTCATCATATTCCAACTGGTCTCCTGTGGACGCAGTTGAAATGATGCAGTTTTGGGGCCTGGTCCTCCACATGGGGATACAGAAGAAGCCGGAAATTCGGCAATATTGGAGTGTTGATATTTTATACAACACTCCAGTGTTCCAAATGGTCCAGACGCCTTTTGAGGCCATCCACAAGTTTCTGCATTATACCGATAATGCACAGTGTCCCATACGAGATGACCCCAACTTTGACCGTCTGTTCAAAGTTCGGCCGGTCATTGAACACTTCAACAAAAAGTTTGCTGAAGTGTACGTGCTCCAAAGGGAGATCAGCGTGGATGAGTCCTTGGTCCATTTCAAGGGAAGGCTCGCATTCCATCAATACCTGCCCAGTAATAGGGCCAGGTATGGAATCAAACTCTACAAACTTTGTGAGAGTACCTCAGGGTACACTCACAGGTTTAGAGTCTACGAAGGAAAGGACACCAGGATTGAACCCCCTGAGTGTCCTCCTGTCCGGGGAGTGAGTGGGAAAATTGTGTGGGATTTGGTTCACCACTGCTGGATAAAGGTTATCACCTCTACACTGATAACTTTTATACCAGCATCCCACTCTACAAACCCCTCTCTGCGCGAGGTACCGCAGCCTGCGGTACTGTCCGCAAAAATCAGAGAGGCCTTCTGAAGACGCTACTTGGACAGATGCTCAGAAAAGGTGAGAGCAGAGCCCAATCTAGCGGCCACCTACTGGTGGTCAAGTACAAGGACAAGAGGGATGTCCATCTTTTGACCACCATACACGGTGATGGCAGCACCCTCTGCACTGTACGGGGTACCTCCACACAGGTCAGCAAACTGACCTGTGTCGTGGGGTAAAACAAAATCATGGGGGGCGTTGATCTCTCCGATCAATACCTACAATGCTCTCAGAAAGACCAGGGTGTGGTACAAAAAGCTGGCCGTGCACATCGTACAAATGGCAATGCTCAGCGCATTCCTGCTGTCACAATGTGCATGCCACACCAATACATCATACCTTCATTTCCAGGAGGTAGTGGTTAAGGCCCTGATGTTTGGCGCTCAGGAAGGGGCGGGTCCCAGTACTTCCGGAACTGAAGGTGCTCGTATCGTACCAGGTCAGCATTTTCCGGGGGTGGTCCCGCCAACTGGTAAAAAAGGTAAGCCGCAAAAAAGGTGCCGAGTGTGTTACAAAAAGGGAATAAGCAAGGACACCATTTACCAGTGCGACACCTGCCCCGAAAAACCTGGCCTGTGTATGAAGGATTGCTTCAAATTGTACCACATCTCCATGCACTACTAATTTACATTAGCTTAGTTGGGGGCACATCTAGATTTGTTCTTTGGCAGTCTAGTATACAAAATGATGTCACATGTGTTTTTTTTTCCTGTTTAGGCACATCAGGGGCTCTGCAAATGGAACATGATGCCAGCAGACCCATCAAAGTCTGCATTCCAAAATGTCACTACTTCCCTTTCGAGCCCCAACATGTGCCTAAACAATTTGTTCCCACATGTGGGGTACCAGCGTACTCGGGTCAAATTGGACAACGTCTTTTGGGGTCCAATTTCTCCTGTTAGTTTTGGGAAAATTAAAAATTGGGGACTAAAAATCATTTATGTGGAAACAAAATAGGATTTTATATTTTCACGGCATTAAAAGCTTTAGCGAAACATTTGGTGGTTCAATGTGCTCACCACACATCCAGATAAGTTCCTTAGGGGGTCTAGTTTCCAAAATGGGGTCACTTGAGGGGGGTTTCCACTGTTTAGGTACATCGGGGGCTCTGCAAACGGAACATGACGCCCGCAGACTATTCCATCAAAGTCTGCATTCCAAAACGTCATTACTTCCCTTTCGAGCCCTGCTGTGTGCCCAAACAGTGTTTCTCCCCCACATATGGGGTATTAGCGAACTAAGAACAAATTGGACAAAAACTTTTGGGGTCCAATTTCTCCTGATACCCTTGGGAAAATAACAAATTGGGGACTAAACAATCATATTTGTGGAAAAAATAGATGAGTTCCTTAGGGGGTCTAGTTTCCAAAATGGGGTCACTTGTGGGGGGTTTCCACTGTTTAGGCACATCATAGGCTCTGCAAACGGAACATGGCGTCCGATCTCAATTTCCTTCCCTTCTGAGCCCTGCCATGCTCCGAAACTGTGGTTCCTCCCCACATATGGGGTATCAGCATACTCAGGACAAATTGGACAACAACTTTTGGGGTCCAATTTCTCCTGTTACCCTTGGGAAAATAAAAAAAATGTTGCTAAAATATCTTTTTGTGACTAAAAAGTTAAATGTTCATTTTTTCCTTCCACGTTGCTTCTGCTCCTGTGAAACACCTGAAGGGTTAATAATCTTCTTGAATGTAGTTTTGAGTAGCTTGAGGGGTGCAGTTTTTAGAATGGTGTCACTTTTGGGTACTTTCTGCCATATAGACCCCTCATAGTGACTTTGAATGTGAGGTGGTCCCTAAAAAAATGGTTTTGTAAGTTTTGTTGTAAAAATGAGAAATCGCTGGTCAACTTTTAACCCATATAACTTCCTAATAAAAAAAATTTTGTTTCCAAAATTGTGCTGATGTAAAGTAGACATGTGGGAAATGTTATTTAGTAATTACTTTGTGTCACATATTTCTCTATTTTAAGGGCTTTAAAATTAAAAGTTTGAAAATTGCAATATTTTCATTTTTTTTTTCCATATTTCCGTTTTTTTTTCACAATTAAATACAAGATATATCAATGAAATTTTACCACTAACATGAAGTACAATATGTCACGAGAAAACATTCTCAGAATCGCCTAGATCTGTTGAAGCGTTCCTGAGTTATGACCTCATAAAGGGACAGTGGTCAGAATTGTAAAAAATGGCCCGGTCATTAACGTGCAAACCACCCTTGGGGCTTAAACTGTCCCTGCTCGAGTATCTCTCTCTCCCTACTCTACATTGACCTAGTATAAAATGCAGGTAGCCCTGAAAAGGGATTTTGTGTTATCAAGCGGCCTAAAGATTGTCCCTAGCAGCTGAGCGATCTCTCCCTATGGGCTCATACTCACATGCGAGAATCTCGGCCGAGTCTTGCACGTCAATACCCGGTACTGCCGCCGGCTCTTGGGAATGGAGCGTGCGGCTCTATGCTTTTCTATGCAGCTGAACGCTCCGCTGCTGAGTGCCGGCAGCAGTTCCAGGTATTGACGTGCGAGAATCGTCCGAGTTTCTCGCATGTAATGAGCCCTATGCTTGCAAAATGCAGGCTCCGGATGCAATGTGCTCAATGTCGGTGGCAGGGCTTCAATAGATCCTATGACGGTTGGCGGCCAGCCAATCACAGTAATGCTACAACCAAGTTGCCTGCGGCAATCATAGGATTGATTAAGAAGCCCAGCATGTTTAGTGGCTGCAAAGGAGGTTCCAAAACTGCATGGCGGTACATCCGAACATAGCGAGCGAGTACACAAATACTCGCAATGTAACGAGTAACCCCAATACCGTACTGTCTGTGTAAATAACGAATAGTAATGAATATACTCACTCATCACTAGTGTATTTTCATTTTTTGTGTTGTCAATGTGTACAAAAGACAGCACACTAACCCTAAATTGATTATCAAGTTTATCAAATTAAGGATTACTACTTGTGATGAGCGAGTACAAAAATGCTCGTTGTTTGGGTTGAGCAAATTGGAATAATCGAGTACTTCACCCAAGCAATGAGCCCAATGTAAGTCTATGGGAAAACTCAGTATTTTTACCGCGACCCCCTCAGGGGTCCTTCTAAAGTCTAAAAACATCTGAAAATGATGGAAACTGTGCTCAAATGACATAGAAACAAAATGGGGCATTGCCCTGGAAGCATTTCTAACTCCCAGGTCACAGCTGTGAACAATGTTGTCAGAGTCTTACGCCATTTTTACAGGCGCACCAAAAAACATACAAAAACTAAATCAAAATGGATTTTCCTTGGAAATATGTTAAGGAACATCCTTTCCAGGGTAATTACTTTTATATAAGGCAAAATAATTAACCCAAAACAAAAATGTTCCTCCACGTCTTGGGCTATGTTCACACGTAGCGTTTTTGATGCATTTTTCAACCTTAGCATTGCTTTCAACCAATACAAATGCATTCACTGGGAAATGTCATAGTAACATTTAACATCCTTAGCTGGCCATGTGGTGTGTGACACATCATCAGACACATCTTGTTTCATTTATGAAGGCGGGATTGTTAAAGTCACAAAGCCTATTTTTATAGGGCCATCAGGTGGCATTAATATTCTTAAAGGGCCATTATGAAACAGTGGGTCTCCTATACTGTTGTGGCCTATGCAGTGAGTCGCTGGGCTGCCAAAAATTAGGATGCACCCCAATACCCCTTTGACGAGACGTACAGGACGGCCTCCTGAAAAATGTTCCCATTATAAGAAATTGGGTCTCCCATCATGTTTGCCTATGCATTGAATGCAAGGCCTGCATTGCCCCAAAGTTACAAGCACCCCAATAACCCTTGGAACAAATGTCCTGGATGGCAACAGGAAACCAACATTCCCATTATTTTTCATTTGCTACTGCCATACTGTTAGCCTATGCATTGAATGCAAGGCCTACCCTGCCACAAAGTCACCTGTACCCCAATAAGCCTTTGAACCCACGTACTGGATGTCCACATGCAACCATAGGTCCAGTATTCACTTGCTACTCCCATACTGTTTGCTTATGCATTGAATGCAAGGCCTGCCCTGCACCAAATTTACACTCGCCCCAATAAGCCTTTGAAGCCACGTACTGGATGTCCACATGCAACTATAGTTCCAGTATTCACTTGGTACTCCCATACTGTTTGCTTATGCATTGAAAGCAAGGCCTGCCCTGCACCAAAGTTACACACACCCCAATAACCCTTGGAACAGACATAGAGGTGGGCCTCCTGAAAACAATGTTCCCATTATTAGGAAGTGGGTCTCCCACAGTGTTTGCCTATGCATTGAATGCAAGGCCTACAAAAAATTAGGAGGCACTCCAATGCCCCTTGAAAGAGACGTGGAGGAAGGCTTCATAAAAAATGTTCCCATTATAAAGGAACGTGTCTGCTATACTTGGAATGCCCATAAGTTAAGTGTATGGGCTGACAAACATTTCCCCCTGGGGGGTACACATCAACTTTTTTAAAAAAAATTTTTTTTACGGGCACCATAAACACCCTTACAAAAAACTAGAGTAGCTGTAGCATCACAGAACATGTTCACCCTCGTGTTCCAGTGGTGGTGGATGATGAGGATGAGGAGAAGGAAGAGGATGACACCAAATAGCCAAAATCAGGAAGCGTAAACCCCATGTGTGGGTGTGAAAAGGTGCATGGGAATACCCCTCCCAAAAAAAGACACTGTATTGGAGGTTATGTTTCGCTGTTATCATTCGGTGGTGTAGAGAAGTCTGGCCCAATCCAACCCTTGTTCATTTTTACAAAAGTCAGCCTGTCTGCATTTTCAGTTGATAGGCGAATGTGCTCATCAGTTATAATTCCACCAGCGGCAATAAAAACATCCTCTGACAAAATGCTAGCGACAGGGCAGACCAGGACCTCCAAGGCGTAGAGAGCCAGTTCATGCCATGTGTCCAGCTTGGATACCCAATAATTAAAAGGCAGAGAGGAATCACATAGGATGTTGGTATGGTCAGCAAAGTACTCCCTCAGCATTTTCCAAAACATTCCATTCCTTGTGACATTGCCCCAAGCCTCAGGGCCAGGGCGATGGGAGGGTGTGAGAAAACTCTCCCAGAACTTTGCCAGTGTTCCCCTGCATCTGCTGGATTGGAGATGTGTCTTTCTCTCTTGAACTCCTTGGTTGTCCAACGAACTGTGACGTCTTCCGCCAGCATTTTCAGATGGGAATTTTTTAAATAATTCCGCAACAAGTGCCCTCTGGTACTGCACCACGTTAATAGACCTGTCTGCCTATGGAAAAAAAGATTGAAAGTTCTCCTTGTAGCTTTAGTCTAGAAGGGTCACCAACCAATAATGATGGTCACCTTAAATTTTCATAATCCGATGGTCATGGGAAAGGCAGCGCAACATAAAGTCAGCCATGCGTG
The DNA here is from genome assembly GCF_039654945.1 of Dendrobates tinctorius. Classification (NCBI taxonomy): domain Eukaryota; kingdom Metazoa; phylum Chordata; class Amphibia; order Anura; family Dendrobatidae; genus Dendrobates; species Dendrobates tinctorius. The sequence continues at coordinate 15,152,454 of NW_027361766.1, read as the reverse complement.
CCAGACTGGTAACAGGCAAGCCTTCCATGTCCTCTCCAACAGGACAACTGACCTTGGTGTCATCCTCCTCCTCCTCCTCCCTGCCCTCAGGCCATCCACGTTGAACAGACGGTATGACAGTTGTGCTTGTAGTACCGTCTATAGCGCATGAAAGTAGCTCCTGTTCTTCCTCCTCCTCCTCTTCCTCATTGTCAACCAATCCACGTTGGGATGACATGAGGCTGGGCTGTGTAATCACCCTGTATGCTTCCTTGCTCCATGTCCTCGTGCTCTGCCTGCCATGCATCCTCTTTTATTGTGAGCAGAGAGTTTTTCAGAATGTAGAGAAATGGGATGATGATGCTAATTATGGTGTCATCGTCGCTACCATCTTGGTGGACTCAAAGTTTTGGAGGATGGTACATATGTCTGACATCCATGTCCACTCCTGAGTTCTTATGTGTGCAGTCTGACCTGAATACTGATGGCCTTGTTGATGCTGATAGTCAACAACTGCCATTTTCTGCTCATGAATCCTTTCCAACATGTGTAGTGTTGAGTTCCAACGCGTGAGGACATAACACACCAGCCGGTGAGCCGGAAGCTGAAAACACTGATGAAGCATGGCAAGGGTGGCTGAAGCTGGAGCTGACTTTCTAAAATGCGCACACAGGTGGCATACTTTAACAAGCAGATCCGGCAGCTCCGGGTAGGTTTTGAGAAACTGTTGAACAACGAGGTTAAGCACATGGGTCAGGCATGGTACATGTGTGAGCTCACCAAGTACCTGCCATTGTCACACACGAACATGCCTGGTTGTAGGTTAAGCGGTGTCAGCCACACATCTGCCTGCTCTTTCAGAGCTGTCCACAACTCTTCATCATTGTGCGGTTTTTCACCTAAGCATATTAGTTTCAGTACAGCATGTTGATGCTTGGCTGAGGCAGTGCTGCAGTGCTTTCAGCTTGTGACTGAAGTAGTCATTTCAGAGATGGAGGCTGAAGAGGAGGATGAGGTGCAGGAGCTGTAGACTGTGAGGGCAATGCTGATTGATGTGGGGCCCACAATCATTGTTGTCGGGAGGACGTATTCCATTCCAAGGTCCATCTGGGTCCCTGCTTATACTATGTTAACCCAGTGTGCCATCAGCAAGATGGAGTGTTCCTGCCCACAAGCACTTGTCCAGGTGTCCGTGGTTAGGTGGACTTTCCCAGTAACAGCATTATTCAGGGCACGGGTAATGTTGAGGGACACATGCTTGTGTAATGCCGGGATGGCAGAGTGGGAGAAATAGTGGAGGCTGGTGACTGAGTACCTTGGGACAGCTGCCATTAGGTTGCGGAAAGCTTCCATCTCAAGTCTAAAAGGCAACATTTCGACCAAAAGCAGACAAGAAATGTGTGATTTAGCACTGTGGCCTCTGGGGCATTGCTGTGTATCTACGCTTGTGTTCCAATGACTGGGGTATGGACAACTGAAGGCGGCGCTGGGACAAGGACGTGGACATGCTTGTTGATGGTGCTAGTTGAGTGTGGGCAATGACAGGTGCAGGGCAGGAGGCATCTTCTCATGCATCGTGGACAGAGGATTGGCTTGCACGCACAACAGTAGAAGAAGCAGTGTTTTCACCCACAGACTCTGGTCTTGGAGCCTGGGGTTAGGACGACATAGTTGGATGCTTTGTTGCCATGTGCCTGATCATGCTGGTGGTGGTCAGGCTGTTTGTTTTGCTACCCCTGCTGATGCGGGCAGGGCAGGTGGTGCAAATGGCCTGTTTGGGATTATCGGGAGAGTTTTTTAAAAACAACCAGACTCGGGAAGACATAACAGTTGTACTGCCAACTTCTGTCATGTTGGTGTTACGAGTAATGGTTGCCCGCCTTTTGTCTGTGGCCACCACAATACTTCTTCCTGCCTGTTGGGGTGCTACACCTCCCTCCCCTGTGTGCTGCTGTCCTCGCTCTGCATGTGCTCCTGCCAGGTTGGGTCAGTTACTATATCACCCACCACCTCGGCTTCCACTTCCGCACTCTAGTCCTCCTCCTGACTTTCTGGCAATTGTGTCTCATCATCGTCCACCTCTTGTGACATGTTCCCACAGTTGCCTTTGTGGGACCGTGACTGCTCAAATATTTGGGCATCGCAACATGCGATCTCATCTTGCCCCGCTTCAAGTGGACCGGGCGAGAGGCATAAATCTATAAATGGAAAAGTGAACAGCTCTTCGGAGTGTCCAAGTGTGGGATCAGTTGTCTCCGGGCACTTGGCATGGTGGGAGGAAGGAGAATCAGGGTGAGAGATATGCGGTCCAGACTCAAAGCTACTGAGACTTGACCATGTGGAAGACAGGGTGGTAGTGGTGGTGATGGCAAACTGACCGGAAGCATTATTCACTAACCAACCAACAATCGTTTCACACTACTCTTGATTCAATAATGATGTCCTGCAGCAGGCACCTAGTAATTGGGTCATGAAAGTTGGGCGAGAAGATGTGGGTGTTTGTTGTGGCACAATTTCAGCTTGCCCACGGCCTCAGCGTCTGCAGTCCTTGCCACTCACCTTGCCCATTTTAAATGGACTACATTATTTTCCACGTTCACTACAAATGGCTGAATTGGTGGCGAACTTGTATGTGATCTGTGTGTTTGAAAACCACACTTTAAAATATCTGGACTGTAGGTAAAAATTAATTTTTGGTTATCAAACTGGTATGAATAACTATGGTAAGAAACAGCAAAAACAGTCGAATGCAGGCCTGAAATGCCACAATTAGAAGCCCACAGATAGATCAGGCTTCTGACGGAGATACCACACTGTTCAATATGTGGCCTGAATTTTTTTCATTTTTCCCCCAAAATAGTGTATCGAACTAGTGTAAGACACAGCAAAAGAAAGTGAAGGTAGGCCTGAAATGCCACAATTTGTAGCCCACAGATAGATAACGCGTCTGACGGACATACCACACTGTTCAATATGTGACCTGTATTTATTTATTTTTTACCCCAAAATAGTGTATAAACCTAGGGTAAGAGACAGCAAATACAGTAGAAGGGAGGCCTGAAATGCCACAATTTGTAGCCCACAAATAGATCAGGCATCTTACGGAGATACCAGACTGTTCAATATGTGGCCTGAATTGTGCCAACAAGTAGGCTAAGATAAGACCAACAAAAAAAAAAATTCTATGGAGGCCTGAAATGGCACAATTTTGAGCGCAATGATATGCGATCCATGTGGCGGACAAAATACGGTGTAAAATATCTGCCCTGTAGCTAAATAATTTTTTGGCAGCTAAGTATTTTTGGGCAGCAAAATGGTGTCAAGAAATTCTATAAGACACTCCAAAATAATTTCACATGATCACAAAAATGTCAGAATTTTCTGCGCACTCAGATGTGGTGGCTGTGTTGGGCAACCCAATTTCAAAAAGTTGGATTTTATGCTGTACTATGAAAAGGCTCTGGCTGTATTCTGCTGTGCCAACAAGCAAATGGAGAGAAAAAAGGAGCTCTGGATTGCTTTGGAATAAAATAATTAGGAATAATTTTTTTATTCCTGCCCACTGATACCTGGGGCTATGTATATACGGTCAATATATATAATAGGCAGCAGCAGACAGTAATGGAATGGACCCTCTTGATGTATGCAATGATATCTATATACCCACATACAGTGCCTGCATGCCTTGCACTGGTTTGTTTATAGCCACATTCACTCCCCTGTCTACCTAGCACTGCAATCTATATACCCCGTATTTAGTCTTTAGAAGGACTATTGGTTTAGCTGACTATGTGGATTTAACTATGGTATACCCACACTAACTAATAAAAGCACAAATCTCTCCCTATCTCAACAGCAGCTGTCCTAAAACTGTCTGATTCCTGAGGCAACTGGGCTGAGCAGGGTGGCGCCAGGTCTGATATAGACCTGATGATGCTGTGTGGCCAGCCATTCACTGTAGTACCACAGCAAAGATGGCTGCAGCAATACAGTGCTTGGCAGACAATCCCTACATGTTGATTGGCGCTCTAAAGAGCGCGAAACTTGCCACGCGGAGACCTAAGCTCCCGCTGAATAATCCCAGAAATGCTCGCTGCTCGCCAAGTACCACGAGTGCAGCAATACTGTGATGAGTACTGAGTAGTGGCTAACATGCTCGCTCATCATTAATTACTACTAGAGAATTTGATCACGTCTCTGCTTATTCGGTAAGCTATAGCGCTAACTGAATTAACTGCAGAGGGAACCCGGATACACGGAGTGCACCGGCTGATCAGCTGTTTGGCTCTGCAACTGCATGTGTCGCGGCTGTGTGACAGTCACAACACATACATGGAGAGCCTGTGTGTTGTGCAGGGACCCAATCAAAATTGCTCATCTCTAATAAATACATCTACGTTAATATAGGATTATGACCACCATTTGTACATGGAAAAAAATCACAAAAATCACTATCTGTAGATCAATATATGACCAGAACAAACCATCACCAGTACATGAATATAGAAGAACCATCATCAGTACATGAATACAGCACCAAACTCATCATCAGTACATGCGTATAGCACCAGAAGCACCATCAGTACCACCACCACGAATACAGCACTGGAAATATTATCAGTACATGAATAGAATACCTGGATTATTATCAGTAAATGAATACTTCACCAGAATTATCAGTACATGAATAGAGCACATAACCACAATCAGAGCTTGACTAGAACATCATAACCATCGTCAGTACAGGAACACAACACCAGAACCACCATCAAGATTGCTTAGTACAGCGATCAATTGCAATGTTAGCCTATTAAGAGAGCACGGCACTCAGGAATAGTTTGGTTGTTGGTGCTCAAGTCGGGTATCCAACCCATCAATCAAAAATGACAAAAATATTGGCACTCAATATGTGAAATATTCAGACACTTTTATTTTGTGCATCCAGACAGAAAGGTTTAAACGTGTTCGGTCCAGCATAGGACCTTCATCAGAAAAATCTCGTTTACTGAAATATACATACAAAAAAAAGAACAAAAGAACAAAAACAAGGCGTTAATTGCTGTCCGCATCATCACAGAAATACATACTAACAAAAGACATGACAAAAATATATGTTCCAAAAATTCAAAGGAGAGAGAGATTGCTAGTAGAGGTACTATCCAAGGGTGCTTTGCTGAGTCAGACGATGGTAACTCCAAAAGTGCTGTGCTGGTCGTTAAGGAAGAGGGAGCCTATAAGTGAGTATTGTTGAGCATAGAAGGAACTACAACAGATAAAAACTCGTAATAGTATGGTGCAACCTTGTGCTTTGAAGGATACAGGTATAGCGATATCTCATACATGTGCAATCTAGTGCTTCCAAGATGGCTAGGAATAGAAGTCACACCAATACCTGAAATAAATATATTTTTGCAATGGTAGCCAAAAGAAGGACAATGTAGAGAGTCTAAAAGCAAAATGGAGGTTCTAATTAAATGCAATAGATGTGACACAATGTATATGGTAGTCATATAGCAGCACAGAACCAACTATGTGTGGTCATATAGACTGAAAAAAGGTCTAAGATGGAATACCTGGATGGCCAGTGGAAATGTTAAATGGCTGGCGTCTGGAAAGCGTATGTGGACTGAGCCGTCCAAAATTAGAACAGGCAGCTGTAAAATAAATGGCCTCGGATCGGAGCGTTCAGCTGCATAGAAATACATGCAGCCACATGCTCCTCTTCCGAGTGCCGGCGGCAGTGCCGAGTATTAAGTTGCGAGACTCGTCCAAGTTTCTCACATGTATGATCCCGGCTTGACAATTGTATGGAGATGATTGGAGTTATTGTTGTTACCAGCTGTCATCAGACTGCAGACTGTAAGAAGAACTATAATACTGATTATAAGCAACCAGTAATGTTCATTAGTCAAAAGAAAAGATTTGGACTCTTGCTTAAATATCGTCATTCTCAGCAGCACATTGTCCAGTGTAGTAAACATGATATGTGCTGCTGAGAGAAATGCTTCTATATGCACTTAGAAAAATCATGTTAAATGATTGTTTTATGCACATGATAAGACGGATCAGCCTGTCTAAACAGGCTATTACACACCTAAAGATCAGCTTCATTTATCCAGTCAGAAGTTGTTTAAAGGCTGCAGTTGGCCATTGTAAATTCACTCTTAGATTCAGGTACATTATGTGTGATATCTTAATTGTTTTGAGTTGTTTTCATTCCTTTCTTCTTCATGTGGTCCTAACACTAGGGTGACATTTTTACAGCCACAGTTTGTCTCTGCAGACTTCCAACTTTGGGTTTTTGCATGACATCCCAATACTGCACCATTAAAAATAACAGTGTCATAATGACCCTGAATAAAATGTCTGCCCATACTATGCCCAGAATTAGTTCTATGCTTGAGTAAATTGAAAAATGTCCTACTTATGATATGATACATGGTTATCAAACCACCCTTTTGTTATGCTAAGCTCACCACACCGTCATCAATATAATATGAGTGTCATACTGTCCTCCCTTATAAACTACGGCCTCCATAATGACTGTCTGCACTTCATTGTGTCATTATCTCCAGACAATCCTTTCAGTAATACCATCCAAACCTTCCTATCTTAAGAAATATAACTACCAGATTATTCTCTTTATCAACTATTTCCTCCACACTGTCCACATTTTAGGCTGTCCTTATCTCCACACTGTCCCCTCCTGCCTCCACTCTATATTGCGCTTCCTCCTCACACTGTATATTATACTCTTCCCCTTTTCACATTTCACCCCCTTTATGCTGCCCCCACTCCATTCTGTGTCCCCTCCTCACACTACCGCCTTGCTGTCCCCTCTCTATATTGTCCCGTTTCTTCACGCTATCCCATCCACAATGATCCCTTTCTATATTGCGTCCCCTCTTTATAGTGTCTACGGTGTGCTGCCCCCTCTCCACACTGTCACCTTCATTATACTGTCTATACCATGTTGCCCTTCTTCATACTGTGCCCCCTATTCACAATATCCCCACATACATCTTTCTCTATATTTGTGTCTGAAAGACAAACAAAATTGAATGAAAGGAATTTCCACAACCCTCCACAAAGATGTTTTGTTATTTGGTTTGTTGGAGGGAAGGGAGAAATAAAAAAATAATAATTATATATATACAGCTCTGGCAAAAATAAAGAGACCATCACATCAAAACCCTGTAATGGGCGGCCCAATCTCCAGACCTGAGCCCCATTCCATTGAAAACCTCTGGAATGTAATCAAGAAGATGATGGATAGTCACAAGCCATCAAACAAAGAAGAACTGCTTACATTTTTGCACCAGAAGCAGTGTGAAAGACTTATGGAAAGCCAAGATGCATGAAAGCATTTTTTAAAAATCATGGTTATTCCACAAAATATTGATTTCTGAACTCTTCCTGAGTTAAAACATTAGTATTGTTGTGTCTAAATGATTATGAACTTGTTGTCTTTGCATTATTTGAGGTCTGAAAGCACTGTTCTTTTTTTTTTTTAAATTTTGACTATTTCTCCGTTTCGAAAATATACCTATAAAGAGAAAAATCAAACAAACTGAACATTTGGAAGTGGTCTCTTCTTTTTCGTCGCCAGAGCTGTATTATATATATATATATATATATATATAGTAACAATGCTACTCACTTGGAAGCTATCTGAGGTATTACAGGAACCATTGTAGTCCTCATAACGCACATCACAATAAACTCAAATACAGCATGAAGTCTATACAATACCCCGCATGGCTTACAGTCCAGTCTCTTAGGCCCCTGTCACACATAGCGATGCACCAGCAATCTCGACAACGATATGACCTTGTCAGGATCACTGGTGTGTCGCTACATGATCGCTAGTGAGCTGCCAAACAGGCAGATCTCAGCAGCGATCAGGACCAGCGACGACGCGAGAAACAAGCAAGCGCATCGCTTAGTTTACCGCTGTGTACCGTAGTTGCCAGCGTGCTGGTGCAGGGAGCTGGCATCCAAGGTAAACAGCGGGTTTCTAAGCGCCACACGGCACTTAGAAACCCGCTGTTTACCTAGGATACCAGCTCCCTGCACCAGCATGCTGGTATCTAAAGTACACAGCAGGTAACTAAGTGACGCGCGTGCTTAGTTACCCGCTGTATACCTTGGATACCAGCTCCAGCTCGCTGATCGCTGGTCTCCCGCCTGCCACACACAACGATGCGTGCTGGCTAGCGGGAGACCAGCAATCAAAAAATGTCCAGGGCTTTCGAGCACGATCAGCGATACCCGGCGGGGGGGCCGGTCGCTGATACCTGTCACACACAGCGATATCGCTGGTGAGATCACTGTTGCGTCACAAAACTTGTGACTCAGCAGCGATCACGCTAGCGAGATCGCTATGTGTGTCACGGGGGCTTTACGCCTTAAGCAAAAGTATATAATCCAGGAGATCTGCACACTCCATACACAAAGGCCTGTGTGAGACAAACAACTCTCAATCTAACAAGTGAACCACACCCAGGGGTTTAGATATGGTGAGCTGCTCACAATCAATCTGTCATGGCCGTTTAACCCCTTTTAGTCCTATATATACTAAAGCATTAATTCAAGTCAATCTCCCAACCACTAGATGTCCAATATATATACTGTATGTATACACGTGCCTAGTATATACATACCAGGCGAGTACACAGCTCTGCTTCTACTGGTGATTAATCAAGCACATTTAAGAGAGGCTCATGGTATTTGTTATTCAGGGCCCTGTGCAAAAGCATATGTCGTACACTAATTAGGGTAGATGACCCAAGGGATGATCGTTAGACTGTAATAACCATGTAATTTGTCAAAAGGAATTGCAGCTGTAACCATGTGATGCCTTTAGACCAATCAGGTTGAGGAGCACTGTAATTAGCACACAAAATTGTGACTTTTTTTCAGCCACAAAACTATATATACTATATCTTATTGATGCTTCTCATGAAATGGTGCTATTGGTGACAGATTTTGTTTATTCCTGGTAAAAACAGAACATCATGTTGTTATTTGTATGCAGACATTCTATACGGACAAGTTTTCCAATAAATCCTACTCATTGTGAGTTCTCAGATGATTTCTGTCATAAAATCGTGCAAAACAACTTGGGACACAGGACACATTTTTCTGTTCACATAAAAAATAAATTAAGCCTGTGAAAACCTCAAAGTCTTGCATTTAATTCATTTCTAAAATGTTGATTTATTGCCTGTTTTAGATGTGTAACAATTTCACTATGCTACACAAAATTAGTTCAAGATATCCAATAGGAATACAGTCACTGATCTGGAGATTTACTGTCAAAGACTGCAGGGGACCATTGAGATTTAGTCATCAAGTTTTTTGGAATTTTAATCATTTCCTTCATTTTGGTTACGGTGAATAGAAACAGGTAAATGAAAACATGGTGCACTTATAACAAAAGCTGGAGATGCAGCCCCTAAACTTGCTATAAACTTTAATCTGACTATATGCTGTTGATATATCTGTACATATATAGCAGGTTCTCTTTTATATAAGCAGAGCTTACAATAGTCTGTATAACTTTCTACTATGTATGACGAAATGAGTAAATATATAATGGATTTCACTGAAACTTCTGCACCACTAGAAAACATTTACAATATCAGGTTAAACAGATTATGATATCCTATAGAGCTCCTGACACTAAGGTATATATGTAAAATAGCGACAGGGTTGTAGTCATGTCAGCACAATCCGTACTCACTGTGCTGGCAGCTGCTTCTTCCCTGCTGTGTTCCCCATTCTTCTTTGTGCTCAAAGGACAGGAGGCAGCAATACATTTCTCCGTCTTTCCCTACTGCTTCTTCTGCGTCACGGAATAGGCCACAAAGATATAACGGGATGAGGAGCCAGGTGAAAACACCACTGCAATATATCTCCCTGCAGCCTGCTTCATCTCAGACATGGAAATACTGCTTACAGGGTCGTCCACCCCTTCTATGGTTATCCTGCCCACGCACTTTCACGATGGCCCACTCTAACTTCTTCTGTAAATCACTTCACTCTTCACTACGTTGCTGCGCATACTGTGCTCTTTACTCTTCTCTTCCTTCCTTATACTCTCACTCCTTTCCAGGGATGACTGAGCTTCTACTTTAGAACATTTCATGGTAGCTGAGCAGCCCAGGCCATAGGCCACCTGAGCAGCACGCAGGGGTCTACCCCTGACTGACTGTGTACAGGAAGTCTCTCTATCTTATTCCCCAGCTACCCCTCCTACTATTCACTCTAGTGTCCAACAGCTAAACCACAACATGCAGTGTACTCAGTGCCCTCATCAAGTGGCCCTTTTTCCTAACTGCACTGTCCCTATCTTACACAACATACAAGGATACGAAAACAGGACACAATGAAATATATAACAATTATATATAGGTGAATATAAATAGCAGCATGAATATTTAAAGGAGTAAAGCCCACACCCCCTTACATATACAACAAGATGCTATACTTAAAGAGGTAATCTTGTATCATCAAATTGCTTTAGTTAGTCAGATTGTAAACTTGCTAGCAGGGACCTCACTCTTCTTGGTACATGTTGGAATATGGAATATGGAATGTACAGTGGGTATGGAAAGTGTTCAGACTCCTTTAAATTTTTCCTCATTAATGTACACTCTGCACCCATCTTGAGTGAAAAAAAATAGAAATGTAGAACCAAATTTATTAAAAAAAAAACTGAAATATCACATGGTCAGAAATATTCAGACCCTTTGCTCAGTATTGAGTAGAAGCACCCTTTTGAGCCATGCGTCTTCTTGGGAATGATGCAACAAGCTTTTCACACCTGGATTTGGGCATCCTCTCCAGTTCCGTCAGGTTGGATGGTGAACGTTGGTGGACAGCCATTTTCAGGCCTCTCCAGAGATGCTCAATTGGGTTTAGGTCAGGACTCTGACTGGGCCAGTCAAGAATGGTCACAGAGTTGTTCTGAAGCCACTCCATTGTTGTTTTAGGTGTGTGCATTGGGTCATTGTCTTGTTGGAAGGTGAACCTTTGGACAAGTCTGAGGTCCAGAGCACTCTGGAAGAGGTTTTCATCCAGGATATCTCTGTACTTGGCCCCACTCATGTTTCCTTCAATTGCAACCACTCGTCCTGTACCTGCAGCTGAAAAACACCCCCATAGCATGATGCTGCCACCACCACCATGTTTCACTGTTAGGATTGTATTGGGCAGGTGATGAGCAGTGCCTAGTTTTTCTCACACATACAGCTTAGAATTATCAGCAAAAAGTTCTATCTTTGTCTCATCAGACCAGAGAATCTTATTTCTCATAGTCTGGGAGTCCTTCATGTGTTTTTTTTTTCGCAAACTCTAGGCGGCCTTTCATATGTCTTGCACTGAGGAGAGGCTTCTCTCGGGCCAATCTGCCATCAATGCCTGACTGCTGGAGAGCTGCAGTGATAATTGACTTTGTGGACCTTTCTCCCATCTCCCTACTGCATCTGTGGAGCTCAGCCACAGAGATCTTGGTGTTCTTCTTTACCTCTCTCATCAAGGCTCTTCTCCCATGAGTGCTCAGTTTGGCTGGACGGCCAGGTCTTGGAAGACTTCTAGTGGTCCCAAAAGTCTTCCATTTAAGGATTATAGAGGCCATAATCCATAATTCCATAGGAACCTTGAGTACTGCAGAAATTCTTTTGTAACCTTGGCCAGATTTGTGCCTTGCCACAATTTTGTCTCAGAGCTCCTTGGCCAGTTCCTTTGACCTCATGATTCTCATTTGGTCTGACATGCACTATGAGCTGTGAGGTCTTATAAAGACAGGTGTGTGCCTTTACAAATCAAGTCCTATCAGTTTAATTAAACACAGCTGGACTCCAATGAAGGAGCAGAACCTTCACAAGGAGGATCTCAAGGAAATGGTCAGCATGTGACTTAAATATGAGTGTCTGAGCAAAGGGTCTGAATACTTATGACCATGTGATATTTCAGTTTTTCTTTTTTAATTTATTTACAAAAATTTCTACATTTCTGTTTTTTTTTCAGTCAAGATGGGGTGCAGAGTGTACATTAATGAGAAAAAAAAAGAACTTTTTTGAATTTACCAAATGGCTGCAATGAAACAAAGAGTGAAAAATTTAAAGAGGTCTGAATACTTTCCATACCCACTGTATGTCTACAAACATCCCAGAATAGACAACAATCTTGGTCCATTACACCAACCAGCCTTTGCTATATTGCACTTTACCCAGGCTACTTTATCAACTGCTGTAGCTTTCTTTTGCCTTGCAGCGCTGTTCACGGCTGTCTGCGAGGTCTCTGTGTGTGAGTGCAGCTCACGCTGTAGTGTGTTCTGCAGCCTTCCACTTCCGGTTGTAGTCCACTCAGCGTGCGTCACTGCCTCACACATTGTCCTTTTTTGCATTAGTGCTGCTCATTTTTCCAGATTTCTCCTATTAGTGTGGTTCCATCCGTATCCAGCTAGAATATTTGCAAACACTATATAGGAGTAGATAGAGGAGCCTTTCTGTTGGCTTGTGCCCTGCAGCCCCAGCCAGATTAGTATTAGCCTATTTTTTGGAGCCTCACCTATTGCATTGTAGGTTACCTTCCTGCTTTGTAATAGCTACAAAAAGTTTGTGATGCTATCGGTTTTACATCTTTGGTCACATCCAGTGTCTTTTTGTGAAAAAAAATGTTAATAAAGTTCACCAAACACTCCACTTTACAGTTGTGTAGGCCACATTAGCTCATATTAAAGTCTAGTCCACACTTTATAAAATTAGTGTTTCTTATACCTGTTAGCAGCTGTTCAGGAATAAGCACACTAAGCCCTTAGTACTTTTCTGCCTATCTTTATCAGTCTACCAAGATGAAGAAGGCAGGGAGTAAGGCACGTGGTCGTGGGCATGGAGTTTCTGCAGGAAGAGGACGTGGGGATTCTGTGCCTGCTGCGGGCACCAGTGACTCAGTACCCCCCAGTTTTCGCAGGGAACAGTCATTTATGCACAGCTTTGTAGGAGCTCGCCGTACCCCACTGCTGCGGGATGAACAAATTGAAGCCGTTGTTGGATGGATGGCAGCTAACGCATCGACTTCAATTAGTTCTAGAGCTTCTCAGGTCCAGAGCACTGAAGAGCACCCATCTGTCTCTTCACCACCTGCCAAATTGCCCAGGCAGTCAGAGAGCCCTCTACTTCTGAATCTGTTGGCTTGGAAAGAGGGGGCCAGCCAAGCAGCATTTGAGAATTTGAAGAAGAAGTAGTATGCAGTGATGCGCAACAGCTTTGTCTCTCTGAATCTGAAGTGGCGGGTGGGCCAGTGCCTATGGTCAGAAAACCTCAGTAGCATCGGTTGATGAGACTCAGGTGCCACTTTCTGGTGCATACTGTGCTGTCGAGATTACCCAGGAGAAGCAGTCTCTTGAAGAGGATAGTGTAGATGATGAAGTCCTTGACCCATCATTACGTAAGGTACAGGAAGGTGGCGGGAGCAGCTCTGAGGAAGAGATTCCCCGAATGGCTAAAAAAGGAGGGAGGGGGCAGACTCAGTTGCCTGTAGTCTCCACTTCGGCACCCATTAGGAGCATGTCTCTTCCAAAACCCAAAATGGGCGCTCCCAAGACTTGCAGTGCCTGGTCCTTTTTTGACACAGTTGCAGATGACATTTGCTTTGTCAAATGCAAGCTGTGTAATCAGAAAGTGAAAAGAGGGAAAAGTGTCAACAACCTCCATATCACAAATATGTGGAAACATGTGCGGACCAAGCACGTGGTGGAGTTACAAAGACACACTGAAGACCTAGGCCAACCAACAGCGCCACCTCTTCAGCTCCTGCTGTAGCCTCTTCCTCCAGCTCACACACAGCTGGTTCAGCTTCCTCACAGGATCACCATGGAAGAACCTCTGGCACTGTTGTACAGAGACATAGTGTCATTCCACCCACAGCACCACCTTCCCTGTCATCCTCACACTCCTAGGCCAGTCTACAGCCATCGGTAGCACAGGCATGGGAGAAAGGCGCCCATACTCGGCAAACCACCCCCGAGCACAGGCTCTGAATGCTGGCATTGCAAAACTACTGGCCCTTGAAATGCTCTCATTCAGGCTGGTGGAGACTGACACCTTCCGTAACTTCATGGCATTGGCAGTCCCACAATACAACGTGCCCAGCTGCTTTTATTTCAGCAGGCAAGCCGTCCCTGCACTGCAAAAGCATGTGGAGGGAAAAATTAAACATGCGCTACTAAACGCCGTCAGTAGCAAGGTCCACCTGACCACCGATGCGTCGACCAATAACCATGGACAGGGACGATATCTTTCCCTCACTGCCCATTGGGTAAATGTTGTGGAGCCAGGTACAGATCTTGAGAGTGGCGCTGTACGTGTTCTGCCAACTCCAAGGATTGCAGGAATCCAGTCTGTACAAATTGACTCCTCCTCATACTCCAGTTCCTCTGAATCAGCGCTGCAGGAGCCGTCACAGTCTACCTCCACATGGACCCGTGAACGCTTACCTGTTACGACCGATATGAGCACAGCTGTGGGCAAACGTCAACAGGCCATATTGAAATTAATTTCTTTGGGGAATCGAAGCCACATAGCGCAGGAGCTCTGGAATGCCATCAATCAGAAGAGTGATGTGTGGTTTGTGCCACCGAATCTCCAGCAAGGCATGGTAGTGTGTGACAATGGCCGTAATCTGGTGGCAGCTCTGGGCCTAGGCAACCTCACTCACATCCCATGTCTGGCACATGTGCTCAGCTTGGTCATGCAGAGTTTTTTGAGGGACTATCCGGATCTTGATGCACTGCTGCACAAGATCTGCATAGAGTGCGCTCACTTGCGGCGTTCCAGCATGGCAAGATCGCGCATTGCAGCTCTGCAGCACCGATTCCGCCTTCCGGAACATCGCATCATATGTGACCTACCCAACAAGTGGAATTCAACGTTACATATGTTGGAGCGGTTGTGTGAGCAGCAGGCAGCAGTAATGGAGTACCAGCTGCATCAGGCGCAAACATGTCGCACTGCGTGCCGTTCACACTTCACCACCACTGAGTGGGCCTCTATGAAGGAAATCTGCCACGTTTTGCGTGCCTTCGATGATTCCACGCGGATGGCGAGTGCAGATGATGCACTAGTCAGCATGACTGTCCCCCTTATCTGCCTGCTTCAAAAAACACTGCAAGCACTAAGGGAGGAGGTTGTGGAAGAGGTGGAGGATGAGGAGTCACAAATGCCATCTGCTTCTGGACAGTCTGCGCAACGTGGTTCCTCACAAAGGCCTAGGCAGGGGACACTTTGTGAGAAGGATGAGGAGGAGTCAATGGAGGAGGAAGACGTGTCCAGAGGAGGGAGGTACACAATGCTCTAGTAGTCAGTATGTAGAGCGAGGGTGGGGTGATGCAGAGCAGGCAGAGATGACGCCTCAAGCAGGGGACAGCGTTTCTTGGCCAGTTGGCAGTCTGCAGCACATGGTTGATTTCATGCTGCAGTGCCTGAGAAACGACCGCCGCATCGCCCACATTCTCAACACGGCTGATTATTGGGTGTACACCCTCCTAGATCCTCGCTACCGGTACAACTTACAAAGCCTCATAACACCGTTGAACCGGGAGCCTAAAATGCGGGAGTACCAAGACACACTGGTGCATTCCATGATGTTCTCCATTCCACCCAAGAGCAGTGCTGCTAGTGCTTTACAAAGCAGCTCAGTGCGTCGAGGCAGTGGAGGAAGCTCTGCACAAAGAAGGAGCAGAAGCAGCACCTCAGCACAAGGCAAGATCAGTATGGCCCAAATGTGGCAAAGTTTTGTGTGCTTGCCACAAATGTCTACACATCACAGACGGCTCCAGTCAGCAGGAGGCAACGTTTCCGTCAGATGGTGACAGACTACATGTCTTGCCCTCTCAGTGTTCTCCCACATGGCTCTTCCCCCTTCAAGTTTTGGGTCTCTAAGCTGGATACATGGCCAGAGCTTAGCCAGTATGCATTGGAGGTGCTGGCTTGCCCTGCTGCCAGTGTATTATCGGAACGCGTCTTTAGTGCCGCAGGTGGTGTACTAACAGACCTTCGCACGTGACTATCCTCCGATAACGTTGACTGGCTTACTTTTCTGAAAATGAACAAGGCCTGGATCTCGCAGGAATTTGCCAGTCCTCTTCCAGATTAAATAATTGGTTGGCAACAGTATCCAGGTCTCCTGTTGTGTTCATGTTTCTACCACCTGAACTGTAATCCCTGGGCTCCAACACCGCCAGTTGCTGCTCATAAGTGCCGTCTTCACAGTCAACACATGCTCCAGTGTTATTGGGGCTCAGTAACGTCATCTGATCCCCCGCTGTGTGTCCGGCAATTTCTCCTGCTCTGTCCACATTCACACTACTACAGATATTAAACTTGCTCCAATTAGGCCTCTGGCTACACTCTGTCTCTCCTGTAATCCCTGGGTTCCAACACCACAGGAGGGCAAATAAACACGTGCTCCCCAGGAAGTACACAGAAGAAAATGGAGCTTCTTCTTTCCACCATACCTTGTTTTAATCACACAATGCAACACTCTATTTGTTGCTAAAGACACAGGTTATAAATTCAGCCACCACTAGATGGCGCTATAATGCAACAAATCAGCACATAAATATGAACATATTGCCCTCTATTCAGATGGGCAGAACACTCCCCGCTTGGCATCAACTGATGCCACTTACAGGCTCTTTTGGCGAAAACAATAAAACAAGTTCCGCAACTGGTCTGAGGAATAGTTTACTCTCCCCAGCATGCCACACTTTGACCTCAACCTTACGCACTTTCCCATCCTTGCTTGGGAATAATTTTGTGATGAGGCCTAGGGGCCACTCATTTCGCTGTGACTGGCTGTCTTTCAAGAGTTACATCACCGGATTTGATCTTCGGTTTGTTGATTGTTGCTGAATTCTCCAAGTGGAGCGCTAAGAGCACTGGTTTTCTGAGTGAGAGTGGTCAGAGCTTCACGGTCACTAGAAAGTGCAGTCAATGGTCTGGCATTTATGATGGCCGTAACTTCTGCCAAGAATGTAGTCAAACTGTTAACACCACGCAGGAGTCCTGCTCTGACAGGCAGGGTCTCCAGCGTGTCTCTTCACTTACCCATACTGCAGTCAGTTCTTCCCTTCCCCATGCTCTGCATGCTTCCAGCAGGTCCTCTAGCCATATCCTTAGGGCATGCATGCATGCACTCCCTCCCTCCCTCCTGTAACTGCTCCAACTTGAGTTTGTTATCATGGTAAACATATCTGGTGAGATTAATATCTCTGTTCTTGCAATACAGTATTGTACATAAATGTTATTAACTGTATAGCAGCCAGTACAAACTATTAAAGATCTGTGTATTTCAATGTTCAAGTTTGCATCACTCTGTATACTTCCTGTTAATTGTAAAGTGTCAGCTGTGTGATTATTTGCCCAATACTTACCTACCTGTTGACCAATAAACAAGTTAGAATACAGAGAGCAGTCTGCTTACTTGAAAGACAGAAGTGGTTTATGCTGTATGTCAGATTACACACCGTATCAACCTGTATGAAGACAGAACATCAAGCACTAAGAGATTATGTGCTGTTTGTCTACTCTCTAGTCTTCTAAGATTGTTATAAGACTCGGTTGCTACAAGCTCATAGCTTCTTTGTGAACAAGCTGTTAGCATAGAAAATCACTCTACCACCAATGATCACAGCATCCAAGACACTTATAGGATCATACAAACGATCTAACCCCGGAACACTCCAAAAATATGAAGAGAGAACTTGTAGTTTTTAGAATTTTATTAGTTTGTCTTGGGCAAAAAAGAGTGGTTTCCAATCAACGTTTCGGCTCAGGCACGAGCCTTCGTCAGGAAGACAATCCTCGGGTAGTTATATCATATGTAGGTCCCGGATTTTCAGATTGTCCTATGAAGTCTGTCAAAAAGTGGTCTTGCAAATATGATGAAATGCCCATAAAGTGTTATAAGAGGTAGTTCAGACCACAATGAGCCTTAATCACTTTTCATACAGAAGGTTGCAGCTGGCATGCGGCTCTTACCTGTGTCCTTGCTTGTTATCGCTTCAGTGTGGAGGCAGGGAGCCTTATTACTTTTAGGATCAGACCACCATCCAAGTACCCTGTTACAAGCCACTTTTATGTCATTTCAACAGAAAATTAATAATAAGTGTTACACCATCTATAATTTTTTTATTACAATGGAGTGTGTCTATGGTTATTCTCAAATTTAAGGGAACGTAATAGACAATTCATACTGCCCAAATTGCGGTTTGAGAAGCATGAATCACAGACTGACTGCACAATTGCAGCCAGGTAGTAACATTCAATCATCTGAAAAAATTACTCTTAATAGTACTAGTAATTTATTATTAATTAGTTCTTAAAGGGAACCTATCAGACACAGGGCTGCCACTAGGAATTTCGGGGTCGCATACTGGCAAAATTTTCAGGGCCCTCTTGAGACTCGGCCCAGGCTCCACCCCAGCCCCACCCTCCACCCCTCAACCTGTCCACAGTCCCACTGCGCTCTCTTAGAAAAACTCCACTTCTCACCAATCACACATTAACAGTTCCCATCTCCAGATCACACACATAGCCAGCAGCTCTTGTTTTGGCCAAAAGATTTTTAAAATCTGCCACCACCACAAGGTAGACTCTTTTGGCCAGGCCCTACTCTACTTTAACCTATTAAACATTTGTTAAAATATCCAATACAATTTAGGTATATTTTTTATTTATTTTTCAATTTTTAAAATGACCAATAATGTCACTTCCAAAGGGACAAATACCACCGCACCATGTCCAGACTACATATTACCACCACTCAGTGACCTATAATACCATATATAAGGAACAAATACAGCCACACCATGACCATACCACATATTACCACTAGTGACAGAATAATAGCACATACAAGGGACAAATACCACTGCACCATGCCCAGACCACTGTGATGGTTACGTGTGACTGGACACACCGCCTCCAGCAGGGCGAATTTCTCTGACACACGTGACCCTGGATACACCGCCTACAGTAGGGTGAATTTAAATAAAATAACGTGCAACTGGATACACCGCCTCCAGCAGGCGAATTTTAGAATTACACGTGTATCTGGATACACCGCCTCCAGCAGGGCGAATTTAAATAATAAAGGGAAACACCAGGGAAACCGATACAATGGAGGGCCCTGTGATAAGGAACGGGGACGTGGAGACCTCCTGCACTCCCCTGAGTCAGTGTCTCTACACTCCTGACAGTCCCTATAGAGGTTCTGCACCTGGCGACGAGCAGGATACCTAAAAACCCTAGCTCGCCCTGCACCTAGCCCTTTCTAGTGAAATGGACGGTGCAGAAACTAATCCCACCACTGCACTGAAACACACAAAAGGAAAGGTACAAACAGGGATAACTGTTATGATTGAGTCACCGTGGGAGGCAAAAACAGAACTGCTAGCTAAGTCCAGAAAACCAGAGAGGTTGGCAGCTATCGGATTGCCGACCCCAGCTCATCCCAGCAGGGAATGGCAGAATCCAGAAAAGCAAGGAAAAACAAAAACAAAACATAAATGCAAACAGGCAAAGCAGAAAACTTAGCTTTAGGGAAGCAGGAATCAGACTGGTGTCCTAGAAGTCCACAGAGAAATCACCCGCAGGGCAGAAGGGCGTCGGCAGCCTTATATCCAGTCAGTGACTCCACTCAGCCAGTCATCCTCATTAGCCTCAGGTGCCTGATAATCAGGCTCATTACCTTCTTTTACCAGAATAGGGAGTTCACCAGACCTCAGTGACGAAGGGGAAAATGAACTCACAACAGTACCTCCCCCTTGAGGAGGGGTCACCAAACCCTCAACCATGCCACCAGGGCAATCAGGGTGAGCCCGATGAAAGGCACGCACCAATCTTTTGGCATGAATATCAGAGGCAGAGACCCAGGAATTATCCTCCTGACCATAACCCTTCCACTTAACCAAATACTGGAGTCTCCGTCTAGCCAGACGGGAATCCAGTATTTTCTCTACCTCATATTCCATGTTACCTTCAACCAATACAGGGTCTGGAGGTGCCACCCCAGGAACAACTGGTTCAACAAACCTCTTCAACAAGGACTTATGGAGCACATTATGGATTTTAAATGTGACAGGAAGAGCCAAACGAAAAGAGACCGGATTAATAATCTCCAAAATCTTGTAAGGTCCAATAAATCTAGGCTTAAACTTAGGAGAAGCCACCTTCATAGCAATATTTTTTGATGATAACCACACCATATCACCAATCTTAAACTGGGGACCAATGGTCCTATGTCGATTGGAAAACCGCTGGGCCTTTTCCTGGGAGAGAGATAACTTATCCACCACTTGATCCCAGATCTGGTGCATTCTCTCCACCACAGTGTCAACACCTGGGCAGGCAGAAGGCTCCACCTGCCCTGAAGAAAATCGAGGATGAAACCCAAAGTTACAAAAAAAAGGTGACATCAAAGTGGCAGAACTAGCTCTATTATTTAAAGCAAATTCAGCCAAGGGCAAAAATGAA
The DNA here is from genome assembly GCF_039654945.1 of Dendrobates tinctorius. NCBI lineage: Eukaryota > Metazoa > Chordata > Amphibia > Anura > Dendrobatidae > Dendrobates > Dendrobates tinctorius. The sequence goes on along the minus strand of NW_027361766.1, from coordinate 15,131,932 downwards.
ACCCAATCATCCTGATCGGCGGAAATAAAACATCTCAAATACGACTCCAAGGTCTGAGGGTGAAAAGCAGAGGAGAAGGACAACTGAATTCCCAGCTTGGAACAGAAAGTCCTCCAAAATCTAGAAACAAACTGAACTCCTCTGTCAGATACAATGTCCTCAGGAATCCCGTGCAAGCGAACCACCTGTTGCAAAAACAGGAGCACCAACTCAGAGGAAGATGGCAACTTAGGGAGTGGTACAAGATGAACCATCTTAGAGAGCCTATCACAAAACACCCAAACAACAGTCATTCTTTGAGAGACCGGCATATCAGAGATGAAATCCATTGAAATATGGGTCCATGGCCTCCTGGGGCCCGGCAAAGGCATCAGCAACCCACTAGAGTGAGAACAAGATTTAGACCGGGAGCAAGTCCCACAGGACTGCACAAAATTCCTCACATCGTGAGACAAGGTGGGCCACCAAAAAGAGCGACTCACCAGATCTCTAGTACCAAAAATACCTGGATGACCAGCCAATGCAGAGCAATGAACTTCAGACATCACTCTCTTCTTCCACTGGTCAGGAACATACAACTTTCCACTGGGACAACGCTCAGGTTTGTCCTCTGGAACTCTTGCAGAGCAAGTCTCAAATCGGGCGAGATGGCAGAAAGAACTACCCCTTCGCCTAAGATGGTAGCAGGCTTGGTCACCACAGGAGAATCAGCAAAGAAACTCCTAGAGAGGGCGTCTGCCTTGACATTCTTAGTTCCAGGAAGAAAAGAGACCACAAAATCAAAACGTGTAAAAAACAAGGCCCACCTAGCCTGTCTAGGGTTCAAGCGTTTAGCCGACTCAAGGTAAATCAAATTCTTGTGGTCAGTGAGGACCACAACTTGATGTTTAGCTCCCTCCAACCAATGTCTCCACTCCTCAAATGCCCATTTGATGGCCAACAGTTCCCGATTCCCCACATCATAGTTACGTTCAGATGGAGAGAACTTTCGGGAAAAGAAAGCACAGGGATTCATTTTAGAGGTTACAGGATCCTTTTGGGACAAAACAGCTCCTGCACCAATCTCAGAAGCATCCACCTCTACCTGGAACGGGAGTGAGACATCAGGTTGCAGCAAAACCGGGGCGGAGGTAAATCTTCGCTTCAGCTCCTGAAAGGAAGCAACAGCCTCCAGAGACCAATTCAACACATCAGCACCCTTCTTAGTCAGATCAGTCAATGGCTTGGCAATACTAGAAAATTTTGCTATAAATATCCGATAAAAATTAGCAAAACCCAAAAACTTCTGGAGGGCCTTCAAAGAAGTGGGCTGAACCTAATCATAAATGGCCTGTACCTTGGCCGGGTCCATTTCAATAGTTGACGGAGACAAAATAAATCCCAAAAATGAAATCCTCTGTACTCCAAAAAGGCATTTCGATCCTTTGACATACAGGGAATTCTCCCTCAAGATCCGGAACACAGTCCGAATATGTTCCACATGAGAATCCCAATCCTTGGAGAAGATCAAAATATCATCCAGATAGATAATCAAATATTTATCGACAAAGTCTTGGAAAATATCGTTCATGAAGCACTGGAAGACAGAAGGGGCATTAGTGAGCCCAAAAGGCATCACCAGGTACTCAAAATGTCCCTCCGGAGTATTAAACGCTGTCTTCCATTCATCCCCCTGCTTAATGCGGATAAGATTATACGCCCCCTGAGGTCAAGCTTGGTAAACCAGCAAGCACCTCTAACTCTAGAGAATAGATCCGAAATCAGGGGTAACGCATACTGATATTTAATAGTAATTTTGTTGAGGGCACGATAATCAATACAAGGCCTTAAAGAACCATCGTTTTTGGCCACACAAAAAAAAAACAGCACCTAAGGGTGAAGAGGATGGTCTAATATGACTCTTCTCCAACGCCTCCTTAATATAGGACCGCATAGCCTCGTGCTCGGGTACAGATAAATTGAAGAGCCGACCCTTGGGAAATTTACACCCCGGGCTCAGTTCAATAGCACAGTCATAACTCCTATGAGGAGGCAAGGACGCAGACTCATTCTCACTAAATACATCATAAAAGTCCGCCAAATAGTCAGGAACATCATGCGACTGAGGAGAGGTGGAAAAAACCGGAGCATCACTAAAGGCACACCGACAACCCCAACTCACCACAGACACAGACTTCCAATCCAAAACTGGATTATGAATTTGCAACCAGGGAAACCCCAGAACAACGGCATCATGCAGACCATGCAACACCAAAAATCTGCAATTTTCTTGATGGTCTGGGGCGACCCGCATGACCACCTGGGTCCAAAGCTGAGGTTTATTTTTAGCCAAAGGAGTAGCATCAATCCCCCTCAAAGGGATAGGCATCTGCAGAGGTGTCATCGGAAATCCACAACGTTTAGCAAAATCCAAGTCCATTAGGTTTAGCGCTGCTCCCGAATCCACAAAAGCCTTGGCGGAAAATGTGGACAGGGAGCAGATCAGAGTAATTGCCAGAAGAAACTTAGGTTGAACACCACCAACAGAAAACGTGTGTGCAAAGCGTTTCTCTCGTTTAGGACAAACAGAAATAATATGCGATTCATCTCCACAGAAAAAACACAGCTTATAACGCCTTCTGAACTCCTGACGTTGCGCCTTAGTCAAAACTCTATCACATTGCATAGGTTCAGACGTCTGTTCAACCGGTGGCAACACTTCTCGTGCAATCCTGCGTTCACGTAAACACCGATCAACCTGAATGGCTAATGACATAGAATCATCCAGACCAGAGGGAACAGGAAATCCCACCATAGTATCTTTTACGGCTTCTGACAAACCCTTCCGAAAGAGAGCAGCCAAGGCATTATCATTCCAGGTAGTAAGGACCGCCGACTTTCGGAACTTTTGACAGTACAACTCTGCAGAATCTCGACCCTGGTTTAATGCCAACAGGGTGTTTTCAGCCTGATCAATAGCATTAGGTTCGTCATACAACAACCCCAAAGCTTGAAAGAATGCGTTCACATTAGTCAGAATAGGATCATCTGGTTTCAAAGAAAACGCCCAATCCTGGGGATTGCCACGCAGCAAAGAGATGACAATTTTAACCTGCTGCGCGGAGCTCCCTGACGAGTTAGGCTTCAAGGCAAAAAATAATTTACAATTATTTTTGAAACTCAAAAATTTAGATCGATCCCCAAAAAATACATCAGGTGTAGGGATCTTTGGTTCAACAGCATGCGAACGAGCAAGGTAGGCGGAAATTCCCCGCACTTCCGCAGCGAGCTGCTCCACACGATCAGACAATTGCTTTATCTCCATTGAGAGAAGAAAAAAAAATTCCCCCTACGGCCTCAGAGATATAGAGGAAAGAATATACACACACCTTTTTTTTTTTTTTTTTTTTTTTTTTTAAACACAATTCTTTCCTGCTATTGAGTACCCTAGGATCTGCGGTTTGGCAGGTGATTCTGTTATGATTGAGTCACCGGGGGAGGCAAAAACAGAACTGCTAGCTAAGTCCAGAAAACCAGAGAGGTTGGCTGCTATCGGATTGCAGACCCCTGATCCTATCACAACAACTAACAGTAGCCATGGGGGGTTCCTACGATGCCCTAGACCCCTCGATCACAGCCGGAGAATTAAATAGGCCTAAAGGAAGAAAGGGGAAATCTAAACTGCCTCAGAGCAGACCCCAAAGCAATAGGCAGCCCCCAACATATAATGACGGTGAAGCAAGATGAAAACACTAACACAGACAGAAAGATAGACTGAGCAAAGATGGGGCCCAAACTACCTAGATAGGAAAGGATAGGAAGGCTGCTGTCTGCAATCCGTGAAAAACCCTATGAAAATAAGAGCCAACAGACTGACAGTGAAAAAGGCCCTGAAGACGCTAGGCTTCAAAAAAGCTATGTCAGTACTCAGGAATATTCTGAAGACAGAGCAACCGGCAAAAGGAGATTCAGCTCATCCCAGCAGGGAATGGCAGAATCCAGAAAAGCAAGGAAAAACAAAAAAAACATAAATGCAAACAGGCAAAGCAGAAAACTTAGCTTTAGAGAAGCAGGAATCAGACTGGTGTCCTAGAAGTCCACAGAGAAATCACCCGCAGGGCAGAAGGGCGTCGGCAGCCTTATATCCAGTCAGTGACTCCACTCAGCCAGTCATCCTCATTAGACTCAGGTGCCTGATAATCAGGCTCATTACCTTCCTTTACCAGAATAGGGAGTTCACCAGACCTCAGTGATGAAGGGGAAAATGAACTCACAACAGATAACACCACTTAGCTTTGCTCTGTTGCTCTTGCTCCCAGCAACAGAGTCCACCACCAGAATTCATCTTCCACCTGAAGCTTCTACACCAGAGCTCTGCCTGAGCTGCAAGGAACTCCTTTCAATAGCTCCCTCCTTCACCAGACTTGGTTGGAAATGACCAATATCACCACCCGTGATTGCAACACCTGACACTTTTATAGGTCAGAGCCAGAGCAATCACACCTACTTTATAATCACGTGCACTAAACTAAAGTAACCAGAGTACAATGACCCTAACGGCCACCGGGGGGCAAAACTAGAACTGAAACCACCACAGTGCAATGACCCTAATGGCCACCGGGGGCAAAACTAACTTTAAGCACACAGCTTAAGGAAAAAAAGGTTACTTGTGCATTTATCTGTCATAATCCAGCCTGGATCATGACAACCACATATTACCACCACACCACCACATGGTGACTGAATACTACAATACTGATCATTAATAAAAAAACATAATACTATCACCATAAGTGCCATTATACACAGGAGATCTGTACTTAGTATGCAGTGTCGGTGTACAGGTAATACATTGATCACCGGTGACATTATGCACAGGACCTCTGTATACAGTGCCAGTGTACTGGTAATAGTGATCACTGGTGACATTATACACAGGAACTCTGTATATAGTGCATAGTGTCAGTGCACAGGTAATACAGTGATGACTGGTGACATTGTACAAAGGCATTCTGTATATAGTGTATAGTGTCAGTGTACAGGTAACACTAACTCACCAGAGATGTCTCTAGGTGAAGTCCTTCAGCTTCGCTTTTCATCTTTCATCCAGCACAGACCACCATCACGTCTTCGAGCCGAGGCTCGTCTCTGCAAGAAATAACACAGTTATCTAGAGCTCCACTTGTAGAACACATAACTTAATTTTTTACCAACTTCTACACTACACCAGATGAATAAAAAAGGTGACATAGTGTTGCTCTGCACAGTAACAGGATCTCCCCCATTTAAAACAGTATCCTCAAAAAATAAAATAAATACATCACTGCAGTAATAATATCCCTTAATTAGCCCCTATGGTAATAATATCCCCCATCTTTTCCCCCGTGTGTCTCATTCCTGGCTCCAGCCATATTTTCTCTCATCCTGCCCCATTCTGTCCATTCTGCCCCCATATGATCTCCCAATCCTGCCCATCTGTCTACATCATATCCATCCTGCCCCATGATCCTGCACCATGTGTCTCTCATCCGGTCCCGTGTCCATCCTGCCCCCTCCTATGTCTCACATTCTGCCCCCTCCTGCATCTTACTGTCACAGTCTGCCCCTGTGCCTCACATTCTGTCCCCTCCTGTGTCTCACTGTCACATTCTGCCCTGGTGTCCATTCTGCCCCCTCCTGTGTCTCACTGTCACATTCTGCCCCGTGTCTCACATTCTTCCCCCGTGTCCATTCTGCCCCCTCCTGTGTCTCACTGTCACATTTTGCCCCCGTGTCTCACATTCTGCCCCTCCTGTGTCTCACTGTCACATTCTGCCCCCGTATCTCACATTCTGCCCCATGTCCATTCTGACCCCTCCTGTGTCTCACTGTCACATTCTGCCCCCATATCCATTCTGCCCCCTCCTGTGTCTCACTGTCATATTCTGCCCTCATGTCTCACATTCTGACCCCTCCTGTGTCTCACGGTCACATTCTTCCCCTGCTTCTCACATTCTGCCCTCATGTCTCACATTCTGCCTCCGTGTCTCACATTCTGCCCCCATGTCCATTTTGCCCCGTGGCTCACATTCTGTTCCCGTGTCTCACATTCTGCCCCATGTCCATTCTGCCCCACAGCGCCGCTAGGGCCCAGGTTAGCCATCTGCCCACCGGGCCCCATACGCCACTCAGGGCAGAAATGCCCTGATGGCGGCCCTGGTCAGACATATCATGCTGTCCAATCTGAGGGCAACATGAATCATAGCCTGGATGCATGAATGCAGCCAGGTATACTACTCATAACTAGAGTTGAGCGATACCGTCCGATACTTCAAAGTATCGTATCGGATGGTATCGGCCGATCTTTAAAAAAAGTATCGGTATCGCCGATTCCGATACCGGAAGTCCCATTCAAGTCTATGGGACTTCCGGTATCGGAATAAGAAAAACCCTTTCCTGCCCTTGTACAGCCTCTCTGGGGTCTGTACGGGCCTTTCGGGGGGCTGTGCCGGCCTGCCAGGGGGTCTGTGCAGGCTCCGGTGGTCTGTGCCGGCCTGCCGGTGGTCTGTGCAGGCTCCGGGGGGCTGTGCCGGCCTGCCGGGGGGCTGTGCCGGCCTGCCGGGGGGCTGTGCAGGCTCCGGGGGGCTGTGCCGGCCTGCCGGTGGTCTGTGCAGGCTCCGGGGGTCTGTGCAGGCATCGTCCGATGGGACTACAAGTCCCATCGGGCGATGCCTGCTACCATGACAGTGATTGACACATTAGCCAATGATGGGACAGTAGTAGTCCCATCATCCGGCTAATGTGTTAAATGTAAAAAAAAAAAAAAATTACATGCTACATACATACAACATGCATACTACATACATGCTACATTCATACTACATACTACATACATGCTACATTCATACTACATAAATACTACATGCAACATACATACTACATATATACTACATGCATGCTACATACATACTGCATGCTACATACATACCACATATATACTACATACATACTACATGCATGCTACATGCATGCTACATGCTACATACATAACACATATATACTACATGCATGCTACATACATACTACATGCTACATACTACATATATACTACATGCATGCTACATACTACATGCTACATACATACTACATATATACTACATGCATGCTACATACATACTGCATGCTACATGCATGCTACATACATACTACATGCTACATACATACTACATATATACTACATACATACTACATACATACTACATGCATGCTACATGCATGCTACATACATACCACATACATAACACATATATACTACATGCATGCTACATACATACTACATGCTACATACATACCATATACATACTACATGCATGCTACATACATACTACATGCATGCTACATACATACTACATGCTACATACATACCACATATATACTACATACATACTACATGCATGCTACATGCATGCTACATGCTACATACATAACACATATATACTACATGCATGCTACATACATACTACATGCTACATACTACATATATACTACATGCATGCTACATACTACATGCTACATACATACTACATATATACTACATGCATGCTACATACATACTGCATGCTACATGCATGCTACATACATACTACATACATACTACATGCTACATACATACTACATATATACTACATACATACTACATACATACTACATGCATGCTACATGCATGCTACATACATACCACATACATAACACATATATACTACATGCATGCTACATACATACTACATGCTACATACATACCATATACATACTACATGCATGCTACATACATACTACATGCATGCTACATACATACTACATGCTACATACATACTACATATATACTACATGCATGCTACATACATACTACATGCTACATACATACTACATATATACTACATGCATGCTACATACTACATGCTACATACATACTACATATATACTACATGCATGCTACATACATACTACATGCATGCTACATACATACTACATGCTACATACATACCACATACATACTACATATATACTACATGCATGCTACATACATACTGCATGCTACATGCATGCTACATACATACTACATACATACTACATGCTACATACATACCACATATATACTACATACATACAATACATTCATACAATACATACATAGACATACAGTACATATAACATAGAGTAACATACTTACCAATACTTGTCACATTGTTCCCCGAAGCCATTGTCTTTTCCGGAATAAATATTAACATAACAAACCACAAAAATACTCACCCACGATCCGAAGCAGTCCACGAGTGTGTCCCACGACGATCTTGGGTAGAGAACTGCAGCATCAGATGATGCTGCCGTTCTCTACGGGCTGCAGGAATCCAATGACGGAAGGTAGGTATCCTTCCGCACTGTATTCCTCCGCCACTTAAAAAAAAAAAGTCCCTAGTCTCACTTTATGCCATTGCTGCGTGGGAATTTCCCACACAGCAATGGCATAAAGTGAGACTAGGGACTTTTTTTTTTTTAAGTGGCGGAGGAATACAGTGCGGAAGGATACCTACCTTCCGTCATTGGATTCCTGCAGCCCGTAGAGAACGGCAGCATCATCTGATGCTGCAGTTCTCTACCCAAGATCGTCGTGGGACACACTCGTGGACTGCTTCGGATCGTGGGTGAGTATTTTTGTGGTTTGTTATGTTAATATTTATTCCGGAAAAGACAATGGCTTCGGGGAACAATGTGACAAGTATTGGTAAGTATGTTACTCTATTTTATATGTACTGTATGTCTATGTATGTATTGTATGGATGTATTGTATGTATGTAGTATATATGTGGTATGTATGTAGCATGTAGTATGTATGTAGTATGTATGTCGCATGCATGTAGCATGCAGTATGTATGTAGCATGCATGTAGTATATATGTAGTATGTATGTAGCATGCATGTAGTATATATGTAGCATGTATGTAGCATGCATGTAGTATATATGTAGCATGTATGTAGTATGTATGTGGTATGTATGTAGCATGTAGTATGTATGTAGCATGCATGTAGTATATATGTAGTATGTATGTAGCATGTATGTAGTATGTATGTAGTATGTATGTGGTATGTATGTAGCATGTAGTATGTATGTAGCATGCATGTAGTATATATGTAGTATGTAGTATGTATGTAGTATGTATGTGGTATGTATGTAGCATGTAGCATGCATGTAGTATGTATGTAGCATGCATGTAGTATGTATGTAGCATGCATGTAGTATGTATGTAGCATGCATGTAGTATGTATGTAGTATGTATGTAGTATGTATGTAGCATGCATGTAGTATGTATGTAGCATGTATGTAGTATGTATGTAGTATATATGTAGTATGTATGTAGTATATATGTAGTATGTATGTAGCATGTAGTATGTATGTAGCATGCATGTAGTATGTATGTAGCATGTAGTATGTATGTAGCATGCATGTAGTATGTATGTAGCATGTATGTAGTATGTATGTAGTATATATGTAGTATGTATGTAGCATGTAGTATGTATGTAGCATGCATGTAGTATGTATGTAGTATTTTTTTTTTTTTTTTTTTTTTAACATTTAACACATTAGCCGGATGATGGGACTACTACTGTCCCATCATTGGCTAATGTGTCAATCACTGTCATGGTAGCAGGCATCGCCCGATGGGACTTGTTGTCCCATCGGACGATGCTTGCACAGACCCCCGGACATCAGCACAGCCCCCCAGCAGGCCGGCACAGCCCCCCGGCAGGCCGGTACAGACCCCCACAGGGTGCACAGACCACCGGCAGGCCGGCACAGCCCCCCGGCAGGCCGGTACAGACCCCAACAGGGTGCACAGACCACCGGAAGGCCGGCACAGCCCCCCGGCAGGCCGGTACAGACCCCCACAGGGTGCACAGACCACCGGCAGGCCGGCACAGCCCCCCGGCAGGCCGGTACAGACCCCGGGCAGTCCACACAGCCCCCCGGCAGGCCGGCACAGCCCCCCGGCAGGCCGGCAGAGACCCCCGGAAGGCCCGAAATGACGGCGCATCATGATGCGCACACACCGCGCATCATGATGACGTCAGTCTGTCAATCAACTTTGAACTTCCGATTCCGATGCCGAATTCCGATATTGAAAAAATATCGGAAGTCGGTATCGGAATTCCGATACAGCAAGTATCGGCCGATACCCGATACTTGCGGTATCGGAATGCTCAACACTACTCATAACGCTACTGTGGTCCAGATAAGATACAGCTCTGGCAAAAATTAAGAGACCACCACATCAAAACCCTGTCGTGAGCAGCCCATTCTCCAGACCGGAACCCCATCGAAAACCTCTGGAATGTAATCAAGAGGATGATGGATAGCCACAAGCCATCAAAGAAAAGAATTAATTTTTTGCGCCAGAAGCAGTGTGAAAGACTGGTGGCAAGCAGGCTAAGATGCATGAAAGCTGTGATTAAAAACCATGGTTATTCCACAAAAATATTGATTTCAGAACTCTTCCTGAGTTAAAACATTAGTATTGTAGTTTCTAAATGATTATGAACTTGTTTTCTTTGCATTATTTGAGGTTTGAAAGCACTGTTTTTTTAATTTTGTCCATTTTTCTTTGTAAGAAAAAAAATACAAAATTTATTGTTTGGAAATTCGGAGACATGTCAGACGTTTGTAGACTAAAAGAACAATTTACATTTTACTCAAAAACATACGTATAAAGAGAAAAATCAGACAAACTGGACATTTTGCCATGGTCTCTTAATTTTTGCCAGAGCTGTATATCTTCAAGGTCCTGTCGAGGACCAAAGCCGGAGAACAAACTTTCCAGCTCCGCCCCTGGCCAGCTCTTGTCAGCGGTTCTAAAGGGAATTGACAGATCTCTCCCAAGCATGTTCATAAGATGATACCTGTCAATCACCTCTATCAGTTCTGGGAAGAGACGGCTGTGGACTGAGCCGGACTTGTCTGTTTTCTGACTATGGCCCTTGGTTGGATCTTAAAAATATTTTTTTCTCTGAAATGCCACAGCATTTCATAAAATAATGTGTCTGGCAGCAATCATGCAGTGAGGCTTTGATTCATGCTGTCTGCACATTGGGCAGCATGAATTCCTTGACAGGTTCACATTAAGAAGTAAGTAGTACTAGGTTACTAATTAACAGTATATATTATAGATTATTAAAACTGCAGAACTTACCATATCACAGATCTTCTGTGGATGTTGACCACTCAAATACTTCTGTCTCTTCATGTCATCCCAGATAGATTTGATGATGTTGAGTTGAGATCAGGGCTTTCAACTGAGAGGGGGCCATATCATCATTTCCAGGACTACTTCTCAGCTTTGAGATCACAATAAATCCTGACCAAATCTCCAACTCCATTTGCTGAACTGCAGCCTGAAACTTGCAAGGAACTTCCACCATGCTTCACTGTTACCTGAAGAGAACCATTATTGTACCATTATCCAGCCCTTCAACAAACAAACTGCCTTATTTTAGTGCCAAATATTTCAAGATAAATTTGATCAGTCTAGAGCACCTGCTGACATTGTCAAGCTCCGTGTATTTATATACGGACTGACACACGCTGTCTCTGTCTAGTTTTGACCGTGATCAAACAGCAGATATACGAAACTGTTTGAAAAACGGACATGACTCTAAGGTGTAGGTCTGGAAAAACTCCTCGGCTTTTTTTTCCAGAGTCACACACAGGTAGCTTCTATTTGTCCGTGCTAGAAGGCGGTACACGGTAGTGTGTGAGGAGCATACACCGCTGTACGGTGTGTAAATTGTCAAGCTCTGTGTATTTGTATATGGTCTGACACACACTGTCTCTGTCTAGTTTTTACCATGATCAAACAGCAGATATATGAAACTGTTTGAAAAACGGACACGACTCTAAGGTGTAGGTCTGGAAAAACTGAAAAACTCCTCGGCTTTTTTTTCCAGAGTCACACACAGGTGGCTTCTATTTGTCCGTGCTAGAAAGCGGTACACGGTAGTGTGTGAGGAGCGTACACCGCTGTATGGTGTGTGAGTGTAAAATTGTCAAGCTCCATGTGTTTGTATACGGACTGACACACGCTGTCTCTGTCTAGTTTTGACTGTGATCAAACAGCAGATATACGAAACTGTTTGAAAAAAGGACACGACTCTAAGGTGTAGGTCTGGAAAAATGGAAAAACTCCTCGGCTTTTTTTTCCAGAGTCACACACAGGTAGCTTCTATTTGTCCGTGCTAGAAGGCGGTACATGGTAGTGTGCGAGGAGCGTACAATGCTGTACGGTGTGTATGTAAAATTGTCAAGCTCTGTGTATTTGTATACGGACTGACACACGCCATCTCTGTCTAGTTTTGACCGTGATCAAACAGCAGATATACGAAACTGTTTGAAAAACGGACACGACTCTAAGGTGTAGGTCTGGAAAACGGAAAAACTCCTCAGCTTTTTTTCCAGAGTCACACACAGGTAGCTTCTATTTGTCCGTGCTAAAAGGCGGTACATGGTAGTGTGTGAGGAGCATACAATGCTGCACGGTGTGCGTATGTAAAATTGTCAAGCTCCGTCTATTTGTATACGGACTGACACACGCTGTCTCTGTCTAGTTTTGACTGTGATCAAACAGCAGATATACGAAACTGTTTGAAAAACGGACACGGCTCTAAGGTGTTACTCTGGAAAAATGGAAAAACTCCTCTGCTTTTTTTTCCAGAGTCACACACAGGTAGCTTCTATTTGTCCGTGCTAAAAGGCGGTACATGGTAGTGTGTGAGGAGCGTACAATGCTGTATGGTGTGTGTATGTAAAATTGTCAAGCTCCTTTTTTTGCATACGGACTGACACACGCTGTCTCTGTCTAGTTTTGACCGTTATCAAACAGCAGATATACGAAACTGTTTGAAAAACGGACATGACTCTAAGGTGTAGGTCTGGAAAAACCTATATTTTAAATTGATCGACCTGTTTTGCTCAACTCTAGTGAAGACACAATAAGGTGAGTATTTGACCAGGTGCGAGGAACTTAAAGCACCACTCCAGCAGTCGAAAAAAAACACAATGGAGTGGTCCTTTAGTGACTTTGGCTGCATGTTTGAGATTGTTGTGTTGTTTAGGGATGTCTTCCTGCTGCAGAATAAATTTGGAGCCTATCAGATACCTCTATGATGTCATCACGTGATCGATAAGTGCCAACCTACAGTTGTGGCCAACCCCTGCAATTCTGTCAGATAATACTCAGTTTCATCCTGAAAATGACTGCAAACACAAATTCTTTGGTATTATTATCTTCATTTAATTTGTCTTAAATGAAAAAACACAAAAAGAATTGTCCTAAAGCCAAATTGGACATAATTCCACACCAAACATAAAAAAGAGGGTGGACAAAAGTATTGGCACTGTTCGAAAAATCATGTGATGCTTCTCTAATTTGTGTAATTAACAGCACCAGTAACTTACCTGTAGCACCTAACAGGTGTTGGCAATAACTAAATCACACTTGCAGCCAGTTGACATGGATTAAAGTTAACTCAACCTCTGTCCTGTGTCCTTGTGTGTACCACATTGAGCATGGAGAAAAGGAAGAAGACCAAAGAACTGTCTGAGGACTTGAGAAACCAAATTGTGAGGAAGCATGAGCAATCTCAAGGCTACAAGTCCATCTCCAAAGACCTGAATGTTCCTGTGTCTACCGTGCGCAGTGTCATCAAGAAGTTTAAAGCCCATGGCACTGTGGCTAACCTCCCCAGATGTGGACGGAAAAGAAAAATTGACAAGAGATTTCAACGCAAGATTGTGCGGATGTTGGATAAAGAACCTCGACTAACATCCAAACAAGTTCAAGCTGCCCTGCAGTCCGAGGGTACAACAGTGTCAACCCGTAGTATCCGTCGGCGTCTGAATGAAAAGGGACTGTATGGTAGGAGACCCAGGAAGACCTCACTTCTTACCCCGAGACATAAAAAAGCCAGGCTGGAGTTTGCCAAAACTTACCTGAAAAAGCCTAAAACGTTTTGGAAGAATGTTCTCTGGTCAGATGAGACAAAAGTAGAGCTTTTTGGGCAAAGGCATCAGCATAGAGTTTACAGTAGAAAAAAGAGGCATTCAAAGAAAAGAACACGGTCCCTACAGTCAAACATGGAGGAGGTTCCCTGATGTTTTGGGGTTGCTTTGCTGCCTCTGGCACTGCACTGCTTGACCGTGTGCATGGCATTATGAAGTCTGAAGACTACCAACAAATTTTGCAGCATAATGTAGGGCCCAGCGTGAGAAAGCTGGATCTCCCTCAGAGGTCATGGATCTTCCAGCAGGACAATGACCCAAAACACACTTCAAAAAGCACTAGAAAATGGTTTGAGAGAAAGCACTGGAGACTTCTAAGGTGGCCAGCAATGAGTTCAGACCTGAATCCCATAGAACACCTGTGGAGAGATCTAAAAATGGCAGTTTGGAGAAGGCACCCTTCAAATATCAGGGACCTGGAGCAGTTTGCCAAAGAAGAATGGTCTAAAATTCCAGCAGAGCATTGCAAGAAACTCATTGATGGTTACCGGAAGCGGTTGGTCGCAGTTATTTTGGCTAAAGGTTGTGCAACCAAGTATTAGGCTGAGGGTGTCAATACTTTTGTCTGGCCCATTTTTGGAGTTTTGTGTGAAATGATCAATGTTTTGCTTTTTGCTTCATTCTCTTTTGTGCTTTTTCATTTAAGACAAATTAAATAATACCATAGAATTTGTGTTTGCAATCATTTTCAGGAAGAAACTGAGCATTATCTGACAGAATTGCAGGGATGTCAATAATTTTGGCCACAACTTTATATTTCTCAACACCATGAATTGTCCAAACTTGATAACTGTAGAACCGGTGATTGTCCAAGGAAATTTAGTGCAGCCGATAAAAGAAATATGATTTTTACTTTCATTTGATATCAGATGTCCAGCAGTGTCATCAACTCAGAACTGGCAGATACCAGTAGTACACAACTAAACCATTTACTGTTTAGAGAAGTCTGGCCAGAAGTCATCTTAAGGACAGAATTGTGGCTAAAATAACATACTTTTGATATAATTTAAGGATGTAGACTGTGCTTTTGCGTTCCTGCCCCCTGATCTCTATTATGTAATAAGTATATAGAGTCTTTGTATATATTGTTATGGGATTATGTACAGTGTGCAGTAATATTATAAGTAATGTTAGTAATGTACAGTGTAGGATGTGATAATGTAAGGTATTATAGTGCATAAGACAGGTAACATAGGGATAGATAGTTGACTGTTACATAGTTAGTGACATTATTGTATCACAGAGTTAGTGTTTAGGACAAGCCCACTGAGGGAGGGGTTAGTGCTAAGGAAAGTGACAAGTGACAAGTTCCTGTTAGGTAGTCAGATAGGGTTTGGAGAGTAAAGAGAGCAGAACTGCATAACAGGGTGACCCTCAGTGAGAGGAGACTAAGAACAAGGGATAGTGTGATCGTGAAGAGAAGTGTCTGTTGAGACAAAGTGGCCTTCCATGGAGATGTCCTTGGATAGGATACTGAGTTACAAAACCTGGACAAAACTGTATGCCTCACTAGCCCTGGAGTAGAACTGCAGAGGAAGTAAAAAAGGAACCGTCTGTAGACCCAAAATGTTGATGATCTAACCTTCATTAAAATGAACCATGCATGGGTTTCAAAGGATTTTGTCCCACCTTCCCCTGATGATGTGATGACACATAGGTTACCAGAAAAGTGTCTCAGTTTTTTCCTCCTCTTCCTCGGACTTGCCCAATTATGCCCTTTGCAGCAGCTGAATGTCCAGCCAACACATCTACATATTCCAATTTTTAAACGTCCCTAACTGGGCTGCCCACCCCTCCCCCAATGGCTTGGGTCAAGACCTGGCGCACCCGGGCAAGTGCCGTTGCTCTGAACAGGTGGATGGGCCCACTGATGGTCGACGGCAATGGCACAGGGCCCCTCATAGTACAATACAGTGTCTCAGACGGTGGGAGGGCCCACTCGCTGTCAGACACACCAGCATACTATGAGGGGCCCTGTGCGAGTACCGTCGACCACGATTGTGCCCCCCCTGCTTGGTCATGGCCACAGCACTTGCAAGTTGCAATACTTACCTCTCCCTGCTCCACCGCTGTGTAGTCTGGGCAGTTAAATCCTTCACAAGGACGGCCACTAGAAATTTGGTGTATTGATCAATGATGGTTAAGATGTAGCTATGGCCTGTCCTGCTGGCTTCTACCCTCAGATGATCAATGGCTACCATTTGAAATGGATGTCAACTTACAAGCGGATGCAGTGGTGGTTTATGATCACCTTTCACAGTTGTGATAGTCACAGACGTGTGACATTCCTGCCACCATTTTTCAATGTCTCCTCTCATGCCAATCCAAAAGAATTGCCTACGGCCTGTGGCTTCTGTCTTTTGCACTCCAAAATGACCAGACACATCATGATAGGCAGTGAGGACCATGGGTATATCTCTCCCTGTGATCACAATTTGATGCAGATGAGTAACAGTGATGTGATCCACGCTACAGCGATAAAGCAATCCTTTCACAAAGAACCTTTTTCGCTTTCTCCACAGACACAATAATTGAGGGTCTGCATTGCCTCTGCAACATCTACCGGGAGGTTATCCCGCGATGAGTATTTCCAAAATTTCTGCTAACATTCAACTTCGCATCTATACTTGTATCCATGTAGTTTCCAGTAGCGGAGATTCTGGACTGGCTTACCGAGATTGAAATATATACGAAGATTTAAAAGTACCACAACACTGTATACTGGTGTACGCTATGAATACCTTTCCCTTTTTCTACTTTTTTAATTCTGGTGTAATACATAGTGAGCCTGTGAGTGTCTGTGTCTGACTCCGGAAGTATAGATGAAAATTTAACCCTAGACTGGACACACCTAGTATGTGCTGATACAGTACCTTGTTTCAAAAATTTGTATTAAGGTATCATCTGTAGGATTACCAACTTTGGGGTGGGACCCTCTTCTTGCCGCAGACAGACACGAGACTGAGACAGAGTTTGTATTGAACAGGTCCGATTTTAGTGCCCATCCTTCTGTCGGCAGCAGCAATTCACCACAGCCATTTCACATTTCTCTGTACACAGGCCCCGGTACCTTCACTTCCTTTGTAACTATAATTGTGGCATCCTCTGTAGCTCTTCCACTGTGGCTGGCCTAGGCCCAACCACCACAGCGCTGCACCAGTCTGAGCACACCGTCTGTATGATAGCCCCAGGCCATCTTCGTCTGCAGCTACCGTCCTCTGAGCCACCCCCCTGTGACCGCCTCAACTGTCAGTCCTCTCTGGAGCCTTTCCACTGTCTCTATTTCCTCAGCAGAACTTCCTCTTTACTGTGCTCCCTTCGCTGACTGACTCTTCCAGAACCTTCCCTCAGCCTTTTATACTTCCAATTCTGGTAACTCCGCCCACCATCACCTAACAGTTTCTCTGACCAATGGCACTTATTCAGTCCCACTCATACACTCTCCACTGCCCTCCAATGGGCAAGCTAAAACACTGCACCCTTTCTCTTTATCTTAGCGGTTTCATACCTACACTGCACTACACCTCTGCTTCTCACTACAGGCTGGTTTGTCTGTCAGTCCACCTTCCCTACATCATCCATAGTGAGTGAGCGTGTGTGAGTTAAGGCCTTCTATATATACGGTGAATCGGAGAAACAAATTTTTACACGATACTCGATACAGCTTGTATCTTGTTATACAGTACCTTTGTTCGACATTTAGCATTACGGTCAAATTCATACTGTGTAAGCGTCTGAGAGTGACTACGGGACTATTTATATGGAGATTTCAATTGTACCCGAAAAAATATATACTTGCTATCTTGTTATCCAGGACCTTTTTTACAACATTTTTTATTATGGTCAAAAACAAACTGAGTGAGCGTTTGAGGGTGACTACGGAAATATATACCGATATTTTCAATTTGGCCAACACTGTATACAGCAGAATGCTTCTGATACAGTAACCTTTTTAGCTATTTAGATTCTGGTGTAATCCATAATGAGCCTGTAAATGTCTGTCTGTTACTCCGGCAATATATTTGGAACTTTAAGATTACCCCAACACTGTATACAGCTGTACGCTTTTGTTACATAACCCATTTACAGCTTTTCATATTCTTGTGTAATCCATACTGGGCCTGAGAGCGTTTGTGTCTGCCTCCTGAAATGTATACGGAGAATCAGAATGTTTACACTATACTATATATACCTTGTATCTGGTGATATTGTACCCTTTTTCAACTTGTTATTTTATTGGGTAATCCATACAGAGCCTGTGAGCGTCTGTGTATGCCTCATGAAATATATACGGAGATTTACTGTTATCCATAAACTGTATAGAGCTGTACGCTTCCTATACAGTACCATATATCTGCTGGTATTTTGAGTGCATTTTCAAAAACATGAGGAAGTACGGTGGACGAGGATGCGGATGTGGGCATGGAGGGCCACCTGGTACTGATGGTGGTGGTGGTGCATCTGCTGGTAGCGCCAAAAACACAATAGCAGCTAAGGCAGGAGGTGTTGAGCCAGCGTCATGGTGTAGATCTGAAAGGCCTGTAAGGCTCCCTTTTCTGGGAGTAGCTAGACTGCTTTTAAAGCCAGAGTATCAGGAACTGTTTGTGGCTTACATTGCTCAAACAGCCTCCAGCTCTATCGCCTCCTCTTCTGAAGTTGTAAAAAATGGAAGCACTGAGTCGTAACTGCAGGCTTCTGGTCAGGAGCAACCCCTTTCCTTGTGTCCTTCACCCACACCAAAAGTGAAGGATGTGGAAGCACACACCTCAGATTACTCCATGGAGCTCTTTTCACATACCATGCCTGGGTTAATTAAAAATAGGGCCCATCGCATGCTGCGATTGTCTCGGTCCGAGGAAACGTTCAGAAAAAAAATCGGATGATGGGAGCTTCCCCATAGAATAACATTGGGACGAATGCAATGCGATTTTTTTATCGCATTGCATTCATCCGATTTATTCGCTAGTGTGACTCCAGCCTTAGGAAGTAAATTAAGGTTGACAAGCTTCAGTAATAAGAATTGATGTTTTTGGCACTGAAATGGGCACTGTAGGTGTGTTTACTGTCTTCCACTCCCTGCCGACTTTGCTTCCCCATTGACTTGCATTGGGTTTCGTGTTTCAGTCGGCCTCCGACTTTTCCCTATGGTCGGCCGATTTCGTTCGCCTCGACTTTTGCGAAAGTCGGGTTTCATGAAACCTGACTCAACCCGAAAAAAGGCAGTCGCTCATCTCTAGTCTTCACCATTTTTCACTATTGCTCGAGTCCCACAGCTCCATCTTTTGAGTACAGCTTCAGAAGCTACATCACACGGTCTCAATGCAAGTCTATGAGAGCCAGAACAAGACTCTCAAAGACTTATATTGATTAGTGACCTCCAGCTCGATCCATGAAACACTGGAGCAGCCAGCAGGTCACAAAGTGCAGGAGACGGACCAAAGCAATGGCAGAAACAGATGAAAATACCAGATGGTGAGTATCAGACAGGGGTTTAGGGGATTTGGATTTTAAGCACCACTCCAGTGGTGGAATTTAAAAAAAACGCTGAAAGTGATGGTATGACCCCAACAGAGACCTGTTCTCAACAAAATCAAGTATCTGTGGGATTCCATAAAGAAATCAAAGGATTTGCACAAGCCTACAACTACCAAAAATCTGCGGATAGTTTACCATGATGTTTGGAAGAACCTCCTGCCTAGATTCTTCAAAAAATGTGTCTAAGTGTACTTAAAAGAATTAATGCTGTGATGCTGTTTTGAAGGCAAAGGTTGATCACACCGAATATTGGTTTGATTTTGATCTCTCTTTTGTTCTTTCGCTTTACGTTTTGTTATTTGATTTAAAAAACTATTAGCATTTCTATTAGTGAAACCATTCTTTTATTGCAACACTTTCACCACCCCTACCAAAAAGTTTAAAACATTACCTTATAATACAGTATTTAATGCATTTAATTTGTACACAGCATACTGTATATATTATCTACCACAGTCCAAAATTACTTTTATCATTATTATACAGTAGTTATAATTTATTACTGATAATGATTATACTGTATATCTATACGGAGTCCAGATTTTCAGGACATTCATTTTAAAATCTTAAAAAACAGAAGACGGGGCTCCATAGTTCAGTTGTAACTGCTCTCGCAGCAGGCAGAAAACATGGTATTACAGCATTCGTCAAAGCTTTTCGTGGACTTCAAAGGTCTGAGAAATGTTCAGTGAGTGCTACAAGATACTCAACAGGTTGTGATATTTTTTACTGGACTAGCATGAAAATTATTTCTTGATGTTGTTATACATGACTGTATTCTCAGAAGTCTTTTATATGGAATGTTTTAGAAATTCAACAATCCACTAGTTTGCTTTGATATTTAGGATAATCTTGAGACACATTACCTTTATAGCTACGTAAAGGTGATGATCAAGAAGTCTCATAAAGACACAAAAAACAATGAATAAATATGCATTGTCAATATCGCATGAAAAAATGACTTTTAATAGATCATCACCCAAATGTATTAGAAATATGGAATTAAAATTAAATCCAATATACATGTACATAAACTTAGTTTATTGTTTGAAATTGAAAATCTTCTTCTGAAGCTTTTGAAATTGATATAGAGTATGATTAAAAATTTCACTCATTTGTACAATATATAATTTAGCATAGGTAAATTCTTATCATAGGGGTTGTCCAGATGGTACAAATTATTTTTGAAAAGGGGTTACATTGGTATTAATTAAGATCTCTCACCAATCTCCAACAACTCCTGGTCTATAACAGTTTCTGGGTCCCCCTGATGTTTGTTTCCA
This sequence comes from Dendrobates tinctorius, assembly GCF_039654945.1. NCBI lineage: Eukaryota > Metazoa > Chordata > Amphibia > Anura > Dendrobatidae > Dendrobates > Dendrobates tinctorius. The sequence continues at coordinate 15,111,050 of NW_027361766.1, read as the reverse complement.
AATCCCATCTCAACATGTACTAAATAAAGGAAATGCCCAGAGCCAATTACTTGCAGTAGTAGTCACACCCACTAGCCAGTGAATGGGTGAGAGGGCATTTTCCGGCCATTTCTAGTATGTAGAGACAGGACCAGGAAGTGCGACTGATGGGAAGCACCAAGTAAAAGTAAAAAGGGGGCAAATGAGGATCAAGGAGGTTACATACTTCTTATTTTATACCAGTCTGAGTAGTCTTTAAAACGTTATTTAATGGCTGCCCAATCCCTTTAATGCTTTCACAATACATTGTTTTTGTAAAAAAAAATTTATAAAAACAGCACATTCTAATGTGGAAGCCTCGCATTTATAAATGGATGAGTGGCATCCTATAGGTAATATCCATTTGTTTTGGTAAATCAGGCTGCCACAGATACTTCACCTGTGCACAAAAAAAAATGAAAAATGGCAGCACTCAAGCTCACTGGCCGCTTATGATAGTAGTTTTATTCCAGTAACCTATCATCAAAAATTACAACTATCACTTTGTTGTACTTAGTGCTTCTTTTTTGGTCGACAAATGCATTGGAGCAACCCAACTAGGAGGCACTCAATTCTTTTTTATTTCATTGAGTGTTGTCTGCTCATATTTTTCACCTATGTCAACCACAGGTCGACAAACATGTTATAACCCCGGTCTCTTGAAAAGATGACAAATTGTCCCAAATGAAATAAATTCAGCCATACTGCCTCTATGTACTGATGATCCATATATTTATCTGGCATCTCTTGCCATGAATGTAATGCCCACTCTGGACGATCACACATGCATCACCAGTGCACATACTCCACACACCAGCTCAAATTTAATTCTAGGAGGACATTGTAACCCAAGGGACCACTATATATTGTATCGTAATAAGAGTAGAGAAATAGAAATAAAGCCAAAAATAAACTTTTCCACAGTGAAATATGACTGGCATCTTGACATTGGATTTTTCCAGACGGGCAATGTCTTCAAGTCTTTGCCCTCATCTGGATTTATTTAGGAAAACTGTGAACTAGTTTGACTCTGCAATCTTTTAACCATTTCTGACAAAACTCAGCTATTCGCCTTTGTAACCTGAACTTGCAGTCATTTTGAAAGAGTTTTGAAAAGTGTTATGTGCACATTTACCGATCATGTTGATGGATGCTATTAACATCTGTTCATCTGGTGCCTGTAAACCATATACATCAAACCATGTGTCGGCTTCATAAATGTTGTCTATAATAAAGACACACTTTTAATACTTTTTAGTACTTATATAAGATTTTCTGGCACTTAAGTGCATGCTAAACTCTTTTATGGAATACGGCACCTTAAAACTGACAGCGTTTGACTTTGATTGGTGCATGATGATTTAATATTCCAAGGCTCGTTTGAAGATGTAAAGGTAAAGGGGAACAGTTAAATGAGGTTGTCTACTGAGCATTACACCTTTAAAATTCATTCATTTTATGTATAAAGTGTAAATGCTTTCAAGCCTGAATATATTTACACCAAGAGAAGTGTCAATAAATCCAAAAATCCTAAATGCATTGTTGATATTTTCAGTGCACGTGTATAATATGGAATTAATAATTGTTTCAGCTATGCTTTTGCATTTTGTCTAACGGCTTTTTCACACCTCTATAATATGGGTTAGTGCTAGAATCGAATATTGGCGGATCACATACGAGGAATGCATTCCCTAAAAACAAAATACATGAAAAGAAGTAATAATGGTAATTTTGAAAACACACCTCCAGAGATATTGAATCTCAGTACATGAAGGCACACGCTAAATGATGCTTTCTATTGTAAAAATAGTTTTTGCATCACCACATTTTGAGAGCTAGATTTTTTCCATATTTTGAACCACAGAGTCATGTGAGGTCTTATTTTTTGCAGGACGAGTTGACGTTTTTATTGGTGCCATTTTCAGGCATGTGACTTTTTTTATCACATTTTATTCCGATTTTTGGGACGCAGAATGAACAAAACCAGCAATTCTTGAATTTCTTTTGGGGGTTGTGTTTACACCGTTCCGCGTGCGGTAAAATTGATAAAGGAATTTTAGTCTTCTGGTCAGTATGATTACAGCGATACCACATTTGTCTTTTTTTTAAGTCTTGTCGCTTTTATGCAATAAAAACAATTTTATATAAAAAATAATTATTTTTGCATAGCTTAATTCTGCGAGCTATAACTTTTTTATTTTTTTGCTGATGATGCTGTATGGAAGCTCATTTTTTGCAGGACAAGATGATGTTTTCAGTGGTACCATGTTTATTTATATCCGTCTTTTTGATTGTGCATTATTGCACTTTTTGCTTGGCGGTATGATAATAAAGCATTATTTTTTGCTTTGTTTTTTAAGGGGTTCACTAAAGAGGTTAACTAGTGCAATAATTTTATAGGGCGGGTCGTTATGGACGTGGTGATATGTGTACTTTTATTGTTTTTTTATTTAGAAAAAACATAATTTATTAGGGAATTTTTTTTTTTTAATTTATTTTGTGATTTTTTAAAATTATTTTTACACGTGTTTTTTTTTTTTACTTTATTATATTGTCCCGGGGGGGGGAAATCACTGTCTTTTGTCAGATTGCCGATCTGACACTTAGAACAGCGCAATGTCAGATCGGCGATCTGACAGGCGCTCTGCAGGCTTCCTCCTGCCTGATCTCAGCAGGCAGTGAGGAAGACGCCTCCTTGCAGGACCCCGAAGGCCTCCGTGGCCATATTGGATCCGGGGGCCTGCAGGGAGGAGGACTCTTGGAGTGACGCAGCACATCGTGCCGCTCCAGGGGTCCCAGGGAAGCACTCAGGGAGCCCCCTCCCTGCGCGCTTTTCTCCTATGCTCCCAGTACACTGCGATCATGTTTGATCGCAGTGTGCTAGGGGTTAAAGTGCCGGGGGCAGTCCGTGACCGCCCCTGACACATAGTGCTGGGTGTCAGCTGTGATAATCAGCTGACACCCGGCCGCGATCAGTGGTGCTCCCCCCGTGAGCGCCGCTGATCGCCTGTGACATAATATTCCATCCTTGGGACTTAGGTCCCAGGTCACATGGACGGAATATTACGTCCAATGTAGGAAAGGGGTTAAGGAAATAACAGACCAATCTGTGTTTTTTGCCACTGAACCTCCATCCAGGCATGGTCATGTGTGATAATGGGTGTAACCTGGTGTGAAGGCTGTGAAGCTTAGCAAGCTTTGCACATGTCCTCAACTTGGTAGTTCAGCGGTTTCTGGAAACATACCCATATTTGTCAGAGCTTCTGTTCAAAGTACGTTGCGTCAGCACCCATTTCCGCAAGTTGGCATCAGCTGCTACCACTCTGGCAGTGCTGCAGCAGCGCATACAAGTGCCAGCTTGATGGCTGGTGTGCAACGTCAACGCGCGCTGGAACTCTACACTGCACATGCTGGTAAGGCTTTGTGAGTAGAATAGGCCAGAGATTGAGTTCCAGGTCCAACATGTGAGTCGGTGTTGTGTTCAGCCTCCGCACATAACAACTGAAGAGTAGGCACGGATATTTGACATTTGTGCTGTTCTCCAAGAAATGAAAGACTCCACAAAGATGGTGAGCGGCAATGTCGCCATAGTCAGCACATCTATTCTGCTTCTGTGCATACATAAACAGTTGCTGCTCACAATTAAACATGAAGCTTTGCATACAGTTCAGGTGGGGATGGAAGACATAACACAGAGAGATTCTAGTCAGCCAAGCCTCACCTTATCTGCTTAGAGTGGATTGGGTAACAATGAGGAGGTGGACGGTGAGAAGCAACAGGAGCTGTTGGCTAGCACAACAGAGGCAACTAGCAACAACACATTCATCCCTTCTCTCTTACGTGAATAGGCTGAGAATGGGAATGAGGAGGAGGAGAGGGAGGAGGAGATGGAGTCATTATCACGACGGAGACAAGGAAATGTTGGCTGTATGGAGTTTTGGCACATATGGCCGACTTTACGTAATGCTGCCTTTCCCATGACCCTCGCGTTACATTCATCTTGAATAAGAAAGAGTACTGGTTGTTCACCCTGCTAGACCCACACTACAAGGAGAACTTTGCAACTTTTCTTCCTGAGGCGGAGAAGTCTTCTAAAATGGAGCTTTACCAGAAGGTCACTGTGAAAAACATGTTGAAAAAATTCCCATCAGACAACGCTATCGGCTGGGGGAAATCTTCCTTGCCTATCCAAGGAGGAGAGGTCAGGGAGACACAAAGCAGAGGCAGGGGTACACCTTCAAAGGCATGGGCCAATTTTATCACACCAGTCCAATGTACAGGGCCTGAAGACCGGGTATTTTTGACAAGGAGGGAAAAGTTTTTAAAGATGGTCAAGCAATACCTGGTCACACAAGCCAGTGTACTCCTTACTTCCTCTGCGACTTTAAACTATTGGGTCTTAAAGCTGGACACTTTGCATGAACTGTCCCTCTATGTCTTGGAGGTGTTGTGCTGCTCTGCCGCTAGTGTCTTGTCTGAGTGGGTTATTACTGTCTCCGATAGTGTAATAACAGACAGGTGCTTTTGCCTGTCAACTTAAAGTGCTGCCAGGCTCACTCTCATTAAATTAGCAAAGCCTGGATTAGCCCTCACCTTTTCACACCACCAGATGGCAGCAGCACATAAAGTGTTTTTAATATTCAATATTTGAATGAGGCCTGTCAGTTGTTGCCTTTCAGGGGTCTGTGGATGACCCTCCTTATAATTTATGATTCATCCAAAGAGCTTAAAACAGTTGTTATTGCAGTATGGTGGTATGTTAAACTCACAAAAAGCGTTTAAAAATATTTCTGGATTAGATTACTCATCCACAGATTATTATGAGCTTGCTGTCACATTTTAGTGGTATAAAACAGTATAAAAAGTAACAAATTTGGCTTGGTAACATTTCTTACACATACACTATTCTGTAGTCGGGGGTACATTTTTCGTCATTTATAACACTCAAGTAAGCTTAAACAAATTTTGCTGGGTTAAATTTTGCAGCCATAGAGTATTATGTGGTCTTGGGTACATTTCTATGGTTTGTAACACTCTCAAAAATTATTAAAAATTTAGTTACATTTAGGTTACATTTCTCACCGAAACATAATTTTGAAGTACATTTTTTATAATATACAACACTTCAAAAAAGAGTAACAAATTTTTGCTGTGTTACATTTCTCAAACATACATTATTCCGTTTCCTGGAATACATTTTGTTGTTATATAACCCTCAAAAATTTTGTTTACAAATTTATAGGTATTATATTCCCATTTTTACACTATTACTTGTTCTTGGGTACATGCTGTTGGTACAGTGGGTACAGAAAGTATTCAGAACTCTTTAAATTTTTCACTCTGTTTCATTGCAGCCATTTGATAAATTCAAAAAAGCTCATTTTTTTCTCATAAATGTACACTCTGCACCCCATCTTGACTGAAAAAAGACAGAAATGTAGAAATTTTTTGCAAATTTATTAAAAAAGAAAAATTGAAATATCACATGGTCATAAGTAGTGTTGAGCGATACCGTTCGATACCCAAAAATATCGTATTGGATGGTATCGCCCGATACGAAAAAAATATCGGGTATCGCCGATTCCGATACCGGAAGTCCCATTCAAGTCAATGGGACTTCCGGTATCGGAATTAAAAAAAGGCCTTTATTTCCTTGTTGGCTAATTCTACATAATTGAAAACAAATAAGAATCATGTAGAATGTATTGTGGGAGGTGGAGGAGACATTAAAAGCATAGTGGTTTATTCAAATCACATGGCATAGCATTAATTCCAATTTTTTTTTTCAAGACGTTCGGAGTTAAAAAGATATTGACTATGTTAACTTTTTTATATTTAGTCAGATATGTATGTTTCGCAACTTCCATGCTCTTCACCTTCTTTTGTACTTCTCCCACACTTTCTCCTTCATGATCCGCAGCATTTTTTTCATCAACTTTTTCTTCACCTTATTCATCTTCTTCTTCTTCACCTTCTTCCCATTAATTTTTTTTTTCCATTCTTCATATTCTTCTTTTTCAGCTATTATTAATTTTCATATGCTATTTCTTCATCTTCTTCCTATTCTTCTTTTTCTTCATTTTCTTATGGTGACAGGCATTCCTGTAGTACTTATCTATAAAAGTTATAAGATTACACCTTACGTTCTGCCTGTCACAAAAGATTTACAACAGGATTTGTCCTTGTTCAGTTTGGCCTGCAGCAGCAGGCATTTTCCAGGGGCACCACGAGGAGGAACGGACTCACCCCCATTTACTGCTTAGTCTTCTTCTGCTTATAATTTTGATTTCTTCTATGCTGATTTTTTGTCTTATGCTTAATGTTCTTCTGCTTTCTGTTCTTCTGCTTTTGCTTCTCCTGCTTCTTGTTCTTCTGTCTTTTGTTCTGTATCTTGGTGGTTGTCTTCATGTTCTTTGTCCTCTTGGTCTTATTATTTAGGGTCATATTTCTGGTCTTCTTTGGTGTGGTCTTCAGGGTCATCATCATCAGGGTCATCGTCATGGAGATCAATAAGGATTACCAAAGACAATTTCAAAAAGCTTGATCTCGGAAATGTAGCAGAAGGCACAAGAAGGCTGAGAAACTGGCGAGAACCAGCAGACAGTGCTGGCACCCGGATGGGTAGCAGAAGGAACAAGAGCCAATGGCACTACCGAGGACCAACTGACGGTGCTGGACAACGGTTACTAAGCAGAAGGTACCTGTGCTAAAAAGCACTACCAAGGACCAGCTGACGGTGCTGGACCTCAGATACCGAGATGGAGGCACCTAGGCCAAAGGCTGTGGCGAGAACCAGCAGACAGTGCTGGCACCCGGATGGGTAGCAGAAGGAACAAGAGCCAATGGCACTACCGAGGACCAACTGATGGTGCTGGACCACGGTTACTAAGCAGAAGGTACCTGTGCTAAAAAGCACTACCAAGGACCAGCTGACGGTGCTGGACCTCGGATACCGAGATGGAGGCACCTAGGACAAAGGCTGTGGCGAGAACCAGCAGACAGTGCTGGCACCCGGATGGGTAGCAGAAGGAACAAGAGCCAATGGCACTACCGAGGACCAACTGACGGTGCTGGACCACGGTTACTAAGCAGAAGGTACCTGTGCTAAAAAGCACTACCAAGGACCAGCTGACGGTGCTGGACCTCGGATACCGAGATGGAGGCACCTAGGCCAAAGGCTGTGGCGAGAACCAGCAGACAGTGCTGGCACCCGGATGGGTAGCAGAAGGAACAAGAGCCAATGGCACTACCGAGGACCAACTGACGGTGCTGGACCACGGTTACTAAGCAGAAGGTACCTGTGCTAAAAAGCACTACCAAGGACCAGCTGACGGTGCTGGACCTCGGATACCGAGATGGAGGCACCTAGGCCAAAGGCTGTGGCGAGAATCAGCAGACAGTGCTGGCACCCGGATGGGTAGCAGAAGGAACAAGAGCTAATGGCACTACCGAGGACCAACTGACGGTGCTGGACCACAGTTACTAAGCAGAAGGTACCTGTGCTAAAAAGCACTACCAAGGACCAGCTGACGGTGCTGGACCTCGGATACCGAGATGAAGGCACCGAGGCCAAAGGCTGTGGCGAGAACCAGCAGACAGTGCTGGAACCCGGGTGGGTAGCAGAAGATACCCATTCAAAGCAAAGTAGCCTGGCCGCAAGCCGGCCGCAGTTACCGAAACCCACAGTCCTACAAGGGTTCCATGTCCCATTGGCACTACGGATCCAGCCTTCAGTGCCAGTTCCCGCAGCCCACATAGGAGTCACCTAAACTGCAGGCACCGTAGAGTCGGCTAACCCGGCCGCAAGACGACAGGACAACGGATTGGTGGCATAGTGACCTTGACACTACCCGGAAACAGCAGGCGTGCTGGAGCCAGGCTGGGCAACAGGGAGTCCCCGTGCCAAAGACACTGCTGAGAACCAGCTGACGGTGCTGGAACCCAGATGGGTAGCAAAAGCTACAATAGCCAATGGCACTACCGAGGAACAGCTGACGGTGCTGGACCACGGTTACTAGGCAGGAGGTACCTGTGCTAGAAAGCACTACCAAGGACCAGCTGACAGTGCTGGACCTCGGATACCGAGATGGAGGCACCTAGGCCAAAGGCTCTGGCGAGAACCAGCAGACAGTGCTGGAACCCGGGTGGGTAGCAGAAGGTACCCATTCAAAGCAAAGTAGCCAGGCCGCAAGCCGGCCACAGTTACCGAAACCCACAGTCCTACAGGGGGTCCATGTCCCATTGGCACTACGGATCCAGCCTTCAGTGCCAGTTACCGCAGCCCACATAGGAGTCACCTAAACTGCAGGCACCGTAGAGTCGGCTAACCCGGCCACAAGACGACAGGACAACGGATTGGTGGCATAGTGACCTTGACACTACCCGGAAACAGCAGGCGTGCTGGAACCAGGCTGGGCAACAGGGAGTCCCCGTGCCAAAGACACTGCCAAGAACCAGCTGACGGTGCTGGAACCCAGATGGGTAGCAAAAGCTACAAGAGCCAATGGCACTACCGAGGAACAGCTGACGGTGCTGGACCACGGTTACTAGGCAGGAGGTACCTGTGCTAGAAAGCACTACCAAGGACCAGCTGACGGTGCTGGACCTCGGATACCGAGATGGAGGCACCTAGGCCAAAGGCTCTGGCGAGAACCAGCAGACAGTGCTGGAACCTGGGTGGGTAGCAGAAGGTACCCATTCAAAGCAAAGTAGCCAGGCCGCAAGCCGGCCGCAGTTACCGAAACCCACAGTCCTACAGGGGGTCAATGTCCCATTGGCACTACGGATCCAGCCTTCAGTGCCAGTTCCCGCAGCCCACATAGGAGTCACCTAAACTGCAGGCACCGTAGAGTCGGCTAACCCGGCCGCAAGACGACAGGACAACGGATTGGTGGCATAGTGACCTTGAAACAGCAGGCGTGCTGGAACCAGGCTGGGCAACAGGGAGTCCCTGTGCCAAAGACACTGCCGAGCACCAACTGGCGTTGTTGGAGCCCAGGGACAATTATGGTGTAGGCCGAGGCCTACTTGATGGTAGTTTTAGATTGTTTGTAGGCTACAACAGACTGTCAACGTGCTCCAATTAGGCATCTGTCTCCACTCTGTTTCCAGGATTTCACGTGACCAACAACACCGCCAGTTTATGCGTACAGCAGCCGTCTGCCCAATCCACACGTGTTGCTGTGTTACTGGGATTCTGTAATGTCAGCAGATCCCCTGATGTGTGTCTGCCACTGTCTCCTGCTCTGTCCACATTCCCACCGCTTGCAGTGGGAAGGTGGACAGCGCAGGAGACAGTGGCGGACACATATTGGGGGATCTGCTGACGTTACAGAACCCCAGTAACACAGGAACACGTGTGGAATGCATGGATGGCAACTGTGAGCAGGAACTGGCGGTGTTGGAGGTCAGGGGAAATACTAGAGACAGAGTGGAGACAGAGGCCAAATCAGAGAATGTTTAAATCTGAAGTAGTTACAATTTGGAGGCAGCAGCAGTTTGCCCTCCACACAGCAGGGGATTAGCTGACGTTACTGAACCCCACTTTCACATGAACGAGTGTGTTTTTCTGTGTGGACAGCACTTCCAAGCACCAACTAGCGTTGTTGGAACCCAGGGACAATCATGGTGCAGGCCGAGGCCTACTAGGAGCGAGGTGTAAAGCAGAGGTATTTTGACTTTGGAGGGAGCAGGACACTTTGCCCTCCACACAGCAGGGGATCAGCTGACGTTACTGACCCCCACTTTCACATGAACGAGTGTGTTTTTCTGTGTGGACAGCACTTCCGAGCACCAACTAGCGTTGTTGGAACCCAGGGACAATCATGGTGCAGGCCGAGGCCTACTAGGAGCCAGGTGTAAAGCTGAGGTATTTTGACTTTGGAGGGAGCAGGCCACTTTGCCCTCCACACAGCAGGGGATCAGCTGACGTTACTGACCCCCACTTTCACATGAACGAGTGTGTTTTTCTGTGTGGACAGCACTTCTGAGCACCAACTAGCGTTGTTGGAGCCCAGGGAGAACCAGGGTGCAGGCCCAGGCCTACTTGGTGGCAGTTTTAGATTGTTTGTAGGCTACAACAGACTGTCAACGTGCTCCAATTAGGCATCTGTCTCCACTCTGTTTCCAGGATTTCACGTGACTACCAACACCGCCAGTTTATGCGTACAGTAGCCGTCTGCCCAATCCACACGTGTTGCTGTGTTACTGGGATTCTGTAATGTCAACAGATCCCCTGATGTTTGTCTGCCAATGTCTCCTGCTCTGTCCACATTCCCACCACTTGCAGTGGGAAGGTGGACAGCGCAGGAGACAGTGGCGGACACATATTGGGGGATCTGCTGACGTTACAGAACCCCAGTAACACAGGAACACGTGTGGAATGCATGGACGGCATCTGTGAGCAGGAACTGGCGGTGTTGGAGGTCAGAGGAAATACTAGAGTCAGAGTGGAGACAGAGGCCAAATCAGAGAATGTTTAAATCTGAAGTAGTCACAATTTGGAGGCAGCAGCAGTTTGCCCTCCACACAGCAGGGGATCAGCTGACGTTACTGACCCCCACTTTCACATGAACGAGTGTGTTTTTCTGTGTGGACAGCACTTCCGAGCACCAACTAGCATTGTTGGAACCCAGGGACAATCATGGTGCAGGCCGAGGCCTACTAGGAGCCAGGTGTAAAGCTGAGGTATTTTGACTTTGGAGGGAGCAGGCCACTTTGCCCTCCACACAGTAGGGGATCAGCTGACGTTACTGACCCCCACTTTCACATGAACGAGTGTGTTTTTCTGTGTGGACAGCACTTCTGAGCACCAACTAGCGTTGTTGGAGCCCAGGGCGAACCAGGGTGCAGGCCGAGGCCTACTTGGTGGCAGTTTTAGATTGTTTATAGGCTACAACAGACTGTCAACGTGCTCCAATTAGGCATCTGTCTCCACTCTGTTTCCAGGATTTCATGTGACTACCAACACCGCCAGTTTATGCGTACAGTAGCCGTCTGCCCAATCCACACGTGTTGCTGTGTTACTGGGATTCTGTAATGTCAGCAGATCCCCTGATGTTTGTCTGCCAATGTCTCCTGCTCTGTCCACATTCCCACCACTTGCAGTGGGAAGGTGGACAACGCAGGAGACAGTGGCGGACACATATTGGGGGATCAGCTGACGTTACCGAACCCCACTTACACATGAGCGAGTGTTTTGTCTGTGCGGACAGCACTTCTGAGCACCAACTGGCGGTGTCAGAGCCCAGGGAAAATAAGGTAGTAGGCCGAGGCCTACTTGGTGGCAGTTTGCGATTGTTTCTAGACTACTACTAACTGTCAACGTACTCCAATTAGGCCTCTGTCTTCACTCTGTTTCGAGTATTTCCGCTGGCTTCCAACCACGCCAGTTGCTGCTCTGAAATGCCGTCTGCACAACCCACACTTGTTCCTGTGTTACTGGGGTTCTGTAACAGCAGCTTCTCCCTAGAGGTGAGTCAGGCAATGTCTCCTGCTCTGTCCACATTTCCACTACAAGTAGTGGGAATGTAGACAAAGCAGGAGACATTGCCGTGCTCAACTCTGGAGATGAGCAGATGTTACAGGACCCAGGTACCACAGGAACAAGTGTGGATTGTGCAGACGGCACTTGAGAGCAGAAACAGGCGGTGTTGTAGGCCGGAGGAAATACTCAAAACAGAGTGGAGACAGAGGGCAAATCAGAGAACATATTAAATCAGAGGTAGTCAGAAGTTGTAGGCAGCAGGAGAGTTTGCCGTACACACAGCAGGGGATCAGCTGACGTTACCGAACCCCACTTACACATGAGCGAGTGTTTTGTCTGTGCGGACAGCACTTCTGAGCAACAACGGGCATTGCTGTAGCCCAGGAAATAAAGTTCAGGTCATAGAAACATGAAGACAACAGGAGACCTGGATCCTGTTGACAGCCAATTATTTATTCTGGAAGAGGACTGGCAAATTCAGGTGAGATCCAGGCCTTGTTCATTTTCACAAAAGTAAGCCGGTCAACATTATCGGCGGATAGTCGCGTGCGACGGTCTGTTACCACACCACCTGCAGCACTAAAGACACGTTCCGATAATACACTGGCAGCAGGGCAAGCCAGCCCCTCCAATGCATACTGGCTAAGCTCTGGCCATGTATCCAGCTTAGAGACCCAATACTTGAATGGGGAAGAGCCGTCTGGGAGAACACTAACAGGGCACGACAAGTAGTCTGTCACCATCTGACGGAAACGTTGCCTCCTGCTGACTGGAGCCGTCTGTGATGGTGTAGCCGTTTGTGGCGGTCCCACAAACCTTTTTCACATTTGGGCCATACTGGCCTTGCCTTGTCCTGCGGCACTGCCTCTGCTACCTCTTTGTGCAGAGCTTCCTCCACTGCCTCTACCCACATGGCTGCTTTGAAAAGCACTACCAGCAACACTTGTGGGGGGAATGGAGAACATGATGGCCTGCACAAGTGTTTCTTGGTACTCCCGCATTTTTCGCTCCCGGTTCAACTGTGGTATGAGGCTTTGTAAGTTGTCCCGGTAGCGAGGATCTAGGAGGGTGTACACCCAATAATCAGCCGTGTGGAGAATGTTGGCGATGCGGCGGTCATTTAACAAGCACTGCAGCATGAAATCAACCATGTGCTGCAGACTGCCAACTGGACCGGAAACGCTGTCCCCAGCTTGAGGCAGCATCTCTGCCTGCTCAGCATCACCCCACCCTCGCTGTACACACTGACTACTAGAGCCTTGTGTACCTCCCTCCTCTGGAGAGATGTGTTCCTCCTCCTCCATTGACTCCTCGTCATCCTCCTCACTAAGTGTCCCCTGCCTGGGCCTTTGTGTGGAAGCACGTTGCGCAGACTTGCCAGAAGCAGATGGCATTTCTGACTGCTCATCCTCGACCTCTTCAAAAACCTCCTCACTTAGTGCTTGTAAGGTTTTTTGAAGCAGACAGATGAGGGGGACAGTCATGCTGATTAGTGCATCATCTGCACTGGCCATCCGCGTGGAGTCATCGAAGGCACGCAAAACTTGGCAGATGTCCCTCATAGTGGCCCACTCAGTGGTGGTGAAGTGTGTCCGGCGCACAGTGCGACTTGTTTGCGCCTGATGCAGCTGGTACTCCATTACTGCTGCCTGCTGCTCACACAACCGCTCCAACATATGTAACGTTGAATTCCACCTGGTGGGGAGGTCACATATGATGCGATGTTCTGGCAGGCGGAATCGGCGTTGCAGAGATGCAATGCGCGATCTTGCCATGCTGGAACGCCGCAAGTGAGCACACTCTAGGCGAACCTTGAGCAGCAGTGCATCAAGATCCGGATAGTCCCTCAGAAAGCTCTGCACGACCAAATTGAACACGTGTGCCAGACATGGTATGTGAGTGAGGTTGCCTAGGCCCAGAGCTGCCACTAGATTTTGGCCATTGTCACTCACTACCAAACCTGGCTGGAGATTCGCTGGCACAAACCACACATCGCTCTCCTGCTTGATGGCATTCCAGAGCTCCTGTGCTGTGTGGCTCCGATTCCCCAAATAAATTAATTTAAGGACGGCCTGTTGACGTTTGGCCACACCTGTGCTCATATCTGGCCTAACAGGCTCACGCAGTGCTGATTCCGAGGAACTAGAGTAGGAGGAGGACTCAATATGTACAGACTGCATTCCTGCAATCCTTGGAGTTGGCAGAATACGTACAGAGCCACTCTCCAGATCTGTACCCGGCTCCACAACATTGACCCAATGGGCAGTGAGGGAAAGGTATCGTCCCTGTCCATGGCTACTGGTCCACGCATCGGTGGTCAGGTGGACCTTGCTACCGACGGCATTTAGTAGCGCATTTTTAATTTTTCCCTCCACATGCTTTTGCAGGGCAGGGACAGCTTGCCTGCTGAAATAAAAGCGGCTGGGCACATTGTATTGTGGAACTGCCAATGACATAAAGTTCCGGAATGTGTCAGTCTCCACCAGCCTGAATGACAGCATCTCAAGGGCCAGTAGTTTGGCAATGCCAGCATTCAGAGCCAGTGCTCGGGGATGGTTTGCCGAGTATGGCCGCTTTTTCTCCCATGCCTGTGCTACCGATTGCTGGTGAGTGGCCTGGGAGGGTGCTGATGACTGCGAACGTGGTTCAGTGGGTGGAATTTCACTGGGTCTCGGGACAACAGTGGCAGTGGTTCTTCCATGGCGTTCCAGTGAGGAAGCCGAACCAGCTGTGTGTGAGCTGGAGGAAGAGGCCCCAACATGAGCTGAAGAGGTGGTAGGTGCTGCTGAAGGTTGGCCTACATCTTCAGTGTGTCTGTGTAACTCCACCTCGTGCTTGGTACGCACATGTTTCCACATATTTGTGGTATTGAGGTTGCTCACATTTTTCCCTCGTTTCACTTTCTGATGACACAGCTTGCATTTGACAAAGCAAATGTCATCTGCAACTGTGTCAAAAAAAGACCACGCACTGCAAGTCCTGGGAACACCCGTTTTGTGTTTTGGAAGAGGATTGCTCCTCACGGGTGCCAAAGTGGAGGCTACAGGCAACCAAGTCTGCCCCCGCCCTCTCCCTCCTCTTTTGGCCGTTCGGGGAATCTCTTCCTCAGAGCTGCTCCCACCACCTTCCTGTGGCTGACGCCATGATGGGTCAAGGACCTCATCATCTCCACTCCCCTCTTCAAGCACCGGCTGGTCCTGGGTTGTCTCGCCAGCACCGTACGCACCAGAAATTGGCAACTGAGTCTCATCATCATCTGATGCATACTGAGGTGTGCTGACCATAGGCACTGGCCCACCCGCCTCTTCAGATTCAGAGGGACAAAGCAGTTGCGCATCACTGCATACTCCCTCTTCTTCACGCTCTAGAATGCTGCTTGGCTGGCCACCTCTTTCCAAGCCAACAGATTCTGAGAACAGAAGTAAAGATTGAGATGGCTCCTGTCCAGGGCTCTCAGACTGCCTGGGCAATTTGGCAGGTGGTGAAGAGACAGATGGTTGCTCTTCAGTGCTCTGGCCTTGGGAGGATGCGGAAGTCATTGAAGTGGATGCGTTAGCTGCCATCCATCCGACAACGGCTTCAATTTGTTCGTCACGCAGCAGTGGGGTACGGCAAGGTCCTACAAAGCTGCGCATGAAGGACTGTTGCCTGGTAAAAGTGGGGGATGCCGGGTCACTGGTGGCCGCAGCAGATACCGAATCCCCACGTCCTCTCCCTGCTGAATCCCCCCGTCCTCTCCCTGCTGAAACTCCACGGCCACGACCACGTGCCTTACTCCCTGCCTTCTTCATCTTGGTAGACTGATAAAGATAGGCAGAAAAGTAAAAAAGGGGTGGCTTAGTGTTCTTATTCCTGAACACCTGCTAACCAGTATAAGAAACACTAATTTGGCTAAGAGTGTGTGTACTACACTTTAATATGATCTAATGTGGCCTAGACAACTGTAAAGTGGAGTGTTTGGTGAACTTTATTTCCTTTTTTTTGGGTGGGGGGAAAGGAAAGGATGTGACCAAAGTTTGAAAGCTATAGTATCACAAACTTTTTGGAGCGATTACAATGCAGGAAGCTAACCTACAATGCAATTGAAGAAGCTCCAAAAAATAGGGTGATACTAGCCTGGCTGGCCCTGAAGGGCACAAGCCAGCAAAAAGGCGCCTCTATCTAATCCTATATAGTGTTTGCAACCAACCAATGACAATGGAAGCGGTTGGAAGCACACTAATATAGGAGCAAAAATCTGGCTAAATTTGCTGCAAAAAAAGGACTATGTATGAGGCAGTGACGCACGCTGAGCGGACTACAGCTAGCAGTGGCTGTAGAACACACTGCAACGTGAGCTGCACTCACACACAGAGAGACCTATCAGACAGCCAAAAACAGTGCAGAGAAATGGGCTATAGCACTGAAAGGCTGCTGAAAGGCTGCACTGTCCACTCCTTTAGTGTTTGCAACCAACGTATATGGATACGTATGGAAGCACACTATACAGGAGAAAAAAAAAGCAGCAATAAAAGAAAAATGTGTATGAGGCAGAGACACACGCTGGCCGGCCTACAAGCAGACGTGCCTGCAGGACACACTACACAGCGTGGGTCTGCACTCACACAGCCCTTGCAGACAGCTGTGAAAACAGCGCTGCTAGGGAAAAGCAAGCTACAGTGGTGGTTTATGTAGCCTGGGTTAAGCACTATATGTTTTGTGGAATCGCTATTTCTAACTGTCCCTCACAGTCTTCAACAGCAGCCTGTCCCTAACTGAATTCACAGCAGAGTGACCAGAAATGGCGACTGCAGTGCTTTTTATAGTGCATCATGACATCATTTCAGCAGCCAATCACAGCCATGCCAGTAGTTAACATGCCTACATGCCTAACAGGATATGCCCACACTTCTGAGGATCCCCATTGGCTGAATCAAATCGAGCAGGCTCCTAGCATTATGGGAACTTCCGATTCCGGTATTCGATTTGAAAAAAGTATCGGAACTAAGTATCGGAATTCCGATACAGATAATATCGGCCGTTACCCGATACTTGCGGTATCGGAATGCTCAACACTAGTCATAAGTATTCAGACCCTTTGCTCAGTATTGAGTAGAAGCACCCTTTTGAGCTAGTACAACTATGAGTCTTCTTGGGAATAATACAAGTTTTTCCACACCTGGATTTGAGGATCCACTGCCATTCTTCCGTGCAGATGCTCCCCAGTTCTGTCAGGTTGGATGGTGAACGTTGGTGGACAGTCATTTTCAGGTGTCTCCAGAGATGCTCAATTGGGTTTAGGTCAGGGCTCTGGCTGGGCCAGTCAAGAATGGTCACATAGTTGTTCTGAAGCCACTCCTTTTTTATTTTAGCTGTGTGTTTAGGGCCATTTTCTTGCTTTCTAAGGTGAACCTTCAGCCAAGTCTGTGGTCCAGAGCACTCTGGAAGAGGTTTTCATCCAGGATATTTCTGTACTTGGCCCCACTCATGTTTCCTTCAAATGTAACCAGTCGTCCTAACCCTGAAGCTTAAAAACACCCCCATAGCATGATGCTACCACCACCATGTTTTACTGTTGGGATTGTATTGGCCAGGTGATGAGCAGTGCCTGTTTTTCTCCACACATACCACTTAGAATCACCAAAAAGTCTTATCTTCATCTCATCAGACCAGCTAATCTAATTTCTCATAGTCTGGGAGTCCTTCATTTTTTAAAAAACTCTATGTGGGCTTTCATATGTCTGGCACTGAGGAGAGGCTTCCATCTGGCCACTCAGCCGTAAAGGCCATAAAGGCCTGTGTTGTGAGTTCATTTTTCACTTCACCAGTGAGGTTTGATAAACTCCCTCTTCTGGTGAAGGAAGGTAGTGAGGCTGATTACCAAACAGCTGAGGAGGTAGATGATGACTGGGTCACAGGAACTGATGACTGGATATAAGGCAGCCAACGCCCTGCTGCCTTGCTGGTGATTTTCCTGCTGGATTCTCGGAGACCAGTCTGATTTCTGCTTCTCAAGCTAAGTTTTGCTCTGCTTTTTGTACAATTTAGTTCTGGTTTTGTTTGCCTTGCTTTTTTTGGAGTTCAGCCATCCCCGGCCGGGGGTGAGCTGAATTCCATTTTTGTCTCTGATCTGTTGATCTCTGGCTCTGTCTTCAGAATATACCTGTGTGCTGATATAGTCTTTTTGAAGCCTAGCGACTTCAGGGCCTGTTATTCCTATCAGTCTGTTGGTACATTTTTGGATAGGGTTTTTGCGGATTGCAGACAGCAGCTTTTCTACCCTGTCCTATTTAGTTAGCTTGGGCCCCATCATTTGCTCAACCTATCTTTCTATCTGGTTAGTGCTTTTCATCTTGCTTCACAGTCATTATATGTTGGGGGCTGCCTATTGCTTTGGGGTCTGCTCTGGGGCAGTTTAGATTTTCCCTTTCTGTCTTTAGGCTAATTTAGTTCTCCGGCTGTGATCGAGGGGTCTAGGGCTCCGTAGGAACCCCCCACGGCTACTCCTAGTTGTTGTAAATAGGTTCAGGGGTCTGCAATCTGATAGCTGCCAACTTCTCTGGTTTTGTGGACTTAGCTATTATTTTTGTTTTTTCCTCCTTCGGTGACTCATCCATAACAGGCCTGACTGGTGGAGGGCTGCAGTGATAGTTGACTTTGTGGAACTTTCTCCCATCTCCCTACTGCATCTGCGGAGCTCAGCCACAGTGATCTTGGGGTTCTTCTTTACCTCTCTCACCAAGGCTCTTCTCCCACAGTTGCTGAGTTTGGCTGGAAAGATTTAATATATAAAAACAAGTGCAGTGCTTAAAAAAGGTTACAAAAGATTAAATAATTGTTATGCTGGGAGCAGGTGTAATAACCTACTGCTAGACAGCAAGAGCAGTGTGGGTCACACTTTGTGTTAGCCGTCGCCCCGGCCGCACACCCAGTGGGCCGGGTATACTCTTCACTCCCTTCCCGATCCTGGCGGTGGGCTTTAACTGAGCCCTTCTCATTTGGTTGGTGACCAGACAAACAAACAGCAGACAGGGCAAATGCACCAGGAAAAGAAACCGCAATGCAACTGGAGGAACTAAGGTGCACAATAGAGATGAACGACTTTGCCTTTTTTAGGGTCGAGTCGGGTTTCATGAAACCCCACTTTCTCAAAAGTCGAGTCGAACGAAATCGGCCGACTATAGGGAAAAGTCCAGATTTTCATGTGCCCCGGGCCAAAGAGTGTCAGTGCGCCCCTTTAACACATACCACAATTCATGATGCTCCGATACGGCACAGAAATATAGATTTAGTACAATGAAAAATACTACACTTCTTACGTGACATGACTGATATCTATTTTAAATTCTACAATAGCTCAAAAAACGGACAGTATATTACTCCATACAGTATTATGGCCACCACATAGTGCGCCATACAGAATAATGAGCCCCATATATTTCTCCAAACAGAATATTTGGTCCCATATAATGTTCCATACAGTATATGATGAGCTCCACATAAAGCTACAGTATATGATGGTCCCCATGAATGATGCTCCAGTGTCTTATGGGCCCAAATAATGCTCCATATAAAATGGGCCCCATTTCTAATGCTCCAGTGTATAATGGGCGCCATAGATGCTGCTCCAGTGTCTTATCGGCACCATTTAGAATGCTCCAGTATATGATGGGCCTCATGTATGATGCTCCAGTGTCCTATGGGCCCAAATAATGCTCCATATATAATCTGCCCCATTTAGAATGCTCCAGTATATGATGGGCCTCATGGATGATGCGCCAGGGTCTTATGGGCACAAATAATGCTCCATATATAATGGGCCCCATTTCTAATGCTCCAGTGCATAATGGGCCCCATAGATGCTGCTCCAGTGTCTGATCTGCCCCATTAAGAATGCTCCAGTATATGATTGGCCCCATGGATGATGCTCCAGTGTCTTATGGGCCCAAATAATGCTCCATATATAATGGGCCCCATTTCTAATGCTCCAGTGAATAATGGGCCCCGTAAATGCTGCTCCAGTGTCTGATGTCCCCCATTTGGAATGCTCCAGTATATGATGGCCCTCATGGATGATGCTCCAGTGTATGATGGGCCCAAATAATGCTCCATATATAATTTGCCCCATTTAGAATGTTCCAGTATATGATGGGCCCCTGTTGTGAGTTCATTCTCTGGTTCACCAGTTGTGAGTTCCCCTTCTGGACTTCCTCTGGTGGTGATAGGAGGTGGTGCGGCTGGTTTGATTGGTGGAGATCTGCCACCTGAGAATGTGGATGACGATTGTATCTCAGGATTCTCAGATTAGATTTAAGACAGCCGACGCCCTATTCAGTTGCTGGTGATTTCTTCCGGCTTGTCAGCTCTTGGTTTTCAGCTCTGTTCCAGTCATCTAAAGCTAAGTTTTTCTGTTATTGTTCACACTTGATTTTGTTGGTCTATTCAGTTTTTTGTGTGGTCTGTCAGGCCCGGCTGGGGGCTGAGCTGAATTTCCACTCTTATTTATCAGTATTTTGCCAATTGGCTTTTTGTCCCTTACTAGTTCGGTCTTTTTTTGCTCTGTCTCAGAATATTTCAGAGTGCTGATATAGTGGGAGAAGTCTAGTGACTTCAGGGTTAATTTTGCTATCAGAAGTGTTGGACATTATTTTTGTAGGGTTTTTTGCAGTTTGCAGACAGTGTCTTCCCTTTCCTTTCCTGTCTAGTTAGTTTGGGCCCCATCATTTGCTCAGCCTATTTTCCTGCCTGTGTTTGTGCCTTCATCTTGTTTCACCATCAATACATGTGTGGGGGCTGTCTATTCCTTTGGAGTCTGCTCTGGGGCAGTTAGTTTTTCCTTTTCTTGCTTTAGGCTTATGTAGTCCTCCTGCCGTGACGAGGTGTCTAGGTTCATCATAGGCACGCTCCACGGCTACTGCTAGTTGTGTGGTAAGATCAGGGATCTGCAATCTGCATAGTTACCAACCACTCTGGTTTTCTGTGGCTTAGCTTATTTTGCCTTTTTCTCCTCGGTGACCCATTCATAACAGAATCACCAGCCATACCGCAGATTCTAGGGTACTCAAAAGCAGGAAAGAATTGTAAAAAGAAAAAAAAAGTGTCAGAATTTACTTTTTTATATATGTATATTTTTTCCTCTTTTTCTCTGGGGCCATAGGAAGATTTTATTTTTTAATGGAGATTAAGCAATTGTCTGATCGTGTGGAGGAGCTCACTGCTGAAGTGCGGGGAATTTCCACCTATCTCGCTCATTCTCATGCTGCTGAACCAAGGATCCATACTCCTGATGTGTTTTTTGGGGATAGTTCTAAATTTTTGAATTTTAAGAATAATTGTAAATTATTTCTTGCCTTGAAGCCTAATTCATCGGGGAGCTCTGCGCAGAAGGTTAAAATTGTCATCTCTTTGCTGAGCGGCGATCCCCAGGATTGGGCGTTTTCTTTGACACCTGAAGATCCTATTCTGACTAATGTGGATGCATTTTTTCAAGCCTTGGAGTTGTTGTATGATGAACCTAATGCTATTGATCAAGCTGAGAAAGCCGTATTGGCATTGAACCAGGGTCAGGATTCTGCAGAGTTATACTGTCAAAAATTCCGAAAGTGGGCGGTCCTTACTACCTGAAATGATGGTGCCTTGGCAGCTCTCTTTCGGAAGGGTTTGTCAGAAACCGTAAAAGATACTATGGTGGGATTTCTTGTTCCCTCTGGTCTTGACAATTCTATGTCATTAGCCATTTAAATTGATCGGCGTTTACGTGAACGCAAAACTACACGAGAGGAGTTGCCACCTTTTGGACAAATGTCTGAACCTATGCAATGTGATAGAGTTTTGTCTAGGGTGCAACATCAAGAGTTTAGAAGGCATAATAAGCTGTGTTTTTTCTGTGGAGACGTCTCTCATACTATTTCTGTCTGCCCAAAACGAGAGAAACGTTTTGCACACACATTTGCTGTGGGCAGTATACAACCTAAGTTTCTTTTGGCAATTACTCTGATCTGCTCCTTATCCACATTTTCCATGAAGGCTTGAATTTGGACTTTGCTAAACGTTGTGGTTTTTCCATGACGCCTCTGTGGACACCTATTCCTTTGAGGGGTATTGATGCTACTCCTTTGGCGGAGAATAAACCACAGTTTTGGACCCAGGTGACGATGCGGGTTGCCCCAGACCACCAAGAAAATTGTAAATTTTTGGTGCTACATAATTTGCATGATACTGTTGTTCTGGTTTTTCCTTGGTTGCAAACTCATGATCCAGTTTTGGATTGGAAATCTGGGTCTGTGGTGAGTTGGGGCTGTCAGTGTGTTCTTAGGGACTCTCCTTTTTTCTCCACCTCTACTCAGTCTCATGATATTCCTGATTATCTAGCCAATTTTGCTGATGTATTTAGTGAGAGCAAGTCTACATCTTTGCCTCCTCATAGGAGTTATAACTGTGCAATTGAGTTGATGCCTGGGTGTAAATTTCCCAAGGGTCAGCTTTTCAACTTATCAGTACCCGAACATGATGCTATGCGATCCTATATTATGGAGTCATAGGAGAAGGGTCATATTAGACCATCCTCGTCACCTTTCGGTGCTGGGTTTTTTTTGGTGGCCAAGAAAGATGGTTCATTAAGACCGTGTATTGATTATCGTTCCCTTAACAAGATGATGGTTAAATATCAATACCCGTTACCTCTGATGTCTGCTTTATTCTCCAGAGTTAAGAGTGCCTGCTGGTTTACTAAGCTTGACCTCAGGGGGGCGTATAATCTTATTCACATCAAGCACGGGTATGAATGGAAGATGGCGTTTAATACTCCGGAGGGACATTTTGAGTACCTGGTGATGCCTTTTGGGCTCACTAATGCCCCTTCTGTCTTCCAGTCCTTTATGAATGATATTTTCTGTGACTTTGTGGATAAGTTTTTGATCATCTATCTGGATGATATTTTGATCTTTTCTAGTGATTGGGATTCTCATGTGGAACACGTCCGGACTCTGTTCCGGATTTTGAGGGAGAATTCCCTGTTTGTTAAGGGATCGAAATGCCTCTTTGGTGTACAGAGGATTTCATTTTTGGGATTTATCTTATCTCCATCGACTATTGAAATGGACCTGGCCAAGGTACAGGCCATTTATGATTGGGTTCAGCCTACTTCTTTGAAGGCCCGTCAGAAGTTTTTGGGTTTTGCTAATTTCTATCGTAAATTTATAGGTAATTTTTCTGGTATTGTCAAACCACTGACTGATCTGACCAAGAAGGGTGCTGATGTGCTGAATTGGTCTCCTGAGGCTATCTCAACATTTCAGGAGCTTAAGCAGAGATTTACTTCAGCTCCAGTTTTACGGCAACCTGATGTGTCACTTCCATTTCAGGTGGAGGTAGATACTTCTGAGATTGGTGCAGGAGCTGTTTTGTCCCAAAAAGACCCTGTGACTTCTAAGATGAATCCCTGTGCCTTCTTTTCTCGAAAGTTCTCCCCATCTGAATGCAACTATGACGTGGGGACTCAGGAATTGTTGGCCATGAAGTGGGCATTTGAGGAGTGGAGACATTGGTTGGAGGGAGCTAGACATCAAGTTGTGGTCCTTACCGATCACAAGAATTTGATTTATCTGGAGTCGGCCAAACGCTTGAATCCTAGACAGGCTAGATAGGCCTTGTTTTTCACGCGTTTTAATTTTGTGGTCTCTCTTCTTCCGGGCACTAAGAATGTTAAGGCAGACACCCTTTCTAGGAGTTTCTTTGCTGATTCTCTTAGTGTGACCGAGCCTACTACCATCCTAGGTGAGGGGGTAGTTCTTTCTGCCATTTCACCCGATTTGAGACGAGCCCTGGAGGAATTTCAGGAGGATAAACCAGAAAAAATACATTTTGTAAATTTCCTTGAAAAAATGAAAAATTACTGCTACGTTTTTAAACGTCCTAGAAGGCTAACAAAATAAATTAGCGTTTTAAAAATGGTGCTTATGTAAAGCCGACATGTGGGAAATGTTATTTATTAATGTTTTTGTGTGGTATGAATATCTGGATTAAAGGGATAATCATTCAAAGTTTGAAAATTGCAATTTTTTTCATGTTTTTGTCAAATTTCTGATATTTTTTATAAATAACCACAAAACATATCAACCTAAATTTAATATTATCATAAATTATAATGTGCCACAAAAAACAATCTCAAAATCAATGGGATTTGTTGAAGCGTTCCAGAGTTATCACCATATAAACTGACAATGGTCAGAATTTAAAAAATTGGCCCTGTCACTAAGGGGTTAAATTACATGTATATTTCAGGAGTAACACACAGACTCTCACAGGCTCAGTATGGATCACACCATAATATAAAAAGAAGATCCGCAAGAAATAATCACACATGTGGGCCAATGTTCCAGGTGTCAATGATGCACTTAGAGTGGTGGGTGGAGGAGGACTTTCTGGCACAAAGGGTCCTGTATCAACAGATACCAGGTATATATAGCATAGTCTAAACATTAAAAATGTACGTATATATTTCAGGAGGCAGACACAGACACTCTCAGGCCCAGTATGGATTCGACAAGAATATAGAAAGTTGAAAAAGGGAACAGTGTCACCAGATACCAGGTATATATAGTATAGTTTAAACATTCTAAATCTCTGTATATATTTCATGAGGCAGACACAGACGCTCTCAGGCCCAGTATGGATTAGACAAGAATATAAAAAGTAGAAAAAGGGTACAGTTTCACCAGATACAAGGTATATATAGTATAGTTTAAACATTCTAAATCTCAATATTTATTTCGGGAGGTAGACACAGACGCTCTCAGGCTCAGTATGGATTACACCACAATATAAAAAGCAGTAAATGAGTAATGGATCAGAAGCATACAGCTGTATACAGTATAGGGGTAATTGTAAATCTCCGTATATATTTCCAGAGTCAGAAACAGACTTTCACTGGCTCAGTATGGATTAGACCAGAATATAAAAAGCAGTAAATGGGTAATGTATAACAAGCGTACAGCTGTATACAGTGTTGGGGTAATCTTAAATCTCCAAATATATTTCCGGAGTCACCCTCAGATGCTCACTCAGTCTGGATTTGACCATAATACAAAATGCTGAAAAAAGGTACTGGATAACAAGATAGCAAGTATATATATTATAGGGTACAATTTAAATTTAATTTAAAACGCATTTCAGATACAGTGTATCCTTCATCAGGTATCATAAAACAACACTATACAAATCCTAATACAGTAGTATAAAATTCAGTTACACTTACAGTATATATAGTAGCAACCCTTTATCCCAGTCTCAGAAACTTGATTTAGGGTGTGGACCAAATTCAGGAACACACCCACTGATTGATCCAACCTTGACAACATAGATGCAAGAAGGAAAAAAAAACCCAAAAGGAAAAAAAACCAAGAGAGAAATATCCATTTGGATATAATGTTCCCAGACGATATATCCAAAACGTTTCTTTCTGGTTTAAAAGAGCATTCCTATTTGCAACACCAGAAGGTATCTGCTCCACCGGAGTTACTTTAAGTTAAAAATTTTGTTATGTTTAATTAGCAGATGCCTTGAGAGACAATGCTTTAAAAAGCCATTTTTTGCTCTATTTCTGTGACCATTAATGCGGGACCGCAGTGTCTGCACAGTGTGTCCCACATATTGCAAACCGCAACTGCATGTGATTACATATATAACAAAATCACTGTTACAGCTGAGTCTTTGTGAAATCTCAAAGACCTCACCAGTACTATTACATTTGATAGTTTTAGCCCCATGATCTAGGATCCCACAGGTACAACATTTTTTAGAGGTGCATTTAAAAACTCCGGTTCCTTGAGAAACACCACATAAAATTTGATCCGTACTTTTTTTTATTGTTTTTTCCTTTTGAATCCAACTGTTTTCTTAATTTACAGGGGGCCACCAAATTTTTCAATGTTTTCCCCCTTCTATATGTAATCCCTGGTTTATCAGGGAGATGTTTTCCCAAAACAGGGTCACGCTTCAAAATATACCAATATTTTGAAAGTACAGTTCTTATTACTTTATTTCCCCTATTGAATGTGGTCACAAAATTCAGTTTCCAGCGATCATCACTTTTTTCTTTACCAATGGTCAAATTATCCCCCTTCCTATTTTTTCCTTTTAAACATTCCTCCTGTGTTTTTACTTTTTTATCCCTATATGCACTAATTATCAAATTTTTGGGGTATCTTTTTTCCTTAAATTTTCTTTTTAGAATTTTAGACTGAACTACATAATCAGATTCTCTTGTACAATTCTTTCTTATACGAAAAAATTGGCTGTGGGGAATACTAACCTTCCACTTCTTGTAATGTTGACAACAGCTGTTTCCTGTGACTTGCAATCGATTCAGTATTACCAGTCATGTGAGTTGTACTTGAGAAATCAGTCCACAACATGGTCATGAAACCCCTGTCTCCAACGCCAGTTCAGCTGTGTGCACCACGAACACCTCTTCCATTTTGCCCACTACGGCTCATGGGAGAGCCAGCACCGCTGCTGTGTGCTAGGAATGCCTCAAACAAACGGTTTACCAGAGTTGCTTGTTTGTTAGCCAATATTATCTCTAGGTTCTCCTGTGGCATGATGATGTGTAATTTGCCTTTATAGCGTGGATCGAGGATGCTGGCCAACCAGTAGTCATCATCCTTCATCATTTTGGCAATTCGGGGGTCCCTTTTTAGGATCTGCAAGGCATAATCTGACATGTGGGCCAATGTTCCTGGTGTCAATGATGCACTGCGAGTGCTGGGTGGAGGAGCACTTTCTGGCAAATCCACATCCCTCCAGTCACGCACAAACCCTGTACCTCAACTTAGCACGCCAACATTTTCTCTTGCCCCCTGAGAAGCATCCTCCTCCCCAAAATAATCATCCCCCTCATCCTCCTCCTCCTCTTCCTCTTCTTCCTCCACCTCGTCCAGGTCAGTAGCCCTCGCTGACAATGGCTGACTGTCATCAAGGCTTCCCTCCTCCTCTTCCTCCTCCTCTGCTGCAAACACCTGATCCTTAATGTGCATCAAAGTTTGCATGAGCAGACGCATAAGTGGGATGCTCATGCTTATGATGTCATCTGCTCTTACCAGCCGTGTGCATTCCTCAAAACACTGAAGGACTTTACAGAGGTCTTTCAGCTTTGACCACTGCACATCCGACAATTCCATGTCTGCCCTCAAACTTCCTGCCCATGTATCCTCCCACAAATGCATTACAGCCTGCCTCTGTTCGCACAGCCTCTCAACCATGTGCATGGTGGAGTTCCAACTTGTTGTAACGTCTATGATTAGGCAGTGCTTGGGGAGGAGGAGCGATCGCTGCAGCTTCTGCATGCGACTGGAGTGTACGGGCGAGCGACGGATGTGCGAGCACAGTCTTTGCACCTTATGGAGCAGGGCTGTTAACTCCGGATAATTATTAAGGATGCACTGCACCACCAGGTTCAAGTTGTGAGCCAGGCAAGGTATGTGTCTGAGTTTTGCAAGGGCTATGGCTGCCACAAAATTCTGGCCGTTATCACCTTGCCTGACTCAAGATGTAGACTGCCCAGCCATGACTCAGTTTGTCGCTGCAAGTAGTCAGCCAGTACCTCCAGTACCTCTGTGCTGTGTCTGTTGTTGCCCAAAGACATCATCTTTAAAACAGCCTGCTGCCGCTTACCACTAGCTGTTCAATAGTGGGACACCTCGTGTGCAAACACTGGCAGCTGCAGATGGAGTGCTCGTGCGACTGCGTTCTGTCGATGAGCTTTCGCTTCTGGAGGAGGAGGGTCTAACAGCTACAGCCAACTGTTTCCTATACCGTGGGCAAGGCAGCACTGTTCCACCGCCGCTGTCCCCTGTGGAGCCTGCATCCACCACATTAACCCAGTGCGCAGTGATGGACACGTAAAGGTCCTGGCCATGCCTACTGGCCCATGCATCTGTTGTGAGGTGCACCTTTCCACTCACTGATTGTTTGAGTGCATGGACAATGCGGTCTTTCACATGCTGGTGGAGGGCAGGGATGGCTTTTCGAGAAAAGAAGTGCCGACTGGGTAGGTCATAGCGTGGGAAAGAGTAGGCCATGAGCTCTCGGAATGCTTCGATTTCAACCAAACAGAAGGGCATCATCTCTAATGAGATCAGTTTGGCAATGTAGGCGTTCAAAGCCAGTGTATGCGGATGAGAGGATGAGTACTTTCCTGTCCTACTCAGAGTGTCTGGTAGGGTGAGCTGGACTTGAGAGCTTCATATGGAGGAACTAGCGGTGGACCTGACGGCTAAAGGTCCTTCCGCACTTCTTACAGATAACCTTTGCCTCATCAATAGGATTTTGGACAAAAAAGTGCCACACTGCCCTCTTCCTACTATGGTATAAATTTTCAGGGCTTGCACGCTGTGCTAATTTGACCATCTGGCCAAGCAGTCCTGCAACTCTTTTGACTTTTTTACCAGGTTTTTGAACAGCTACGGGCTTGCCAGATAACCACTCCTGCGATGTCGATGCCTGCTGTGGATCCTTCTCCTCTTCTGAGCTATTGCCAGCGGCACCCTCTTCCCCCAATGGATGCCAATCCGGGTCAACAGCTGGGTCATCCATCACCTCCTCTTCAATTTCATCTGCACTTTCCTCTGGGACTCTGTGTAAGGTGGTATAGTATACGGGAAGGGACACCTGAGTTTCATCAGGGTCTGATTCTGGCTCAGTAGACTGCGAGGGAAATGTAGTGCTCTGAGTCAATGTACTAGCAGTGGCTGTGCATCAGTGCACTCCATGTCAGATTCATCTTGGACTGGAGAATTCAGGATTTGACTTGATAACCCAGGCATGGTATGTGAAAAGAGCTCCATGGAGCAATCTGAAGTGTGGCCTGCCGCATCCTTCACTTTTGTTGGGGTTGAAGGTCACAAGGAAAGGTGTTGTTCCTGACCAGAAGCCTGCACCGACGACTCAGTGCTTACAGTTTTTGAAACTTCAGAAGAGGAGGCAATAGAGCTGTAGGCTGCTTTGGCAATGTAAGCCAAAACTTTTTCCTGATGCTCTGGCTTTAAAAGCGGTTTGCCTACTCCCAGAAAAGGGAATCTTACAGGTCTTCTTGTGCCAGAAGATGCCGCAGGCTCAACACCTCCTGCCTTACCTGCTATTGTGCTTTTGGCATAACCAGCAGATGCACCACCACCATCATCAGTACCAGCTGCCCCCCGCCCACGTCCGCAGCCTCTTCCACCATACTTCCTCATGTTTGGGAAAATGTACCAAAAATACCAGCAGATATATGGTACTGTATGAGGAGCGTACAGCTGTATAAGGTGTATTGAAAAATTTAAATCTCCGTATATATTACACATTTCTTTAGTCACAGACGCTCTCCCAGTATGTATTTGACCATAATCCAACCAGCAGATATACGGTACTGTATCAGAAGTGTACAGCTGTATGCGTTTTTGGGGAAAATGTCAATCTACGTATATTTGTTTCCGGAGTCACACACAGACGCTCTCCTAGTATGGATTTGACCGTAATCCAACCAGCAGATATACAGTACTGTATCAAAAGCAGACAGCTCTATACGGTGTATGTATGGAAAAATGAAAATCTACATCTATTTTTTTCCGTAGTCACACACAGATGCTGTCTCAGTATGGATTTTACCGTAATCTAAACAGCAGATATACGGTACTGTATCAGAAGCGGACAGCTCTACATGGTGTATGTATGGAAAAATTAAAATCTCCGTCTATTTTTTTACGGAGTCACACACAGATAGCATGTATTTGTCCATGATACCAGCCGGTACACAGTAGTGTGTGAGGAGCGTACAGCTCTATACGGTGTATGTATGGAAAAATGAAAATCTACGTCTTTTTTACATAGTCACATACAGATGCTGTCTCAGTATGGATTTTACCGTAATCTAAACAGCAGATATACGGTACTGTATCAGAAGCGGACAGCTCTATTTGGTATATGTATGGAAAAATGGAAATGTCCGTATATGTATTTACGGACTCACACACACACGCTGTCTCTGTATAGATTTGACCGTAATCCGACAGCAGATATACGATACTGTTTGAGAAGTGGACAGCTCTATATGGTGTATGGAAAAATGGAAATGTCCCTATATGTATTTCCGGAGTCTCACACACGCGCTGTCTCTGTATAGATTTGACCGTAATCCAAACAGCAGATATACGTTACTGTTTGAGAAGCGGACAGCTCTATATGGTGTATGAATGGAAAATTTTAAATCTCCATCTGTTTTTTTCCGGAGTCACACACACGCGCTGTCTCTATATAGATTTGACCATAATCCAAACGGCAGATATACGATACTGTTTGAGAAGCGGACAGCTTTATATAGTATATGGAAAAATGGAAATGTCCGTATATGTATTTACGTACTCACACACACGCTGTCTCTGTATAGATTTGACGGTAATCCAAACAGCAGATATACGATACTGTTTGAGAAGCGGACATCTCTATACTGTGTATGGAAAAATGGAAATGTCTGTGTATGTATTTCCGGAGTCTCACACACACACGCTATCTCTGTATAGATTTGACCGTAATCCAAACAGCAGATATACGATACTGTTTGAGAAGTGGACAGCTCTATACGGTGTATGGAAAAATGGAAATGTCCGTATATGTTACCCGATATTTACCTTGGATACCAGCTCTCAGCGCGAGCACGCTGGTATCCAAGGTACACAGCGGGTAACTAAGCAACGCGAGTGCTTAGTTACCCGATATTTACCTTGGATACCAGGGTCCTCGCTGGTCCTGATCACTGGTGTGTCTGCCTGTTTGGCAGCTCACCAGTGATCATGTAGTGATGCACCAGCGATCCTGACAAGGTCGTATTGTTATCGGGATCGTTGGTGCATCGTTTGGTGTGACGGGACCATTACCCTTGAAACAATTGTCAGCTACTTGATAATTACTGTGGGTACACACTGCATGTTTGCTCTCCTTCAGATGATCTGCTTCAATTACCTGTTCACAGCTGGGGGTACAGGCAATGATCTAATACTCCAAAACTTTGATTATGATTACCTCCACAGCCACCCGCACAGTATGATGCCTGACAGTCCAACATACACAGTATGATGGCCAACACAGCACCCCAGCACCCAGTTTAATCGCCTCCTAGCTTTCAGTCACAGTAAAATGGCCTCCAGAGTTGCATCCCTCACCTATACAGTATGATGGTCACCACAGCCATTAATCACAAAGTATGATGGCCCCCAACAACTATCTCACAAAGTATAATGTTCCCACATTACCCATACTTAGTATATTGGCTCTAACAGCCCATACACACAATATAATAACCCCATCATTAGTATCATGGCCCTCAAAGCTTTCACATACAGTATGATGCCACAAAATGAAAAAAATGCTCACCTAGCCTTTTTCCTCTGTTTCACTACTCCAGTTTGTGTTGTGATTGAACTGTGTCTCTGCGCAGCAGGCACAATCTAATGATGTCAATGAACCTGCTTTGTAGGGTGCCAATGGCATGCATCCTGCAAATATATATATACTATTGAATTCCAGATACTGCACATGGAAGCGTGTAGTGCCATTTGGCCATATGCACACCCAACTCAAGGGCTCCTAATGGCCACGTGGTCAACCACTATAGGCAAAAAGCCACTGTATGCACACTATATTGTAGTTCTAAAAATTACAAGTTCTCTAAATGCAAGACTGAGCATTTTATAAAGACAGGTAAACACTCACAATGTAGCAATTGTAACAACATTTTGACTTTAATCTTTTAATCAGAATATACGTAATAAACCTGAAAATTTTACAGCTTGGAAACACATTTTTCAGAGTGTTTACAACTACAGAGTTATGTCTCAAATCTGATGACGCTCGCATAAACTCCAAAAAAAAGGCTTTGGCTCAAATGCTCTACTCTCTGTACAGAGGCATGCCTCACCGTGTTCTCAAGACAAATCTTTAAGGGCAATTATCTTTAAGAGCTTAAATGGTTTCCTAAAGCAACTCTGACATCAATGAAATGAAGTTACACGTCCACACTGATATAAATATATACACTAAGGTGATGTAAAGAATGTGTTACTATGTACGCATACGTATACAAAGGGTTGTAGGGTTTGGACAACTCCTTTTCATATACCCAGTAAGAGAATTGTTACTTAAAGAGGCCATATCGTCTCCTGGGAAATTTCATGATGTAAAAAGATTAAATATTAAACATTTATACATACACTATATATATAAATAGGAAAAGTAAATAATTTATTCTATTGGTTGCTCATTACATCTTTTGGATTTTAAGAAAGGGAAAGTGGAGTCATTGTCATCTGGCTCTCCACTGACATACTATTTTGACAATTTGTGAGGGAAAACCAATGTGCAGCAATAAACACATGGACAGTCTGTGCTACTGTATTTCTTCTCGTTGGATGAAGTTATACAGTATATGTCACAATGTAAAATGGATTTCTGTGTATTATGAAGAGAAGAGAAGGCCAATAAGAGAAGGCCAAAACAGTGGCAACAGTCAACATATGTAATCATTCCCTTCATTATAAGTGATTCTGGTTATATTTGTTTGTAAGTAAGAAACTTAGATTAAACCTTTACAAGCAGCTATGTCCTCCTCCAGTGGATTGACTTTTTATAATCATTCGTGTCCTCTTCTAATATTAACCTATAAAGAAAACAGAGTCCATCGGCAAGCAAATAAGAAAATTGTATATGCTTTATTAAATGCAAACACGGTTAACATATGATAATTAAAATCCAAATCATAATGGACATAGAAACAACATCACAGGGACAATGAATGGAGAGTAGTGATGAGCGGGCCTGCTCGCCACTACTCGGTACTCGCCCGAGCATCTCACTTCTTGAGATGCTCAAAGCTCACGGAGTATTTCCGGGGTTGCTGGGCGGGAGCTTGGTTCCCCTCCCTGCATGTTTGGCTCTCTTTAGACAGCCAATAAACATACAGGGATTGTCTACCACACACTGCAATGCTGCAGCCATATTGGTTGGGGCATTACAGTGAATGGCTGGCCGAACAGCATCATCAGATTTATATCAGACTTGGCACCGCCATGCTTATCACAGTCTACTCCGGAATCAGACAGTGTAGGGAGAGTTGCTGCTGAGTTAGGGAGAGATTTTCTTGTTTCTTAAGGGCCCGTTACACATAGCGATATCGCTAGCAATATCGCTGTAATGTCACTGGTTTTGTGACGTAGCAGCGATATTGCTAGCGATATCGCTACATGTGATACATACCTCCGACCGGCTCCCCCACTGTCCATCGCTGATCGCGCGAGAACGTCCTGGACCATTTCTTGTTGGGCGCTTCCTGCTGGGCTTCCTGTGGTGCCGACGAGTGGACGCGGGCGGAAGGACATCAGGATCGCCGCGTCTGACAGGTAAGCAGCGACCCCTGACCACTGTTATGTCGCTGATGAGATCTGCCTGTGTGGCAGCTCACTAGCAACCACTTAGCGATGCACCAGCGATCCGTATCGTTGTCGGGATTGCTGGTGCATCGCTAAGTGTAACGGTACCCTTAGTTAGTGTAGGTATACCACAATATATTCTACACATATCCATCTCAACTAACAGTCCTTCTGAGGACTAATCCAGCTGCATAGATATCAGTGCTAGACAGGCATGCAGTGTATGTGGCAGACAGCAGTGCATATAGCAAGAGGGTCCTTTCCAGTTCTGTCTGCTGCTGCTTTTACAGATATTTCTATTCATAGCCCCAGGTATCAGGGGCCAGGAATAATTTTTTGGATCTTAATTCTGATTATTTGCTTAAAAAGCAATCCAGAGAACTAGGTTTTTCTGCTCCATTTGTGTGTTAGCACAACAGCATACAGTCAGACACTTTCCATATTACAGCAATAAAAATCCATCTATTTAAAACTATGGTTTGTCCGTCAAATGGATCACATATAAGTGTGCTCAAAATTGTGCCATTGCTGGCCTCCATTTAAGTTTTGTTGCAGTGTGTTAGCGAAGTTATTGACACCAGTTTGCGGTTAAAAATAGTTACCTACAGGCCAGCTATTTACAACTGTGGATTACCATCACACGGATCACATATATGTTCGCCCCAAATTCAGCCATTTGTAGTGAACGTGTAAAATATTGTCCTGCATTGAAAATGGGCAAGACGCATGGCAAGGGTTGGGGAACTGGACGTGATGGTGATGTGATGGTGCATGTAGAGGCAGAGGCTGCGGGCAAGCTAAAATTGTGCAACAACAAACACCCACATCTTCTCGCCCGACCTTCCTGTCCCAAGTACTAGGGGACCGCAGCACACCACTATTAAACCCAGAGCAGTGACAAAAGATTGTTGGTTGGATAGAGGATAATGCTTCCAGTCACTTTGCCACCACCACCACCCTGTTTTCCACACGGTCAAGTCTCAGTAGCCATGAGTTTGGACTGCATATTCCTCACCCTGATCCTCTTTTCTCCCACTGTGCCGAGTGCCCAGAGACAACTGATACCACACTTGGACACTCCGTAGAGCTGTTCACTTTTCCATTTTTAGATTTGTGCCTCTCGCCCGGTCCAAATATTTGAGCAGCCACGGTCACACAAAAGCGACAGTGTGAAAGTGTGACAAGAGGTGGACGATGGTGAGAAACAATTACGAGAAAGACAGGAGGATCAGGGTGCGAAGGGGAAGACGAGGTGGTGGATGATATAGTAACTGACCCAACCTGGCAGGAGGACATGCAGAGCGAGGATAGCAGTACACAGGGGGAGGTTGGCATAGCACCCTAACAGGCAGGAAGAAGCAGTGTGGTGGCCGCTGACAGAAGGCGGGCAACTGTTCCTTCTAACACCAACATGATGGAAGTTGCCAGTACAACTGTTAGGTCTTCCCAAGTCTGGTTGTTTTTTAAAGACTGCTGATAACACAAAAATTACCATTTGCACCACCTGCCAGGCCAGCATCACCAGGGGTAGCAAAAAATACCAGGCTGACCATCACCAGAATGATCAGGTACATGGCAGCGAAGCAAACATCTTTGTGGGCTGAACTCCAGGGTCCAGAATCATTGTCTGCGGGTGACACCACTGCTACTTCTGCTGGTGTGCATGCAAGCCAATCCCCTGCCCATGGTGCATGCGAAGATTCTTCCTGCCCTGCACCTGTCGTTGCACACACTCAACTAGCACCATCAGCAAGCACATCCATGTCCTTGTCCCAGTGCACCATTCAGTTGTCCATACTCCAGTCCTTGGAACACTAGCGCAAATACACAGCCAATGCCCCACAGGCCACACTACTAAATTCCCACATTTTGCAACTGCTTGCACTCGAAATGTTTCCTTTTAGGCTCGTGGAGACAGAAGCTTTCCAAAACCTGATGTCGGCGGCTGCCCCTCGATACTTGGTCACCAGCCGCCACTATTTCTCCCGTTGTGCCACCCCCGCATTAAACAAGCACGTGTCCCACATTATTAGCTGTGCCCTCAACAATACAGTTACTGGGAAAGTCCACCTAATCATGGACACGTGGACAAGTGCTTGTGGACAGGGACGGTACATCTCGCTGATGGCCCACTGGGTTAACAAAGTGGAAATGGGGACCCAGTTGGACTCTGGGATGAAACATTTCCTCCTGACACCGAGGATTGTGGGCCTTAGGTCAAACAGGGTTGCCCCCACAGTCTACAATTCCTGCTCCTCATCCTCCTCTACCTCCTCTTCAGCCTCCATCTTCAAAATGACCACATCAGTCACAAGCTGAAAGCACCTCAGTACTGGCCCAGCCAAGCAGCAATAGGCTGTGCTGAAGCTAATCATAGAATCATAGAATCGTAGAGTTGGAAGGGACCTCCTGGGCCATCTGGTCCAACCCCCTGCTCAAAGCAGGATTTGCTAAATCATCCCAGACAGATGTCTGTCCAGCCTCTGTTTGAAGACTTCTATTGAAGGAGAACTCACCACCTATCGTGGCAGACTGTTCCACTCATTGATCACTCTTACTGTCAAAAAGTTTTTTCTAATATCTAATCTGTGTCTCCTCCCATTCAGTTTCATCCCATTGCTTCTAGCCTTTCCTTGTGCAAATGAGAATAAAGATGATCCTTCTACAATGTGACAGCCCTTGAGATATTTGTAGAAAGCTATTAAGTCTCCTCTCAGTCTTCTCTTCAGCAAGCTAACCATTCCCAAATCCTGCAACCTTTCCTCATAAGACAGGGTTTGCAGACCGGTCACCATACTGGCCGCTCTTTTCTGAACTTGCTTCAGTTTGTTGATGTCTTTTTTAAAATGTGGTGCTCAAAACTGTACACAGTATTCCAGATGAGTTCTGACCAAAGAGGAGTAGAGGGCAATAATGACTTCACGTGATCTAGACTGTATGCTTCTGTTAATACATCCTAGAATTGCATTTGCCTTTTATGCTGCTGCATCACACTGTTGACTCATATTCAGTCTGTGATCTATTAGTATACCCAAGTCTTTTTCATATGTGCTGTTGCTTAGCCCTATTCCTCCCATTCTGTATATGCTTTTTTCATTTTTATTGCCCAGATGTAGTACTTTGCATTGTTCCCTGTTAAAAACCATTCTGTTAGTTGCTGCTCACTGCTCCAGTTTATTTATCTGTCTCTCTCCTCTAGTATTTGCTATCCCTCCTAGCTTTGTGTCATCATCAAATTTAATCAGTTTACCCTCAATTTCTTCATCTAAATCGTTGATAAAGATGTTGCACAATACAGGGTCCAGGACAGAGCCCTGTGGTACCCCACTTGAGGCATTCTTCCAACTGGATGTGCAGCCATTTACAACCACTCTTTGGGTCTGATCACTAAGCCAGTTATGAATCCACCTAACAGTTGCCTTGTCCATTCCATACTTAGCCATTTTTTCAATAAGGATTGTGTGAGATACTTTCTCAAATGCTTTGCTGAAGTCAAGATATACTATATCTACAGCATTTCCCTGATCCACCCAATCAGTGATTCTGTCATAGAAGTAAATTAAGTTAGTCTGACATAGCTTATTAGTTACAAACCCATGCTGACTCTGTTTAATCACTTCATTCTTATCCAGGTACTTACATACATGTTGTTTAATAATTTGTTCAATGATCTTTCCTGGTATAGAAGTCAGACTCATCTGCCTATAGTTGCCTGGGTCCACCTTCTTCCCCTTTTTGAAGATAGGAACAACATTTGCTCTTCTCCAGTATTCTGGGACTTCTCCTGTTCTCCAAGAATTTTCAAAGATTATGGAGGGGGGTTCAAAAATTTCTTCTGCTATCTCCTTCAGTACTCTGGGGTGTAATTCATCTGGACCTGGAGACTTGAATTCATTTAGGTTAGCTGTTTCCTCACTATCTTTCTGTTTATAGATATCCTGGATTTTTCTATTCCCTTAATAGGACAGTGAAGAACAGTTGATGTTACATTTCCTTTCTGAGAGAAAACAGATGCAAAATAGGAATTAAAAAGTTCGGCCTTCTCAACATCCTGTCTTACCATTTCATCATTTTCATCCTGTAAAAATCCTATAGCATCTTTGACTTTTCTTTTACTTTTGACATATCCCCAAAATCCTTTATTATTGCTTTTGTCGTCTCTTGCAAGCCTCAATTCATTGTCAGCTTTAATAATCTGATTTGTGCCCTGCAAGTTCTGTATACAGCATTATATTCTTCTTTAGATATGCCTCCCTCATTCCATTTTATAAACATTTCTTTCTTCCTTTTTAGCATGTGCTTAAGTTCTGTGTTCATCCATCCTGGTTTCCTTAAATGCTTCCTATTCTTCCCTCTTTTCAGAATTGTTAACAATTGTGCTTTGAGAATTTCATTTTTCAAGATTTCGCATCCTTCCTGGACATTTTTGTCCTTAAGGATATCCAGCCATTGGATCCCTCCAATTCTCTTTCTGAATCCCTTAAAATCTGCCTTTCTGAAATTTAACCTTGACGTCTGAGTCTTCACAGGTCTTCCTCCTCTAGTTATCCTAAATTCTAAAATATCATGGTCGCTACCTCCTAGGGTCCCAGCCAGTTTTACCTCTTCAACCATTTCATCCCTGTTTATAAGGATTAGATCCAAGGTAGCAGTTCCCCTTGTTTTCTCCCCTACTTTTTGGAAGATAAAGTTGTCAGCAAGAGAGGATAAGAATTTCCTTGACCTGTTAGTTTTGCCTGAGAGAGATTCCCAACAAATGTCTGGATAGTTGAAATCTCCCATGACAACTATGTCATATTTTTTGGAGAACTTGGCCAATTGATGCATAAAGAGTTCATCCATATCTTCAGCTTGCACAGGCGGCCTGTAGTAAATGCCTACAATGGTGTCCTTTCCATTGTTCTGTCCTTGTACTCTTACCCAAACAGTTTCCACAGAACTCCCAGTCTCTGAAGCTTCAATCTCTGTGCAGATATACTCATTTCTAACAAACAATGCGACACCTCCTCCTCGTTTATCAAGTCTGTTTCAAGCAAATAAGTTGTATCCTTCTAGCCTTGTATTCCAATCATGTGTATTGTCCCATCAAGTTTCAGTGATTCCAATGACATCATATTTCTTTTCCTGCGTTAGTAGTTCCAATTCTCCTTGTTTGTTGCCCATACTTTTTGCATTAGTTTCGAAAAATTTTAGTTTGTGATTGGTTTCTCTTTCTCCAATATTTTTATCATTTAGATTATTTATTATCTTTGTTCTTCCTTTCCACTTCTAATAGCAGATTTGTGAATAGCATTTGTCCGGTGTATGGATTTTTCTGGCCTTTTGATTACCTTGTCACATTGTTCTAGGTTAAAGCTCTCCTGAAATATACTTAAGTGACAAACTGCACAAGGCTGAAGAGTTGTGGACAGCTCTGAAAGAGCAGGCAGATCTATGGATAACATCGCTTACCCTACCTGAGCCATTGTGTGTGATAATAGCCGGAACCTGGTAGTGGCTCTGAGGTGAGGTGAACTCACACATGTACCATGCCTGGCCCATGTGCTTAACCTCATGGTTCAGTGGTTTTTGAAAACCTACCTGGAGCTGCTGGATCTGCTTGTCAAAGTATGCAGCCTGTGTGCCCATTTTAGAAAGTCAGCTATAGCTTCTGCAGTGTTTGTAGCTTCCTGCTCACCGACTGGTGTGTGATGTTCCCACCTGTTGGAACACTACACTGCAGATGTTGGGAAGGATTTGTAAGCAGAAGAGGGCAGTTGTTGACTACCAGCATCAACACGGCCATCAGTAATCAGTTCAGACTCCACACATAAGACTTCACAAGTGGACATATAGGCAAACATATGTACCATCCTCCAAAGCTTTGAGGACTCCACCAAGATTGTGAGTGGCGATAATGCCATAATTATTATCACCATCCCACTTCTCTGTGTTCTGAAATGCTCTCTGCTCACAATCAAAGAGGATGCATTGCAGGCGGAGCACGATGAGATGTAGGAAGGAACCATACAGGATGATTACACACAGCCCAGCCTCATCTCATCACAACATGGATTGGGTGACAATGAGGAAGACGGTACTACAAGCACAATTGTCATACTGTCTGTTCAGCGTGGATGGCCTGAGGACAGGGAGGAGAGCATGGTCAGTCGTCCTCTTGTTGAGGACATGGAAGTCTTGCCTGTTAGCAGTCTGGCAGGCATGGCTGAGTTTATGTTGCGGTGCCTTTCCCGTGACTCTCGCGCTATCAAAATTTTGGGTGACAGGCATTACTGGTTGGTGACAGTTCTGGACCCATGCTACAAGGAGAACTTTCTATCTCTTATTCCTGAGGTGGACAGGTCTGCTAAAATGGGGTAGTACCAGAAGGACCTTGTTGCAGAATTATTAAAAAAATTCCATCTGAAATTACTGGTGGCAGAGTTACAGTTCGTTGGACAACCAAGGACTACAGGCAAGAGAGACACAACTCCAATCCAGCAGAGGCAGGGGAACACTGTTAAAGTTCTGGGAGAGTTTTCTCAGACCCTTCCATCGCGCATGCCCTGAAGTATGGCGTACTCTCACAAGGAGTGCAAAGTTTGAGAAGATAGTGAGGGAGCACCTTGCTGACCGTACCAATGTCCTCCGTGATTCCTTTGTGCCTTGTAATTATTGGGTATCCAAGATGGTCACGTGGCATGAACTGGCTCTCTGCTCCTACAGATCAAGATAAGGACTTGGGTATTCTAGTTACAAGTAAGCTGAGCAACAGTACACAATGTCAAACAACAGCTGAAAAACCAAACATGATTTTAGGATATTTAAAAAGAGAGATAAAATCCCGCAATCCCAACGTCATATTACTCATTTATAAATCACTGGTGAGGCCACATCTAGAATATGGGATCCAGTTTTGGGCTCCACATTTTAAAAAGGATATTCAGAAGTTAGAATCAGTTCAATGATGGGCAACTAGATTATTACAAGGGATGGAAGGCCTCTCATATGAGGAGAGGTTGGAAAAGTTTGGCTTGTTTAGCTTAGAAAAAAGAGGGGATCTCATTTACATGTATAAATATATGTGTGACCAGTGCAAAACACTGACACATGACTTGCTCCTTTCAAGGACCATGCTGAGGATTAGGGGGCACTCATTATGGGTGGAAGAAATGTGATTCCGACAGCTAAACAGGAAAGGGTTCTTTACAGTTAGAGCAGTCAGACAGTGCAGTGCCCTACCACAGGAGGTAGTAATGACAGACACTATAACAGCTTTTAAAAAAAAGGGTTGGATGATTTCCTTGATACATATAACATTGCCGGTTATAGATAGATTAGTGAGGAAATGTACAGTTGGTGGAGAAAGGTTTATCTTGATGGACCTAGGTCTTTATTCAAACTATGTAACTATGTAGAAAGCTGCGCATTTTGGGACCTACTGAAGCCACTGCTGATACCTTTGATATGAGTACAATAAATGATTTATCTCCTTACCTGCATATTATATGTACCTTTTATTGTACTCTTCTAGCAGCAGACTATTCAACTGTGATATTATTTATTTTGTCTTTGTCAGGGGTATACAGGGGTGACACTCACTTGTATTGCTCCTTGTTTTTAACTTATATTTTATAAATAGTGTGTATTTTATTAATAAAGAATGTAATTTATTCATTGAAATGTATACATTTTCTGCTTCCAATTTTTGATAGGGTTTATACTGAAGTTGAAGTCAGCTAGTTCAGCTACTAATGTCTAACCTATAGCATTCAGCTTGGCAGTAGTGAGCACGTACTGTATGTCAGAGGGTTGTTGTTGGTATATACCTCAAACTCTTTACCGTAATCAAGATCTCTAAATAATTCACAGATAGCCCATTTTATGGCCAGGAACTCTAATTTCCCAGAATGTAAATGGTAATTCTTCCCAGCCTCTGTCAATATTCTGAAACCGTGGCCGATGAATCTCAATTTGCCACTTTGATGCTAATACAGGGCAGCTCCAAGTCCCACTTGTGAAGTATCACAATGAAAGATAAATGTT
This sequence comes from Dendrobates tinctorius, assembly GCF_039654945.1. Taxonomy (NCBI): domain Eukaryota; kingdom Metazoa; phylum Chordata; class Amphibia; order Anura; family Dendrobatidae; genus Dendrobates; species Dendrobates tinctorius. Next base: position 15,070,085 of record NW_027361766.1, on the reverse strand, counting down.
TTTTTAAAGTCAGGATATCTTATCAAGGGTGGCTTTAGAAGGTTTAGAACACTATTTCTTCCAATATCTCCTGGTGACTCAAAATCCAGATAATTGGCTGATGAGCAGAAACCGAGTTTCTTCTTTTGGACCGAATCCTGCTCTTGATATCTTTCTTCTCCATTGATGTTGCTGAATTTGTACCCTCCACACCACCCAAGAGGATGCATAGTGGAGCGGCAAACCGGGAAACGTTCTTGATGTAAGTTCAGAAGCAGGGGAGGAAACCTTACTCAACTCCCCACAGTATATGGATGCTTGTTTTTTAATGCCACTACTGGAGCAATTTCTGCTGGGTCCATGGTGTAGCCATCTCCAGACCTTAATTTTCCCAGGAATCAAACTTGTCTCTTTAACAGTTCAGACTTTTTGGGGGTTAACTTGACTCCATGTTGTTGATAATGTTGGAGTACGGTCCTCACGTCTTCAACATGTTCAGCGAAGGTCTTTCTATGTATCACATTGTCATCTAGGTACAGCTGAAAGATATCATCTCTTACCTTTTCTGCTACTCTGGAATTCTGCAGGGGCAGGGCTGAGCTCAAACGGTATATGGATCCACTCACACAATCCCTATGGTGTGATGAATGCTGTTAAGGGTCTGCTGGATTCATCGATAAAACCTTGGTGGTATGCTTAACCCTGGTCAATGAAAGAGAACCTGGTACTTCCTGACAAGCTATCCAGCATGTTTTGAATTTTTGGTATTTGGTACCGATCAGGGAATGAATATCTATTTAGTTCCCAGTAATCACAACAGAGTCACAAATTGCTGTCATTCTTCCTTAGTGCTCCTACTCACTTGCGAGAGACTCGCACGATTCAAGTGCGAGTCTCTCGCATGAAAACCTGGCACTGCCACCGGCACTGGGACCGGAGCATGCGGCTGCATAGAAATACATGTAGCCGCACGCTCCGGGTCAGAGTGCCGGCAGCAGTGCTAGGTTTTCATTCTCGTGCGAGTCTCTTGCACGTGAGTATGAGCCCTAACACAGACAATAGGAAAGGAGTAGGATGACTTAGATTTTTGGGCCCAGCCTCTGTTAATTAGATCTTGCAGGTATTATTTCACTTTGTGCTGTAATGGTTTAGACACAGAGATGTAATTTCTAGTTACTGGGATAGTGTCCTTAAGGCTGATCTACAGGTGAAATGATGAGATACAGCCTACATCAGAGTCCTTAGAGAATGGATGACACTCTTTCCTCAACATCTGTCTAGCTACTGGTAGTTCCTCCACACTGAGGTGTTCCAATTGTACTGGGGGATCCCAAGGTCCTTGGGTTGATCGTGTAGGTCTCTCCCCTGGGCAAACTTTTCTCCTTGATTGTGAAACTGTATTCTCCTTGGGAACCTGGCTAGATACACTGTCTTAATGGTTTCAATGTGACCTAACAAAGTCTTCAGGTTCAGTCTAACTTCCTGCTTTGTTGTATTCATGTGTAGCATGTTTCTACCAAACAGTTCTACTTTATCTTAATCAGACCATATGACATTCTCCCAATACTCTTCTGGATAATCCAAATGCTCTCTAGCAAACTTCAGATGGACATGTACTGGCTTACTCATGGGGACATGTCTGGCACTGCAGGATCTGAGTCCCTGGCGGCATAGTGTGTTATTGATGGTAGCCTTTGTTACGGTGGCCCCAGCTCTAATTAAGTCATTCAATAGGTCCCCCGTGTGGTCCTCAGATTTTTGCTCCCTGTTCTTGTGACCATTTTGACCCCACAGGGTGAGATCTTGCGTGGAGCCCCAGATCGAGGAAGATTAACAGTGTTCTTGTATGTCTTCCATGTTCTTATTATTGCTCCCACAGTTCATTTCATCACACCAAGCTGCTTGCCTATTGCAGATTCAGACTTCCCATCATGGTGCAGGGCTACAATTTTGTTTCTGGTGTCCTTCAACAGCTCTTTGGTCTTCATCATAGTGGAGTTTGGAATGTGACTGTTTGAGGTTGTGGACAGGTGTCTTTTATACTAATAACAAATTCAAACAGGTCTCATTACTACAGGTAATGAGTGGAAGACAGAGGAACCTCTTAAAGAAGAAGTTATAGGTCTGTGAGAGCAAGAAATCTTGCATTTATTTAGGTGACCAAATACTTATTTTCCACCATAATTTGCAAAAATAAATGTTGCCAAATCTGACAAGGTGATTTTCTGGATTTGTTTTCTCATTTTGACTCTCATAGTGGTGGTCTGCGTATGAAGTGGAAGAACTTGCACCATTGGTGGCTGACTAAATTACTTTTTCTCCCCACTGTGTATAGTATAAAGGACCCTACTTCCCAGAATATAGTATTAAGGTCCTCACTGCCCTATATACTGTAGAGTATTTTGGCACCACTGCCCCATATGTATAGTATTTAAATCCCCACTGCTTCCCACATATATATAGTATGATGGTCCACATTGCACCATACAAATAGTATGATGGCCCCAGTTCCCCCATATATATAATAGAATGGCCCCAGTTTTCCCCATATATATGTAGTAGGATGGCCACAGTTCTCCCCATATATAGAGTATGATGCCCCAGTTCCCCCATATATAGTAGGATTGCCCCAGTTCCCCATATAGTAGGATGGACCCAGTTTCCCATATATTTAATAGGATGGCCCCAGTTTCCACATATATACAGTAGGAGGGTCCCAGTTCCCCCCATATATATGGTATGATGGCCCCAGTTCCCCCACATACTTAGTAGGATGGCCCCAGTTCCCCCATATATATAGTATGATGCCCCAGTTTCCCCTTATATATAGTAGGATGGCCCCAGTTCACCCATATATACAGTAGGAGGGTCCAACTTTCCCCATATACTTAGTAGGAGGGTCCCAGTTCCCCCATATATATAATATGATGGCCCCAGTTCCCCCATATATAGAGTAGGATGGCCCCAGTTCCCCCAATATATATAATAGTATGGCCACAGTTCCCTATATATAGTAGAATGGTCTAAGTTACCCAATATATATATAGTAGGATGGCCATAATTCCCCCAATACATATATAATTGGATGGCTCCAGGTCCCTCATATAGATAGTATCATAGCCCCGTTCCCTCATATATATAGTAGGATGCCCCCAGTTCACCCATATATAAAGTAGGAGGGTCTCACTTTCCCCATATATGTAGTAGGAGGGTCCCCATTCCCCCATATATAGTTTGATGGCCCCAGTTCCCCCATATATAGAGTAGGATGGCCCTAGTTCCCTCATATAAAGAGTAGGATGACCCCAATTCCCTATATATAGTAGAATGGCCCCAGTTGCCCCATATATATTGTAGGATGGCCCCAGTCCCCCAATGTATACACTGCTCAAAAAAATAAAGGGAACACTAAAACAACATAATATAACTCCAAGTAAATCAAACTTCTGTGAAATCAAACTGTTCACTTAGGAAGCAACACTGATTGACAATCAATTTCACATGCTGTTGTACAAATGAAATAGACAAGAGAAGAAAATTATTGGCAATTATCAAGACACCCTCAATAAAGGAGTGGTTCTGCAGGTGGGGACCACAGACCACATCTCCGTACCAATGCCTTCTGGCTGATGTTTTGGTCACTTTTGAATGTTGGTTGTGCTTTCACTCTTGTGGTAGTATGAGACATACTCTACAACCAACACAAGTGGCTCAGGTAGTGCAGCTCATCCAGGATGGCACATCAATGCGAGCTGTGGCAAGAAGGTTTACTGTGTCTGTCTGGCCTGTCTCCTTTATTGAGGGTGTCTTAATAATTGCCAATAATTTCCATCTGTTGTATATTCCATTTGCACAACAGCATGTGAAATTGATTGTCAAACAGAGTTGCTTCCTAAGTGGACAGTTTGATTTCACAGAAGTTTGATTTACTTGGAGTTAAGGTACTTTCACACTTAGCGATGCACCAGCGATCCCGACCAGCGATATGACGCGGTCAGGATCGCTGGTACATCGCTAAGTGGTTGCTAGTGAGCTGCCACACAGGCAGATCTCACCAGCGACATCGCAGGGGTCGGGGGTCGCTACTTATCTGTCAGACGAAGTGATACTGACGTCCTCCCGCCCGCATCCACGTGTCGCTCGTCGTCACAGCAGGAAGCCCAGCAGGAAGCTGATGACGAGAAACAGTCCAGGACGTTCTCGCGCGATCAGCGACAACCAGCGGGGGAGCGGTCGGAGGTAAGTATCAGACATAGCGATATCGCTAGCAATATCACTATAACGTCACAAAAACCAGTGACATTATAGCGATATTGCTAGCGATATCGCTTAGTGTGACAGGCCTTTATATTCTGCTGTTTAAGTGTTCCCTTTATTTTTGAGCAGTGTATATAAATACCTGTCTGTGTTCATCATCTCATGAAATATATTTACATCATGAAATATATTTACATTTGACCAGCTTGCTTTATCTGAAATTGCCTGTGCCCCCAACGACCAATGTGCCCCAGGTCACACCATATATATAGTATGATGGCCCCAGTTCCCCCATATATATAGTAGGATGGCCCAGTCCCCCCACATATATAATGGGATGGCCCCAGTTCTCCACATATATATAGTAGGATGGCCCCAGTTCCCCCATATATATAGTAGGATGGCCCAGTCCCCCAAAATATATAATAGGATGGCCCCAGTTCTCCCCATATATAGTAGGATGGCCCCAGTTCCACCATATATAGTAGGATGGCCCCAGTTCCCCATATACAGTAGGATGGAACCAGTTCCCCCACATATAGTGTGATGGTGCCAGTTCCTCCATATGGTTCCAGCAACACATTATTAGCACAAAGGATTTATATTTAAAAATATGGGCTGGTGGCAGAAGCACAGAATTATAACAAAAGAATTTGAATATAAAATTTGGTCTGGTCCCTGTACAAGACTATTATCCCAAACTATTTGAATTATGAAATGAGGTCTGGTGCCTGCACCAGACTATTATCACAAACTGTTTGGAGTATGAAATGAGGTCTGGTGCCTGCATCAGAATATTATCCCAGATTATTTGGATTATGAAATGAGCTCTGGAGCCTGCAACAAATTATTAGCACAAAGGATCTTGTGTGATCTTGTGTGATCGAAACGTCGCCACAGAAGGCAGAATAATGGAAAATCCACGAACCTGTGAAGCGCTGTCTCTACTCTGTTTGTGATGTTTGAACAGTGATGTAGTCCCTAAAAAAAAGTTGTTGCAAAAATGAGGAGTTGCTGTTTTACTTTTAACCCTTATAACTTCCTAACAAAAAAAATTTTTGGCTCAAAAATTGTGCTAATGTAAAGTAAACATGTGAGAAATGTTACCTATTAAGTATTTTATGTGACATATCTCTGTGATTTAAGGATATGAAAATTCAAATTTGGAAAACTGCGATATTTTCTAAATTTTTGCCAAATTTCTGGGGTTTTTTTTTTCACAAATAAACTCAAGTTATATCAAAGAAATTTTACCACTATCATGAAGTACAATATGCCAAGAGAAAACATTGTCAGAATCAGTGGGATCCATTGAAGTGTTCAAGAGTTATTAACTCATAAAGGAACAGTGGTCAGAATTGTAAAAATTGGCCTGGTCAATAACATGCAGACCATACTTAGGGGTAAAGAGGCAAATGCTGGAAGATCGATTTCACACAGGACAGAAGTCTATCTAACAAACTGACAAGTTCACTCGCAGCACTATCAGGAGCACAGTGACCCTGAGAAAATGGCACCTGCAAAACAAGATTTCCACTTTTTATAAGACCAGGGACATTTAATCTTCGATACCAATCACAGAAGACGTTGTGTCATTACGTTGTGGATGGTTTTTGCACCATGTTCACAATAACCACTATGCAGTTCTGGCAAAAATTAAGAGACCACCACATCAGACCTTGGTCAGACCTCATCTGGAATATTGTGTCCAGTTTTGGGCACCACATTTTAAAAAAGACATCAACAAACTGGAGCAAGTTCAGAAAAGAGCGACCAGAATGGTGACCGGTCTGCAAACCCTGTCTTATGAGGAAGGGTTGCAGGATTTGGGAATGTTTAGTTTGCAAAAGAGAAGACTGAGAGGAGACTTAATAGCTGTCTATAAATATCTAAAGGGCTGTCACACTGTAGAAGGATCAACTTTATTCTCATTTGCACAAGGAAATACTAGAAGCAATGGGATGAAACTGAATGGGAGGAGACACAGATTAGATATTAGAGAAAACTTTTTGACAGTTAGAGTGATCAATGAGTGGAACAGGCTGCCACGAGAAGTGGTGAGTTCTCCTTCAATGGAAGTCTTCAAACAGAGGCTGGACAGACATCTGACTGGGATGATTTAGCGAATCCTGCTTTGAGCAGGGGGTTGGACCAGATGGCCCAGGACGTCCCTTCCAACTCTACGATTCTATGATTCTATGATTCTATGATCAAAACCCTGTCATGGGCAGCCCATTCTCCAGACCTGAACCCCGTTGAAAACCTCTGGAATGTAATCAAGAGGATGATGGATAGTCACAAGCCATCAAAGAAGAACTGCTTACATTTTTGCGCCAGAAGCAGTGTGAAAGACTGGTGGAAAGCATGCCAAGACGCATGAAAGCTGTTTTTAAAAATCATAGTTATTCCACAAAATATTGATTTCAGAACTCTTCATGAGCTAAAACATTAGTATTGTAGTTTCTAAATGATTATGAACTTGTTTTTGCATTATTTGAAGTCTGAAAGCACTGGGCTTTTTATTTTGACCATTTTTCTCTGTCAGGAAAAAAAATACAAAATTTATTGCTTGGAAATTCAGAGACATGTTGTCAGAAGTTTATAGACTAAAAGAACAATTTACATTTTACTCAAAAATATACCTAGAAAGAGAAAAATCAGACAAGCTGAACATTTGAAAGTGGTCTCTTAATTCTTGCTGTATATTCCATCACTTCTATTATAATATTACTGTGTATATATTCATATACTTTTCTATATACTATGGTTCTTCCTTAGAAAATATGACCTCTTCCATTAGGTTAACCCTTTGAAAACAAGTATGTTCTACGATAGTAAATGAACCCTTTAGAAAATTCAATTTCTTAATCTTTTAGCAGGGCTTCATAATTCTCTCATTCCTATTATACAGTAGGTACGGAAAGTATTCAGCCCCTTTAAATTTTTTTACTCTTTGTTTTATTGCAACCATTTGTAAATTCAAAAAAGTTCTTTTATTTCTCATTAATGTACACTCTGCACCCCATCTTGACGGGGGAAAAAAAAACAGAAATGTAGAAATTTTTGCAAATTTATTAAAAAAGAAAAACTGAAGTATCTTATGGTCATAAGTATTCAGACCCTTTGCTCAGTATTGAGGAGAAGCACCCTTTAGAGCTAGAACAGCCATGAGTCTTGGGAATGATGCAACAAGTTCTTCACACCTGGATTTGGGAATCCTCTGCCATTCTTCCTGGCAGATCCTCTCCAGTTCCATCAGGTTTGATGGTGAATGTTGGTGGAGAGACATTTCAGGTCTCTCCAGAGATGCTCAATTGGGTTTAGGTCAGGGCTCTGGCTGGACCAATCAAGAATGGTCACAGAGCTGTTCTTAAGTCATTCCTTTTTTACTTTAGCTGTGTGCTTAGGGTTATTGTCTTGTTGGAAGGTGAACTTTCGGCCAAGTCTGAGATCCAGATCAGTCTGGAAGAGGTTTTCATTCAGGATATCTCTGCACTTGGCTGCATTCATGTTTCCTTCAATTGCAACCAGTCATCCTGTCCCTGAAGTTGAAAAACATCCCAATAGCAAGATGCTGCCACCACCATGTTTCACTGTTGGTTTTATAATGGGCAGGTGATGAGTAGTGTCTAGTTTTCTCCACACATACCGCTTAGAATTATTATCAAAAAGTTCTATCTTCGTCTCATCAGACCAGAGAATCTTATTTCTCATGGTCTGGGAGTCCTTCATGTGTTTTTTAGAAAACTCTATGCTTGCTTTCATATGTCTGGCACTGAGGAGAGGCCACGAAGGCCCAACTGGTGGAGGGCTGCAGTGATAGTTGACTTTGTTGAACTTTCTCCCATCTCCCTACTGCATCTGTGGAGTATCCGTGGGGCTCAGCCAAAGTGATCTTGGGGTTCTTCTTTACCTCTCTCACCAAGGCTCTTCTCCCATGATTGCTCAGTTTGGCTGGACGGCCAGGCCTAGGAAAGTTTCTACTGGTCCCAAACTTCTTCCATTTAAGGGTAACGGGAGTCCCTTGAATACTGCAGAAATTATTTTGTAACCTTTGCCAAATGTGTGCCTTGTCACAATTCTGTCTCTGAGCTCCTTGGCCAGTTCCTTTGACCTTATAATTCTCATTTGGTCTGACGTGCACTGTGAGCCGTGAGAGAGGTGTGTGCCTTTACAAATCAAGTCCTATCAGCTTAATTAAACACAGCTGGACTCCAATTAAGTAGAAGAACCATCTCAAGGAGGATCACAAGGAAATGGATAGCATGTGACTTAACCTCTTTAATGACCGCTGATACGCCTTTTCACGGTTAAGGGTACTTAAACCACAGTGCCACTTTTTAACTGCGCTAAGGTTTCAGGTTATCGTGCCCCCCAGTGTTGGAAATTCTCTGGAGTCTCAGCTGCTGGGAGTAAACAAGACCACTTAGAACACGACTCGGGTTGGTATTTACCGACCCCGGTGTTGCGATCGCCATTATTAACAGTATTACGGCTACCGCAAAAAAAAAAAATCTGATTTGCCATTTAATTTCTCTCTCCTCTGATGTGATCTCACACCAGAGGAGAGAGAAGTAGGGTCTCCCGATCACCCCCCCCCAATACCTCCAGAGTCCCTCCATGCCCCTGTGTTGTCCCCCAGCATCTACTTCCAGGAGAAAATGGCAGGCGCATGCGCAATGTGCCCGACGACATCTGTCAGCTGGTACCCGGCAACAATAGGGAATTTTTCTTATTGGTTCATTTTGATGACTGTGATAGACCCTAGGTTACACCCCACCAGAGCATCATCGAGCATGTGGCCCAGATGCAGGATTGGATTGCAAAAGTGATGCTGATTGTGAAGGAGAGCCTCCTTCAAGCACAAGAGGCCCAGGCAAGATTCTCCAAAAAATAAGGAAAAAAGCAGCACACTCTGCTTACTGTATCATAAAAAACCTAAGTCCTTTATTTCAGAAAAACATACATGGACAAGGGTTTATGAGGGCAGGATAAGTGCAGGCATGCAGGCAAGAAACAGGACTACGGCCGTTTCGCGTTAAACACGCTTCCACAGGTCAAGATCCAGATGCAGGATTTGATTGCAAAAGTAATGCTGATTGTGATGGAGAGCCTCCTTCAAGCACAAGAGGCCCAGGCAAGGTTCTACAGTACAATCGGGCAGCGAGGCCAAGACCGTTTATCCCTGGAGACTGGGTATTGGTGTTGATACCCACTGTTGAAAGTAAATTTCTGACCAAGTGGCAGGGACTTGATGAGGTGGCAGAAAAATTAAATGATGTAAACTGCAAGGTTGAGCTGCAAGGGAGAAGATAGCCGTACCAACTGTACCACATCAATCTGCTTAAACTATGACAAGACAGAAAACTGGCAGAAGCTAAATGCCTGGGGGCCAATCATGAAGCCAGGGTCGAAGATGTCACAGTGGACAGACCCTGTCATTGGCCTAGAAACAACCTGTTTTCCGAATTACCAGAACGTACACAGGTTGTTGAGCATGAGATTTTGATGGACCATCATGTGCAGGTGAATAAAAAGCAATTTCAAATCCCCGCAGACAGCTGCAAGGTGGTTTCGAATAAGGTGAGGAGAATGTTGAACTTGGGCATCATCGAGGAGCCAAAGAGCAGCTGGTCAGCCTCACTGTACTTGTGCCGAAGCCGGATGGAGAGTGGCATTTCTGTAATACCTACAGGAAGCTATTTTGAGGTGTCCAAATTTGACGCATATCTGATGCCCCGGGTCGATAATCAGATTGAGAGGGTAGGGTCAGCCAGACATATCATTACCCTGGACCTAACGAAAGGGTACTGGCAAACTCTCCTGCACTGCAAATAGAATCTTATCAGCAGTTATTAACAAAGAGCTGCTCACCTTATGGTATAGAGCGAAAGCATGTAGTGTATGTATCAGCTGCTGCAGATCCACGAGGCTCCACCGCAACCTTTTACAGAGACGTTATAAAAGGAAAATTGTGGATTAAATCTGCGCTGCCGTAATGATACAGATTCAGAAGTAGTAAAAAACGCTTTCAAACACGTTGAAATAAACCACCAGAGTTTTTATTACTTCTGAATCTGTATCATTACGGCAGTGCGGATTTAATCCACAATTTTCCTTTTATAACATTCCAAAAAGTAAGGTGCAGCGTGTCTGGATGACATCATGATCTTAAGCCCACATTTGGAATGTCACCTGCCGAAATTCCAGGCAGTACTGGATGCACTGAGGAGGCAGGGTTTACCTTAAGCCCAAAGAAGTGCACCTGTCATGCTGCAGCACTGCAGGTAAATGCAGAGTAATGCGAACTCCACTAGATGGCAGCAGAGTGGAGAGAGGGTTGAAATCCTGCTCAGAGCAGACAATAGCAGAATAGTCAGACAAGCCGTGTAGATACCAGAGAGTAGCGAAGTACCAAGTGGAATCCCACACACAGACAGAGAAGGGCAAAAAGGTCAGTACCGGTCCGTAGCAGAAGTACCAGAAGTAAGGGGACAGAATCAGGTCAGAGCCAAAGCAGAGTAAAGTACCGGGGAGTCCAAACACACAGGGACACACAGAGTCGGGACGGGTAGGAGAGGGGTGCACAGACACGGGCAAGTAAGCTAAATGCAGAAGGACAAATCAGGGTCTCACCAGAGCCCACTACAGAAGCCATGGGCAGGAAATATAAGTGGTACTGCCTGCAGGATGCAGCATAGAGAAATAGCAGACTGTTGTGAGCTCATCTGTTCATTCATCTTTTGTGTCCAAGGATCTCCCTCTTCTGGTGAAGGAAGGTAGTGAGGCTGATTACCAAACACCTGATCAGGTGGATGGTGACTGGGTAACGGGAACTTCTGACTGGATATAAGGCAGTCGACGCCCTTCTGAGTCGCTGGTGATTTCTCTGCTGGATTCTTGGAGACCAGTCTGATTCCTGCTTCCCAAAGATAAGTTTTTGCTCTGCTATTGAACTTATTAGTTTTAGTTTTGTTTACCTTGTTTTTTGGAGTTCAGCCATCCCCGGCCGGGGGTGTGCTGGATTCTTTTTCCTTGATCAGTGTTCTCTTTTGCTCTGCTTCCAGAATATTCTGAGTGCTGATATAGGGTTTGAAGTCTAGTGACTTCAGGGTCCTTTTTGCTTATCAGTTGTGTTGGTAATATTTTTAGCAGGGTTTTCTCGGATTGCAGGCAGCAGCTTTTCTATCCTGTCCTTTTTAGTTAGCTTGGGCCCCATCGTTTGCTCAACCTATCTTTCTATCAGTGTTAGTATTTTCATCTTGCTTCACCGTCATTATATGTTGGGGGCTGCCTATTGCTTTGGGGTCTGCTCTGGGGCAGTCAGTTTTTCCCTTTTCTCTCTTTAGGCTTATGTAGATCTCCGGCTGTGACGAGGTGTCTAGGATCTTCGTAGGAACACTCCACGGCTACTGCTAGTTGTGTGATAGGATTAGGGGTCTGCAATCCGCTAGTTTCCAACCTCTCTGTTTTTCTGGGCTGAGCTTGTGTTTTGTTTTTTCCTCCTCGGTGACTCAATCATAACAGAATCATCAGCCATACCACAGATTCTAGGGTACTCAAAAGCAGGAAGGAATTGTTTAAAAAAAAAGAAAAGGTGTCAGAATCTTTTTTTTGTGTATATTTTTTCCTCTTTTTCTCTGAGGCCGTAGGAGGAATATTTTTTTTCTCTTGGAGTTTAAGCAATTGTCTGATCGTGTGGAGCAGCTTGCTGCTGAGGTGCGGTGAATTTCCGCCTATCTTGCTCGTTCACACGCTGCTGAACCAAAAATCCCTACTCCTGATGTGTTTTTTGGGGATCGGTCTAAATTTTTGAATTTTAAGAATAATTGTAAATTATTTCTTGCCTTGAAGCCTAACTCATCGGGGAGCTCTGCGCAACAGGTTAAGATTGTCATCTCCTTGCTGCGCAGCGATCCCCAGGATTGGGCGTTTTCTTTAGTACCAGATGATCCTATTCAAACTAATGTGGACGCATTTTTTCAGGCCTTGGGGTTGTTGTATGATGAACCTAATGCGATTGATCAAGCTGAACAGACCCTGTTGGCATTGAGCCAAGGTCAAGATTCTGCAGAACTGTACTGTCAAAAATTCCAAAAGTGGGCGGGCCTCACCACTTGGAATGATGGTGCCCTGGCAGCTCTCTTTCGGAAGGGTTTGTCAGAAACCGTAAAAGATACTATGGTGGGATTTCCTGTTCCCTCTGGTCTTCACGATTCTATGTCATTAGCCATTCAGGTTGATCGGCGTTTACGTGAACGTAAAATTATACGGGAAATGCTGCCACCTGTTGAACAAATGTCTGAACCTATGCAATGTGATAGAGTTTTGTCTAGGGCACAACGTCAGGAGTTTAGAAGGCGTAGTAAGCTGTGTTTTGTCTGTGGAGATGCCTCTCATATTATTTCTGTCTGCCCTAAACGAGAGAAACGTTTTGCACACACATTTGCTGTAGGTGGTGTACAACCTAAGTTTCTTCTGGCAATTACTCTGATCTGCTCCCTGTCCACATTTTCTGCTAAAGCCTTTGTGGATTCAGGAGCAGCCTTGAATCTAATGGATTTAGATTTTGCTAAACGTTGTGGTTTCCCTATGACACCCCTGCGGACGCCTATTCCTTTGAGGGGTATTGATGCTACTCCTTTCGTGAAGAATAAACCTCAGTTTTGGACCCAGGTGGTAATGCGGGTCGCCCCAGACCATCAAGAAAATTGCAGATTTTTGGTGTTGCATAATTTACATGATACCATCGTGCTGGGGTTCCCCTGGTTGCAAATCCATAATCCAGTTTTGCATTGGAAATCTGTGTCTATGGTGAGTTGGGGTTGTCGGTGTGCTCTTAGTGACACTCCTGTTTTCTCCACCTCTCCCCAGTCGCATGAGGTTCCTGACTATTTGGCTGATTTTTATGATAATAATAATAATAATAATAATAATAATAATAATTTTTATTTATATAGCGCCAACATATTCCGCAGCACTTTACAATTAAGCGGGGACATGTACAGGCAATAAATTCAATACAAGTTAAATACAAGTTAAGACAATTCAAACAGTGACATTAGGAGTGAGGTCCCTGCTCGCAAGCTTACAATCTACAAGGAAATGGGGGGACACAGTAGGTGAGAAGTGCTTGTTAATTCAGGTCTGGCAATTATAATAAATAGGGATTTTCATATAAAGCTGCATGATCCGGTCATCAGCCCGTGTGTTTAAGTGCAATAGACAAGTATCAAGTGCAGTTATCGTGTGCATGGAGGGTGTGGAGACAGATGAATAGTAGGGTGCAGATTCAGAATAATATTTGGAAGGAGGGAACAGGGCAAAGTTAGTTTGCTGAGTAGTTGATGTGGTAGGCTTGTTTGAAGAGATGGGTTTTCAAAGCGCGCTTGAATAGGTCAGGGCTAGGTATCAGTCTGATCGTCTGGGGAAGTGCATTCCAGAGAGCTGGAGCAGCACGAGAGAAGTCTTGGAGACGGAGGTGCGAGGTTCGGATTACGGGGGATGTTAGTCTTAGGTCATTTGTAGAACGGAGGGCACGTGTAGGGCGATAGACAGAGATGAGAGAGGAGATATAAGGTGGAGCAGAACAGTGGAGAGCTTTGTGGGTGAGAGAGATGAGTTTATACTGGACCCTGTAGCGAATAGGTAGCCAGTGTAATGACCGGCACAAGATGGAGGCATCGGTGAAGCGGATGGACAGAAATATGACCCTGGCTGCCGCGTTCAAGATGGATTGGAGAGGAGAAAGTTTGGTAAGAGGGAGACCGATCAGAAGAGAGTTGCAGTAGTCCAGACGAGAATGAATAAGAGCGACAGTAAGAGTCTTAGCAGTTTCAAAGGTGAGAAAAGGTCGGATTCTGGAGATGTTTTTAAGATGCAGGTGACAAGAGCGACTGAGTGATCGGATGTAGGGAGTAAAGGAAAGTTCAGTGTCGAATATGACCCCAAGACAGCGGGCATGCTGCTTGGGAGTTATGGTTGAACCCTCCAGGGTTATTTTGATGTTAGGTAGAGTGAGGTTAGTAGAGGGGAGAAACACAAGAAGTTCAGTTTTGGAGAGATTTAGTTTCAGATAGAGGGAGGACATGATGTTAGAGACAGCAGACAGACAATCCTTGGTATTTTGAATTAGGGTAGGGGTGATGTCAGGGGAAGAAGTGTATAATTGGGTGTCATCGGCATAGAGATGATACTGGAACCCAAATCTGCTGATTGTTTGTCCAATAGGGGCAGTGTATAAAGAGAAGAGGAGGGGGCCTAGCACTGAGCCCTGCGGGACCCCGATAGTAAGGGGACGAGGAGAGGAAAAGGAGCCTGAAAAAGATACAGTGAAGGAGCGGTCAGAGAGGTAGGAGGAGAACCAGGAGAGGGCTGTGTCCTTGAGGCCTATAGAGCGGAGCATAGTGAGGAGGAGCTGGTGATCCACAGTGTCAAATGCGGCAGAGAGATCCAGGAGAATCAGCAGGGAGCAATGACGTTTCGATTTAGCTGTTATTAGATCATTAGAGACTTTAGTGAGGGCAGTTTCAGTAGAGTGTAAAGAGCGGAAACCAGATTGTAAGGGGTCGAGAAGAGAGTTATCCGAGAGATAGCGGATTAGACGGGAGTGGACCAAGCGTTCCAGGAGTTTAGAGATGAAGGAAAGGTTAGAGACAGGTCTGTAGTTAGCAGTGCAGTTCTGGTCCAGGGATGGCTTTTTAAGTAAAGGGGTTATGATGGCATGTTTAAATGAGGAGGGAAATATACCTGAAGAAAGAGAGAGGTTAAATATTTTAGTCAGGTGAGTGGTGACCACTGGTGAGAGAGACTGCAGGAGCTGTGAAGGAATGGGGTCACTGCTGCAGGTTGTAGGCCAAGCAGAAGCGAGGAGCTTGGAAACTTCTTCTGAAACAGGCTCAAAGATGTCTAGTGAGCTTGAGGTGCGGCCGGGAAGGGGATCCAGGCACTGAGGAGATTGGGCTGAGATATCCTGATGGATGTGGTTGATTTTTTCTAGGAAATAAGCGGCCAGATCCTCACCGCTGAGGTTGGTGATGAGGGCCTGTACGTTAGGTTTCAGGAGGGAGTTTAAGGTTTCAAAAAGTCGTCTTGGATTGTTGGATAGTGAGGTGATGAGGGTGGTGAAGTAGGATTGTTTGGCCAGATGAAGGGCAGAGTTATAGGTTTTGAGCATGAACTTATAGTGGGTGAAGTCTTCTGCTAAGAGAGATTTTCTCCACTGCTGCTCTGCACACCTTGAGCAGCGCTGAAGAAAGCGTGTTTGCGTTGTGTTCCAGGGCTGCCGTTGTCTGTGTCGGGTCTTTCTGCGTATAGAAGGTGCTGCTTCATCTAGGGCATTCTTCAGTGTATTACTGAAGTGTGACAATGCTATGTCTGGAAAGGAGAGGGTGGAGATGGGGGCTAAAGATGTGTTTAGTGAGAGTAAGTCTGCATCTTTGCCTCCTCATAGGAGTTATGACTGTGCAATTGAGCTGAGTCCGGGGTGTAAATTTACCAAGGGTCGACTTTTTAATTTATCTGTACCCGAACATGAGGCTGTGCGTTCTTATATTAAGGAGTCGTTGGAGAAGGGTCATATTAGACCATCCTCTTCACCCTTGGGGGCTGGGTTTTTTTTTGTGGCCAAGAAGGATGGTTCATTAAGGCCCTGTATTGACTATCGCTCCCTTAACAAAATTACTGTTAAATATCAGTATCCGTTACCCCTGATTTCTGACCTATTTTCTAGAGTTGAAAGTGCTTGCTGGTTTACCAAGCTTGACCTCAGGGGGGCGTATAATCTTATTCGCATTAAGTATGGGGATGAATGGAAGACAGCGTTTAATACTCCGGAGGGACATTTTGAGTACCTGGTGATGCCTTTTGGGCTCACTAACGCCCCTTCTGTCTTCCAGTGCTTCATGAATGATATTTTCCGGGACTTTGTGGATAAGTTTCTGATCATCTATTTGGATGATATTTTGATCTTTTCCAGGGATTGGGACTCCCATGTGGAACATGTTCGGACTGTGTTCCAGATATTGAGGGAAAACTCCCTGTATGTTAAGGGATCGAAATGTCTTTTTGGTGAGCAGAGGATTTCAATTTTGGGATTTATTTTGTCTCCGTCAACTATTGAAATGGACCCGGCCAAGGTACAGGCCATTTATGATTGGGTGCAGCCCACTTCTTTGAAGGCTCTCCAGAAGTTTTTGGGTTTTGCTAATTTTTATCGTAAGTTTATAGCCAATTTTTCTGTTATTGACATGCTCTGGAGGAGTTTCAGGAGGATAAGCCTGAACGTTGTCCCAGTGGTAGGTTGTATGTTCCTGACCAGTGGAGGAGGAAAGTGATGTCTGAGGTTCATTGCTCCGCGTTGGCTGGTCATCCAGGTATTTTTGGTATTAGAGATTTGGTGAGTCGGCCTTTTTGGTGGCCTGCCTTGTCTCGTGATGTCAGAAATTTTGTGCAGTCCTGTGGGACTTGCTCCCGATCTAAGCTTTGTTCTCGTTCTAGTGGGTTGTTGATGCCTTTGCCGGTGCCCAGGAGGCCACGGACCCATATTTCAATGAATTTTATTTCTGATCTGCCTGTCTCTCAGAGGATGACTGTTATCTGGGTGATTTGTGATAGATTCTCTAAGATGGTCCATCTTGTACCACTCCCTAAGTTGCCATCTTCCTCAGAGTTGGTGCCCTTGTTTTTACAACTGGTGGTTCACTTGCACGGGATTCCTGAGAACATTGTATCGGACAGAGGAGTTCAGTTTGTCTCTAGATTCTGGAGGACCTTTTGTTCCAAGTTGGGAATTCAGTTGTCCTTCTCCTCTGCATTTCACCCTCAGACCAATGGGCAGACAGAGAGAACAAACCAGACTTTGGAGGCTTATTTGAGATGTTTTATATCTGCTGATCAGGATGATTGGGTCTCATTTTTACCCTTGGCCGAATTTGCTTTAAATAATAGAGCTAGTTCTGCCACTTTGATGTCATCCTTTTTCTGTAACTTTGGGTTTCATCCTTGATTTTCTTCAGGGCAGGTGGAGTCTTCTGCCTGTCCAGGGGTTGACACTGTGGTGGAAAGAATGCAGCAGATTTGGGACCAAGTGGTAGATAAGTTGTCTCTTTCCCAGGAAAAGGCCCAGCGGTTTTCTAACCAGGATAGGACCATTGTTCCCCGGTTTAAGGTGGGTGATATGGTCTGGTTGTCATCAAAGAATATCTCTATGAAAGTGACTTCTCCAAAGTTTAAACCTAGATTTATTTGACCTTACAAGATTTTGGAGATTATTAATCCGGTCTCTTTTCGGTTGGCTCTTCCTGTCACATTTAAGATTCATAATGTGTTTCATAAGTCCTTGTTGAAGAGGTTTGTTGAACCAGTGGTTCCTATGGCGGCACCTCCTGACCCTGTGTTGGTTGAAGGTAACATGGAATATGAGGTAGAGAAGATACTGGATTCCCGTCTGGCTAGACGGAGACTCCAGTATTTGGTTAAATGGAAGGGTTATGGTCAGGAGGATAATTCCTGGGTCTCTGCCTTGGATATTCATGCCGAAAGATTGGTGCGTGCTGTTCATTGAGCTCATCCTGATCAGCCCGGTGGCTTGGATGAGGGTTCGGTGACCCCTCCTCAAGGGGGAGGTACTGTTGTGAGCTCATCTGTTCATTCATCTTTTGTGTCCGAGGATCTCCCTCTTCTGGTGAAGGAAGGTAGTGAGGCTGATTACCAAACACCTGATCAGGTGGATGGTAACTGGGTAACGGGAACTTCTGACTGGATATAAGGCAGCCGACGCCCTTCTGAGTCGCTGGTGATTTCTCTGCTGGATTCTTGGAGACCAGTCTGATTCCTGCTTCCCAAAGATAAGTTTTTGCACTGCTATTGAACTTATTAGTTTTGGTTTTGTTTACCTTGTTTTTTGGAGTTCAGCCATCCCCGGCCGGGGGTGTGCTGGATTCTTTTTCCTTGATCAGTGTTCTCTTTTGCTCTGCTTCCAGAATATTCTGAGTGCTGATATAGGGTTTGAAGTCTAGTGACTTCAGGGTCCTTTTTGCTTATCAGTTGTGTTGGTAATATTTTTAGCAGGGTTTTCTCGGATTGCAGACAGCAGCTTTTCTATCCTGTCCTTTTTAGTTAGCTTGGGCCCCATCGTTTGCTCAACCTATCTTTCTATCTGTGTTAGTGTTTTCATCTTGCTTCACCATCATTATATGTTGGGGGCTGCCTATTGCTTTGGGGTCTGCTCTGGGGCAGTCAGTTTTTCCCTTTTCTCTCTTTTGGCTTATGTAGATCTCCGGCTGTGACGAGGTGTCTAGGATCTCCGTAGGAACACTCCACGGCTACTGCTAGTTGTGTGATAGGATTAGGGGTCTGCAATCCGCTAGTTTCCAACCTCTCTGTTTTTCTGGGCTGAGCTTGTGTTTTGTTTTTTCCTCCTCGGTGACTCAATCATAACAGCAGACCTGACACCGGAACCACGCAGAGAAAGTTAACCCCTGAATGACCAGACCAGGAAAGGAGAAACAAGACCCAAAGCCCGGTCTGGATCATGACAGCACCATGTCAAAATGAGAGACAAAATATTTTGGCTACATTGTTGGAAGAGGTGAAATAAAACCACAAGTAAATAAGTTGGAGGCAATCCAAAATTGGTCGCAACCAATCTCCAAGAAACAAGTTTGAGCATTTCGAATTTCACGATGATAACCGCCCCTGACTGATCTTCTAAAGGGCACGAAGACATCAATAGCCAAATTGTCCTCTGAAGTGGAGATGGCGTTCCAGGAATTGAAGCTCGCCCTATGTAAACAGCCAGTCTTGGTCACACCTGACTTCACTAAGTAATTTGTGGTCTAAACGGATGCCTCCAAGGTCAGCTTGGGAGTTGTTTTGTCCCAGGAAATAGATGAGGACGAACATCCAGTCCTATACCTGAGTAGGAAGCTCTCCTCCTATGAAAAGATCTAAGTAGATAAAGAGTGCTTGGTCATCATATGGGCATTTGACATGCTGAGGCCTGTTAGGCCGTAAGTTTAGGCAAGTGTCAGATTATGCACCCCTGAGATGGATGAGGGAAAGGAATGGGAAGAATGCTTGGGTGACAAGGAGGTTTCAAGCGCTACAGGACTTTAGTAGTTTTCATGTGGATTAATGGCCCAGGAAACTTTATGATAACGTAAGTGCCCTGTCCATACTTCCCTTTTAGTGAGTGAAGGTGCCAAAACCTGCGACTTTGGGCAGAGGGGGATATGTGACGAAGTCACTGGCAAAGTACTGGAGGTGAGATATGTTTCACTGAGGCTATTAGCTTCAGTGATTTGAAACCCAGAAGTTGTGCTTCATCACACAAAGTGTTGAGAGGGGTTAAGCAGACATTTTAAAATGGCTGGGTTTTTGAGAACAACCAAAGAACGAGTGGGAGATTCTTCTCCACATCTCCACCCCAGGGTGTGATCTCTGATTTAAATAGCCAGCCTTTTGAGTCATTAGGTGTCTGGTACATCTGGACAGTGCAACTCCAGTGCTATGTTTCCTGACAAGGAAGCTGAACCTGTGTATGTTGATTTTCCCTGAATGGGCGGATCTGTGGCGCCCTCAGGAGTATGGTCGCCACAGTGGCTTTGCCTTCCTCCAGGGGAGGGTAATGCCAGGCTTGGAGGCAATGATGGGTCTCTCTCACAGTCAATCTATGCATGCAACACAGTTCCACTCCAGGCCAGCAGGGGGAACTCTGAACCGGGATTAAGGGGAGGAGTGCTCTCTGAGGGCCAAGAGGATGGGGTGGTTAGTTAGTTAGTCTGCGGAGGGTGAAGTGTGCAGACGTGTGGAAGGAGCACTGAGATAGAGTATAGAGGACGAGCTCATCTCTGGAGAGAGTGCATTAACTGGAGCGTGGTCTCCACAGTTGTACGGATACTAACGGCCCTGCAACAGACACCAGAGGATTAGAAGGCTGTAAATGCCCTGCTCCCATCTAAGACTTGAGGGCACAACAGCAGCTTGGATAGTGAGCCGGGACTCAGGAGAGAGGAGTCCCCAAGAGAGGCTACAGCTGTCTGCCGTGCAAGTGAGGTTCTTGAGAACATCTGTCCGGAGGAACTCCAGTGTAACTCAGTACTGGGAGTACTTCATTTGAATAAGCGCTAGTAAGGAGACTGCACAGCCCATCTGCTGAGAGAGAATCCCAGAATTGCGTCCAGGCTAGCCTGCTCCAATACATCTGTAATCAGGACCCTGGACTGCAGTTACCAAGTAAAGGTACAGAAATTGCACCCCGCTGTGTCTTGTCTGCTTCCTACCTTTCTGGCATCGCTACATCCCCGTGCCAACCACATCTACACTGCCCTGGGACTATAGCTACACCTGTGGGGAGCTTTTACATCTTTGCTGCACCATACCATCAGTCCCAGCGGATCTGCATGCAGCGTCGGCTTAACACCTCCCTTGCCAAGCACCACAGGTGGTGTCACGAACTATTCATCTAACTACATTCCACCATTTACAACATCTTCCTATTACTTGGGTGCCCAGGGCCACGGTCCGGGTCACCACTGCTGTGACACATCCCACTGAGACCGGCCCGGTACCGAGTACCCTGCAGCCCTGGGAGGGCGACCCAACTTGGCGTCATGAACAGGATTACGGAGCCCGGTATCCCCGGGTCCTGTGTGCCATAGACTGTGTTTGTGTAAAAGACTGTGTGTGATATTGGCACCAATTGCCGCCATTGCCGCGTTGCTTGGCGCGTGCGGGAAGAAAAAGGGGCAGGCCTTCATGGGCGGAGCCTACCACAGAGCGCGAAGAAGTGAAGTGAAGAGGAGGAGCTGACGCCTACAGCCCGGAGCATTGGGCCTGTGAAGCGGTCGCCGGTGAGCTCACACAACACCCGGCCCTGGCTAACGTTAACTAGGGGGGAAGAGAATGTTCTCGCCACACGACAATGCAGCAGTGGACGCCGCCGCCAACCCCGCAGCGCCGCAAGGAGAAGCTCCCGCCGCAGCGGTCCCCATAATGCCGCTGTCTATGCCCTACATACCGGGAGCGGCCTGGTTACCGCATTACTCGAGTGAGTCACATACCCTGAGTGAATTTAAAGAGAGACTGTGCAGTTGGTTTAAAGTCTACCCTCTGTCTGAGAGCCAGAAAGTGAATATCCTGATAGGACAGCTAATGGGTGCAGCGCAGAGAGAACCTGCAGGAGGTGCTGCAAGCAGTTAAGCAAGTTGATCCTGACAGTGTGAAGGAGGAGGATAAGCTGTTAAAGGAGCAGTTCATTGAAGGACTCCTATCCAGTACCCTTAGAGGACATTTGCGTATCATAACCCTGCAAAACCCTGATCTGGACTTTGCTGATTTTAAGGACAGGGCTATTCGGGTACTGCAGGAATCCACTGACAGCCGTCCAGCGCCCCCTAGGCGCCCAGCGATCACTTACCACCAGGAAGCAACATCTTTCCCTTCCATCCCTGTAGAGGCTGATGCACAGACTCTGGATAAAGATCCAACTGAGGAGCTGCGTCTTCAGATCCAGGAGTTGACCAAAGGGATAGCTGCACTTACCAAAACCGTGCAGTCCCTTCAGGTGGCCTCCAAGGAGAAGATCCAGCTTGCTTCCCGTCCAGAGGATGTCCCGTGGCTCCGGAGGAGTAGAACTCCGCCACTTCGAGGGAGGAACAACGATCGCTGTGACCAGGACGGACGTCCCATCTGTCGTCGCTGCTACAAGGCAGGCCATCTTGCAAGAATTTGTCCTTTAAACGAGCAACCCCTGGGGCAGAGGGCCAACCCCCAGGAGTAGGACCACAAGGCCCAAGGAACTGGTGAGCCAAGTATGTGGGAGGGAGACCGATCCTTCCTGTGGTGATTGACGGCATCCCCATGAACGCTTTGCTGGACACTGGCTCCCAGGTGACCACTATGCCGTACATTCTTTACAAGAGGTATTGGGCTGATTCAGAACTTACCCGTGGCCCAACTGATGAACTGACAGTAGTTGCCAGTAATGGTCAGTCTTTGCCACAGATAGGATATAAAGAAAATACTGTTAAAGTGATCGGGTAGAGCTGAACTCTCAAGGTCTGTTAGTTGTTGATATTGACCGACGTGAATGTAATCCCATGATGACTCTTGGTACAAATGTAATTGAAAACTGTCTGTCCGAGGTTATTGTCTTGTTGCAACAGGTGGCTGAGACTGCTGGTTCCAGTGAGCAACGAGTCCTGCAGAAGGAGATCAGAGCCCTGATGCAAAGACAACAGGTGGAACTCTCTGGCGGAGAAATTGGCAGTGTCAGAGTGAGTGTTCCCTTCCCCATTGCAATTCCCCCAGATGTGAAATGTTGGTTTGGTGTCGGGCAGCTATAGGTCTTAGAGGGAGAGATTACCAGGCATTGGTAGAACCAGTATACTCTGATAGCAGGCCCACTGTTCTGACAGCCAGAGGGGTGGTTGATGTACGAAAGGGGAGAGTACCTGTACGCCTTTTGAATTGTAGGGAAGAGGAGGCCACGATACCTCGGTACGCCACAGTTGCTAAGCTGCTCACTGTCAATAATAACTCTTTGCAGGCAGCAGAAACCCTTGGTGTCATCCGATCAGCTGGAGGACAATGGCTCTGTAAAGCAGATGGAGGAGTGGTGCCAGCAACTGCAGGTGGGAACTGACTCTACACCCTCCTACCAGAAAAATGGGGTATACAGAGTGACACAAGAGTATGAGCGGGTATTCAGCAAACACCCACTAGATTTTGGGCAGGCAAAAGGGGTTCAACATCACATCCCCACTGGAGACCATCCACCCATAAAGGAGAGGTACCAACCTATACCCCCAACACAATACCAATGTGCTAAGAGTATGTTGAGGAAGATGAAGGAAGCAGGCGTTATCAGAGACAGTTGTAGCCCATGGGCAGCTCCCATAGTTTTTGTAAAGAAAAAGGGTGGAACCATGAGCATGTGTGTTGATTACAGGAAAATTAACAGCATTACACATAAAGACGCCTACCCACTACCTAGAATTGAGGAATTATTAGCTGCACTTAAAACTGCTAATTACTTTTCCACCTTAGATCTCACTAGTAGGTATTGGCATGTTCCTGTGGCAGAGGCAGACAAGGAGAAGACAGCGTTTACCACTCCAATAGGTCACTGTGAATTCAATTACATGCCATTTGGACTCTGCACAGACCCAGGAACATTTCAACGGCTGATGGAGTGCTGAATGGGACACATGAACTTTGAGACGGTCCTGTTGTACCTGGATGATGTCATTGTTTTCTCCAAAACCTATGAAGATCATCTGGAACACCTGGCTGAAGTGTTTGAAGCTTTGTCCAATTTTGGCCTGAAGGTGAAGCCCTCCAAGTGCCACCTCCTGAAGCCCAAGGTGCAGTACCTCGGTCATGTGGTCAGTGCAGAAGGTGTGGCACCAGATCCTGATGAGGTCACAGTCATCCGGGACTGGCTGAAGCCCAGCAACCTTCATGAAGTAAGCCAATTCCTTGGACTGGTAGGCTACTACCAAAGATTCATCAAAGGCTTCACTGAAATAGCCACCCCTATGCAAAATCTTCTGGTGGGGCAGTCCAAGAAGACCAAACAGAAAAATTCCACCTTTGAATGGACTGAAGAGTTGGAAAGGTCCATCACCAGATTGAAGGTGGCTCTCACAGGAGATGAAGTTCTGGCCTACCCAGATTATGACAAACCCTTTGTGCTGTACACTGATGCCAGCAACGTGGGACTAGGAGCAGTACTGTCGCAGGTACAGAATGGGAAAGAAAGAGTGATCTCCTACGCCAGCAGGAAGCTGCGCCCCACTGAAAGGAACCCTGACAACTACAGTTCTTTCAAACTGGAGTTCCTTGCCATAGTCTGGGCTGTCACCGAAAGGTTCAAACATTACCTAGCCTCCACCAGGTTCACTATCTTCACGGACAACAACCCGTTGACGCACTTGGACACTGTAAAACTAGGAGCACCTGAACAGCGATGGATGGCCCGGGTGTCTAACTATGAGTTTACCATCAAGTACTGGGCAGGGCACAAGAATGCCAATGCTGATGTGCTGTCCAGAATGCCTAACCTACCAGATGCAGGAGAAGACCCTGAGGCTCTTGAGGAAATAGCGTTACCTCCCTTCCACCGGCCACTTGCGCCCAGCGTGCTCAAGGAGTGAGAAACCGACGGTCTGGCTTGAAGGAGGTCACCCTGAATCCATTGCCCCATCATGACTGGGCAGAAACGCAAGATAGTGACCCTGCAGTCCGCCTGGTGAAGGAGCTACTGTCACAAGCTGACTCACGCCCAGAGTCAGATGCTCCTGAAGAAACCCAGCAGTTGTGGAAGGAAAGAGGTCGGCTGTTCATTTATGAAGGGAAGCTGTGTCGGAGGAGTATCAATGCCTGCACTCATGAGCTGGTTTGGCAGGTGATAGTCCCAAAGAGAGAGGCATCAATGGTCCTGGAAGCATACCACAATGGAGCTGGACACTTCGGATGGAAGAAGTTGGAAGCATTGCTCCGAGAGAGGTTTTACTCTGCTGGTATGAAGATAGCCATTGAGAGGTGGTGCCGGGAGTGTGGACAATGTAACCTGCGCAGAAAGGATCGAAACAGCCAGAGAGCTCCTCTGCAGCCAATCATCACCAAACAGCCACTTGAGTTGGTAGCCCTGGACCATGTGAAGCAGGTTCCAAGCCGGTCAGGCTACATCTATGCTCTTACCATTGTGGACCACTACTCAAGATTCCTGGTAGTTGTGCCTTTCAAAGATCAGACAGCCAGGATAGCAGCCAGAGCATTCCAACAGCACTTCTGTAGACCACATAGATATCCTGAAAGAGTGCTTACAGATCAAGGTGCAGCTTTCGATGCAGAAGTGTTCCAAGAATTCTGTAACTTGTATGGTTGTAAGAAGATCCGGACAACACCGTACCACCCACAGACCAATGGCATGTGTGAGAAGATGAACCAGGTAGTGATTGACCTACTGAAGACTTTGCCCTTGGAGGAGAGTAATCTGTGGCCAGAGAAGTTGCCAGAACTGGTAGACCTCTACAACCATATTCTAGTGAATTCCACCAACTGTACCCCAGCCTACTTAATGAGAGCAAAACCTGGTAAACTGCCTATTGATTTGGACATGGGAGTCCTTACGCCCAAAGTAACGTCACCAGATGCTGACTGGGATACAGGAAGACAACAACAGTACAGAAGAGTTCAAGAATGTGTGGAAAAGAGTCTAGCCCAGGCAAGACAAAAGCATGAAAAGCTTTACAATCAACATCCACCTGCCGTTCCTTTGTCGCCAGGAGAACAAGTCTTAAAAAGGAAGAGAAGATTGCACAAATTGGATGATCAGTGGGAATCTGAACCTTATACCATTCTGCCCTCAAACTTTGATATTACCAAGGTATGCCTTATTAGCAAAGATGGAGGAGAAACCTCAGCAGCAATATCAAGAGATCGCCTGAAAATATGTCCTGACCTGCTGAAGGAAAGAGTGGAAGAACCAGATAACATCCAACCTATAGAGGAAGAAGAAAAGGTCAGCACCATACTTGGAATACTGCGAATTGGACCAAAGTAAATGATGCTATAGTGGTGCCAGTGTTGACATTTCCCCAATTGGTAGCACAGGAAGACGTGACTCAAGGAAATCCTGAGGATCAGGAAAATCAGGCAGCAGATGCCACACCAGCAGTGGAGCCAGAGAACCCTCTCCCTGCCAGTGGTGAACCTGTTATGCCCCTGGTGAGTCTAAGAGTTCACAGACAATCTAGGATCTCTGTGCCATGCAGAACCCACAGTAGTGTATCCAGTACATTACCCACTACACCAGTATTACGCAGGTCTACCCGCATTACACAAGGGATACCACCCATCAGATATCGTATATAGATAAATGTAAATGTTGAAATTGTATGTGTATATATGTAACTGTTTTTCAAGTTTTGTGCCTACAGGTAACCTGTAAGAGTTTCCTTTAGATTTGCCAGTTTTATTTTATGGACATTGTACCACAGGACTTGTGTGGTCAAAAACTTTCCTGTATATATTTCAACATTTGCCCAGGAATGGACCATGGACATTGATGCTGGACTTATCATCATAGGACCATTTTTGAAGCTCTTGGTTTTTGTAACTTTTTCATTTTTAACTCTTGTACAATTATTATTGTTTAACGGTTTATATTTGTCATGTTTTTGTTCAGCCCAGGAGTGCTGACTTGCACTAGGGGGGAATGTGGCACCCCCAGGAGTATGGTCACCACAGTGGCTTTGCCTTCCTCCAGGGGAGGGTAATGCCAGGCTTGGAGGCAATGATGGGTCTCTCTCACAGTCAATCTATGCATGCAACACAGTTCCACTCTGGGCCAGCAGGGGGAACTCTGAACCGGGATTAAGGGGAGGAGTGCTCTCTGAGGGCCAAGAGGAAGGGGTGGTTAGTTAGTTAGTCTGCGGAGGGTGAAGTGTGCAGACGTGTGGAAGGAGTGCTGAGATAGAGCGTAGAGGACGAGCTCATCTCTGGAGAGAGCGCATGAACTGGAGTCTGGTCTCCACGGTTGTACGGATACTAACGGTCCTGCAACAGACACCAGAGGAGTAGGAGGCTGTAAATGTCCTGCTCCCATCTAAGACTTGAGGGCACAACAGCAGCTTGGATAGTGAGCCGGGACTCAGGAGAGAGGAGTCCCCGAGAGAGGCTACAGCTGTCTGCTGTGCAAGTGAGGTTCTTGAGAACATCTGTCTGGAGGAACTCCAGTGTAACTAAGTACTGGGAGTACTTCATTTGAATAAGCGCTAGTAAGGAGACTGCACAGCCCATCTGCTGAGAGAGAATCCCAGAATTGCTTCCAGGCTAGCCTGCTCCAATACCATCTGTAATCAGGACCCTGGACTGCAGTTACCAAATAAAGGTACAGAAATTGCACCCTGCTGTGTCTTGTCTGCTTCCTACCTTCCCGGCACCGCTACATCCCCGTGCCAACCACATCTACACTGCCCTGGGACTATAGCTTCACCTGTGGGGAGCTTTTACACCTTTGCTGCACCATACCATCATTCCCAGCGGATCTCCATGCAGCGTCGGCTTAACACCTCCCTTGCCAAGCACCACAGGTGGCGTCACGAACTATTCATCTAACTACATTCCACCATTCACAACATCTTCCTATTACTTGGGCGCCCAGGGCCACGGTCCGGGTTACCGCTGCTGTGACACATCCCACTGAGACCGGCCCGGTACCGAGTACCCCGCATCCCTGGGAGGGCGACCCAGATCCCCACAACCACACAGACTGTGCTGTTTGTTACATTTTGTTTTCACTTAAGGGGACTTTACACAGAGATATCGCTAGCGATATCGCTAAAGCGTCACCGATTTTGTGACGCAGCAGCGATATCGCCAGCGATATCGCTACATGTGATACTTACCTCCGACCGGCTCACTCACTTGCTATCGCTGATCGCGCAAGATCGTCCACATCCATTTCTCGTCATTGGCTTCCTGCTGGCGCCGACGAGCGAGCTATGGACACGGGCGGAAGACGGCGGTCATCGCTTCGTCTGAAAGGTAAGTAGGACCGCCGAGCATCGCTACATTGCTGGTGAGATCTGCCTGTGTGGCAGCTCACTAGTGACCATTTAGCGATGCACCAGCGATCCTGACCGGGTCGTATCGTGGTCGGGATCGCTGGTGCATCGCTAAATATAAAGGGGCCTTTAGGCCAGAAAGGCCTTGTTTATTTTTGCTAACTCTGCAGTGGCTTATGCAGCATTCTTAATAAACCAGTGGGAGTTTTAAAGAGACAGTATTCCTTAGTCTTCCTATGTGGGCAGCAGAGTGCCATAGTTTGCAAAATTGCCCCACTGAATTATTGGAGCTCAGCTAAAGTGCTGGAGCATGATGGTCAATAAAATTAAAAGAAGTTTTCAAAGAGTGGACTGGAAATTTTGTGCAAATGGCAATTTAGACAAGACCATGTTACTGTATGTTCAGAATAAATTCTTTAGAAAAATAATGTAATGGTGACTCAGAATTTGAGACGGCAGATAAGTTTAAATGTTATCTAAAGTTAATGGTTGTGTAACCAGTTATTTCACACGAATGAAAACTGCCAGAGGCCTAATATAAAAGCCAGCTTCACAGGGTCTGTTTCAGCAATGTCTCTAATGTAACACGTTAATAGGAATGTAAACTGAAACCTGATATTACGTTCTTCACATGGGTGGCATTTTCCCTCAGAGTATTAACGTGTGTTCCCATGATTTACTTTTCATGCATATAAGAAAAGAAAGAAATACCCGTATTACTTGCTGGGAGGGTGCTTGTATGATCATTTATTTCTAAAACTTGCAGTATGTTTTATATTTATGAGACATCAAATGCATTTTATAATCCATGAGTCTTATTACTGAGCCTTCAACAACTGCATACTGCCATTAGTGCATACTGCAGCCCTCCACCAATTGGCCTTTATGGCAGAGTGGCCCGACGGAAGCCTCTCTTCATTGCAAGACATATGAAAGCCTGCACAGAGTTTGCTAAAAAATGCATGAAGGACTCCCAGACTATGAGAAATAAGATTGCTTCTATTATAAAAGTGATTTCTCAATGTGAACCGCTAAATTGGATTAGAAGTCTTGTGACTGAGAAGTGGACCTGAGCGGCACTAGACACCAAGGAAGATTGAGATTGTTGAGTATAGTACACCACACATACACTACACCATATATATATTTACATAAATAAAAAGTGCTGAGGGCGTGCTTCCTTAATATTTTGATTAATGAAAATCTATGCTGCAGCCACACTAAATTTGGATTTAGTTTACAGCTAGTAAAACATTTTTAGTTTTTGTTTTCCAAACTAAGCGTTGAGTTAGGTACAGTTCTAAGTCTAAAACAGAAAAAACCTATTTTATAATAGTAAATGCTTGAATAGATATACATAAAAAACTAGAAAAATTGTATCTATCTATCTATTGTATATACTGTATATATATATATATATATATATATATATATATGTATATATATATATATACACAGTCATATGTTAAAGTTTGGGCACCCCTATTAATGTTAACCTTTTTTCTTTATAACAAATTTGGTTTTTGCAACAGCTATTTCAGTTTCATATATCTAATAACTGATGGACTCAGTTATATTTCTGGATTCAAATGAGGTTTATTGTACTAACAGAAAATGTGCAATCTACATTTAAACAAAATTTGACCGGTGCAAAAGTATAGGCACCTCAACATAAAAGTGACATTAATATTTTGTAGATCCTCCTTTTGCAAAAATAACAGCCTCTAGTCGCTTCCTGTAGCTATTAATGAGTTCCTGGATCCTGGATGAAGGTATTTGTGACCATTCCTGTTTACAAAACAATTCCAGTTCAGTTAAGTTTGATGGTGCCGAGCATGGACAGCCCGCTTCAAATCATCCCACAGATGTTCAATGATATTCAGGTCTGGGGACTGGGATGGCCATTCCAGAACATTGTAATTGTTCCTCTGCATGAGCGCCTGAGTAGATTTGGAGCGGTGTTTTGGATCATCGTCTTGCTGAAATATCCATCCCCTGTGTAACTTCAACTTCGTCACTGATTCTTGCACATTATTGTCAAGAATCTGCTGATACTGAGTTGAATCCATGCGACTCTCAACTTTAACAAGATTCCCGGTGTCGGCATTGGCCACACAGCCCCAAAGCATGATGGAACCTCCACCAAATATTACTGTGGGTAGCAAGTGTTTTTCTTGGAATGCTGTGTTTTTAGCCTCCATGCATAACGCCTTTTTGTATGACCAAACAACTCAATCTTTGTTTCATCAGTCCACAGGACCTTCTTCCAAAATGTAACTGGCTTGTCCAAATGTGCTTTTGCATACCTCAGGTGACTCTGTTTGTGGCGTGCTTGCAGAAACGGCTTCTTTCGCATCATTCTCCCATACAGCTTCTCCTTGTGCAAAGTGCGCTGTATTGTTGACCGATGCACAGTGACACCATCTGCAGCAAGATGATGCTGCAGGTCTTTGGAGGTGGTCTGTGGATTGTCCTTGACTATTCTCACCGTTCTTCTTCTCTGCCTTTCTGATATTTTTCTTGGCCTGCCACTTCTGGGCTTAACAAGAACTGTACCTGTGTTCTTCCATTTCCTTACTATGGTCCTCACAGTGGAAACTGACAGGTTAACTCTCTGAGACAACTTTTTGTATCCTTCCCCTGAAAAGCTATGTTGAATAACCTTTGTTTTCAGATCATTTGAGCGTTGTTTTGAGGAGCCCATGATGCCACTCTTCATAGGAGAATCAAATAGGAGAACTACTTGCAAGTGGCCACCTTAAATACCTTTTCTCATGATTTGATACACCTGAAGTTCAAAGCTCAATGAGGTTACAAAACCAATTTAGTGCTTCAGGAAGTCAGTAAAAAGTATTTAGGAGTGTTCAAATCAAGAAAATGATAAGGGTGCCCATACTTTTGCACCGGTCAAATTTTGTTTAAATGCAGATTGCACATTTTCTGTTAGTAAAATAAACCTCATTTGAATCCAGAAATATAACTGAGTCCATCAGTTATTAGATATATGAAACTGAAATAGCTGTTGCAAAAACCAAAATTGTTATAAAGAAAAAAGGTTAACATTAATAGGGGTGCCCAAACTTTAACCCCTTAAGCCCCAAGGGTGGTTTGCACGTTAATGACCAGGCCAATTTTTACAATTCTGACCACTGTCACTTTATGAGGTAATAACTCTGAAACGCTTCCATGGATCCCGGTGATTCTGACACTGTTTTCTCGTGACATATTGTACTTCATGTTAGTGGTAAAATTTCATTCAAATAACTTGCGTTTATTTATGAAAAAAACGGAAATTTGGCAAAAATTTTGAAAATTTCGCAATTTTCCAACTTTGAATTTTTATGCCCTTAAATCACAGAGATACGGCACACAAAAAACTTGATAAGTAACATTTCCCACATGTTTACTTTACATCAGCACAATTTTGGAGCCAAAATTTTTTTTTGTTAGGAAGTTATAAGGGTTAAAAATTGACCAGCGATTTCTCATTTTTGCAACACCATTTTATTTTTACGGCCCATATCACATTTGAAGCCACTTTGAGGGGTCTATATGATAGAAAATACCCAAAAGTGACACCATTCTAAAAACTGCACCCCTTAGGGTGCTCAAACCCTCATTCAAGAAGTTTATTAACCCTTTAGGAATTTTTTGAATATTTAAAAAAAATGAACATTTAAGTTTTTTTCACAAAAAAAATATTCAGGTTCAATTTTTTTTATTTTACCAAGGGTAACAGGAGAAATTGGACTGCAAAAGTTATTGTGCAATCTGTCCTGAGTACGCTGATACCTGATATGTGGGGTGGACCACTGTTTCGGCGCATGGCAGACCTCAGCAGGGAAGGAGCGCCGTTTGACTTTTTCAATGCAAAATTGGCTGGAATTCAGATCGGACGCCATGTCTCATTTGGAGAGCCCCTGATGTACCTAAACAGTGGAAACCCCCCACAAGTGACCCCATTTTGGAAACTAGACCCCCCAAGGAACTTACAGCGGTACAATTAAAAAATCATATTTTTTCCACAAAAATGATCTTTTCACCCCCAATTTTTATTTTGCTAAGGGTAACAGGACCATAAAAGTTATTGTGCAATTTGTCCTGAGTATGCTGATACCCCATATGTGGGTGTAAATGACTATTTGGGCGCATGGCAGAGCTCGGAAGGGAAGCAGCGCCATTTGACGTTTTTGGCAGGAATTGAGATCGAACACCATGTCGCGATTGGAAAACCCCTGATGTACCAAAACAGTGGAAACCCCCCACAAATGACACCATTTTGGAAACTAGACCCCCCAAGGAACTTATCTAGATGTGTGGTGAGAACTTTGAACCCCCAAGTGCGTCACAGAAGTTTATAACGACCGGGCGTGAAAATAAAAATATCGTATTTTTTCAACAAACATCATCTTTTAGTCTCCAATTTTTTTATTTTCCCAAGGGTAACAGGAGAAATTGGACCCCAAAAGTTGTTGTGCAATTTGTCCTGAGTATGCTAATACCTCATATGTGGGAGAAAACTACTGTATGGGCACACGTCGGGGCTCGGAAGGGAAGTAGCGACGTTTTGGAACGCAGACTTTGATGGATTGGTCTGCGGGTGTCATGTGCGTTTGGAGAGCCCCTGATGTACCTAAACTATAGAAACTCCCCACAAGTGACCCCATTTTGGAAACTAGACCCCCCATGGAACTTATCTAGATGTGTGGTGAGCACTTTGAACCCCCAAGTGCTTCACAGAAGTATATAACGCCTGGGCTTGAAAATAAAAAAATAATTTTTTTCCACAAAAATTATACTTTTGCCCCCAATTTTTTATTTTCCTAAGGGTAAAAGGAGAAATTGGACCCTGAAAGTTGTTTTGCAATTTGTCCTGAGTATGCTGATACCCTATATGTGGGGGTAAAACACTGGGCGCATGGCAGAGCTTGGAAGGGAAGGAGCACCATTTGACTTTTTCAACGCAGAATTGGCTGGAATTGAGATCAGACGCCATGTTGCATTTGGAGAGCCCCTGATGTTCCCAAACAGTGGAAACCCCTCAATTATAACTCCAACCCTAACCCCAACACACCCCTAACCCTAATCTGAGTCCTAGCCCTAACCCTAGCCCTAACCCTAGCCCTAGCCCTAACCCTAACCCTAGCCCTAACCCTAACCCTAATGGGAAAATGGAAATAAATACATTTTTTTAATTTATTATTTTTCCCTAACTAAGGGGGTGATAATGGGGGGGTTTGATTTACTATTTATGGCAGTTTTTATGTTTGGCGGCTGTCGCACGCTAAAAGACGCTTTTTATTGTAAAAATAGTTTTTGCATCACCACATATTGAGAGAGATAATTTTTCCGTATTTTGACCCACCGAGTCATGTGAGGTCTTATTCTTTGCGGGACGAGTTGACATTTTTATTGGTATCATTTTCGGGCACAAGACATTTTTTGATCGCTTTTTATTCCGATTTTTGGGATGCCGAATGAACAAAAACCAGCGTTTCATGAATTTCTTTTGGGGGGGTGCGTTTACACCGTTCCGCGTGTGGTAAAATTGATAAAGCGGTTTCTTCGGGTCAGTACGGTTACAGCGATACCTCATTTAGGTCTTTTTTTATGTTTTGTCGGTTTTTTGCAATGAAAATAATTTTATATAAAAAAATAGTTATTTTTGCATCGCTTTATTCTGCGAGCTATAACTTTTCTATTTTTTTGCGGATGATGCTGTATGGCAGCTCGTTTTTTGCGGACAAGATAACGTTTTCAGTGGTACCATGGATATTTATATGTGTCTTCTTGATCGCGCGTTATTGCACTTTTTGTTCGGTGGTATGATAATAAATCATTATTTTTTGCTTTGTTTTTTATTTTTTAAGGGGTTCGCTAAAGGGGTTAACTAATGGGACAGTTTTATAGAGTGGGTCGCTATGGACGTGGTGATACCAAATATGTGTACTTTTATTGTTTTTTTTATTTTCAAAAAATGAATTTATTGGGGAATATTTTTTTTTTTTTTTACTAATTTATTTAGCGATTTTTTTAAAATTATTTTTACACTTTTTTTTTTTTTTTAATTTTATTACATAGTCCCAGGTGGGATATCACTGTTCTGTGACAGATCGCTGATCTGTCACATCACAGATCACTGTGACAGATCAGCAATCTGTCACAGGCAGTTCTGCAGACTTCCTAATGCCTGCGCTTTGCAGGCAGTAAGGAAGTCAGCTCCCTACAGGCCCCCGAAGGCCCCGTCACCATCTTGGATCCAGGGGCCTGTAGGGAAGGAGTCCCCTGCAGCAGCGCTGTACATTGCGCTGCTGTGGGGGGCTCAGGGAAACACTGACGGAGCCCCCTCCCTGCCGATGCTTCCCTTTAACCCCCGGTACACCGCAATCGTGTTTGATCGTGGTGTACAAGGGGTTAACATGTCGGGGCGGTCCGTGACTGCCCCTGACACATTGTGCCGGGTGTCAGCTGTGATAATCAGCTGACACCTGGCCGCGATTAGCGGCTCTCACCACGTGGGCGCCGCTGACGCATTAGACGTACTATCCCGTCCTTGGGAATTAAGTAAATTAAGTCCCAGGGCACATGGACGGGATAGTACATCTAATGGCAGAAAGGGGTTAACATATGACTGTATATATATATAAATATATATTCACTAGCTGAAGAGCCCGGCGCTGCCCAGGCATAGTAACTAACTACGGTTAGTTATAACAAATTATAATGAATATGTATATATATACATATATATATATATAAAGCTGAGTGTAGAGCCCCGCCCACTCGGCATAGTCACATAGTCACATTCACTATAATATCCCACATCATCCCGTCAGCCAGAGCCACCGGACAACTACCCCTAATATCCCACATCATCCTGTCAGCCAGGGCCACCAGACAACTACCAGTAATATCCCACATCATCCTGTCACAGATGCCGGACTACTCCACCTAATATCTCACATCACCCCATCAGCCAGAGCCACCTGACTACTACCACTAATATCCCACATCATCCCGTCAGCCAGAGCCACCGGTGTTATGATTGAGTCACCGTAGGAGGCAAAAACAGAAATGCTAGCTAAGTCCAGAAAACCAGAGCAGTTGGAAGCTATCGGATTGCAGACCCCTGATCCTATCACAACAACTAACAGTAGCCGTGGGGGGTTCCTACGATGCCCTAGACCCCTTGATCACAGCCGGAGAAATAAATAGGCCTACAGAAAGAAAGGGGAAATCTAAACTGCCCCAGAGCAGACCCCAAAGCAATAGGCAGCCCCCAACATATAATGATGGTGAAGCAAGAAGAAAACACTAACACAGACAGAAAGACAGACTGAGCAAAAACGGGGCCCAAACTACCTAGATAGGAAAGGACAGGAAGGCTGCTGTCTGCAATCCGTGAAAAACCCTATGAAAATAAGAGCCAACAGACTGACAGTGAAAAAGGCCCTGAAGACGCTAGGCTTCAAAAAAGCTATGTCAGCACTCAGGAATATTCTGAAGACAGAGCAAAAGGCAAAAGGAGATTCAGCTCATCCCAGCAGGGAATGGCAGAATCCAGAAAAGCAAGGAAAACAAAAACAAAACATAAATGCAAACAGGCAAAGCAGAAAATTTAGCTTTAGGGAAGCAGGAATCAGACTGGTGTCCTAGAAGTCCACAGAGAAATCACCCGCAGGGCAGAAGGGCGTCGGCAGCCTTATATCCAGTCAGTGACTCCACTCAGCCAGTCATCCTCATTAGTCTCAGGTGCCTGATAATCAGGCTCATTACCTTCCTTTACCAGAATAGGGAGTTCACCAGATCTCAGTGACGAAGGGGAAAATGAACTCACAACACACCGGACTACTCCCCCTAATATCCCACATCATCCAGCCAGCCAAAGCTACCGGACTACTACCACTGATATTCCGCATCATTCCATTAGCCAGAGCAACCGGACTACTACCCCTAGTATCCCACATCATCCCGTCAGCCTGGGGTCAGAACCAGAGCACTGATTGGAACGTCCTAACTTCCATACTGGGAATCTCTTTAAGGGAGGCCTGGGGTCAGAACAAGAGTTCTGAGTGGATTTGTCCTGACTTCCATACCAATGATCCCTTTAATAGAAGCCTGGGGTGAGAATCAGAGCACTGAGGGATTTACCCTAACTTCCATACCGGAGATCCCTTTAAGAGAGGCCTGGGGTCAGTATCAAAGCGCAGTGTGGATTTGCCCTCACTTCCATACCGGGGATCCCTTTAAGAGAGACTGGGATCAGAACCAGAGCGCTGAGTGAATTTGCCGTGACTTGCATACCAATGATCCCTTTAACAGAACCCTGGGGTCAGAATCAGAGCGTTGAGGGATTTGCCCTATCTTCCATACAGGAGATCCCTTTATGAAAGCGTGGGGTGAAAATCAAAGCGCTGGATGGATTTGCCCTGACTTCCATACTGGAGATCCCTTTAGGAAAGGCCTGGGGTCAGTACCAAAGGGCAGAGTGGATTTGAACTAACTTCCATACCAATGATCCCTTTAAGAGACCCTGGGGTCAGAACCACAGAGCTGAGTGGAACGGTCCTAACTTCCATACCAGGGATCCCTTTAAGAGGGAAGATGTGCATATGGGATGGAGGATGTATTATGGGGCAGGGAGGGGGGGATTCATTTCTGTCATGTGCGCTCTGCTCCTTTCAGGGGGGCAGACAATGGCTGGGAGCTTATGTTCCCCAAGATGCTAGATTTCTTCCACCATGTCAGTGTCTGCTGAGGTGTTGTCAAGTGGGAAAACTTGCTCATAGCAACCAATCACAGCTCAGCTACTTTTAACCAGCTCTGGTGAAATGAGAGATGCTTATTGATTGGTTGCAATGAAAACTGTTGCTCATAGCAACCAATCACAGCTCAAATTCTTTTGAACAGCTCTGGTAAAATGAAAGATGCTTCGTGATTGGTTGGTGGTTGGTGATACACACACACATACATACATTCATATACGAGGGGAGATCCAAAAGTAATGATAATCAATAATAAACACAATGAATATAGTAAAAAAAAAAATTATTTTTCTACATAGTCTCCTAACAAGTCTATACATTTAGTCCATCTCTTTTCTAACCTTAGAATTCCCTTCGAAAAAAATTCTTGATCTTGACCCTCAAAAAACTCCCCAACAGCGGTTATCACGTCGCTATTGTCGTCAAATTTCTTGCCCCGGAGGTGTTCCTTGAGCCGAGGAAAGAGAAAGAAGTCACTGGGGGCTAGATCTGGTGAATAGGGGGGGTGTTCCACCAGTTCAAAGCCCGCTTCTTGAATGGTAGCCATGGCAACTGCAGCTTTGTGAGCCGGTGCGTTATCTTGGTGAAACAGCACTCCAGTCCGCAGTTTGCCGTGCCTTTTCTTCTTGATAGTCTCCCGCAATCTTCTTATTTGTTCTGCGTAGTAGGAGCCCGTAATAGTGGCTCACTTCTCCAAATAGTCCACCATAATAATTCCTTCAGCGTCCCAAAAAACGGACGCCATAACCTTCCCTGCTGAGCTTGACACTTTGAATTTCTTCGGCGTCGGTTCGTCGGCTCGTTTCCATGTCATCGATTGTTTAGTTTCGGGATCAAAGTGGTGGATCCAGGTCTCATCCATGGTCAAAAAACGTGACAAAAAATTCTCCTTGTCTGCTTGGAACTTTTCGAGATTTGCTATTGAAATGTCAACTCGTTTCTTCTTTTGCTCGTCGGTTAACATTTATGGCACCCAACGTGCGGAGACCTTTCTCATATGCAATTCTTTTGCAAGGATTCTTTGAATACTGCCATATGAGATCCCTGTGACCTCAGCTACATGCCTGATAGTCACTCTTCGATCTGCCAACACAACTTCTTCAACTTTTTTCACGTTTTCTTCATTGAGGGACGTGGATGGGCGTCCTTCGCGATGTTCATCTTCCGTCAATGTTCTTCCCAGCTTAAATTCCTTGGCCCAGCGTGCAACTGTGGAATATGGAGGATAAGAGTCCCCCAATGTTTCCACCATGTCGCTGTGTATGTCTTTGGTAGACATTTTTTTCAAGCAGAGGTATTTGATGACAGCTCTGAGCTCGTTTGTTTCCATTTTGATGTTCACTCCTTGGCAGTTCATATTCAAATGAATGTAGCTCCCGGGAATCGTGGCCTATTTAAGTGATATTTTTTTCCTGGACTAGTGGGTACCTAAGAGAGAAGAAAACATTTTATTTTAATTTCTGTGTGCAATAGAAATAACCGATTATCATTACTTTTGGATCGCCCCTCGTATATATATACATATATATATACTAGCTGATGAGCCTGGCATTGCCTGGGCATAGTAACCAACTGTGCTTAGTTATAACAAATTATGATTATATTGCACATAAAACATCTCACATCATATATTCAACACTACAGATTTGCAACACAAATTAGCTAAACAATTACCCAAGTATTGATAGTATTTTATTTTCAACTCATTCAAGAGCCTTTTGATAAACAGCATTTTTGGTTTTTCCTTTCAGTGCAAAGATGAACAGATTTTTGGCAGTTCCAACTCTTGAACAGAACACGTAAAGTTGACCATGAGAAAAGCATGGAGATTGCAAATCGATCCCTAGTACTTTCAAGGACTGTCCCTGAGCATTGTTAATGGACATTGCAAATAATAGTTGAACTGGAAACTGGAGGCGTTTAAATTAAAAAAACAAATCAGATGGAATGAGTGGAATTCTTGGTATGAAAATGTCCTCTCCTTTGGCACATCCTGTTTCTGAGCTGTATATCTAACCCTATCCTGTGTGATAATGTCTGCTGAGCTGTGTACCTAATCCTCTTCTGTGTGATACTTTCTGCTGAGCTGTGCATCTAATCCTATCGTGTGTTACTGACTGCTCAGCCGTGCATCTAATCCTATCCTGTGTGATACTGACTGCTGAGCAGTGTATCTAATCCTATCCTGTGTGATACCATCTGCTGAGCCGCGTACCTAATCCTATCATGTGTGTTACAGACTGCTCAGCCGTGTATCTAATCCTATTCTGTGTGATACTGACTGCTGAGCCGTGTATCTAATCCTATCCTGTGTGATACTGACTGCTGAGCTGTGTATCTAATCCTATTCTATTTGAACTGGAAACTGGAGGCGCTTAAAATAAAAAAAAACAAATCAGATGGAATGAGTGGAATTCTTGGAATGAAAATGTCCTCTCCTTTGGCACATCCTTTTTCTGAGCTGTGTATCTAACCCTATCCTGTGTGATAATGTCTGCTGAGCTGTGTACCTAATCCTCTCCTGTGTGATACTTTCTGCTGAGTTGTGTATCTAATCCTATCCTGTGTGATACTGACTGCTGAGCCATGTATCTAATCCTATCCTGTGTGATACTGACTGCTGAGCCGTCTATCTAATACTGTTCTGTGTGATACTGTGTGATGAGCTGTGTATCTAATCCTATCCTGTGTGATACTGTCTGCTGAGCCGTGTATCTATTCCTATCCTGTGTGATATTGACTGCTGAGCTATGTATCTAATCCTATCCTGTGTGATATTGACTGCCGAGCTGTGTATCTAATCCTATCCTGTGTGATACTGACTGCTGAGCTGTGTATCTAATCCTATCCTGTGTGATACTGGGCTCCCCCTGCAGTCGGTGTCAGAGGTTGTTCAGTGTTGGCACGGTAATAAATTATGTTATTTCCAGCTTTACAGAAGGACGATAACACCATAGAAAAAAGAATAATAGGCAAACTTGTTTGGTGAATTGGAATGCGTGGGATTAAATTTTCACCTCATAACATAGTCTATGACGCTCTCAGGGTCCAGACGTGTGACTGTGCAAAATTTTGTGTCTGTAGCTGCGATGGTGCAGATGCCATTCCCGGACATACATACATACAAACATACACACACACATTGCGCTAAATATATATATATATATATATATATACACACTAGCTGAAGAGCCCGGTGCTGCCCGGGCATAGTAACTAACTGTGGTTAGTTATAGCAAATTAAAATTATCCTCCATCCCATAGTCCCGTGCCCATATACCCACCATACATATCCACGATCCCATAGGCCCGTGCCCGTATACCCATCATGCATATCCTCCATCCCATAGTCGAGTGCCCATATACCCATCACACATCCTTCATCTCATAGTCCCATGCCCATATACCCGTCATACATATCCTCCATCCCATAGTCCAGTGCCCATATACCCATCACACATCCTCCATCCCATAGTCAACCATTATGACATCTTAATGAGCAGCGGGGCTTGCAACCTATGATGACATCAGCATCGCCATGGCAACCATTATGACATCATAATGAGGGGCGGGGCTTGATACACACACACTTTTTCCCCATTATATAGATAGGGGCAAAACTGTTTGGTGAATTGGAACGCACGGGGGTTAAAATTTCACCTCACAACATAGATTAGGACGCTCTTGGGGTCCAGACTAGTATTGATCATTCCGATAACGCAAATATCGGGTATCTGCCGATATTCGCGGTATCGGAATTCCGATACCGAGTACCGATATTTTTACAATATCGAATACCGGAATCGGAAGTTTCCATAATGCTATCAGCCAATTGTGTTAGCCATGTTAACTAATGGCATGGCTGTGATTGGCTGCTGAAATGATGTCCTCATGATGCGCGGTCTGAGCGGGCCTGCCGTGGGTCTGTACGGGCCTGCCGGGGGTCTGTGTGGGCCTGCCGGGGGTTTGTGCAGGCCTGCCGGGGGTCTGTGCGGGCCTGCCGGGGGTCTGTGCGGGCTGCCGGGGGTTTATGAGGGCCTGCCGGGGGTTTGTGAGGGCCTGCCGGGGGTCTGTACGGGCCTGTCGGAGGTCTGTACAGGCCTGTCGGGGGTCTGTGCGGGCCTGCCGTGGGTCTGTGTGGGCTGCCGGGTATCTGTACGGGCCTGCCGGGGGTCTGTGCAGGCCTACCAGGGGTCTGTGCGGTCTGCCGGGGGTCTGTGCGGGCCTGCCGGGGGTCTGTGCGGGCCTGCCGGAGGTCTATGTGGGCTGCCAGGGGTCTGTGCGGGCCTGCCGGGGGTCTGTGCGGGCTGCCGGGGGTCTGTACGCGTCTGCCGGGGGTCTGTACGGGCTCCCGGGGGTCTATGCGGGCCTGCCGGGGGTCTGTACGGGCCTGCCGGGCTTATGTGTGGGCCTGCCGGGGGTTGTGTGTGTGCAGGCATCGTCTGATGGGACTACAAGTCCCATCGGGCTATGCCTGCTACAATGACAGTGATTGACACATTAGCCAATGATGGGACAGTAGTAGTCCCATCATCCGGCTAATGTGTTGAATGTAAAAAAAAAAATCCATACATACTACTTACATACATACTACATTCATACAACATACATACATACTTCATATATACTACATTCATACAACATACATACATACTACATACATGCTACATATATACTACATTCATACAACATACATACATACTACATACATGCTACACATATACTATATTCATACAACATACATACATACTACATACTACATACATACTACATATAAACTAAATTCATACATCATACATACTACATAATACATACATACTACATATATACTACATTCATACAACATACATACTACATACATACTACATATATACAACATTCATACAGCATACATACTACATAATACATACATACTACATATATACTACATTCATACAACATGCATACTACATACAAACTACATATATACTACATTCATACAACATACATAATGCATAATACATATTACATACATGCTACATATATACCACATTCATACAACATACATACTACATACTTACTACATACATACAACATACATACTACATACTAGATACTTACTACATACATACATACAACATGCTACATACATACAACATACATACCACATAAAATACATTCATACATTCATACAATACATACATATAGACATACAGTACATATAACATAGAGTACATACTCACCATCACTTGTCACTTTGATCCCCGAAGCCAGTGTCATCTCACTGTAAAAAATATTAAAATAACAAACAAGCAATATACTCCCTGATCCGCAGAAATCCACGAGTGTCCCACAACGATCTCCTGCAGTGCATCACTGAGAGGTTACTATAGTTCACTGGTCTCACTTTATGCAAAAGCTGCGTGGGAACTTTCTCACACAGCAATGCCAAAAGTGAGACTAGGGACTATTTATTACAGTGAAGGAGGAATACAGTGCGGAAGGATACCTACCTACCGTCATTGTATTCCTGGTGCCCCTAGAGAGCGGTCGAATCAGCTGATGCTGATGTTCTCCACGGGAGATCGTCGTGGGACACTCGTGGATTTCTGCGGATCAGGGAGTATATCGGTTGTTTGTTATTTTAATACTTTTTACAGATGACACTGGCTTCGGGGATCAAAGTGACAAGTGTGGTGAGCATGTACTCTGTTATATGTACTGTATGTCTATATGTATGTATTGAATGTATGAATATATTGTATGTAGTATGTATGTAGTATGAATGTTGTATGTCTGTAGCATGTTTTATGCATGTTGTATGTCTGTAGTGTGTATGTAGTATGTACTATGTATGTATGTTGTATGAATGTAGTATATATGTAGTATGTATGTATGTATGTTGTATGAATGTAGTATATATGTAGTATGTATGTAGTATGTATGTATGTTGTATGAATGTAGTATATATGTAGTATGTATGTATGTATGTAGTATGTATGTATGTTGTATGAATGTAGTATGTTGTGAGTTCATTTTCCCCTTCACTACTGAGGCCCGAGGAACTCCCTCTTCTGGTGAAGAAAGGTAGTGAGCCTGATTGTCAAGCACCTGGGGCTGATGATGATGACTGGCTGAGTGGAGTTAATGACTGGATATAAGGCTGCCGACGCCCTTCTGGCCTGCGGGTGATTTCTCTGTGGACTTCTAGGAAACCAGTCTGATTCCTGCTCATCTAAAGCTAAGATTTCTGCTTTGCCTTTTTGCATTAGTGTTTTGTTTTCCTTGCTTTTCTGGATTCTGCCATTCCCTGCTGGGGTGAGCTGAATCTC
Organism: Dendrobates tinctorius; assembly: GCF_039654945.1. Taxonomy (NCBI): domain Eukaryota; kingdom Metazoa; phylum Chordata; class Amphibia; order Anura; family Dendrobatidae; genus Dendrobates; species Dendrobates tinctorius. Next base: position 15,027,197 of record NW_027361766.1, on the reverse strand, counting down.
CTTTTGCCTGTTGCTCTGTCTTCAGAATATTCCTGAGTACTGACATAGCTTTTTTGAAGCCTAGCGTCTTCAGGGCTTTTTTTACTGTCAGTTTGTTGGCTCTTATTTTCATAGGGTTTTTCACGGATTGCAGACAGCAGCCTTCCTGTCCTTTCCTATCTAAGCTAGCGTGGGCCCCATCTTTGCTCAGTCTATCTTTCTGTCTGTGTTTTGTTCTTTCTTCTTGCTTCACCGTCATTATATGTGGGGGGCTGCCTTTTGCTTTGGGGTCTGCTACGGGGCAGTTTAGATTTCCCTTTCTGTCTTTAGGCTATGTAGTCCTCCGGCTGTGATCGAGGGGCCTAGGGCATCATAGGAGCCCCTCACGGCTACTGCTAGTTGTGTTGATAGGTTCAGGGGTCTGCAATCCGATAGCTGCCAACTTCTCTGGTTTTCTGGACTTAGCTAGCATTTCTATTTTTGCCTCCTACGGTGACTCAATTATAACAGTAGTATATATGTAGTATGTATGTAGTATGTAGTATGTATGTATGTTGTATGAATGTAGTATGTATGTATGTTGTATGAATGTAGTATATATGAAGTATGTATGTAGTATGTATGTATTATGTAGTATGTATGTATGTTGTATGAATGTAGTATATATGAAGTATGTATGTAGTATGTATGAATGTAGTATATATGAAGTATGTATGTAGTATGTATGTATTATGTAGTATGTATGTATGTTGTATGAATGTAGTATATATGAAGTATGTATGTAGTATGTATGTATGTTGTATGAATGTAGTATATATGTGTAGTATGTATGTATGCATGTTGTATGAATGTAGTATATATGTAGTATGCATGTATGTAGTATGTATGGGTTTTTTTTTTACATTCAACACATTAGCCGGATGATGGGACTACTACTGTCCCATCATTGGCTAATGTGTCAATCACTGTCATTGTAGCAGGCATAGCCCGATGGGCCTGCTCACACACACAACCCCCGGCAGGCCCGCACAGACCCCCGGCAGCCCGCAGAGACCCCCGGCAGGCCCGCACAGACCCCAGCAGCCCGCACAGACCCTCGGCAGGCCCGCACAGACCCCTGGCAGGCCCGCACAGACCCTCGGCAGGCCACACAGACCCCCGGCAGGCCCGCACAGACCCCCGGCAGGCCTGTACAGACCCCCGAGGGGCCCGTACAAACCCCGCCCGCACACACAGACACACACAGTGTCCGCACACGCACCACCCACACTCTTCCCCCTCCCGACCTGGATGTGCAAGTAAAGAAAGGGTTTATTTTCATTCCGATATTTGTGCCCCATTGACTTGCATGGGTTTCCGGTTTCGAATCGGCGATACCCGATACTTTTTAGGTATCGGTCCGATCCGATCCAATCCGATCCGATACTTCATGATATCGGATGGTATCGCTCAACACTAGTCCAGACGTGTGACTGTGCCAAATTTTGTGGCTGTAGCTGCGACAGTGCGGATGTCAATCCAGAACATACACACACACATACATACATACATACACACACTTGAGCTTTATATATATATATATATATATGTAGTATATATAGTGGTGAAAATAAGTATTTTGCAAGTTTTCCCATGTAGAAAGAATGGAGAGATGTATAAATTTTATCGTAGGGACTCTTCAACTGTGGGAGACAATCTAAAAATAAAAAGCAGAAAATCACAGTGTATGATTTTTTTTAGAAAACTAAACTACATTTTATGGCATGAAATAAAGTATTTGAGATAATGGAAATTAATATCTGGTACAGAAATTTTATATGGAATTACAGAGGTCAGATGTTTCCTGTAGTTCTTTTTTTTTTTTAACCATACAATACCAGTGATTAGTGTCATAATAACATCCAAATAAACAAAAAATAGACTTACAAACTTGAGCTCAGTCTAATGAAGGTGCTCCCACCACCCCAACACACGTTTCGTGATAGTCACTTCCTCAGGAGTCACGTGTTGGGGAGGGGGGATAAGTGTATTATAGTGCAGACAAACCAATGAAATTGTGATAACGCATGTGTAAGTTCTTGACGCATCCTGTAGTTCTTGATCATGTTTGCACACACTGCAGAAGGGATTTTGGCCCACTCCTCCATACAGATCTTCTCCAGATCTTTCAGATTTCAGGGCTGTTGCTGGGCAACATTGAGTTTCAGCTCCCTCCTAAGATTTTCTATTGGGTTCAGTTCTAAAGACTGGCTACACCACTCCAGGACCTTGAAATGCTTCTTATGGAGCCACTTCTTAGTTGCCTTGGCTGTGTGTTTTGGGTCATTGTCATGCTGGAAGACCAAGCCACAACCCATCTTCAATGCTCTTAATTCAATATGGTGCAGTTGTCCTGCCCACTTTGCAGAAAAGCACCACCAAAGTATAATGTTTCCTCCACCATGGTTCATGGTTGGCACGGTGTTCTTGGGGTTGTACTCATCCGTCTTCTTCCTCCAAACACAGTGAGTGGAGTTGATGCCAAAAAGTTTTATATTGGTCACTTGTGACCACATGACCTTCTCCCATGCCTCCTCTTAACAAACTTCAAATGGGGGGTGACATGCGCTGGAGTGAGCAAGGGAACCTTGCATGCCCTGCAGGATTTTAATCAATGACGGCACAGTGTGTAACTAACGATAATGTTTGAGACCGTGGCCCAAGCTCTCTTCAGGTCATTGACCAGTTGCTCCCAGGTAGTTCTGGGATGCTTCCTGACCTTTCTGAGAATCATCCTTACCCCACAGGCGAGATCTTTCATGGAGGCCCAGACAAAGGAATATTGACATTCATCTTGTGTTTCTTCCATTCTCAAATAATTGTGCCAACAGTTGTTGCCTTTTCACCAAGCTGCTTGCCTATTGTCCTGTAGCCCATCCCAGCCTTGTGCAGCTCTACAATTTTGCCCCTGGTGTCCTTAGACAGCTCTTTGGTCTTGGCCATGGTATAATCATGTATGGTCTAATGAATTGTGAAACCATGCAGAAGAGCAACAATATATTTTTTTTTTAAAAAGCAGTTCAAAAGAAGTAAAGATTCATAAGTGAAAAGATGCTAGTTGTACTTCCCTCAGTTGATGCCCAAATTTGCAGTATCCCGAAACACAGTGTCTGCAAATTGAGATTCTGGCTTGGCTTTTATCCTAAGTCATGTGACAAGGCTCATTAAAGGGTCAACATTGACTTTTAGGATTGCTACTTCCAATAGGTGGCACTAGAGTTCTAGTCCTCTTCCTCTCTGAAGAGGCAATTTGCATAATTAGCACATTTCCCAGAGGAGCTTTGCGGCTTTAAGTCTCCTCATCTCAACATGCTTAGCATGTCATTCTCCGCAAGGAGAAATGATACTTCTTGGATATCGGTCAGACGTCTCTCTCACAGCCAAACCAGATCTCACACTTTGCACTGACGAGGGGCAGTAACCTGAAACACAGTGCCTGCAAATTGAGATTCTGGCTTGGCTTTTATCCTAAGTCATGTGACAAGGCTCATTAAAGGGTCAAACATTGACTTTTAGGATTGCTACTTCCAATAGGTGGCACTAGAGTTCTAGTCCTCTTCCTCTCTGAAGAGACAATTTGCATAATTAGCATATTTCCCAGAGGAGCATTGCGGCTCTCCTCAACTCGACATGCTTAGCATGTCATTCTCCGCAAGGAGAAAAGATACTTCTTAGATATTGATTTGGTAAGGTACACACCGGTCTATATAAGATCTCACAGCGCACGTCAGATTAAATGAGAATCATGAGGTCAAATGAATTGTCCAAGGAGCTCAGAGACAGAATTGTGGCAAGGCACAGATCTGGCCAATAATTTTTGCAGTACTCAAGGTTCCCAAGAGCAGAGTGGCCTCCATAATCCTTAAATTGAAGAAGTTTGGGACCACCAGAAATCTTCCTAAACCTGGCCATCCAGGCAAACTGAGCAAATGTGGGAGTAGAGCCTTGGTGAGAGAGGTAGAGAAGAACCCCAAGACCACTGTGGCTGAGCTGCACAGATGCAGTAGGGAGATGGGAGAAGTTTCCCAAATAAACTATCACTGCAGCCATCCATCAGTCAGGCCTTTATGGCAGCATGACCTGATGGAAGCCTCTCCTCACTGTAAAATATATGAAAGCCAGCATAGAGTTTGCTAAAAAACACAAACACATGAATGACTCTCAGACTATGAGAAATAAGATTCTTTGATCTGATGAGACGAAAATAGAAAATTGTTGGTGATAATTCAAAGCGTTATGTGCGGAGAAAACCAGGCACTGCTCTTGATCTGCCCAATACAATTCCAACAGTGAAACATGGTGGTGGCAACATCATGCGGGGGGTGTTTTCCAGCTGCAGCGGCAGGGCAACTGGTTGCAATTGAAGGAAACATGAATGCGGTCAAGTACAAAGATATTCTGGATGAAAACCTCTTCCAGAGTGTTCTGGACCTCAGTCTTGGCTGAAGGTTCACCTTCCAACAAGACAATGACCCTAAGCACACAGCTAAAATAACAAAGGAGTGGCTTCAGAACAACTCTGTGACCATTCTTCACTGGCCCAGCCAGAGTCCTGACCTAAACCCAATTGATCATCTCTGGAGAGACCTGAAAATGGCTGTCCACCAACGTTCACCATCCAACCTGACAGAATTGGAGAGGATTTGCAAGGAAGAATGCAGAGGATCCCCAAATCCAGGTGTTAAAATCTTGTTACATCATTCCCAAGAAGAGTCATGGGTGTACTAGCTCAAAATGGTGCTTCTACTCAATACTGAGAAAAGGGTCTGAATACTTATGACCATGTGATATTTCAGTTTTTCCTTTTTAAGAAATGTCTCCATTTTTTTGCAAAAAATTCTACATTACTGTTTTTTTCAGCCAAGATGGGGTGCAGAGTGTACATTAATGAGAAAAAAATGAACTTTTTTGAATTTACCAAATGGCTGCAATGAAACAAGGAATGAAAAATTTAAAGGGGTCTAACTCCTGTAGATATCAGATACTTTGCTGGCATGGTGTGCTGGCCAAAAGAAGAGATGGAAGCTGCAGATGTGAAGATCCAGAAGTTCCTTACAATGCAAGGAGGTTTCCACCCCAAGTCTAACACCCAAAAATTGTATAAAAACAGAAAAGAGGGTGGTCGAGGCTTGATATGTGTCCAAGCTAGAGTAGAGCGAAACGGGTCGAAAAAATTCAAAAGTCGCCGACTTTTGGCAAAGTCGGGTTTCATGAAACGAAACCCGACCCTAGGATGAGGTCGGCCACGAGGTCGGCGACTTACGCGCCAAAGTCGCGTTTCAAAAGTTTGTTTTGCGCTCTTTTTCAGCCAATCAGGATCCACGGACAATGTGGGCAACGTGATGACCTAGGCACGGGTCACCACCATCTTTCAGAAGGGCATGCAAGTGATTGGCTTGCTTTGGTGGGCGTCACAGGGGGTATAAAAGGGCGTGCACGCCGACCGCCATCTTACTTCTGCCGATCTTAGTATAGGGAGAGGTTGCTGCTGATTCTGTAGGGAGAGCGTTAGGCAGGGAAGAAGACAAAAGAACTGCTTCTGCTGCTAGCGATTTGGCCTGCACAACACACAAGTCACTGTGTGTGCAGTGCAAGGGGAGGCTATATTGTGGTGTATCAGTGGTGTTGGTTGTTGGGCTGCCTTCTAAGGCTTCCTGACACGCTGGCATTGCTGTTTACCCACTGCTCCGCAAACTGCTTTTTTAAAAGCAATCCAATCTCCCTTATCCTCTAGTCACTTTGGTCACAGCTGTGCCATCGAGCGTGTCACATAGCGCTCAGATATCAGTGGGCCTCACACAATCCACAAGTGTCCAAAAGTGTACGCAGAGATTCAAAATCTCCATTATCCTCTCGTCACTTTGGTCACAGGCAGCTGTGCCATCGAGCCTGTCACATAGCGCTCAGATATCAGTGGGCCTCACACAATCCACAAGTGTCCAGTGTCCAAAAGTGTACGCAGAGATTCAAAATCTCCATTATCCTCTCGTCACTTTGGTCACAGGCAGCTGTGCCATCGAGCCTGTCACATAGCGCTCAGATATCAGTGGGCCTCACACAATCCACAAGTGTCCAGTGTCCAAAAGTGAACGCAGAGATTCAAAATCTCCATTATCCTCTCGTCACTTTGGTCACAGGCAGCTGTGCCATCGAGACTGTCACATAGCGCTCAGATATCAGTGGGCCTCACACAATCCACAAGTGTCCAGTGTCCAAAAGTGTACGCAGAGATTCAAAATCTCCATTATCCTCTCGTCACTTTGGTCACAGGCAGCTGTGCCATCGAGCCTGTCACATAGCGCTCAGATATCAGTGGGCCTCACACAATCCACAAGTGTCCAGTGTCCAAAAGTGTACGCAGAGATTCAAAATCTCCATTATCCTCTCGTCACTTTGTTCACAGGCAGCTGTGCCATCGAGCCTGTCACATAGCGCTCAGATATCAGTGGGCCTCACACAATCCACAAGTGTCCAGTGTCCAAAAGTGTACGCAGAGATTCAAAATCTCCATTATCCTCTCGTCACTTTGGTCACAGGCAGCTGTGCCATCGAGCCTGTCACATAGCGCTCAGATATCAGTGGGCCTCAAACAATCCACAAGTGTCCAGTGTCCAAAAGTGTACGCAGAGATTCAAAATCTCCCTTATCCTCTCGTCACTTTGGTCACAGGCAGCTGTGCCATCGAGCCTGTCACATAGCGCTCAGATATCAGTGGGCCTCACACAATCCACAAGTGTCCAGTGTCCAAAAGTGTACGCAGAGATTCAAAATCTCCATTATCCTCTCGTCACTTTGGTCACAGGCAGCTGTGCCATCGAGCCTGTCACATAGCGCTCAGATATCAGTGGGCCTCACACAATCCACAAGTGTCCAGTGTCCAAAAGTGTACGCAGAGATTCAAAATCTCCATTATCCTCTTGTCACTTTGTTTACAGGCAGCTGTGCCATCGAGCCTGTCACATAGCGCTCAGATATCAGTGGGCCTCACACGATCCACAAGTGTCCAGTGTCCAAAAGTGTACGCAGAGATTCAAAATCTCCATTATCCTCTCGTCACTTTGGTCACAGGCAGCTGTGCCATCGAGCCTGTCACATAGCGCTCAGATATCAGTGGGCCTCACACAATCCACAAGTGTCCAGTGTCCAAAAGTGTACGCAGAGATTCAAAATCTCCATTATCCTCTCGTCACTTTGGTCACAGGCAGCTGTGCCATCGAGCCTGTCACATAGCGCTCAGATATCAGTGGGCCTCACACAATCCACAAGTGTCCAGTGTCCAAAAGTGTACGCAGAGATTCAAAATCTCCATTATCCTCTTGTCACTTTGTTTACAGGCAGCTGTGCCATCGAGCCTGTCACATAGCGCTCAGATATCAGTGGGCCTCACACGATCCACAAGTGTCCAGTGTCCAAAAGTGTACGCAGAGATTCAAAATCTCCATTATCCTCTCGTCACTTTGGTCACAGGCAGCTGTGCCATCGAGCCTGTCACATAGCGCTCAGATATCAGTGGGCCTCACACAATCCACAAGTGTCCAGTGTCCAAAAGTGTACGCAGAGATTCAAAATCTCCATTATCCTCTCGTCACTTTGGTCACAGGCAGCTGTGCCATCGAGCCTGTCACATAGCGCTCAGATATCAGTGGGCCTCACACAATCCACAAGTGTCCAGTGTCCAAAAGTGTACGCAGAGATTCAAAATCTCCATTATCCTCTCGTCACTTTGGTCACAGGCAGCTGTGCCATCGAGACTGTCACATAGCGCTCAGATATCAGTGGGCCTCACACAATCCACAAGTGTCCAGTGTCCAAAAGTGTACGCAGAGATTCAAAATCTCCATTATCCTCTCGTCACTTTGGTCACAGGCAGCTGTGCCATCGAGCCTGTCACATAGCGCTCAGATATCAGTGGGCCTCACACAATCCAAAAGTGTCCACTGTCCACAAGTGTACGCAGAGATTCAAAATCTCCATTATCCTCTCGTCACTTTGGTCACAGGCAGCTGTGCCATCGAGACTGTCACATAGCGCTCAGATATCAGTGGGCCTCAAACAATCCACAAGTGTCCAGTGTCCAAAAGTGTACGCAGAGATTCAAAATCTCCCTTATCCTCTCGTCACTTTGGTCACAGGCAGCTGTGCCATCGAGCCTGTCACATAGCGCTCAGATATCAGTGGGCCTCACACAATCCACAAGTGTCCAGTGTCCAAAAGTGTACGCAGAGATTCAAAATCTCCATTATCCTCTCGTCACTTTGGTCACAGGCAGCTGTGCCATCGAGCCTGTCACATAGCGCTCAGATATCAGTGGGCCTCACACAATCCACAAGTGTCCAGTGTCCAAAAGTGTACGCAGAGATTCAAAATCTCCATTATCCTCTTGTCACTTTGTTTACAGGCAGCTGTGCCATCGAGCCTGTCACATAGCGCTCAGATATCAGTGGGCCTCACACAATCCACAAGTGTCCAGTGTCCAAAAGTGTACGCAGAGATTCAAAATCTCCATTATCCTCTCGTCACTTTGGTCACAGGCAGCTGTGCCATCGAGCCTGTCACATAGCGCTCAGATATCAGTGGGCCTCACACAATCCACAAGTGTCCAGTGTCCAAAAGTGTACGCAGAGATTCAAAATCTCCATTATCCTCTCGTCACTTTGGTCACAGGCAGCTGTGCCATCGAGCCTGTCACATAGCGCTCAGATATCAGTGGGCCTCACACAATCCACAAGTGTCCAGTGTCCAAAAGTGTACGCAGAGATTCAAAATCTCCATTATCCTCTCGTCACTTTGGTCACAGGCAGCTGTGCCATCGAGACTGTCACATAGCGCTCAGATATCAGTGGGCCTCACACAATCCACAAGTGTCCAGTGTCCAAAAGTGTACGCAGAGATTCAAAATCTCCATTATCCTCTCGTCACTTTGGTCACAGGCAGCTGTGCCATCGAGCCTGTCACATAGCGCTCAGATATCAGTGTGCCTCACACAATCCAAAAGTGTCCACTGTCCACAAGTGTGTGCAGAAATTCTAAATCTCCCCTGTCCTATAGACACCTTTTACCTTGTTTTACATTACTATATAGTTTGTTGGATTTTGTCTACATTTCTACCAAAAATGAGGAAGGCTGGTGGAAGAGGCCGTGGAATTGGGCGGGGGTTGGCAGCTGGTAATGATGGTGTTGGTGGTGGATCTGATGGTAGTGGCAAGAGCAAAATAGGACCGAATGCAGGAGGTGCTGACCCTGCGTCATCGTCTGGCTACATAAGGCCTCGAACGCTTAGTTTTCTAGGAGTTGGCAAACCGCTTTTAAAGGCAGAGCATCAGGAAAAAGTTTTGTCTTACATTGCTGACTCAGCCTCCAGCTTTATCGCCTCCTCTTCTTCAGTTGTAAAAAGTAAAAGCACTGAGTCGTCATTGGAGGCTCATGTTCATGAACCACACCTTTCCTTGTGTCCTTCACCCCAACCAAGATTGAAGGATGACGCAGGCCATACTACTGATTACTCCATGGAGCTGTTTTCACATACCATGCCTGGATTATCAAGTGAAATGGTGAATTACCCAGGCCAAGATGAATCTGACATGGAGTGCACTGATGCACAGCCGCTGATGGATGATTCTGCTGGTACATTCACTCAGAGCACTACATTGTCCTCGCAGTGTACAGAGCCAGATTTTGACCCTGATGAGACTCAGGTGCCCCTTCCCGCACACTATACCACCATACACGGTGACACAGAGAAAGGTGCACATGACATAGAAGAGGAGGTGATGGATGACCCAGTTGTTGACCCAGATTGGCATCCATTGGGGGAAGAGGGTGCTGCTTCAATAGCTCAGATGAGGAGCATCCACAGCAGACATCGACATCGCAACAGCTGTTATCTGGCAGGCCCGGAGAACTCCAAAGACAGGTTCCAAACATCAAAAGAGTTGCTGGACAGCTTGTCCAGAGGGTCAAAAGATCACAGCGTGCTAGGCCGCAAAATGTCTGCCAAAGTAGGAAGAGTGCAGTGTGGCACTTTTTTGAACAAAATCCTCATGATCAGGCCAAGGTTATCTGTAAGAAGTGCGCAAAGACCTTTAGCCGAGGGAAAAATCTGAAAAATTTGAATACCAGTTGCATGCTTAGACATTTAACCATCATGCACTTGCAAGCGTGGACACAACACCAAACCTCAAGTGCCACATGTGCAACTGATCACAACGAAGGTAGTCAGCAACGCTACATTGTTTCCCCCACTGTAAGCCCACCGGTTAGCACAGCAGCAAATGTTGAGGTGTCGTTGCAAGGCCACAGCAGTCAGGGAATCCCACTGTTATATCAACGAAAGACTGATTCTAGGCCATCAGAAAGAACACCAACTCCATCACCATCATCAACCCTCTCTCAGTCCGCCCTGTCCACCGCTACTTCCACCATATGCAGCTCTCAAGTCCAGCTCACCCTCCCAGACACTATGAGTAGGTCAAGAAAGTACTCAGTCTCTCATCCACGTACACTGGGTTTGAACGCCCACATTGCCAAACTAATCTCGTTTGAGATGATGCCCTTTCGGTTGGTGGAAAGCACAGCTTTCCGCGAACTCATGGCCTATGCAGTACCACGCTATGACCTACCCAGTCGCCACTTCTTCTCTCGCAAAGCCATCCCAGCCCTCCACCATCATGTGAAAGACCGCATTGTCCATGCACTCAAGCAGTCAGTGAGCGGAAAGGTGCACCTCACAACTGATGCATGGTCCAGTCGGCATGGCCAGGGCCGTTACGTGTCCATCACTGCGCACTGGGTTAATGTGGTGGATGCAGGGTCCACAGGGGACAGCGGTGGTGGGACAGTGCTGCCTAGCCCATGGTATAGGAAACAGTTGGCTGTAGGCGTTCGACCCTCCTCCTCCTCCTCCTCCTCCTCCAGAAGCGAAAGCTCGTCCACAGAGCGCAGTCGAACGAGCACTCCATCTGCAGCTGCCACTGTTGCACATGATGTGTCCCCCTATCGAGCAGCTAGTGGAAAGCGTCAGCAGGCTGTGTTGCAGATGATGTGTTTGGGCGACAGACACACCGCCGAGGTGCTGGCCGAGTACTTGAAGTGACAAACTGAGTCATGGCTGGGCAGTGTACATCTTGAGGCAGGCAAGGTAGTTAGTGATAACGGCCGTAATTTTGTGGCAGCCATAGCCCTTTCAAAACTCAGCCACATACCTTGCTTGGCTCACACATTGAACCTGGTGGTGCAGTGCTTCCTCAAAAATTATCCGGAGTTAACAGCCCTGCTCCAGAAGGTGCGAAGACTGTGCGCGCACATCCGCTGGTCGCCTGTACACTCCATTCGTATGCAGAAGCTGCAGTGATTGCTCCACCTTCCCAACCACCGCCTCATTATCGACATTGCAACAAGGTGGAACTCCACCCTGCACATGGTGGAGCGGCTGTGCGAGCAGAGGCAGGCCATAATGCATTTGTGGGAGGATACACGGCCAGGCACTTTGAGAGCAGACATGGAGTTGACAGGCGTGCAGTGGTCGAAGCTGAAAGACCTTTGTAAAGTCCTTCAGTGTTTTGAGGAATGCACACGGCTGGTAAGCGCAGACGACGCCATCCTAAGCATGAGCATCCCACTTATGCGTCTGCTCATGCAAACTTTGACGCACCTTAAGGAGCAGGCGTCTGCAGCCAATGTTGATGAGGAGGAAGAGGAGGAGGGAATCCTTGATGACATTCAGCCATTGTCTGCTCAGGGACCTCTCCTGGACGAGGTGGAGGAAGAAGAGGAGGAGGAGGATGATGGGGATGATTACTTAGGGGAGGAGGATGCATCTCGTGGGGCAAGTGAAAATGTTGGCGTGGCAAGGTCTGGTACAGGGTTTGTGCGTGACTGGAGGGATGTGGATTTGCCAGAAAGTGCTCCTCCACCCAGCACTCGCAGTGCATCATTGACACCGGGAACATTGGCCCACATGTCAGATTATGCCTTGCGGATCCTAAAAAGGGACCCCCGCATTGCCAAAATGATGAACAATGACGACTACTGGTTGGCCAGCATCCTGGATCCACGCTATAAAGGCAAATTACAAAACATCATGCCACAGGAGAACCTTGACCTAATATTGGCTAATAAACAAGCAACTCTGGTAAATCGGTTGCTTGAGGCATTCTCAGCACACAGCAGCGGTGATGGTTCTCACACGAGCCGTACGGGCCGGGGGCAGCTTGGCAGAGGTGTTCGTGGTGCACATAGCAGAAGTGGCGTTGGAGACAGGGGTTTCATGACAATGTTGTGGACTGATTTTTCAAATACCGCTCACACAACTGGTAATACTGCATCGATGGAAAGTGACAGGAGACAGCAGTTGTCAACTATGGTTACAAACTACTTTTCCTCCCATATCGATGTTCTCCCACACAGGTCATTCCCCTTTGACTATTGGGCCGCTAAACTGGACACCTGGCCTGAATTGGCCCAATATGCCTTACAGGAGCTCGCTTGCCCAGCTGCAAGTGTGCTATCGGAAAGAGTCTTCAGTGCAGCTGGATCAATCCTGACAGAAAAAAGGACCCGTCTGTCAACCCAAAATGTGGATGATCTAACCTTCATTAAAATGAACCACGCATGGGTTTCCAAGGATTTTGTCCCACCTTCCCCTGATGACACATAGGGTGACAGAAAAATGGCTTGCTTTGGTCCACCTCTTCCTGGTACTTCACCTATTTCGCCTTTTGCATCAGTTGAATGTCCAACATCAACATATGCCACTTTCTAAAACTCCCTAACTGTGCTGCCTCCCCCCCCATGGCCGGGGTCACCACCTAGCGCACGACACCGTGCGAGTGCCGTTGCCCTGGACAGGTGGGTAGGCCGACTCTTGGGCGCGGGCACTGGCACAGGGTCCCTCATAGTGCAATCAAGTGTCTCTGACGGTGGTGGTGCACACCCGCCGTCAGACACACCGCTGTACTATGAGTGGCCCAGTGCCAGTACCGACGCCCACGAGTGGGCCCCCCTTGCTTGGCCAGGGCCCCAGCATTTGCAATCTTTACCTCTTCCTGCTCCTCCGCTGTGTAATCTGGGCGTCAAATCCATACTGTGCCTGACACCGTCTGAGCCTGCCTCCTGAGACATATATTTTGAATGTGTACGCTATCCATACATGTTATCCGGGGATACGGTACCCCTTCTAACCTTTGTGCAATGACGTGCAATCCATACTGGGCCTAACACCGTCTGAGCCTGCCTCATGCTGTATAGACATATATTTTGAATGTGTACGCTATCCATACATGTTATCCGGGGATACAGTACCCCTTCAAACCTTTGTGCAATGACGTGCAATCCATACTGGGCCTAACACCGTCTGAGCCTGCCTCATGCTGTATAGACATATATTTTGAATGTGTACGCTATCCATACATGTTATCCGGGGATACGGTACCCCTTCTAACCTTTGTGCAATGACGTGCAATCCATACTGGGCCTAACACCGTCTGAGCCTGCCTCATGCTGTATAGACATATATTTTGAATGTGTACGCTATCCATACATGTTATCCGGGGATACGGTACCCCTTCTAACCTTTGTGCAATGACGTGCAATCCATACTGGGCCTAACACCGTCTGAGCCTGCCTCATGCTGTATAGACATATATTTTGAATGTGTACGCTATCCATACATGTTATCCAGGGATACGGTACCCCTTCTAACCTTTGTGCAATGACGTGCAATCCATACTGGGCCTAACACCGTCTGAGCCTGCCTCATGCTGTATAGACATATATTTTGAATGTGTACGCTATCCATACATGTTATCCAGGGATACGGTACCCCTTCTAACCTTTGTGCAATGACGTGCAATCCATACTGGGCCTAACACCGTCTGAGCCTGCCTCATGCTGTATAGACATATATTTTGAATGTGTACGCTATCCATACATGTTATCCGGGGATACGGTACCCCTTCTAACCTTTGTGCAATGACGTGCAATCCATACTGGGCCTAACACCGTCTGAGCCTGCCTCATGCTGTATAGACATATATTTTGAATGTGTACGCTATCCATACATGTTATCCGGGGATACGGTACCCCTTCTAACCTTTGTGCAATGACGTGCAATCCATACTGGGCCTAACACCGTCTGAGCCTGCCTCATGCTGTATAGACATATATTTTGAATGTGTACGCTATCCATACATGTTATCCAGGGATACGGTACCCTTTCTAACCTTTGTGCAATCACGTGCAATCCATACTGGGCGTGAGAACGGCTGGCGAGCTGTTAAGCAAGCTACAGCACCTGTCCAGACAAGTACAGGGATTCCCTAGCGAGGAGACTTATTTGATTGTTTTCTATGTTGGGACAGCAATTTTTGGGGAGCACTATACTCTGGAGAATGATAGATGGGGCCCACCATACACTGGAACATTCCAAAGGTGGACATCAGACACTGGAGCAGCATTTACAGGGCCCATTATACACTAGAGCAGTAGAAATGGGGCCCATTTTGTTTGGAGCATTATTTGGGCCCATAAGACAGTGGAGCTTCATCCATGGGGACCAACATATACTGTAGCATTATGTGGAGCTCATCATATACTGTTTCAAACATTATATGGGACCAATGATTTTGTATGGAGAAATAGATGGGCCTCGTCATGAGATGTAAAAAGTGAGGTATTTTTCATTGTACTATACCGCTATTTCTCTGCCGTATCGGAGCATGATGAGTTGTGGTATGTGTTAAAGGGGCGCTCTTTCGCCCAGGGCACATGAAAACCTGCAGCCAGCCCTCCCCCCCCCACAAATTTAGCCAAATAACCCCCATTTTTCAGTGCGTAACTTGTATTATGAAGTTAATTAAGGTTGACAAGCTTAAGTAAGAAGAATTGATGCTTTTGGCATTCAAATGGGCACTGTAGGTGTGTTTCCTGTCCTCCTCTCACTGCCGACTTTTATTCCCCATTGACTTACATTGGGTTTCGTGTTTCGGGACGACCCCGACTTTTCCCTATAATCGGACGATCTTGCTCGACCCGACTTTTGGAAAAGTCGGGTTTTACGAAACGAAACGCGACCCTAAAAAAACAAAAGTCGCTCAACTCTAGTCCAAGCCATCATCACGGTTGAAACAAAGAGTATCGAGTAATATATAATTTAAATGGTGCCAAAGGGAGAGATACTGAGAGAGAGTCTAAGGCAGCAACAACAACATTCCTGGAATGAAGAACAGGAATATAAAATACCATGGCAAGCAGCTGCACAGGATGTACGATTGATAGAAAGCCGAGGTGGCTAATATGGGAAAAATCTTACTAATGGCTGGTAAAAGCTGGGCTCCAAGTTAGTACAGATGAACTGATCATAGTGGCACAAGAACCATCACCAAATGCCAGATCCATAGAAACAGGGATCTACCATACAAGACAAGACCTAGGTGCAGTCTAAGCAAAAAAGGCCTTGGAAATAGTCCAACTCATAGTTGCAGGATGCAACATTCAAGCAGAAAAGCCTTAGGCTGTGTTCACACACAGCGTATTTTAGCGGTTTTTACCGCGGTTTTCACTATAAAACCGCTAAAAATAAGCTTCCCAGTCATTTCTATGCATTTTGCACTTTGTGCACATTGATGCGTTTTTTACCGTGAAAAAAAAACGCATCGCGATAAAAAACGCAGCATGCTCATTAATTTTGCGGATTTTTCCGCGGTTTTGGGTTCTTCCATGCGGTTTGAAACCGCTGCGGAAAAAAATGCATCAAAACCGCTCAAAAACCACCGCGGAAAAAGAGGTGCGGTTTCTGGGAAGGGATTCAGGTTTTTGAGCAGAAATTTTCTGCAACGTGTGCACTTAGCCTTATACCGAACAGCACAACCAAGTAGTGGGAATTGTATACCGGAACATCTGCACAGCAAATGAGCTAAGTCCTCCTGAGTCCAGATGGGAGACCCCAGAAAAAGTTATGGAGAATGTAAGGGCTAAAATCTTGTGGGATTTCAAGATGCAGATGGATAAGCAAGTGTTGTCTGGTCTTCTACTGATGGCTGTGAGGTTTTTTTCATCCATAATGTTTTTTTCTTGCACTGTTAAATCTCTGTTGTTGTTGTTATGTAATTGTGTATATTTTTTCTACAACTGTATTATGTTTTGTGGTTCCATGGTCATTCTGTTTCTTGTCTGTGAGAGCTTTATTTGTTATTTTAGCTTGACTATTTATTTTGCCCATAGGATACGCCACTCTATTTGGTCATTCAACCATACATTTAATTAGCCTTTCTTGGGCACCTTTCCACTTTAGTAAGTTTTGAATATTTTTACTTGATGTATATTGCAAAAACACTAATTTTCACATATTTTATTGTTGTTTCAAAAACACTTTTCATTACACAAAATAACTTTAACCCCTTCACGCCGCAACCCTTTTTCGTTTTTGCTTTTGTTTTTCGTTCCCCTTTTTCCCAGTGCCATAACTTTTTTATTTTCTGGTCAATATGGTCATGTGAGGGCTTATTTTTTGCAGAACGAGTTGTACTTTTGAAGGACACTATTGGTTTCACCATATCTTGTACTCGAAAACAGGAAAAAAAAATCCAAGTGCAGTGAAATTGCAAAAAAAGTGCAATTCCACAACAGTTTTTTTTATTTTTATTTACCATGTTCACCAAATGCTAAAACTGACCTGGCATTATGATTCTCTGGGTCATTATGAATTTGTACATGCCAAACATGTAAAGATTCTTCTTGTTTAATTCTGAATGGGGCGAGAGGGAGGGTGATTTGAAATTTTACATTTTTTTAGATTTTTAAGGGGGCCAACACTATCATTTTTTAGTTTCTTACTATTTATGTAGTTAAAGAATAAATTGTGAAGTTGAACGAAATGTATTGGTTATTTTAAATTTTTGTGGAAATTCAAAAACTGAAAAGAGGGGCGTGCAATATTATTCGGCCCCTTTACTTTCAGTGCAGCAAACTCACTCCAGAAGTTCATTGTGGATCTCTGAATGATCCAATGTTGTCCTAAATGACTAATGATGATAAATATATTCCACCTGTGTGTAATCAAGTCTCTGTATAAATGCACCAGCTCTGTGATAGCCTCAGGGTTCTGTTTGAAACACAGAGAGCATCATGAAAACCAAGGAACACAACAGGCAGGTCCGTGATACTATTGTGGCAAAGTTTAAAGCCTGATTTGGATACAAAATGACTTCCAAAACTTTAAACATCCCAAGGAGCACTGTGCAAGCGATCATATTGAAATGGAAGGAGTATCATACCACTGCAAATCTATCAAGACCCAGCCGTCCTTCTAAACTTTCATCTCAAACAAAGAGAAGACTGATCAGAGATGCAGCCAAGAGGCCCATGATCACTCTGGATGAACTGCAGAGATCTACAGCTGAGGTGGGACAGTAGGATAACATTCAGTCATACACTGGCAAGAAGAAAGCCATTTCTCAAAGACATCCACAAAAAGTATTACTTAAAGTTTGCAACAAGCCATCTAGGAGTCACACCAAACATGTTGAAGAAGATGCTCTGGTCAGATGTAACCAAAATCGAACATTTTGGCAACAATGCCAAACGATATGTTTGGCGTAAAGGCAACACAGCTCATCACCCTGAACACACCATCCCCACTGTCAAACATGGTGGTGGCAGCATCATGGTTTGGGCCTGCTTTTCTTCAGCAGGGACAGGGAAGATGGTTAAAATTGATGGTAAGATGGATGGAGCAAAATACAGGACCAAAAGACCTGAGACTGGGATGGAGATTTGTCTTCCAACAAGACAATATTCCCAAACATAAAGCAAAATCTACAATGGAATGGTTTACAAATAAACATATTCAGGTGTTAGAATGGCCAAGTCAAAGTCCAGACCTGAATCCAACCGAGAATCTGTGGAAAGAGCTGAAAACTGCTGTTCACAAATGATCTCCATCAAACCTCACTGAGCTCGAGCTATTTGCCAAGGAAGAATGGGCAAGAATTTCAGTCTCTCGATGTACAAAACTGATAGAGACATACCCCAAGTGACTTGCAGCTGTAATCGCAGCAAAAGGTGGTGCAACAAAGTATTACGTTAAAGGGGCCAAATAATATTGCATGCCCCACTTTTCAGTTTTCCCCAAAAATTTAAAATAACCAATAAATTTTGTTCAACTCCAAAATTGTGTCCCTCTTGCTGTTGATTCTTCACCAAAATTTACATTTGGTATCTTTATGTTTGAAGCATATGATGTGGGAAAAGGTTGAAAAGTTCCAGGGGGCCGAATACTTTCGCAAGGCACTGTAAGTGATTAGAGGACTTTATTCTTCGGGTCGGTGTGATTACAGCGATACCCGATTTATATTGGGTTTTTATGTTTGACTGCTATCACACACTTAAAAACTCTTTTTTTTGCCAAATAAAGTTTTTGCATCGCCATATTTACAGAGCTATCATTTTTCTTTTTATCTGCTAGCTGAGTCATAATAGGGCGTTTTTTGCTGAACAAGTTGATGTTTTTATTGGTACAATTTTTGGACACAGTACATTTTTTGATCACTTTCCTATTCCAATTTTTGGGAGGCAAAATGAACAAAATGCAGCAGTTCAGAAATTTTATTAATGCCGTTCAACATGTGATAAATTTGATAAGACAATTTTAATCTTCGGGTCAGTACAATTAGAGAGATACCTCATTTATTTCATTCTTTTTTATTTTTTGTGCTTTTAGAACTTGAAAACTATGTTATAGAAAAAATAATTGTTTTTGCATCATTCTAGTCTGATAGGTGTAGCTTTTTTTTTTCCTCTGATAGAACTGTATGGCAACTTGTTTTTTTTGCATGACAAGATGATGTATTCAGCGATACCATTTTTATTTCTATTTATGCTACTTTTTTATGGCATTCACTCAAGGGGTTAACTAGCGGGGCAGATTTATAGGTCAGGTCGTACCAGATGTGGGGATATCAAATATGTGTACTTTATTTTTTTTTCTTTTGTTTTTTTAAATAAATACATGTATTTATTAGACTAATGTTTTTCTTTTTTTATTCTTTATTTTGTGATTATGTTTATAAATGTTTACAATTTTTTAAAACTTTTTTTTTAATTTTTTTTTTCCTAGTTCCAGGATGGGACATCAACTTTCCCGTCCTGATTACTGACCTAAGGGCTCATCCTCACTTGTCAGAGACTCGCTCGATTCTCGTGCAAGTCTCTCGCATGAAAACCTGGCACTGCCGCCGGCACTGAGACTGGAGCGTGCGGCTACATGTATTTCTATGCAGTTGCACGCTCCGGTCTAAGTGCCGGCGGCAGTGGCAGGTTTTCATGCGAGAGACTCGTACGAGAATCGTGCGAGTCTCTCGCAAGTGAGTATGAGCCCTAATACTAATACTCTACATTGCTTTTGATTGTGATCGGCACTTCGTACTTGTACATCGGTTTTACATGTACAGCGAATGTCGTAAAGGGGATATTGGTACTCTTACCACAATGTAAACAGGGAGGAGAAAAATCCTAAACTTTTTTTCCCCCTCAAGAGTTGGAACGATGTTGGCAATATTATTATATTTTTTACATGACTTATTGATCTTTTTTTATATGCTCATATAGAGGAAGATCAGTCTATCAAATGGAGAGAGGCGGGGAGAAGCCAGTTGGGGACTGCATTGAATTAGCCAGCTGAAACACCATAGTCCCCTGTTTGCCCTTCAATGTATGTTTCCTCTGAAACACTTTTGCGTTTCAAATTAAAACATGCCTGGCAAAAAAAATAAAATAAAAATAACATATAAATGCACGATGTATAATATTTATTTTTTATAGCTTGCCAGCCTGTTTCCTCATGCCTTCTGGTGTTCTCAATTACCTTTTACGAAGTCAATTTTGCAAGAAATAAAATCTGACAATATTCATGCAATCAGTGAGGAACATCAATGCAAACGATTTCTTTTTGTCAAATGGATCATAAGAAAAAAAACACCAACTTCTATTAAATCGTTGTGGCATCCTTTTTAGTTTTTTTTTTTTTATTTCAAATTTGTAAATTAAAGGGGTAAACCTCAAAATGTTATAACCAGAATAGTAAAGCATAAAAAAAAAAACCAACCCATTTTGAAAAGTATTTAATAAATAGTCTCTTTTTTTTACAGTAAAAATTTTAAATATATCATGCAGTCCATATAATTTAAAATAATTTACAGGCTGAGGTAGGGGTGGGGAGAGGATGGAACAGCAAGAAGTGTCTACTTATGGTCGGCCCTTCCTGCTGAGTACACAGACACATGCTGTATCTATCCGAATGAACCTCCACGCTGCTTGCTTCCCTTCCATCGTCAAAGCTTTGACAAATGTATGCGTCGTGGTGCAATAGGAGTTCCAATGCTTTGAATCAATACCACGACATCCACTTGAAACTGGCTTTGGATCTCTACACCTGGTTTCAAAAAAGTACTGCTTAAAAACGTTATTATTAATATTGACTTCCCCCAACACAGTTACTTCTTTGCCCTTGATATCAGTGGCCGTGGTTTTTTCACCAACCCACATACTGACGCTATCGCATACTGAATACTCCCCACGATGAAGCACTGGATGCACCGTTCTTTTCGCTCTGATAGTTTTATTGAGCGATTCCTCATCATCCAAATATTCCAAGTTTCGTAGGTCCTCCGACAATGGTGGAGGTTGGGTGCTAAATAAAACCCTGGGAGAGCGAAATTTCCTCTTTCTGAAAAGTTTAGGGTCAACTGTAATGTTGTGAGAAGATGCAGGTTCATTTGTCTCTAGTCTTCCATGATGTCGGTGAAGAGACTTCGTTCGATGCGTGTGATGATGCTGAATACGATGTTTTGCTGATGAGCCGGCTGGGGCATGGTCTTTAGTCTTTGGTGCAGCCTGTATGCCGATCAGAAATGCAATAATCAGAGTGTAGTACAACATGGACATTACTCTTTCCGCCTAGAAATGAAAAAAAAGAAAAAAACATAGTAAAAAATATGACAATAACATTGATTGCACATTGTCAGTAACATTATCAGCAATAGTCCTGTGTTGCACAATTCAGTAAGATATTTGTATGCAAAAATTAGGGGAACCATTCCTAAAATTGCATTAGTGAGTACCTGTTCAAATTAGAAATTTTAAAGGGAAAATATAAAAATAACAAATAACCCTGATGTTATATGATAAAATTTTGGCTACCCCAACAATACAATATGCATAGAACATGAAAGAGGTTGTCCACGTTTATCAAACGTCTGCCCATAGGCTCAGATAAATAAGACAACTAAAAGAAACGGTAACTGGCTGCAGCTCCATTGATCTCACGGCCACAGCCAAACAAAGACCAGGACAGCAGTGTTGGATCTAGCTGGGGCAAGTAAATCTCAATTTAATTTTTTTTTCTTTTGCACCAAATAGAGCTTGTTGGCAGAAGATAGCTGAAAGCAGACAACCACTTTAATAATAAAATGGTGTGCAGTAAGTTATAGAGCTCCTGGTAGAACACGTGTAGCAGCAATTATGACTTGATGTTTTAGACTGGTCCTCCATGTCCCAGGCCTCGCTCAGCACTGTATCTCAGGCTTCGTGTAAATACATAAATAAAAAGGTGAGTCCAAAACATGAAAATGTTACCTGGTTTTGTCTTCCCTGCTATTGTATACAGCTAAAAATATGGAAACTGCTAGAAAGAAGGTTAAATAGAGTCTTAAGTTTTATATTTTAGATCAGAACATGGCGTGAACCCAAATTTAGAAAACTACATCTAACTGCCCTTAAATGGTCACTGTTATTTATTCCATTGGATGTAACATAAATCAATACTCCAACCAAATAAATATATATTATCTAAACTTATGAGCCATTTCTTTCACTTTTGTTGAACCCATTAATCTAACTAAAAATAAAATAAAATCCATATTTCTGAAAGCAAAGATGCCATATGAATAGGTAACTATAATTTGGTCTCTCAGTGGAGTCAATGGAGATAGGAGGATATGCGAGTAGCAGAGAGACTTTCTAGAATTGATTATTTATCTCAGCTTATGCTGTATTCACAGCTACACTGGTCAGACCTGCTCTGCAATATCATCCATGGTGCCACTGGCCTCTGAAAGAGAGCTATATAGAGATAGAGGAGCAATAACTAACTCGGAGACAACTGAAAACTACAGATAGAGAATGGAAGAATTCAATGTGAAAATGTTCCTATATATTGATGGCAATAAAACTATAGCAAATATAACGGTTTAAAAGCAGATTAAATTGGTCTACTGTATAGTCATTTTATGTATTATACTTAGGTCACCACTTAAGTGGTCTCTTCTCGTGACATTTAGCTCCCTTTTATCCATTGATAAGGTAAGGGGAATCAGTCATCACAGGGAAAATGGTCATTGTATTCTCACTTCTGTCCGTGAAAATAAAGCCTTACATTTCTCAATAAAATAAATTGCTTAAACCAATTGGTTAGAAGAGACGGAAAAGGCCTTTATGGTGCAAGCCTTTGATTACCAGTAGAAAGTCCGGAGAGATCATTTTCTATGCCCTATTAGGTTATGCGAAGCAGACAACCTCTTATAAAGGAACCTTTCACCATAAAATTGCAGTTCAGTCTGCAGGCATTATGCTATAAAGCAGGGAGAGCGGAGCAGATCAATATATAGTTTTGTGAGAAAAGATTCAGTATAATCTGTGTCTTAGTCATTTAAATCTCTGCTCATTCTGGGATTTTTGGTCCAGTGGTCGGTGCTATCATTGATTGACAGCTATATGTATACCCGATACCTTCCCTCACGTAATCTCCGGTCCTCCCAAGACCTCCTTCTCTCCTCCACACTTATTCGCTCCTCACCCAACCGCCTCCAAGACTTCTCCCGAATTGCCCCTATTCTCTGGAATTCTTTGCCCCAACAAGTCCGACTATCAACCACATTTGAATCTTTCAGACGGAACCTGAAAACCCACCTCTTCAAGAAAGCCTACAGCCTGCAATGACCCCGCTACCTCCTTCTCTCTCACCACTACCGGTGATATCACCTCAACCAACATCGGAACCGCTGCAACCCCCCAACCTACTGTCTCCTTCCCCACCATCCTGTAGCATGTAAGCCCGAAAGGGCAGAGTCCTCTCCCCTCTGTATCAGTCTGTCATTGTTAGTTTGTTTACTGTAAGTGATATCTGTAATTTTTATGTACAGCACCATGGAATCAATGGTGCTATATAAATATAATAATAATAATAATAATAATAATAATAATAATATTATGTATACTTATACAAAGAAAGCTGTCAATCACTGATAGCACAACCTACTGGACCAAAAATCCAAGAACGAGCAGAGGATTAAATGATGAAAATACAGGTTGTACTGAATCTTTTCTCACAAAGCTATATATAATCAATCGTCTCAGTCCCTCCTGCTCTATAACATCGTGCCTGAAGACAGGGCTGCATTTTATGGTGACAGGTTCCTTTCAAGTTCCTAAATATTATCCAGTGACATGTCTTTGTAAAAGAACTAACATAATAATAACTAGATAAAAAGAATCATTCTACTTGATTCTGAAAAACATAGACAAAACCTAAGATGAAAACAAAATAACCAAATACCCTGTAGTGAACAACAAAATAGTGCATGAAAATCATATAGGATACTTGTTAACTAAGTACCCTAAGTATCCTATGTTGTTTTCACGCATTATTGCCAATTATTTATTTACTGAAGGGTATTTGCTTAATTTGTTTTCATCTTCGGTTTTGTCTGATTAGTGTGAACATGCGCCTACATGTTGCATGCACACCAACTTATATTGGAGTTCATCGCTTTAGGTTTTTGTTTAAAAAAAAAATAACAGGTAAAAGTTAAATAAACATTTTGTAAAAACAGAATATAATTATGCTGTCAGTTTGTATTAATGACAGGAATTGAGATAAATGGAAAGAATGCCTTCTATAGCCTGAATCACTGGTGATACTAATAAGATTTCCTTTACAATACGTAACACACATTCACTGCAGATTTACTCCGATATAGAGACAAAGACAAAAGATCAAAACTTGTCAATCAATCCGTGGTTGATAAACAAAGATTCTCTTTTCTAACCCTTTAATCCTATAAATTTGCTGCAATCCCATAATCCACCTGTTGAAAAATGATTACGTTGTCTGTAAAAAGTCATTTATAGATGTTTGTCTTGCCCAGAATTATTATGTCTACTACCACCTACACACATTGCTTACTCTCCTTATGGCCAAAGTAATACAGATCAGATGGCAAATTATGTGTGCCTGAATTTTAGCCCTGTTAAAGTTAACAAGTGACCTATTTGTCATGAGGAAGCTATTATGGAGGCCAGAAAATCAAAGCGTGGCCAGTTTTATACAGCACATCAAACACTTTCTGCATTTTTTTTTCTTGTGTGGAAATATCTGCAATATTCTAGTGTATAATCCAGAACAGCACTCACAGCGAGAGCTAGTCCAGCAAAGCAAAGCCGTATATATACACACTGCTGCATCTGTTTTGTTACTGTAAATACTGTACATATATAGCCGTGGAACAAAGCAAGAAAATAAAACACATCAATGAAAAAAGTAAATAAAATAGGCAAAGCGCACATTTACATGGCACCTTGCATATCAAGGTATCGGGAAGTTAAAGTATTAGGCAAAGATCACAGTTCAGTAATATACAGTATGTGCTCAGATCGGTATACCCAGCCTGACTGGTGTGTCTTCTTACCAGAGCTAACTGCCTGATTTAGGCCGCGTTCACACGATCAGTATTTGGACAGTATTTCACATCGGTATCTGTAAGCCAAAACCAGGAGTGGGTGATAAATACAGAAGTGGTGACGTGTTTCTATTAGACCGAGTTCACACGTGGCGTTTTTTTTGCATTTCCACGGCGGTTTTAACCGCGCGATTTTGCCGCGAAAATGCAAAAAATAAGCATCCCATGCATTCCTATGGGATTCCGCAATGCTGTGCTAATGCTGCGGTTTTTACCGCGGCGGAATCGCTTCGCGGTAAAAACCGCAGCATGCTCATTAATTTTGCGGAATCGCGGCGATCCCGCACCCATAGGAATGCATTGTTCTGCTTACTTCCCGCATGTGGCTGTGCACACCATGCGAAAAGTAAGCAGAACATTTGCAGATGGTACCCACGGTCCGGAGGAGAGGAGACTGTCCTCCGGGCTTTGGGTACCATATCCCTGTAAAAAATAGAATTTAAAATAAAAAATATTGTTATTCTTACCTTCCGGCATCCCGCGCAGCCTTCCCGCCTCTCTCCACGCTCCCGTTCCCAGTAATCCTTCGCGAAAATGCCCGCGATGACGTCCGTTCTCGCGGGATCGCGAAGTCTCGCGGTCATTTGCGCGACGTCATCGGGAATGACCGCGAGACATCACAATCCCGCGAGAACGGACGTCATCGCAGGCATTTTCGCAAAGGATTACTGGGAACGGCTGCGCGGGACGTCGGAAGGTAAGAATAACATCATTTTTTATTTTTTTTACATTTCATCTTTTACTACTGATGCTGCATAGGTGGCCTCAGTAGTAAAAAGTTGGTCACACTTGTCAAACACTATGTTTGACGAGTGTGACCAACCTGTCAATCAGTTCTCCAAGCGATGCTACAGATCGCTTGAAAAACGCTAGCATTTTGCAAGCTAAATACGCTTGCAAAATGCTAGTTTTTCTACGGGAAAATCGCGGGAATTTAAAATGCGATTTTCCCGCGGAATGGAATTCCGGAATTCTCGCGGTAATTTCCGCGAGAGTTCCAGTACGTGTGAACTTAGCCTTATACTTTTCCTCTGATTGTTCCACTCCTAGTTTACAAATGCTGTTGTAAAATACTGATTAAATACTGAAGGTGTGAACTTGGCCTTGGATTTATAAAAAGAAAACCCTCTCTCTGAAAATACCGATATAAAGCAAAAAAAAACAAACAAAAAAAACATTTTTTCTCAAAATTCTCATATTTTTCATCACTTAAATAGAAAAAAATAATGAAATTTTATCCCTGAAAATTGCAATAACCTGGACAATCATATTTCCAGATCAATTTTACAGCAAAATTAACACTGTATAAACAACTGCATTCCCAACCAAAAGAAAACAAAAAACATCTCGGAATTGCATTTTTGTTGCTACTTCATCCCTCTTGGAATTCTGAATTTTAGTATAATAAATGGTGCCATTCAAAATGACAGAGCTGGGTGCAGCAAAAAAAAAAAAAAAACAAGCCCTAGCTACGTCAACAAAGAAATAAAACAGTTCTGGCTCTTTGAAAAATGTCCCCATCGTTAAAGAATTAAAAACAATTAAACAGCTTCCAACATAATAACTAATAATATCTAAGCTTGTGTTAGAGTGCGAAAGGCTGTAGAGAAAATGTTAAGGGGTACTGTATGCCAAGGAAGGAAGAAGATGGAGCACTAGAATCACTTGACCAAACGTAAAAAAAATATGTCATTCTTAAAAATTGCACAATGCTTTAGTCAAGTGTATTTGTTGGAAAATGTTTGGTGCAACAACTCCATTCCTGTCTATGAGTGTTTAGTTGCTACATATTTATGCTGTTTATAAAGTAAGAACAAAAAAACTCCCAAAGGCTCACACAGGGAGAGAATGTGACTGTATTTCCTGTTTTCCTGTGTCTGTGTATGAGAGAAGCAGCCTGCTGTAGATGATGCACAGATAGAGACACACAAATGATTTATTCCTGATCTATTAAGCTTATCATATATTGTTCCGGTTTGTTCCTGAATAAAGAAGCTCTGTTATCACACGCTTGGAGAATATCCTGAATAATCCACTGCCAACAATATTGTTGGAGTTTTAGACGCTAAAAGATAAAAATAAGCTGAAAAGGAACCTGTCATGTACAGAAACATTATTTATTTGCAGATATGGGGTTAATCAGTAGTTAAATGGCATGACAGAACCTGTCACATGCTGCCATGCTGGATGTATCAGGCACTAGCTGCATTATCTCATCCAAAGGAATACATACAGTGCTGTGCAAATTAATTGGGATAAAGCATTTTTTTTAAGTAAAATCATAAGTTGGTTACCAGTCAGTGATTCAAACCAGTTTTAACTGCTTTGAACAGGCACTCACACCTGTTCAAAGCAGTTAAAACTGGTTTGAATCACTGACTGGTAACCAACTTACAATTTTACTTAAAAAAATGCTTTTTCCCAATTAATTTGCACAGCACTGTACTTGTAATAGCTGCTATAGGCAGACACCTGTCAATTACAACATACTTAAACTAAAAAAGACCCTCCTACTATATGCAAAAATGTATTAAAAATCATAAAAAGAGTGAGACATAAATATAATAGGGTCACAGAGGAAAAGTGGGCCTATAACAACCTCAAAAAATGCCCCTACCTTGCCGTGGAAGTTGGCACCCTAATATAGCGATATGGTGTCCCCGCTCATCGTCGTTTCTCCCTCCCTGACTCTTTTGGGCACTAGATATAAACACCAGAAAAGTGTGATAAGGTGACAATAATAGTGAAAACAATAAAGTAATTTTCACATTGCAAAAAAGAAGCCATCAATAAGATGGTTTTTGAGCATTAATAAAAAAATTGTATTTGGTCACTGTTACAAAAGAGGACCAAGTTAGCTCAAATACCGTACTTTGTGGATTATAAAATGCACTGGATTATAAGATGCACCCCAAATTTTGAGTAGAGAAATAGGAAAAAAAAACTTTTTTTAATAAAATGGTAGTGGCTGCGGTGAAGCGGGGTCCCAGGCAAGAGTGGCGTGTTGCTGCAGGCCGCAGGCTGGGATGAGGGGGTGGTTCCGATGTGCATGGCTGCAGATGAAAATGACTGCGGTGTTCTGAGGTCCGCGGCGCTCCGCCGGCATTTTGTGAATCCCGGAGCCCCCTCGCATATCCATTACTGGGATGTGGTGGCTTCTGGGAAAATGGTCGCTGGGGGCGGCACATGCTCAGATTGAGATCTTGGCAGCAAGATCTTTGGTACCGAGATCTCGGGACAAAATCTCGTTGCCGAGATCTCAATCTGAGAATGCGCTACCTTGGCGGCCATTTTCCCAGAGGCCACTGCATCGCAGTAATGAATATGCGATGGGGCTCTGGGATTCACAAAATGCTGGTGGAGCCTCCCTGCACCACAGAGCTGCACAGCCATTTTCACCTGCAGCAGCGCACATCAGAACACTCCCTCATCCCAGCCTCCAGCAATGCGCCACTCTTTCCTCCTCCAGGAGTGACCCTGTGACCCCACTTCACTGCAGCCTGCAAGGTATATCCTCCTTATAAGGCGCACCCCCATTTTCCCCCAAAATTTTGGTGAAAAAAGTGTGTCCTATAATCTGAAAAATACAATAGATAAAAATACTAAAGGGTCACAATCCCTAAAAGATGTTATCAGATTACTTGCTGGTATACAGATATATAGATACAGTGCAATGATATTACTAGATAGTTTAAAAGTCAGTGGTATGTCAGGTAGAAAGGTTAGATAGACCACCTCAATCAGGTCAGATGATACAGATACATCTTATATATTCAGCCAGCAAGTTTCACAGTGACCAAAGGATATTTCTGGACTCAAAATATACAAATATTAGGATTTAGTATATACTAGCTGAAGAGCCCGACGCTGCCCGGGCATAGTAACTAACTACGGTTCGTTATAACAAATTATAATGATTATATCTATATATAAAGCTGAGTGTAGAGCCCCGCCCACTCCGCATAGCCACATTCACTATAATATCCCACATCATCCCGTCAACCAGAGCAACCGGACTACTACCCCTAATATCCCACATCATCCCGTCAAAGCCAGTAAAAGTAGAATAGTGAAATTGCACAGAAACGTGGTTCACTAAGATCCCAGGTTTTCTACTGATCAGGCTGATAATCTCACTTATTAGTAAAGTAGAGAAAACTTCACACACATTTTCATGCACCAAAAACTTGTAATTTGTCCGGCTGAGTTGCTCATGGATGTACAGCATCTGTATGCAGTATAGTATCATATTTAATGGGTTGTTATGGGAAAAGCATTACGTGTTATATGGGTATATTCAGGTGAATTACGGGGAAAGTAGCACTTTAAAAAAACTAACAGCATCGGAGCACAATAACACATCAATAATGCATAAAAGTGTCTGTGAGAAAATATTAAATCCACATGACATTTAATATGTGCACTTTCCTACATTCATGTGTGTCACTTAATGATACCACACGGGAGGGGGGTATTAATTTCTGTCATGTGCTCTCTGCTCCTTTCTGGGGGGGACAGACGATGGCTGGAGCTTACGCTCCTGGGGATGCTAGATTTCTCTCACCATGTCAGTGTCTGCTGAGGTGTTGTCAAGTGGGAAAACTTGCGCATAACAACCAATCACAGCTCAGCTACTTTTAACCAGCTCTGGTGAAATGAGAGATGCTTAGTGATTGGTTGCAAGGAAAACTGTTGGTCATAGCAACCAATCACAGCTTAACTTCTTTTTATCAGCGCTGGTGAAATGAAAGATGCTTCATGATTGGTTGGTAACGCACACACTTACACACACATTGATTTTTATATATAGAGATAGTATACTCCCACATCCAATATAAATATTATGCAGGAATGCAGGGAGTCACCTAAACATTATTATTAAATATCCAGATACAAACACAAGAAGAGACAAAGGGATAATATTCTCTAAAACTCAGATTAATGATCACTGGTTTATGCACAACTTCATCAATCAAATAAACAATGGTGCATAAATACTGTTGTGCTCAAAAGTTTACATACCATGGCAGAATTTTTGTATTTTTGGCCTTTTTTCAGAGACTATAAATGATAACACCAAAACTTTTTCTCCACTCATGGTTAGTGGTTGGGTGAAGCCATTTATTGTCAACTACTGTGTTTCCTATTTTAAATCATAATGACAACCCAAAACATCCAAAAGACCCTAATCAAAAGTTTAGATACCCTGGTGATTTTGGCCTGATAACATGCACAGAAGTTGACACAAATGGATTTGAATGGCTGCTAAAGGTAACATCCTCACCTGTGACCTGTTTGCTTGTATTCAGTGTGTGTGCATAAAAGCTGAGTGAGTTTCTGGGATCCAGACAGACTCTTGCATATTTCATCCAGCCACTGTTTCTGTATTGAGAGTCATGGATGTGTGCACATTCCCGGAGGAAGACGCAGCGTCCACTGCTTGTCAGTTTGTTTACCATTGGGTTTTTCCTCTTTAATGCCCCATATTCTTGTGAAAGTGACCATACCAAGACGTGCCTCACTAAATATCCACAGGATTCCCACGAATCCTTGACACTCCTGTATTGTTTGTAATTGATAAAGGCCAATGTGGCCGAAAGGTTTTGCCTTGACTACATTAAAAAGTCAAAAAATTCATCTTTAAGTTGAGTGCCTAGTTTATTTTTATTACTTCATGGTGTGGGATCCTACTATGGCACCTTTCTTAGTAGTGCGCACGGTTCTCTACTGGTTTGATTCTCTGACTGTGAATTAGATGGGTTGTTAGCAACATCTGGTGAGAATTTCATGTCAATAGCACCTTTAGAAATATATTTACTTAGAAAGTTGGTGACATGTTCAATACTTATTTCACCCGCTGTATGTTGTCAAAATTTATTGTTTAGGCACATAGCATAGCATGCAAAAAATGGAGGTTTTTTTTACTCCTGTAGCATAAATTTGGATTGAATAGATTGCAAATACCATGTCACATTTAGCGAGCCCGGTTGGTACAAAAATACAGCAGAAATATACCACATGTGACCCTATTTTGGAGAATACACCCCCTTTAAGGACATCTTTGGTTTGATCTCTTTGCCTTTGTGGAATGGATGGGCTGATAACGACATCTTATGAGAATTTCATGTCAATATTACCTTTAGAAATATATTTATTTATAAAACTGGTGACATGTTCAATACTTATTTCATACTTTGTAAGTTAATTTTCTCCCTGTAGCTGCTGCTTATGTAAGGAAACATGATTTTAACACTATTTACCTGCAGATTAATCCTATATCCAGGCTCTGACAGGCTGACAGAGACACAGTTGAATCTCTCTTTGGACCTTTGTGAAGACGCGTACCGCCATCTCCCTATATGAGCAGTAGTTGGCCAATATAGATGATTCTTTGAGTACAGTCAAGGCAACATCTCATCCATCATTTAACAAACAGTTTCTTCTTATGTTGAAGCAGAGATATATGTGAATGAGGGTATTTGCATGTAGCAGTGGGCCCCAGAGTCAGTGTTACTGGTGGGATCTTGCCATCCTAGTCTGACACTGCCTATATTTGCTGTTAAAAACTATTCTGGACGGCCATGTTCCCTTGAAAATCAGGTTTTGTTTTAAAATAACTTCAGCATTATTAAAAAGTAATAAAAGTATTTTACAAGTAAAACAATACATTGACTAAACATTTCAATCTGCTTAGATTAAATTAATAAATTATCTGTGATTTTGTGTGGAAAACTCAACTTCTCCATAATTAATAATACTAGTAGTAATAATTAAATAATGGGTCTAGAGAAATATATAAAGTTGTCTATATTGATTTTCATATTATGACTGGTTGCGATAACATTTATCAAAATTTGAGTTATCCAACTGGGGCTCTTATTGCTCTTCCAAAGTTTTTCGTTAAAAGAACAATGTGTACACACAGTGTTCTGTAGCTAATAAAGAACATTTATAACTTGCAGTTGTAAGTCAAAAAATGACTCAAGTTAAGCAGTAATTCTTGAGATTTAATTTTTGCACAGATTTTTACAATCAAATCGAAAAAGGTAAGAAACAAACCAGGCCTGGACAAACTATCTTCAAAGACCCTATTTCAGCTGTATTGGTTTCCTCTATACTAGATTTGTCCTCAGTTGTATTCTTCATAGATATAAACTGTCAAATTTCTTACCTTTGGGTGTACAGTGTACAAAGCTGCTCTGTCCACGAGGCCTTTATTCCATCCAAACACTGGGCTGAGTTGAGGCCCAGCATACCATCTGTACAGGGAGGTGTCTTGGAGGGGCCTTGCTGCTAATGGAATACAACAAATGACAGTTAACTAGTTGAAAAGCAAAATATTATGGAGAATCCATACAACATTATAAAATTGAAGCAAAAAAAAAAAGTTTACCAACATAGTGTTAGCTTAGCCCTTGTCCTCTAAAAGGAAGAGATTAGAATGAGACAGAAATGAATCCTTCAAGGTCTGACTATTGGGCTACACCATTTCCATAAGTGTCTTTCATTTCTAAAGGAGTTAGAAAAACAACTCATCAGAACCAGAGCTTCCAGTGGTCCTAGTTGAATGGAATTTCTCTTTTCTCAGCCATGAAAGGCTGGATATTCCTACACAGAGAATAAAAGAATATTCAGAATTGAGAGCCCTCAGTGGTTGATACATTTTAATGGCTAACTGAAAAGATGGTAACACATTGCAAGCTTTCTAGACTACTCAGGTCTCTTCATCAGGCTAACCTAAATATTATTCTATCTACTGGTTAACATGGCACAAAGATATATATCTTTCCTGTACACAGAGAATAGACATTTTAAATTATTCCATAGACTATGCTGAACATTATCTGAATAACTTACAGTTTGTTAATTTAAAGCAACATAAGAAAAGTACTGGTTCTTCTTAAAAGCGGCTAAGTATAAAGTCTTACAGACAATGCTCCATGGCAGAAAAGCACGTAAATTATTTCTAAGAGAGCATTAATTAGAAACAAAAAGTTATGAAAGCATTCTGGCAACTAAAAGTGTCTATGTGGAATTATTATTGAGTAACGAAATGATCAATAACCTCATGTTCTACAAATACAATTTCCAAGAATGCTTTCCTTACAGATGGAGATTTACATTTGCGCTCCAAATAGTTTTGCTTTAGAGCCAGAGGAAATGATCTGATATCACGCTCCTGTTTTTATTGGAGGTGTAAACTGCCAGCGTGCTCCAATGTCTCGTTCTAATGCCAGATCTCAGGGCTTGAAACCGTGCCGAATCTTGATGTGGTTTGTGTTTTTCAAGCGTCATATTGAGTAATCATTTTTAGCGGTCATTCTTTTCATTGAGCACGGATATATTCAACTGTTAAACTATGCATTATTTTATTTTACTAACAGCATTTCTTGACCTTTTGTTCATTCCTTCAAAATGCTAAATTCTTAACTGAAAAAAAAAAAATCACTTATATTTCAGGTGTACAGTTTCATACCAAACCTGTGTGTCAAACAAACCCTATTTCCGCAGATGCTGCATGCAAGTTACCTCTTCAGAAGAAAAAAAAAAATTATCTAGTGCACCTATTAGCAGTAACTTCTCTTAACCTGAATTTACACTTAAACTGATCCAACAGACTCCTACAGTAACAACCCCTCGTTGATAATAGTTTAACGTGTTTGGGTTGAACAATGTGTCCAAAAATGCTCCTTCATCATGCGAATGAGCAAATGAATTCTAGTTCAACTTTCAAAAATTATGAAATGTAAAATGGAGATTTGCCCGTTCAACGATTAAACCGACCAAAAGGAGGAGTGGAAATTCAAGTCCTAAATAAGGTTGACCATGACCAAGGCTTGTTCAGTAGCAAAATTTTTGCTTTGCTAATTTCATAAAAGTTTCTTTGTACAGTATTATACAAACATTTCTGTTGATACATTATGAATGTATTCAGAATAAATAGTATCACTTTTATGATTTGAACATTAAACACACCTACACTGGAGATTAAGACTGTGTGAAGACCGTGCACAATGATCGATGACTATTCAACCATTTTTTTTTCAATTCTTGTTTTGTATAAACACTTTCAGACATCATTTATAAGTCATGAGTTACAATCACATGATTATTCATCAATGAAACGATTATCTGCTTGCATGAATGAACCGTTAGTCAATGCAGACCCATAAACGAGCCTTGCAACCTAAGATCATTAGACAACTCAGTATCATTCTAAAGGAAAATACACTCATCTGTAGATAGCTGCTTCAGGGTTCTTGACTCTTCTCAGCACAAAACAGGGTACTGGTGGGTCAAGTAAGTGACAAGTCTTTGATGTTCTTTTAAAGAGAGTTTTGTTTGTTCTTACAGAGACCATCAGCTGGCATAGGAAGTCTAGAACCCTCTCATACAAATTAGATGACTGTGAGCAGCTATCTTAATTGTCTCTCAAAAAAATGCATAGGAGCACTTCCTTGACTGAGCGGTCTTCTGCTCTGTACCAGACAAGTCTGAAGGAAGTTTATCTTACGAATAAAACAAGGATCAGAAGTCTGATATTAGACAAGGCCTTTGCTCACACGACAATCAATTGTCCAAGACTCCCAGCTGAACCCATTGTTATTGGTAGTGTCAGCTGAGTTTAGGCTAATGTATATTTAGTCTAATGTGGGGGCTTAACAGGACAGGCAGTGCGCCATGAGAAAAAATATGCAAATTAGTTATCTTAAAGGGAATCTGTCATCAATTTTTTTGCCTATCAGCTGCGGCCACCGGCATCAGGGGCTTATCTACAGCATTCTGAAATGCTGTAGATAAGCCCCCGATGTTGCATGAAAGATAAGAAAAAAAGAGTTAGATTATACTCACCCAGGGGCGTTCAGGGTCCGGTTTGGGTCCGAAGGGAGTTGCAGTCCAGTCCGGCGCCTCCCATCTTACAGTATTGATGTCCTCTTCATTCCTGGCCATCGCGACTCTGGCGCAGGCGCATTGCTCTTTCCTGTTGAGGGCAGAGCAGAGTCCTGCAGTGCGCAGGCGCAGGACCTCTTCCGGATGTCTTCACATGCAGGACACACTTCCGGGGCATAGCCTGCCCTGGTAAAATACCGACGCATGCGCAGTAGCGATTATACGTTTCGCCCACAGTTGGGCAAAGCATACTGCACAGGTGCCGGTGGCCTTTACAATGCGCAAGCGCGGAAACCAACCTTATCTGTGCTATTCACAGATCAAGATTACGTGCAGCAAGCCGAGGAGGGGGCGGAAAGAAGGCGACTAAGCCACGCCCATCGGATCGGACCGCGGCGATTTGCATACATCCCCAACAAGATAAAAAAGGTATTTATGCCTCAAAGGTCCAGGGTCAGGGGAGTCAAAAGCCCTAATAGAATCCTTATGGGATGCGCAATTGGGTGATATCTTTACATGATATCACTAAATATGGGTGACAGATTCCCTTTAATTTACCAAATGGCTGCAATGAAATAAAGAGTGAAAAATGTAAAGGTTTCTGAATACTTTCTGCTCCCACTGTAAATGATCTTTACAGAACTGTGGAATATGTTGATGCTACTAATGCAAATAATAAATCAAATTAAAATTGAAGTTTAGGCTACAAAATATCTGCAATCATTTTCAATACGTAGCATATTTTTGGAATTTATTTTATCATTTAATGCTAAGTATATGTATCAAATTTAAATATATGACCCAATAAAAATTCAGATTTTTTTAGTTGCATGAATAATTTAGATTTTTAATAGAAAAATTACATAATAGTATTAGAAACCCGACTATAGTTGGAAATTCTACTTATTTTAACACATTTTATTTCTGCAGGAGAAGATTTATTTCTGGCCCCTGAAAATTGGATTTTATGTAGCCTATATGGAAATTATACAATGGTTTATTATACTCTCTGAGCCAATATAAGAAGCTATTTCACCAACTATAATTGAAACCATGTCCATGTTCTATACGTGTACTCATTGAGACAGTCTGGTTTACAGTGGTAATAGCTTTTTAAAGTGTCTGTTGGCACAGAATCAAACAGGTGGAGAAAAATCAACGGGATAGCCACTTATTGTCTCAGGGAACATTCACACCTCTTTTGAAGTATGTTACCCAGATATGGCAAATTTTAAAAGTTTTGTTGTAGTTTATTTTCTTTTTGCTATGTTTTAACATTTTTAAAATAGGATGCAAATCACTGATAAATACTTATAATCATAACTATAAATTGGGCACTAATAACCTGCCTTAATAACAGTCATTAATCGCAGTTGGTCTGTGTTTATAAACCGTTAATAGGAAGTCTGAAAAGGTTTCCTTTATTTAATCTAGCATAAACATAAGAATGGGTAATTAAGTATCACTGAGTTATTGCAAATGTTGTCAGATGTCAAGGATCCAAGGAAGGAAATCGAGTGAGGAACGGCAAGTAAGCTGCAGTTAACGTTATTGAGGTTTCTGATGATTTAACTGTAACTGACAAGCAACTAATTTAGTCACATTCCACTAAGGTCTGATTTTATGGGTTGATTGCAATTGCAAACAATCTATTAGACTTTGGGTCCTCTGGAAAAATTAGACAGGACAGAGTCCATAATTTACTGAAGATACAATTTTTCACTCTCAAGAAAATAGATCTTTAAAGCAGCTAATCTTACCAAATAACTCATCTCAGCTCCCAGTATTTTGGGTATGGTGTGATATAAATGCCCCACGTTTGCTTTACACATGTGCAAGACATATGACATGTACTGTTACATGTGCTTGCCTTTATTCTGCATGCTGCAG
The DNA here is from genome assembly GCF_039654945.1 of Dendrobates tinctorius. Taxonomy (NCBI): domain Eukaryota; kingdom Metazoa; phylum Chordata; class Amphibia; order Anura; family Dendrobatidae; genus Dendrobates; species Dendrobates tinctorius. Next base: position 14,990,610 of record NW_027361766.1, on the reverse strand, counting down.
ATATTTTTAGGAGGTGATCCAGCCATTTTGGAAAGCATGGTAAACAACTGCAATAAAAAAAGTAGTTTACCAACTCACCGCTACAAACTGGATAAAAGGATGAATGCCTGCATTTCACTGGTGTGTCAAGTCATCATGTGACTCCTGGGGGATCTGGGATCAGAAAGTCACAACGTTTGTTAGATCGAAGGTCCTTTTCAGGATCCGTTGGTTGTTTGCTTTGAATTGGAGTTGATTTACTTTCAATCAGTGCTGAAAGGGTTAATAACCTTTTTCCTTCTGGCTGTGAACTTGGAGCTTGAGTACTCAGCTACAGCACCTTGTGACCACTCCCTTTCACTGTATAAACCCACTGATAGCTTCATTCCTTGCCCATTATAGTTGATCCATACTGACCTCTTTGAGGGAACCAGTCTCTTGATAAGCTGAGGTGTGCGTTACTGCTACAGTTGCAGTAATGAAGTTTCCTGTTGGAGGAGCTAGGTAGTGTTATTTGTTGTGTGTTTTCCCACTGTTTGTCATACCTTCCTTGTGTCGTCTTATTGTAGTAGTGGGACAATTGTCCGCTGGCCTGTGCACTAGACAGGGTAAGTTCAGGGCAAGTGAGGGCTTAGGCATGTGGTCTCGCATGGGGGGGGGGAATTACCCATCTAGGGACAATAGAGAGGGCAGGGATCAGACTCAGGTTTATGTTAGGAGATAACCCCTATCCCTTCTTCCTATTGTCAGGGTCTCTTTGTACATCTTACCTGGCACTGTGGTGCACACTGGTCATCCTCTTTTGCCCCATCGAGACACTGCAGCAGTGGAACATTTCAAAGGCTGTAGACTTCTGTTTAAAGTATAAATCTATAAATATTCTACATATATAAATCTCTAAAAAGGAGAAAACGGAGTAACGGATACAAAATATATGCAAAAGTATAAATTTTATTAATACTCACATCAAGTGCTGACAAGTATACAAGTTGACTAAAATAGGGGGGATAAGCCCCAATGATACAACAATCAGGACAGACAAGGACAGGGTAAATAAAATGATACCAGTGCTCGAAATCTACATGGCACAACATACAGTCAGCCCATGGGCATTGCACATAACAGACATGTGTCTAATGGTAAAAGATAGTCAAATATGGCATACTCAATTAAATGTGTATTGTACATAGTTGTACATGTCCAGAGCGCCAAAAAAAAAAAAACCATCCAGAGGGGTCAATGTGCAAGTCCAATGGACACTGAACATAAATGAATCAATGACATGTGGAAGGATTCTTACATAGTAAATAACATATGTATCAACATATCAAAACTGCGCAATTGTGCCAGAGAGAACCCGGGAGACGACCCGCCCAGCGGTCCAAATGACCGAAGTGTGGAAACAAGTAAAGGCAGGCTGCTTACCGGGGAGCAGAGGAGGTGAAGGCCCATGCAACGACACCCGACGTACGTTTCGCGCCCGCCACAGGCGCTTTATCAAGGGAGTGTTGACTGAGGTGAACCACCATGTTTTTATGCAGAAAGACCTCCCACTTGAAAGCGGTCACATGGGGCAGGTCTACCAACCAAAGGCAGCGGACAGAGCATGCGCAGTGCAGCTCACTCAAACCAGGAAGTGATCAATAGTATGGTCACAAAAAAAAAAAAAAAAATATGGCGGGACAAAACCGCACTCATATAAAAACTAGATAGCATCGTTACCCTAGACGCCTGCGCAGTGTATTGCGTTGACAAAAAGTGTCAGAGCTCAATGAATGATAAAGATGTAATCAGACCATAATAGCGGCGCATACTCAGTGCAACACCTCAGTCCTCCAGGAGATGGGGCAGGCGTCACGCGTCAGGGAAAACAGAGGGAATTTAACCCCGTGTATAACCTGAGGCGGGCAGACGCCCAAACCCATATCGGAACAACGGGTGAGCGCAGGTATGCGCACTAAGGTCACAGCATAAAGAATCAGGAGAAGAAAATTAAAAAAAAAAAACAAAAAACAAGTAAAAAATAAAAAATAAATAATAAACCAAGACATCTTTGAGATGGAATTTTTCCATTGAATCAAAATTAAATTGCTGTAGACAAATTGTATGAGATGTGTATATAAAACTGAGAATTTAATATGTGAAATTGTAACAGTGGTGGTTGTGGACCTGCTGCGCCACGGAGAAGAGAGATCAGGAAAAACGAGAAGGCAAGCAGAGTCGATATCAGGTGAGACAAAATAAGGAATACGCCAATACAGGAAGCTAGAGTCTGAGCTATTAGAACCTGAGCTCAGGCGAGGAATGGAGGGTAGAGTCGCTAGATACATCATCTGCTGACAGGTGATAGACCAGAGAAACAGATCTCTGCAGGAGCAAATGGATAAAAGTTCCGGCAGAGTTTACCTGCACCCCCTTTTGACTCACAAACAGCAGAGCTGGAAGAGAAGCAGAAGGCAGCTCAGAGCGATGGTCAGGTACTGGCTGGAGCAGAGCAAAACACGTGTTGAGTAGGACAATGCTTGTTACGGGCTGGCGGAACTCGCCAAATAATAAAGATGGCATTTAGGTGCGTTCGCAGCCCGGGGTCCACCGTGCAGATGTGTTAACTGCTGCTCGGTAATGGCGGATGCGATATGATGGTATAATATTGGAACACATGGGGTTAACCTCACCCAATGTGTACAGAGGCGTACTCCGTTATCTCACAGAGCCGCACAACCGCCAAATAATAAATGCCGTAGCCTGTTATTGCTCACAGAGCTCAGCAGTGTGAGCGCTAGCGTATAGTCACAGAACTCAGCCCTTAGACCGCAGGACTGAAGTCCCTCTAGACCGCTAGCGCTCGGCACCGTGACTGCGATGCCAGCAAGGGTTAAATAAATTATGCGTGCAAGTGTGCACAGTGCCGCTCAGGTGGACGCCACTAATCGCCCTGGGTTGGGCCAGATAAGCGCACAGGTTGCGCAAGGCATTGCACCGGCGTGGCTGTCACTTGCCGCGGTTCAATAGTGCCCTGCAGTGGGCGACACCATCAGACGCAGACGGCTGGTATGCACTGTGGCCTATAGACTAGCCACTGACAGGCCCTGACTCGGACTCCAAACCCTACCAACATACGTATCAAAAGGGAAGGGGTTTCATAATGAGTCAATCACCAGATATATGCATCCATCATCATACACTCCAAACTATTTGAGTCTATACTAGCGCATGGCCGAGTGGCAATGCAACCCTTTTATAGCAGCGTCCTTCCGGAACCTTCCTGACCTTCCTGATGGTCCAATCTGAGCTGGAGAAGGACCTGGAGCATGTGTCTCTGATCTCCAATGAGAGATCATCCCATGGGCATGCTCAGTGGACCGAAAGGAGGCCTTAGTCCCTGGAGTAGCTCGCTGCTGACCAGCCTCCGTTGTTATAGTTGGACCAGAGGTGGCAGCAGCAACTAAAGCTACAGAGCTGGTCTGAGCAGAGCGCCTGGATCGACGAGTCTGCTGAGCAGCCTCCTGTGCAGCCGGAGAGGAATGGGAGACTGCAGAATGCAAGACTCGGGATTTCTGCTGTGCAGCGACCGGAACCCGACGCCTAGGGCCAGGGTAACAGAAATTATCTTAACGCTCTATTAAAATAGTGACTTTTGCTAGCTATTGTATGTCCTCAAGTTGATAGAAATGATAATCGATTTGTATTTTTTGCACTGGAGCTATAAGAATGTAGTTTTCATTTTAAAGAGTTCCCACTTGAGCAAGAGAAAAGCTTTCCAGTCCTCTCTCCCCTCTGTTTGGAGGCATGACTGGCCTTTGCATTAGTTTTCTTGAACTACTGAAATAAAAGGGAAGCACTTACAGTATAAGTTGGAGGGAGCACATATACAGCATGTCTATCAAAGTCCAAAACACAGAGAATAAGTATGGGTTATTGTGTTTCTGAGTTGCAGATGAGCAGTAATATTTCCTCTGGGTCAACCATATTTAAAAATAGCTTTTAGAAACAGAAAGACTTCTGTTTTAAAAGTAACCTTTTGGCAATTTCAAAAAAATCTTACCCTGTCAGATGTTTTGCAAATTTGACAATCACTTGTCACCCAGAAGCCATGGCAACGCTGTGATTTTACTTGTATCTCTACTTGCCCTATATTGCTGTGACGTTCCATCTTTACTTTTCTTTTGTGTTGTGTTAATTGTTATACCAGAACAGGAATGTTTGGCAGAACCTAAGTTCAGAAATAAATTATCCTGTTACCTTCTCACATAAAAGCCAATGTTCAAGTCAGTTTATAGCAGACCCTAATAAAAATGCTGCACTGGCTAGTAAGTAATGAGTAGGTTATAACTTTAAAGGGACTGTCAGTGCAGAATGACTGTTCAAACCAAGTACAGGTGATTGATGCGTCATGGTGTGGCCAAACATTTAAAGGGAACCTGTCAGCAGGATTGTGCTCAGTAACCTACAGACAGTGTCAGGTTGGCACCATTATACTGCCCCCTTCATCAAGCAGGTGCCTGCACTGTAGCATGATAAATTGCCTGTTTTCATGTTAGACAATTTTTTAAAACATTTTTACAACCAAACTTTATCTCTATCAAAATGGCGGCAGTGGCCATGCCTGCGCAGTGGCACCTATCGCTACATTGATACATGCTACACACCGCCGTAATTTTTGGAAGAGAAAAAAAAAATAGGTTTCATCAAGATGGCATTGGCGGCGCCTGCGCAGTAGCATCTATCGCGTTACAATAGATGCTACTGCACAGGCGCAGTCACCAGTGCCATTTTGATTAAGCTATAGTTCTGTTATAAAAAAAATAAAATTATGTCTAAATAAAATGAAAACAGGCATATTACCCACTGCATTAAGCTACAGTGCAAGCACCGCCGCCTGTGCCTATCTGATTGTCAATTTTCTTTTTCAAACCATAATTCTATGCAGTATGTAAAATAGGGGACAGGTCACTGAGGGATCAGTGACTTGTCATAAGCCATACAGATGAATATCTAAGCAGAGCACCACATAAAGACCCCCCCCAGGCCCATCCCAAAATACGAGAATCTCTAACTGAAAATTGCAAATAAAGATTAAACAACAATCACAAGACGGATTTCATCAACCAAGGTATAACAGAGCCAACCTGACAGTGTCTGTAGGTTACCGAGCATAATCCTGCTTTAATTGCACTGTCCAATCTACCTCCTCCCTTCTCAGGCTCCACTAAGCCAGAGAGCTCAATCAAAGAAGAGCAGGATGGAAGGGATGGGTGGAGATAGAGGAAATACAAGCAAGATGGAAGGTGTAGTTTCATGTTTAGCCACATCATGATGCAATGAATGCCTGTACTTGGTTTCAAGTCATTCTGTGCTGACAGAATCCATTTAAGTACATCATGGTCTTTTTCAGTTATATTACACACTTTCACAATAAGCCATATTAATGGTCAATCACTTTAAGGGGCTTTTCCATCGTAGCAAATTATCATCTATCCAATGAATAGGTGATTACTTTTCACCTTCTGACACACCCATTGGCCTAGAGACGTAGCTCTTAATGGGGTATTTTCACAATTCCACAGCTTAGTGTGTCTTGGATGTAGTGACTGACAGTTTAGTAGTCCAATCTAGTGCAGGGACATGCTGAGCGGTCTGTATTTTGATTGACAGCTCAGCCATCCAATCAGACTGGGAGGTGCTGAGCTTCCTTCAGGTGCTCCCTGTTTCAAATGATTGCTTAACTAATCTGTCAGTTCCAGATAGCTGCCAGTCATAGCTTTCAGCTTAGTGTGCTGTTTTCTCTATGCTTTGTGCTCTTAATTCAGACATTCTGATCTTCTGTTGCCGGACCCAGTATTTGCCTATTGACTACCCATTTGTATTACCCCCTTTGCCCTCACGCACTCTTACTTTGGAATACCGACTCTGGACTATGACCTTACTTCGCCTCTGTCTGTTCCCTCTATTTATCACGTACGCTCCTGGCTCTAGACCTCGGACTCCTTGACTAACCTGGCTCACGGCTTGTCCGTGAGAAAGGACACAGTGTCACGGATTTTCCCATCTCCAAGATCCTATTTCAATATGAAATTTCAATTAGAAATTTAGTATAGTTCTTTTGATTGTTTACTCCATGTGCAGGAAATTGCAGTAACTTGGGTATCCATGGTTACAACCACTCTCAACTAATTGTTACTATATCAGTGGTTGTAACTAGTGATGGGCAGGAGTACCTGAGTAGGGTGCTCAGGTATGCACAAAGTATTACGGGTGCTTGAGTGAGTGACATGTTCGAGTCCCTGCAGCCACATGTTTCACGGCTATTGCCTGTGTTTGTCAGGCAATACTCACATGTTTTGTGGCTTTTTAACAGTCGTGAAACATGCGGCTGTGGAGACTCGAACATGTCACTCAAGTACCCGTGATACTCCGTACATACCTGAGCACACTAGATTTACTCGAGTAACGTGCATTTGATCACCTCACTAGTAATAACCGTGGACACCTAAGCTACTGCATTGCCCTGTACATGAGCAATATAGCGCATCAGAAGAAATATATTACATTTCTAATTGGAAGTATTTGCTAATGTTATTATTACACCCACTACACCTTGGGATAAGATATTGAAGATGGGAATATCCCTTTAGGTTTCCAGTTTGGGACTGAGAACAGTAGCCAAGTACAGTGCAAGCATCTAAGCACCTAAATACTTGTACATACTTTTCGTTTGTATTCTGTATACTGCAGAAGTAAAAGAAAAAAAAATACAACTAAATGAATACTAGATGTATTATTTTTCCAAATCTATTCTGAGTCCAAGCTTCCTCCTGCCTGCTGCTGATACAGATTTTGAATTTACAGCATTACAAATGAATTTGCACAGTACAGCCAAGTGTGAATCGCACCTATATTTGCAGAATTCTGGAGAGCTTGTGAATATTTGTGGTTTTGTCTTACAATGAAGAGCCAGTTTTACTGCTTTTACTGAAGGTTGACTGCAAGCAATGGATCTTTAAATGATTAAAGCAAAAAGTATTAATTGACAATGGGAAATTGAAAAAAAACCAGACCACTTTGTGAATTACTGGTTCATAGGATGACTATCAAATACTCATATCTCCAATGTGAAAAATAAGTGCCATTAGCATATGTAAACAAAATTTTTAAGGTTATTTTTTATAAACGGTTGTCCTATGAACAATACATTAGTAAGAAAAATTTATTTTCCATGTTTTATTATTTCTTATTCAGATTTAACTAGATTTTTCACCTGACTGTCATGATAGCACTGTTCATGGAAGCCAGGCAAGGTAGTGGTTAATAGAGCTCCCAAGGTCCCAGAGTCTGGGGGGAAGAGTGGAGAGGCACACAATCCAAACTGCTTGAGGTCTAGTGTGAAGTTTCCACAATCAGTAATGGTTTGGGGAGCCATGTCATCTGCTGGTGTAGGTCCACTGTGTTTTATCAAGACCAAAGTCAGCGCGGCCATCTACCAGGAAATTTTAAAGCACTTCATATTGGTCTCTGCAGACAAGCTTTTTGGAGATGGAAATTTCATTCTCCAGCAGGACTTAGCACCTGTCCACACTGCCGAAAGTACCAATACCTGGTTTAAAAACAATAGTATCACTGTGCTCGATTGGCCAGCAAACTGGCCTGACCTTAACCCCATAGAGAATCTATGGAGTATTGACAAGAGGAAGATGAGAGGTACCAGACCCAAAAATGCAGATGAGCTGAAGGCTGCTACCAAAACAACCTAGGCTTCCATAATCACCTCAGCAGTACCACAGGCTGATCGCCTCCATGTCACACTGTATTGATGCAGTAATTGATGCAAAAGGTGCCCCAAGTATTGAGTGCATTTACTGAACATACATTTCAGTAGGCCAACATTTTGGATTTTAAAATCATTTTTCAAGCTGCTGTTAGTAAATTAGAATACTTTATGAGATAATGACTTTTGGGCTTTCATTGACTGTAAGCCATAATAATCAACAGAAATAAACATAGATCTCTCTGTTTGTAATGACTCTACAGTTGTGCTCAAAAGTTTACATACTACAGCAGATTTTTTGCTTTATTGGCCTTTTTTCAGAGAATATAAATGATAACACCAAACCTTTTTCTCCACTTATGGTTAGTGGTTGGGTGAAGCCATTTAATTTATTGTCAAACTACTGTGTTTTCTCTTTTTAAATCATAATGACAACTCAAAACATTCAAATGATCAAAAGTTCACATACCCCATTTCTTAATACCGTGTATTACCCCCTCTAACATCAATAACAGCTTGAAGTCTTTTGTGGTAGTTGTGGAGGAGGTTCTTTATTTTCTCAGAAGGTAAAGCTACCCACTCTTCTTGGCAAAAAAGCCTCCAGTTCTTGTAAATTCTTGAGCTGTCTAGCATGAACTGTGCACTTGAGATCCCCCCAGAGTGGCTCAATGATATTGAGGTCAGGAGACTGAGATGGCCACTCCAGAACCTTCACTTTGTTCTACTGTAGCCAATGACAGGCCAAATTGGCCTGACGTTTTGGATCATTGTCATGTTGGAACGTTATCAGGTCAAAATCACCAGGGTATGTAAACTTTTGATCAGGGTCATTTGGATGTTTTCGGCTGTCATTAAGATTTAAAAAGAGAAAACACAGTAGTTTGACAATAAATCGCTTAACCCAACCACTAACCATGAGTGGAGAACAAGTTTTAGTGTTATCATTCATATTCTCTGAAAAAAGGCAAAGAAAACAAAAATTCTGCCAGGGTATGTAAATTTTTGAGCAAAACTATAGTTAATATGAGATTCACTTTTTGTATTGAAGAATTGAAATAATTTAACTTTACTATGATATTCTAATTTTGTTAGGAGCACCTGTAGATTGTGAGCATCAATGAGGACAGCAATGATAATGTCTACACAGCACTGGTGAAACTAAATAAACAAAATAATTATATTCTGTAATTCCGTGGTTTTTTCTTCTTGGTGTTGCAATTTTAATGCTTAGGAGTGTATTTTGGTGTGGATATGTTAGAGTGTTTACCTTGCTTATTTAGTGGTTTTGTCTTACAACACATCTTATTTTATGCTTTCTTGCATGTACTGATCCAGTATTATTTCCCTTGTTATTGATATTGCGATATGCCCGGTACATTCCCGATTAACTTTTTTCACACTTCAATTTATATCACAGTGATCCTGCTTACATTATTGTGTAATTTTTTTTAATAATTACCTTGAAATCCTTGTACATCACTTCTTACATTTGCTATATAATGTACATGACTATTTGTATTTACCCACTCCCTAGGATTAGGATTACCAATTGTTAACCATTCCTTTTCATCTACGCTCTACACAACATTTAGAGATATGCATATATGTATATATCATTCTGAATTTTGCACAGATGTATCCATGTATGTTTCTTCCAAAGTATCTTGCATTTAATTTCAGTGACTTTGAGAAAACCCCACGAGAAGGTCTGAATGTCGCACTAGGTCACCATATGCTTATGTTTCAATAGATTTCTGATCAGGTTTGTCTACTGTATGTAAATAAAGTAAACATTTACTGGACTTATACAGGGGTCACGCTAGTCACCTCTTTCTTCCTCCCGCTACATCTTGTGTATAGTCCTATCCTGCTATACTTCTGAAACATCTATATATTTTACCTCTCCATAGAGAACCTAACAACAAATCACAAAAACAAGACCATATCTGCTGAGCAAAGCTCTCTTTACTTTGATTTACCTGTTTTTTTATACTCAGAGATACTTTGAGATATTACAGAGCATAATAATTCATGTTTCCGGCCTAAATCGAACGAACCCACCAAATTTGAATTTCAACAGATTCATTAATCCTTACTTATGATATTAAGGAATAGGACAAAAGTTGTTTAATGGGATAGTAGCAAATCAAAAATCTACTGTTCCTCCTGATATCTGACTATGTTTTACAGGAAGATCAACCCCTTAACGACCGCATATATGCATTAAAATTATGGCCGTTAAGGGTTCTTATTCCCTCTCTGTTATTTTTAAACGGCTCTGGGGAATAAGGGATTAGCACCTCCGAAATGTACATTATAGAGAACACCCTCCAGTATCAGCAACAGTTGGTTTAGCAACCGATCGAGGCCGATTAACCCCTTAAATACCGCTGTCAGTCGTGAAGGCGGTATTTAAGTTGTTGCAAAGGGGTCACAAGAGCCGCTTAGTAACTATCGAACCCCTGCAATGAGAATTACGGGTCCCGATACTTACCAACCCCAGGCTACTGTGGCCTGTGAGATCAAGCAATAAGCTGGCTCTCACAGGCACCAGTCAGTGAGTCACTGACCATCTGTTACACTGCTGTACATGAGAACAGCAGTATATTAGACAAGTGATCAAAAGAACAATTATATATGTCCCACAGTGCAACTAAGTAAAAAAGTGAAAAAGTAAAATAAAATGTCAAAGTAAAATACACAAAAAAGAGTGCACACAAATCCCTAAAATCTGTTTTGCCCCTCAAAGCGCAGCATCTGTGATAAAACAAAAATAAACAAAAAAAGTACACATAATTGGTATTGCCGCATCCAGAATGACTCGCTCTATAAAAGTGAAGAAAGGTAGGTTTTATGTGGTACCACAATTAAGACGCATGTCGAAACGCGTTGGTCCTAATGCTGCTTTGTATGCACTGTGCTGCTATGTGCTAGTGTTGTATTTGATGGATCACTATGCTATGATGTCTGCATTTTAAATGGCCCATTAAAAGCTATATTTTACTACAAGGTCACAGTCTCTTGCTGGATCCTACCTTTCTTCTGTTCCTGCACCGGCTGCTCAGCCTATATCTGTGCGAGTCCTGGACCTTAGAAATCCATGCATTAGCATGGTGAGCTGCCTTATTTCACTTTTTGCACTCTATAAAACTGGCACATCATTTATTCCGTATGGTGAACGCCGTAAAAAAAAATAAAAATATGCCAAAAAAAGTCGCTTTTTCATCATACTGACTCACAAAAAAGTGAATAAAAACATCAAATCGTCCTGCAAAAATCAAGCCCTAATATGGCTCATTCAGCAAAAAAAGTTACAGCTCTCAGAATATAACGATGCAAAAGAGTTTGTAAAAAGAGCAAACCCCAACTTAAATGCTCTGCGTAGAACAAGAATGTGATCCAACCTTATTCTGCAATTGATCAAAATATGTTATGTACCCCAAAGTGTTAGCAATAATAACCCTACTTTATCCCGCACAAAACCAGTCCCTGCTCAGGTCTGTCACCTGTTACTGGAACTATAAGGGGTTTCCACGTTACTGGTAGAACAAAGTATCTGGAGAAGCGACATGGCTCCTGCCCCTTCAAATAAAATCCAGTGAATTCCGCTCTCTCAAATCCAAATGCCCTCTACTGAGCCCCACTTTGCCTAACCCACAGTACGTGGCCACGCTTCACATTATTGTAATGGAGAGAAGGCACTTAATTTATGTGTGCGTATCGGAAGAAGCACAAGCTGGGCACAATGTATGGGGGTTCCCCAATATATAGGAACTCTACACTGAATGGGGGCATAATGTATGGGTAGTAGAATGCCAGATTTGCATATCTCCAGAAAAAAAGCCTCGCTTGGATGTTACAAAATAGTCACTGCAGCATAGATGAATTCATTTAGAGGTGCAGTTTTGGGTTTTTTGCTGCTGTTCTGTCACCTTAGGGGCCCTGCAAATTTGTGATAAAGCTCTATATTTTCAATATAGTAGGACTTGGAATATCTTTTTTTGGATTATTACTTGTTTTGGTATTCTTAGTTTGGTATTATCAATATATTTATGATATTTCTTTTCTATGTAGGTGGTTTACCTTGCAAATGTAGCCCACAAACTATTCTAGCAAAATCTGTGCTCCAAAAGCCAAATAGCGCTCCTTCCTCTTCAGCCCTAATGTGTGGCTGAAGAGTAATTTCTGACATCATATGTGACATCACCGTGTTTGGGAGAAATTGCGCAAGAAATTGTGGGATCTACTTTCACCTAGTAATTCTTGTGTACTTGACAAATTTGCAGCAAATAAAAAAATTACATTTTTTCAACTAAAATGTCATATTTCCACATACCAATGGTATAAAATTCTGTGAGGCACTTATGGGTTCAAAATACTCACTACACCATTAGATGAATTCCTTGAGGGTTCAAGTTTCCAAAATAAGGTCACTTTTTGGGGGGGTTATGCTGTTTTCACATGTCAGGGGCTCCTCAAATGCAACATGGCAATCACAATCTGTCCCAGACAAATAGCGCTTTTTCCTTTCCTAGCTCTGACATGTGCCCTAGAAGAAGTTTTTGACCATATATGGGGTACAGGCGTGTTTGGGACAAATTGTGCAACAAATTTTGGGGTCCGTTTTCTCTTTTTATCCATTGTGAAAATTACAAATTTAGGACAAAATCAAGTTTCATGAAAAAAAATGAAAATGTTTTCATTATGATGATCTAACATTATCAAATTTATCAAATTCTTTGCAGTACATGTGGGTTCAGAATGCTCACTTGAGTCCTTAAGGGCTCTCCAAATGCGACATGATGCTCACAGATCATTCCATCAAATTCTGCATTCCAAAATGTCCCTCCTTTTTCGAGCACTGACGTGCACCCAAGCAGTAGTTTTACTCCACACATAGGGTATCCGCGTACTCAGAAGAAATTGCGCAGCAAATTTTGGGGTCCATTTTCTCCTGTTACCATTGTGAAAATACAAAAATTGGGGCTAAAAGTACATTTTTGTGAGTAAAATGTGATTTTTTTTATTTATATTCACATCTCTAGGTTATAAACTTCTTAGAAGCACCTGGCGAATCAAGGTGCTCACCACACATCTAAATACATTGCTTCAGGGGTCTACTAAAACAAAATTGGGTCACTTTTGTGGGGTTTTCCATGTTTAGGCACATCAGGGGCTCGCCAAATGTGACATGCCTTCCGCTCTCGATTACAGCTATTTTTGTGCTCAAAAAGTCAAACAGTGCTACTTCCTTTCCAAGCCTGCACCCAAATTGTGGATTTCCCCCACATAAGTTGTATCAGCATATGCAGGAGAAATTGCAGAAAAAATTTTAGGCTTCATTTTTTTCCTGTTACCCTTGTGAAAATAACAAATTTAGAGCTAAAGTAAAATTTTTGTGATGAGTTAAAAGTTCATTTTTTTCTTCCACATTGCTTTAGTACCTGGGAAGCACTGGAAGGGTTAATAAACTTGGATGTGGTTTTCAGTACTTTGAGGGGTGCAGTTTTTAGAATGGTGTCACTTTTGGGTATTTTCTGACATCTAGGCCCCTAAAGTCACTTTAAATGGATGCAGTCCCTAAAAAAATGGTTTTCTAAATTATGTTGGAAAAATGAGAAATTGCTGCTGAACTTTTAACTCTTCTAACTTACTAGCAAAAAATGTTTTAAAACTGATGCAGATGTAAAGCAGACATTTGGGATATGTTATTGATTAACTATTCTGTGTAACATAACTGATTTAAGGGCATAAGAATTAAAAGTTTGATCATTGCAAATATTTTCGCCAAATATAAGATTTTTTCAAGTAATATCGAACAAATGTTACAAGTATTATGAAGTACAATAAGTCACGAGAAAACAATCTCAGAATCAGTGGGATCCGTTGAAGTGTTCCAGAGTTATAACCACATAAAGTTTCAAATATTTGGCATGGTCATTAAGTAGTTAAGTAGGACTATGGCAAGTGCAGGTTACACATTAGTTCAGTGTTGCCAAAAGAGACTCATATTGCAGCCCAGTCAAAAAGTAATATAAAAAAATGTCAAAAAACACTTTACCAAGCGGAGACACTGCATGGTGTCTCCATATCTGTTTGACATTTTGGTGGAGTTTCCCCTTCTTTCCCCTGTGCAGATGCACAATCCACCATACTGTATAATGTCTGAAAACAAATATAGATAAACATATGTACTGTATTCACAAATTCCACTTTTTGGACCACCGATATACATTAACCCCTTTCCGACATCAGGCGTAATAGTAAGCCAATGTCGTACTCCCTCCCTTTGATGTGCACTCTGGCACTGAGCCCACATCTTTCCCGACACATGACAGCTGTTTTGAACAGCTGACATGTACCTCTAACAGCCACGGGTGGAATTGCGATCTAACTGGGGCTGTTAATCCATTAAATGCCACTGTCAATCTCTGACAGCAGCATTTTAATTCGCGCTTCTGGCAAGCATGCCAGAAATCCCGCCCATCTGCGCCCATTAGATCTCCGCGAGTCACTGATGGGTTGGCATGACAACCAGAGGTCTCCAGCTTATCATCGCCTGTATGTAGCAGAGCTGATCCGATTATGGCAGCTTCTAGACTATTGAAGCATGTCAAAAGTAAGAAAAAAATGTTTTTTCAAAATATTGAAAAAATAAAAATAAAAGTTCAAATCACCCCCCTTTCACCCCATTCAAAATAAAACAATAAAAAACAATGAAACACAATTGGTATGGCCATGTTCAGAAATGCTGATCTATCAATATAAAAAAAATTAACCCGAACGCTAAACGGCGTAACGAGAAAAAGTCAAAACGCCAGAATTACATTTTTTTTGTCCCTGCAACATTGCATTAAAAAGCAATAACGGGTGATCAACAGATCATATCTGTATGGTATCATTAAAAACATCACCTCGGTGTGCAAAAAATAAGCTCTCACGAACCCAAGATAATGAAAAATGGAGACGCTATGGGTATCGGAAAATGGCGCAATTTTTTTTTTTTTAGCAAGCATTGCAATTTTTTTTCACCACTTAGATATAAAAGAACCTAGACATGTTTGCTGTCTATGAACTCGTAATGACCTGGAGAATCATAATGGCAGGTCAATTTTAGCATTTCATGAACGTGGTAAAAAAAAAAACAACTGTGGGATTGCACTTTTTTTGCAATTTCATCGCACTTGGAATTTTTTTCCCATTTTCCAGTACATGATATGTTAAAATCCAATTGTGTCATTCAAAATTACCACTCATCCCACAAAAAACAAGCCATCACTTGGCTGTATTGAGCAAAAAAAATCAAATAGTTATGGCTCTGGGAAGAAGGGGAGCAAAAAACAAAAATGCAAAATGAAAATACCTCTAGCGGTTTAGGGATTAAAGATGATTGATTCTTTTGAAATTCAAATTAATAAGATTCATCCAATATTAAACCCCTTAACGACCGCTGATATGCCTTTTAATGGCGTCAGATAAGGGTACTTATTCCTCAGCGCCGCTTTTTAACGGCGCCTAGAAATAAGGTTGAAGGGCCCCCCAGCGTCAAAACATCTCCGGGGTCTCTGCTTAAAAGGGTAGCTGAGACCCTGAAGAGCATGCGTTGGGTTGGTTTTTATGGACCCCAGTGTTGCGATCATCGTTATTCACGGAATAACGGCAACAGCAAAAAAAGTCTGAAATCATATTTATTTCTCGATCACATCAGAGGAGAGAGAAAGTAAATGCAAAATTGCGGCTTTTTTTTCCGGTCGTCGTTATATACGGTTAATAACGGTGATCACAAAAGCGGGGTCCATAAAAACTGACCCGAATCATGTTCTCTGGGGGGGTAGCCGAGACCCCGAGAAATCCAACTCTGGCGGGCGCTATACACTTTTTCCACAGCACCGTTAATTAACAGCGCTGTGGTTTAAGTACCCTTAACTACCACCGTTAAAAGGCATATCGGCGGTCGTTAAGGGGTTAAGGGCATAAAAATTAAAAGTTTGAAAATTGCTAAGTTTTCAAAATTTTTGCCAAATTTCCATTTTTCATAAATAAATGCAAGTCATATCAAAGATAACAAGAAGTACAATATGTCACGAAAAAACAATCTCCGAATCAGTGGGATCCATTGAAGTGTTCTAGAAGTATAAGCTCAAAGTGACAGTGGTCAGAATTGTAGAAATTAGTTTGGTCATTAAGTACCAAATTGGCTTGGTCTTAAGGGGTTAAAAAAATCTTGAAGAAGACAGGCAATATGTGCATTGGGGTAAGGGATGCAGATGGCACTTTGTTTCCAAAGGCCTTTATCTAGTTAATGTTTTGACCATATATACGGCGATTATATGGCTACAACATTTATACTGCACTATTAGCTTCATATAATATTCCTCTGGCTATAACACTAATCACTTTTGGATCCAACTCTCTTGCTTATATGCTTCACCATACCAATTTAATTCCATCATAAATGACCACTTGGTTTGATGCCTATTTATTATTGTTTGTTGGTATACATCTCTGTATATTTTTGTGGAGATTATCCAAGTCAGCAGTATGTATATTTTGCTGTGTCCTCTTTTTGGCATGAGGCGCCAAAGACAGCTGCTTAACGGGCAATGCCATAAATTAAAGACTGAATGAATCTACTTGCTATATCCATGGGACAATTAATACAGATCTTTCATGATATGGACACATGCTAAATTCTTTATAACACATATGGTGAGGGCAATTTACTTCTCATTTCTAACATTAGTATGCCATTTATATTTTATGTTTAGCAACCTTATATTTTTATTTATTCTGCGATACAGACGTCATTTTCCTACGAGGTGCTCCTTAAATTGCCAGCTATTAGTAGCAATTTAAACAGGTTGATGCTTTTTAGCCGTTATCTTTGGTGTGTGGAATTGATGATTAAGCAGTTGCCTTCATTATAGTAATAGTGCAGAGATTCTTTGTATTCAGATCGCTCCCCATCCATCCCATCATTCGTGTCAGTGAGGGGGAGTAGGGATAAACTTTAAAAGTTTATTGTCAGGGCTGGTGTTCTGGTGCTTTAGGTAATTACTTCTATTCCCTGCAGTGTCCTATACAGGAGAACCTGCTGGGGCTATGTGTGAAGCTGGAGGAGTAGGACGGGATTAGGTGGAGATACAGGTCTGTTCTCACTTCTGGTTTGCAGCCCAGCACGAGACATGATGGGAGACATAGCCAGAAGAGAGCAGATGATTCAGACTAGGTAATGATCATTATGACAAAAGAGCTGGTGCCATGGGACAGGAAGTAAATCAAAAAGGCATAAAACAAAATGAAACTTTAACAACTTGGCAGAAAAGGTATATGGGGTTTATTTAGGGGAATTATCCTTAAAACAACACTCAAGCGTTTTTTCCATCACTGGAGTGGTACTTTACATGTAAGCCCCATGCCCTCATTTTTTACTTACCTTCCATCGGCTTCACCTTCTGCCAATGTTGCTCCGGTCCCACGGCGCTATCTTGTGCCTGTAACTTCTGACTGTCTGGAAGTCAGAACTTACGACACAAGAGCTCAATGCAAGTTTATAAGAGCCAGAATGAGGCTTTCAAAGAAAAGTATTGAAAAGTGACCTTCAACATGCTGGATGAAACACTGGAGCTGCCCGGCAGGTAGCTTTTCGCCAGAGACTGATGGGAGCAACAATGGAAAAAGATCAAGGTGGCAGCCGGTGAGTATGAAACGGGGGCAGAGGAATTACATTAAAAGCACCACTCTTGGGGTGCAATAAAAAAATGCTTGAGTGGTTCTTTAAATCATTTATAGCAAACTAGTAACTGAGTAAAGGTAGTGGGTAACCTCTTTAAACGTGACAAAAATGCTAAATGATCATAGAGAAACTAAATGCTAATACATTTATTTAATAACACAGTTATTGAAGGAACATAGCATGACACTTATTCTAAGTATCTTAGAGTAATTTGCACTAGAAGATATGTGGTTAGTCCTCTGTCTCTTCATGTAATCCCAGATAGACTCCATGTTGAGATCAGTGCTTTGTGGGGGGGTCACAATATCACTTCCAGGATTTAAACTTCCAGGTAGTATCCTTCTGTATCTCTCCGAATTGAGAACATCATTTATTGTGACCACATTTCCAACTCCATTTGCTGTAATGCAGCCCCAAACTTACAAGGAACCTCCACCATGCTTCACCGATGCCTGCAGACATCGAATATTATATAGCTCTGCATGGGATTACATAAAGAGACAGAAGGATGTGCTAAAACCGACATCAACAGAAAAACTGTGGTTAGTTCACCAAAATGTTTGGAACAATTTAGCTGCAAAGTTCCTTTAAAAAAACTGTGTGCAAGAGTGGATGCTGTTTTATAAACTAAGGGTGGTCACAACAAATATTGATTTGATTTAGATTACCCTCTTGCTCCTTCGCTTAAAATTTTGTTCATTGAAAATAAACCATTAACTTTTATTTGTAAATCATTCTTACTTGGCAGCATTTTTTCCAAACTTGCCTAAAACGTTTGCATAGTACCATATGTGAAAAAACAGATTACGTGTTCACGGTAATACTAGGCAAATATAATACTGCTCTCCTTCTGCCCAGTGTAGATGGTTAAGCAGTAGGGCTTTTAGTAACCAAACTGATGTACACCGATAATACAGGTGCAAGGGGACAGTATATAGTCAATACACAATGATTTGTAGCATGTTCCAACATTAAGATTTCTAAAAAGATGCAGAGAGCCCATGAGCATGACAAATTAACATGTAAAAGGTTATTTCCACTGAAGGACAGTTTGATAATTGCAACAGCATGCCCTGTGGTTTATAGAAGAGAGCTTTAGTGGCTAATTAGAGCAGAAAGCCCTTGGATCTGAGCCTTGAGCTTCCAATTAAACAAAGGGAATCAATTACCCAATTAGAGTCTATAGAGATCAAAATCTAAAAAGAAAATTTAAACCAAACTCTGGTAAGCTTGGAGGCAAAAATGTTGACCATATTATTAAAGTGAAAGAGAATTTGAAACACAAATGTCAAACTTCAATTGGAGAAGTTTTCTGGGCCGAGAAGAAAATTTTCCAGTGACTTTATGTGACTGGAGACTGCTGAATCACGCTGCCAAGATACATCAGTTTTCCACGTGCAAACAAGAGGTCATTTCACTGCATTTTTGCAATTTGCATACTTCTAGAAACATGCCGACTGGAGTATCCCTCACTTTTCAATTATAGTATCAGAGGACAGTCTAGTTGGCCCATGACCGCAAGTATGTAATCCACATGCAAGAAGTTACTTGACCTCACACATTCATATTACGAATGAATAATATGTGCTAATAAATCATATCATATTTCTCCTGTACAAAATTTAAGATATTCTGAAAACTACATACAAAACAATAAAAACCATAAAAGGGGCAAACAGATAAACAAAATGTACAAGGATTCAATAATCAGCTCTATTGCACATTTTTGTGAGGACACCTGTAGAAAAAAATGCAGTGGAAAGGAAAGCTGCATTTTTGGATGAGGAAATATGGCTTTTATTGTCTTATACATGCAAAATAGGCATCTATTGTGCAGTGTGAGCGCATTTTTAGGCATGATTTGAATAAGCCTTCATGGGAAGTCAAATTCCAGAGCACTGCCCTGTAGGCACTTAAGAAGATGCATGCACTAGAGTAGAAGTCAAGGGCAACTTGCAAAGTCTGTAATTAGATTATTCACAGCTGCACCAACTGGTCCATTTAAAAAAACGCAGGTTACCATAAACATCATGGTTTCTGCTCACAGCACGTGTTTAGCAGGGAATTTTAATTTCTTGAAGCTTGGTCAGATTGTTATAAAAAAATTACTCCCAAAGAGATTTTTTTAACCACAACAACTCATTGTTAAAGAGCTCCATATTAGAAGAAATAACATATATTATGCACATTCCCAGATGTCTTGATCCATATTAACACCTCTACCTATCTATTTCTGTTATTTCTACTTCTGACCGCTACTATGAAACCAGCATTCCCAATTGTCTTGATCATATATTCACACTTCTACCTATCTGGGTGTCTGTTTTAATTTCCTTCCCTGCTGTGTAACTAGCAAATTGTTTATATCTACTCCCTTAGTATGCTTACATATACCATTACAATTTTGGCTACACTAATCCATATTCTCCATCAATATCCCCAAAGCCCATCACCTACCACATCTGCCATCATCCTCCTAAACATCAGTTCTCTCCTTTTAAAAGAAAAAACAAACCAAGCACTTTTCTTCTTACTTGTGCTCCCTGTTTCACCTCACTGCTGGCGATATACCTCCCAATCCTGGACCTCCACAGTTAATGTACTCTATTATTTGTGTTTCCATTCATTTTTGAGCTACCAGAAACTACAACCACCTCTACAATCTAAAACTCATCCACTTGACCATTGCTCCACTGCTGCCCCTTTCTGAAACACTATGAAATGCCTGTTCTAAGCTCCATGTCATTTACAGCTTCTTTATTTCTTGCAATAAGAAACATGGCTGAAATCCACTGATGCAGCCTCTCCTGCTGCGCTATGTTATGGTGGTCTTCACTTCACCCACATGTCTATCCATCTAAATAAACGAGGTGGAGGAGTTGGCTTTCACCTTTCTAACAACTGCACCTTCAATCCTATCCCACCTCCAAACTCCCTTATCCTGACTTCTTTTGAAGTGAACTCTGCCCATATCCATTATCCATCCAATCTCCAACTGGCCAACATACTGTATACCAACTTCCAGTTCCTGCCATCGCATTTATTGACCATTTAGCCATTTGGCTTCTTCACTGTATTGGTTCTGACATTCTCAAAATCATAATGGGCAACTTCAATAGTCCACTTGACATTTACTATTTGGCAGCCTCCAAACTCTTGTCACTTGCTTCCTCCCTTGGTCTCACACAATGGTCCCCATATCCACCTAGTCAGACATAGACTAGACCTCATCTGCACCCATTTATTTCCTATCTAACCTAACCTCTCCCCCTATCTGATCACCATGTACTCACTTTGTCATCCCTGTCCTCTTCACCTGCTGCCCAGATTCAACACCTAGCACACCCCTATAGAAACCTCTCACATCTTGACACATACTCTTTCTGACTTTCTTCCACCACAGTCTATCATATCATAGCTTTTTGGCATAGATACAGCTACTATTTTCCACAATGCCAAACTTGTAGCAGCTAATGATTTGGCCGCCCCTCTTGTACATAATGAAGGGTGATAAATAGAGAACTCAGGCACACCAACTACACGAAAAAAGCTTAGGCAAGTGTCCAGGGTTGGGGAGCGGTGCTGGACGAAAATACTCTCACAGGAAGCCTTTACCACATTTAAACCAGCAATTCTCATATTCAAGTTGGCACCCAACTCTGACAAAACATGACTACTCTGCAACCCTAATATCTCTTTATTCCATAACCTCAAACAATTACTCAATACTTATCTCCCTTTTCCATTCACCATTGCCCACTTAGACCTCCCACATTTCTGTAGAAGGCTGTCACACTTTTCAATTATAAGATCGACCAAATCATACAAGTCTTTCTGTTCAATCATCACAATCCCTTCATATAACTGACCAATGCCTTCACCTCATAACCTCCCATCCAATCAGTGAAGGAAAGTTTACTTCTCTCCAAATCACACCTCAGGACTTATTCTTTTGACCTTGTCCCACCCTACCTTCTCTCTACCTCATCACCCTGCTTATCCAAGTCGAAACCCATGTCTTCAACCTATCGTTAACCTCTAGTATTTTCTCTTCTGCTCAGTGCTACCTGAGGTGAACTGACAGCATGGGAAAAAGTTCAGAAACTTTTCCACACTAATCAGTTAATCTCCGGTCAGCCGGAGCACCTGCGCAGACATGATTTAAATCATTCTGCAGTGGTTTATAGCGGGACGGTAGCATTAGCACCAATCCCCATTGTAAACTAGTTAACCCCTTGTGATGGATTGCAGCGGGGGACCTGACTGAACGGCGGAGAGATATTTATATTGCTGTTTTTCTATTTTATTTTTTTTACAGAACAAGGGCTTTTTTTGGATTGGCAGAATAATAAATTTGGTCAAAAACTTTGTGTATTTATTTCATTAAAAGAATTTTTAATTAATGTGTGTGTCTTTAACCCTTTACTATTCTAGGGATAATAATGGATAGGTGTCTTATGGACACCTCTCCATTATTAACCCAGCTTAATGTCACCTTTCAATATCAAGGTGACATTAGCCCATTATTATTAACCCATGAGGCATTGCTAAAGGCCATGGGAATAGAGAGGCTAAGTGCCAGAAAAGGTGCATCTTATAGATGCACCTTTTCTGGGGTGGCTGGGGGCAGATTTTTTTTAGCCGGGGGGGGCAAAAACAATGGTCCCTGTCTAGGCTATTAATATCTGTCCTCACTCACTGGCTCTCTCTCTGGCAGAGAAAATTGCCAAGCAATTTTTTTCCGCAATTGTAGCCTTAAATTTATCTCCTAGAGTTCCAAATTTTTCCTAACAAAAACTACTAAATTGATTAAACACTGACATATATAAATTGCTTTGATATGACACGGTTTACTATATGTAAACCATATGACATATCATATCGGGTTCGGGAATGATTTTACAGAAGGCGGCAATTGATTTAGGCTGGTTTCACATTTGTGGATGGAGGAGCTGCAGACTTCCTCTGTGAAGCTCTGCCCCCTGCCGCGCCTCCTCCGGTCAGCTCCGCCTACATCTGCATGCGGCCTGCTTTACCTATCTTTAGCATTGGGTATGCAGGCCATGCGAATGTATGCTGATGCCTTCGCATGAATCATTCTAACTATGCGGTAACTAGCGTCGAACGCAACAAGTTGGAATTTTGTTTCGGTGCCGCATTGCCAAAACGATGCATGCAAAGGCAACTGCATACAGCGGCATGGCCTGCGTACCCAATGCTAAAGATAGGGTACGCAGGCCGCATGCTGATGGAGGTGGAGCTTCACGGAGGAGGTGCAGCAGGGGGAAGAGCTTCACGGAGGAAATCCACAGCCCTTCTCAGCACCTCCGTATGCTAGTGTGAAACTAGCCTTAGCAGCTATTATGCCATGTAGAACTCTATGAACTATAAATATATATATGTGTGTCTCAATGACATGTGTATGTATATATATACTAGCTGAAGAGCCCGGCGCTGCCCGGGCATAGTAACTAACTGTGGTTAGTTATAGCAAATTATAATTATCCTCCATCCCATAGTCCCGTGCCCATATACCCATCATACATATCCACGATCCCAAAGTCCCGTGCCCATATACCCATCATACATATCCTCCATCCCATAGTCCAGTGCCCATATACCCATCATACATATCCGCCATCCCAAAGTCCCGTGCCCATATACCCATCATACATCCTTCATCTCATAGTCCCATGCCCATATACCCATCATACATATCCGCCATCCCAAAGTCCCGTGCCCATATACCCATCATACATATCCTCCATCCCATAGTCCAGTGCCCATATACCCATCACACATCCTCCATCCCATAGTCAACCATTATGACATCATAATGAGCGGTGGGGCTTGCAATCTATGATGACATCAGTGTCGCCATGACAACCATTATGACATCATAATGAGGGGCGGGGCTTGATACACACACTTTTTCCCCAAAATTGTTTGGTGAATTGGAACGCGCGGGGTTAAAATTTCGCCTCACAACATAGCCTAGGACACTCTCGGGGTCCAGACGTGTGACTGTGCCAATTTTGTGGCTGTAGCTGCGACGGTGCAGATGCCAAACCCGGACATACACACATACATACATACATACATACATACACACACACACTTGAGCTTTATATATATATATATATATATATATATATATATAAAGCTCAAGTGTGTGTGTATGTATGTATGTATGTATGTCCGGGTTTGGCATCTGCACCGTATATATATATGTGTTTTCTATGTGTATATATCTATTCTTTCGTTTCTAACATCAGTGTGATTTTACTGTACAGCGCACTGAATTGCCTGCTTTTAAAAAAAAAAATGGTTCCGTCGAAAAACTGAAGAAACGGTTGGAAAAATGATGCGACGGATCAGTTTTTTTGCCAGATCCGCTAGCCAACGGATTGTGACCGATGGCAAAAAACGGAAGTGTGAAAGGGGCCTTACGTGGATCATTGTCATTTTTATTTGTATTTTGCATGTAAACCAGTTTCCCATGTACAGCAACATGGAATAAATTGTGCTCTAGAAATAAATAATATCAAATTAAAATTGGTAAAAATGTACAATCTTAGTTAGTTATGAACAAACCGATTTGATGCTAATCAAAATTGTGTCAAATTTTTGGGAACAAGCTGAACCCAGGGAATATAACCATTTAGACATTGTAAAAGATTGCACCAGCCAGACAAAGAGAACATGACCTTGAGTAAGCTTCATCAAAATGCCTTTCATCCATCTCTTCTCATAGCCTCAACTCATTTGCCATGCTATGCTATCACAACCTGCATGAAGGCAGAAGAAGGAAATGCAAAAGCCATTTTGTGGTGAATCTGGATGTGAGCTGATGTTACAGCTCACAATTTTGCCATAGAGCTAGGGAGAGAAAGCTATAAAACACTGAATAAACTGTATAAATAGTGCATGTATGACAGCACATCAATGAAGATTAGTGTGAGGAATAGAGACCATTATTAAACATTTTTCTTGGAAATTGGAGGATTTGGATCTTATTTAATTTGCAACAAATAGATTTAAAGGCAATGAATACCAGAGAAAAAAAAGAGAAAAAAGTGACTTTAAGAAAAATGAAAACAACATAAGATGATAACTGAAGTGTTTACACCATTTAGGACAGACGCATGGGGACTTAAGAGTGATATTATGCATGAACTCTTAACCCCTTCCCGACCTTTGATGTACAGGATACCACCTGATGATTTTGTGCTCACAGAAGCTGTTCAGTTAACATCTTAGTTGACATCCGGCTCTCACTGCCAATAGCGGTGCCGACACTGCTCCCAACAGTTTAGCCCCATAAATTTTTTTACCAAAATTAATCGTTGCATTTAGAAATCAGGGCGAGGGAAGGGGCTCCCCTATGAACGGTGCCTCAGCAACATCATCTTGAGGGCTCGATCTTTACCATGGTGACCCGAGGTCATCATGACAACATTTGGATCACCAGACTAATAAGCTTGTTAGACTATACTCAGAGCATGATCTAATAAGTTTGTGTGTCACTGCAGTGCTGACAGTTATAAAACGATGCCGACAAAATTTTTTTCTATAAGATAGTTTTCACTGTGTAAAAGCACCAAAAGCATAAATATATATATATATATATATATATATATATATATATATATATATATATATATAAATAAATGTGGTGTTGTTGTAATCGTTCTGACCCAAAGAATAAAGCAGCCTTATTATTACTAACACTCCTGAATTGTTATTTTGTGTTCATTCTGCCTCCCAAAGATCACTGTAGGGCTCAGCTCACATTTATTCTGCGCTCTGCTGAACACTTATACCGAGGTTTTCATATAAATCCCTGAGATACGTGATTCATACACAACCTCTTGGTGGAAGATTCCCTATAATGGGGAGACCGGGTACGCCTGCTGGTCTGTGATCAGGCGGTCTGTCTTTTTAGGCATGCATAAAAACTTGATCGGCCAGTTTTCTTAAAAGAAAGACAACGCTGAACACAGTCCAGACAGAGTTGAGAGTAACTTTGCTGCCTCATTATTGTGAGTGGATCCCTCTGGGGTTTCATCTGAATCATGTCATTCAGAAATTTAGATGGAAACCTCAAAGTAAGTGCTCAGCGTAGAGCACAGAATAAATGTGATTCAAAATGTTATGTAAAATGTTCCCAATAAAAGCTTCAACTCAATCCACAAAAAAGCATGTTGCCACTCAGGTCCATCATCTGTTAATGGAAGTATGTATCTTCCATGTTACTGGAAATACAATGGATCTGGAAAAGTAAAATGGCTCCTTGTCCACCAAAAGAAATTCAGCAAATTCTGTGCTCGAAAATCCAAATTCTCTCCCTTCTGAGACCCACAGTGTGCCTAAACCACATTTAAAAGTAGTGGAGAAACAAATTGCTGTTGTCCTGAAGAAAAAGTTGAATACTTCGAAGCTTGTTGAGAAATAAACCTCTTATACCCGAATTTATACCCGAATGGACATCTTTCACCTTTTTCCTACAGCAGCAAAAAGTAACCCATTTGTTTCTCCACTACTTTTGCTTTTACCTTCTTGAGGGTCTGCAGCAGCATTTTCTTTTCAGTGGTTGTGTGCACACAACCTGACCAGCTGAGCATAATTGTGCAATTCTTTTAATGTTTTTACCCAGACAATACCCTATATGTGCTTTGTGGCTCTCCAGCTCTTTCCCATTTAAACTACATTTAGCGTCCACATGTTTGACATTTCCGCAGAAATGAGATATTATAATATATATATATATATATATATATCGGTGCATGTCTTCAGAAGCACTAGCTGGGCATTATGTATTGAGCATTACAAAAGCAGTTTGCAATTTTCACTCAGCAACATCCACTGCTGCTTGTTTCAGGAAAACACCCATGGAGCCATAATCATCACTACAGCTGTAGATAAATTCCCAAAGAGGTATAATTTCCAAAATGGGGTCAATTGAGGGTGACCCAGCTCTTCTAGCATTTAGGAGCTCTGTACATGGAGTCCACAAATTTATTCTAGGAAAATCTGTGATCCAGGAGGCAAATAGAACTCTGTCCCTCCCAAGTCTCACCCTGTGGCTTCGGCCTGTTTCACATTTCAGTTTTTTGACGTCAGTCAAAATCCGCCAGTGTGTGAAAAAACGGATCCGTTTCCGTTTTGCCACAAACGGATGACACAGGATCCATTTTTTGACGGATCCGTTTTTAGCTGATAGTTCATGAAATTTAAAGTGACATGACGAGAGAGAGAGATTTTTTTGCTGCCAGAATGGAATTTGTGGTTAAAATTCAAGAAAGGAAATTGGTTTTGGCATGCTCAGTATAGAAAGGCAGATCCATTGGCGGATTCCGTCAATTAACAGCTGCCAACGGATCCGCCGCCCATAGGTGTCCATTATAACGCATGGCGGACAGCGACAGATCCGTTGCTATCCGCTTTTTCGACGAACACAGAAAAACGTTTCATTGTCCGTCCACCCAAGACAGCAGACACCAAAATTATGATGGATCCGTCAAAAAGTAGATGCAACGGATGACCATCCGTCAAAATCCACCGCAATGCAAGTCAATGGGAAAAAAAAAGGATCCGCAAAAAAAATGGCGGAGCCATTTTTTTTGCAAAACGACGGATTTTGACTGACATAAAAAAAAAAGAAGTGTGAAACAGGCCTAAGCAGTACTGTACAGCCACATATGGGGTATTTCCAAGTTCAGTAGAAATTGTGGGACAAATTTTGGTGCTATTATTAGCCATTTCCTCATGTGACAATCAAAAATCTGGAGCTAAAACAAAATTTTGGTAAACATGTAATTACTTCTTTTCTTTCAGTGCACAATGGTAAAAAAAAATCTGTGACACACCTATGATGTAAATATGATCATTTTACCCATACATGAATTCATTGAGAGGTGTAGTTTGTAAAATGGGGTCACTAATGTAAGGTTCTGCTGTTCTGGCACATCAGTGGCTCGCTCAGTGGGGCATGGCACCCGGAAACCATAACAATAACATCTCTACTATTATACGGCACTCCTTCTCTTCTGAGCTTTGCACTGTGCCTGAAAAGCATTTCTTGATTACATGTAGGGTATTGGCACACTCAGGAGAAATTGCACAGCAAACTGAGGTCTATTTTTTGCCATTAACCCTAATAAAAATTAAAAACTTGGAGCTAAAATAATTTAGGGTTAAAAATGTAATTTATATTTCTTCAATGGTAAAATTCTGTGAGGCACCTGTGGTGTCAAGATGCACACTGCACTCCTACATGGATTCATTTGGGGATGTAGTTTTCTAAATGAGGCACCCTCAATCCATTCCATCAAAATCTGAACTCTACCGTTGCGCTTCTACCCTTCTGAGCTTTGCATTGTGACTCAAAAGTAGTTTTACACCACATCTGGGGTATCGGGGTATTCAGGAGAAATTGCATAAAAAGTTATAAATAAAGTGGGTATAACTTTATTGAATATAAGCACAGTAAAAGTCATTTAAATTAAACATAGGGAAGTGACAAAGAGGCTCCGTACATCAAGGTCAGTAGAACAGTTCTAAATAAAACAGCAAATTCCATACACAAGAGGCTAGTGCTGTGAATGAGTGGTATGGAAAATCAATATAAACAAAGAATTAAATACCCAAGTGCGATATCAGCATAGAGGTGAATAAGGTAGTTACCAGACCTCTTGAAATAAAAAGCCCTCTGCATTATATATCAATGGTCAGAGACAGATCAGCAATGCTAGGGCATGTTTCCACGTAGCGGAAACATTCAGTATTTGCTGCGGATTAAACCTGCGTACAGCCGCAGCGTTTAATCCGCAGCGGCCAGATGCTACAGCATAGTGGAGGGGATTTTATGAAATCCTGTCTCTACTATGTGCCCGAATACGCGGGTGACACACCCGCTAAATCTTGACATGCGGCGTATCTTTTTAGACCGCAGCATGTCAGTTTACCTTAGTCTCTGCAAGGTAAACAGCCTACTGTATGGATGCGCTGCGGCGATTCCGGATGTGTTCAATGAGCACATCTGGAATCACCGCATGGTCAGAAGGGGGTGGAGCAGGGTTTCCGTTCCATCCAAAGCACAGACTTTATGGGACGTGCAAACGTACCCTAAAGTTAGAGTAGATATGATGGATCCCACTCCGGTACAAAGACACATACAAAATGGTATAGACGTGTCATAAATAGGCGCTGTAAGTCTATAAAACCTTGATTACTGCTGCTCTCCAGAGTTATCATTTATTTTTTTGTATGCAACATGGTTACAGAAATATGGGTCTTTAGTCAAGGGGCCTGGCTCACAGGACTCTGCAGGGGGAATGTCTTTATACTGTTCTGCAGAACCACACAGTGATCAACATTCTTTTGGTTTGGATCTTAAAAAACAGCACTAAATAAAATGACCCAGAACTCTAGAACAGCATCAAATAATAATAAAAAAAAAACCTCAGGGGAGCAGTAAGAATAAAATAAGATGAGAAACTGCCCATTTCTGACTGATTATAGATTGGTCTATAGAGGAGCTGTCACTAATATTTTTAGACTATATTATTATATAGGGTCAGTAATAAAATTATTTTCTACAAACTTCTGTCAAAGGGCATCAGTAGGCACATATTTCAAAAGCAATATTGAACACTGAAAGTTTTACAACAATTGTTATATGTGATAAATTAATACCACAATGGGAAGATTTTCTTTTTTAGAAAATTCTCAGGTTGATTCTTCAGCCAGGAAGAGACATGTTGAGACACCAAGCAGCGCAAAGAATTGCTAAGGGGCTTGAGAAATACAGTAACGTATACCATTTCTCCTTATAAGTACATATTTCCAAAAACTTTTTCTAAATGATCTGTCTGCTGGAACGAATACAAAAGCAGAAAAGGAGTCTTCACAATAATTTCACTGTGAATAATTTCTAACTGAAATATGATAACATGCTATATCTACGTTTCTGCTAAAGATCTTGATTGCGAAATAACTTTCTGAATTTGCAAATAGCTGGTTTCCATGAAATTGAAACACAAGTGGCCTTAGGTATAAAAATATTTAATTGGTAATTGCTTATCATATTGAGTGAGGGATCATGCACACAGCAGCCTAGTGCATGGACAGCTTACTGCTGTTTGACTCCATACATACAGTGGGGAAAAAAAATTATCTAGTCAGTCAGTCACAAAATGTGCAAGTTCTCTCACTTAAAAAGTTGAGAGAGGCCTGTAATTGACATCATATGTAGACAACAACTATGAGAGTAAAAATAAGAAAGCAAATCCAGAAAATCAACTGTTGCTCAGTAATGAGACAAGGACCATCCTTGAAGAAGGAAAATGCCATTTTCCGAAACGCGTAGGAACTGGTCCTAATTGTTCTTTGCACTAAGAAGGAAGTACCATGCGACCGCTAAGTGTCACGTGACTGAAGATGTCACGCAGGTCCTACAGGTCCTTGAGGCATACACGTACCTACGCGAGTACCATTGGACGCTGCATCCAAGCGCTTGTCACCAGTCGGGACAGCACTCTCTGCATTTGGAAGCTAGTGAAAACTTCACTTATCTGCAAGCTACCAGCGATCAATATTATAAGACCAATTCTGTTTGACTAAATACTTTTCTTTTCCCCACTGTATTTGAAAGATTCTCCCTTGGAAATTGACATATATGGCACAACTTTTTTGTTTTATTTGTCTCATACAGAATTGGACTTAAAAAAAAACAACTGTATAACGCCTTATGATATTGAAATCAAAAGCCAAAAATGTTAATGGCCTCAAGTATCTTTATGTGATCCCTATTGTAAAACCCTAGAAATGAAGACAGTCATATGTACATAAGTTCTCTGGAATGCAGGGGTCTAAATGTTTAGCATGTGATAACAGTCATTATTAAACCATGTTGGATAGCATGGGCAGTAGCGAGAATTCACAAATGAATCATCAATGCCTTGTAATATTCTGTGTGCTTCTATGTAAAGTTTTAATGTATAACCACCACATGCCTTCTCTATAACAAATCAATGCCCTTACCACATAAATTTCTTTATCACCATCACTGATGAAAAACATACTATTTTTTTCTCCAAATAAAACCTCACCACTTCATTACATTCCATCTCCACTCTAACCTCACCACAATGCTTATTCCAGCCCTAACCCTCTCTCTAACCTCTCATTATGCTGTAGTGCTTTCCCTTCTGCTTTCAAACATGCAACAATGACACCTATTTTGAAGTAGCCATTCCTTGATCCAACCTTAACGCCCAGCTATCACCTCGTATTGCTACTCCCGTTTGCCTCTAAAGTTCTTGAAAATCACGTCTATATTGAACTTTCATCCACCTTCTCATGTAACTTTTTGACAACCTAAAATCTGGCTTTCGCCCTCACCACACCACTGAAACCACCTTAACCAAAGTTACAAATGACTTACTAATTATTTACCAATACTCTATACTCCTTTTTGACCTGTCCTCTGCCTTTGACATGGTTGACCACTCCCTCCTACTACAGATCCTCTCTTCCCTTGGCATCAAAGATCTCCTGGATCTCCTCATACTGCACATTTAGAGTCGCCTATTCCCAAACGATCTCCTTATTTCACCCTCTCTGTGATAGTGTGTCTCATGGCTCAGTCCTGGGACCCCTGCCCTTCTCCATCTATACTTTTGGCCTGGGAAAAGTTAAAGTCCCATGGCTTCCAGTACATGATGATGACACTCAAATCTACTTGTCTGGCCAGGATGTCACTTCTCCGCTGTCCAAAATCCCAATGTGTTTTATAAAACGCCATGTGGACAAAACCAAACACATCACCTTTCTTCCTTCTCAATCAGCACCTCTAACAGACCTATCATTAATGACATACTGCAATTATTTCCCCTTTACCACTAGTTTGCTAGCTTGGTTTAGCCCTACAATCTGCCCTGTCAGTCAAACCCCATATGCAAGCCTTTTCCACCACTTGCTGCCTACAGCTCAAAAATATTTCCAGAGTTTGTCCTTTTCTCAAAATGAATCTACTAAAATATTTGTAAATATCCTCATCCTCCACCTTCCCCTTGATTACTGCAACATCCTCATCTGTGGCCATCTGACTAACACTCTCGCACCTCTCAAGTCTGTCGTTATTTCTGTAACCCAATTAATCCACCTCTAAACCCACTACTCCTCTGACAATCTCTTCAATGGTTTCCAGTTCCCCTCTGGTTTCTAGTTCACGTGTCCATATCACGTGTCCATTATCTGTCTCTCCCATATATCTCCAAACTAATTTCCCCATATGTGATCTTCAGTAATCACAAGCCCTCCTTCTGTCCTCTACTCCTGGACGTCCATCAGTGTGTGGAACTCAGTGCCTCCACTTGCCCAATTTATCTCCCACATTTAGTACCTCATCCATTCAAAAAAGGCTACAGCCTGCAATAACCCCAAAGTCACCTCACTACCACAAGAGGTTTTGCAACATGCAGGTTGTAAGTCAATAAATACAGGGTCCTCTCTCCTTCAGTACCTATCTGTTATTTACCTAAAATGTTTTAAAGGGAATCTGTCAACCCATGGGACATTTATAACCTATTAATATGGGCATACAGGTGATATAACTGTTAAACTAGCCCTACCTGTATGCCTCATTTTAGCAGTCCTGCTGTTGGGAAAACATATTTTAATAGTTTATGCTAATGATTTCTTCCAGGCTTCATGGCTAGGATTATATATATACTGTATATGTATATACATATATACAAAAACACTCACACATGATTCCTAGTGAAGACTATGCAGGGAGGAAGTGGGGGGGAGCACCTCATAGTTGCATATGCCTGACGTCACTGGAGCTGAAGTCTCAATGACTCGTCAGCATCTGTGCAGAAGATTCCTGAATACGTGACCCATAGAAGGGAGGAAAAGGTATGGATTGTCGTGGGCATGCAGGGTGCAGGCATAGAATTTTTGGGCATATGGTGCGTAGAAGAAATACCTGCCTCCTGTCTTCATTATAATATCACCCCACTCCCATACACATCAGTGTCCTGTGATGTACAGTTGTGGTACCGGAATCCCGTGCCTGAACCGTGAACTCCCTCCACAATCCTTAGTTTTTCCTCCCTTCTATTAGCAGTGTATTCAGGGATCTTCTATGCAGGAGCCAGTGAGTCACTTCAACTTCTTCTCCAGTGGCCTCCGGTGTATACGAAAGACAGGAATCAGGGATTGCTTCAAGGCACCATATGCCCCGAAGCCTGGAAGAAATCATTAGCATAAAGAAATAAAATAAGTTTTCTAAACAACAAGACCACTAATCTGAGCTATACAGGTAGGACTTCTTTAAAATTTCTATCACCTGTATGCCCATATTAATAGGTTATATATGTTTGAGGGGGTGAAAGAATCCCTTTAAATATTCAGCTCCTTTTTCACATGTACAGGACCCTGAAATAAAGTGTGCTTTAAAAATATTAATTCTATACAATGAATAAAAAATACTTTGGCACAAAAGTGAAGAATGTAGGTAGAATCTTTTTTTCTTACAATATGAATTTATTCAAACGAGCCCGTTCAAAACAGAAAAAAAAAGCCAATGTTTCGGCTAATTAAGGTGTTTGTCAAGGTATATCTGTATTAGGAGGATCTAGAGTGTTGCGTAAATAGTCTCACTGTGGCCATAATTTTATTTCCTTACTTTAAATTAATGCATCAATATACATGGCGTGCACCATATGAATTTTTTGCTGGGCCCAGCATACTCTGAAAGTATGCAGTGAAAGGTATTTATGGTGTAATTGCACATTTTCAACCGCCACTATAATACTTCCATTTTCCGGCACTGCTCTTTCTGCCGATTTTAAACAGGAAGTCGGAAGAAAAAAAGATCACCTACATCTCTACCTATGATATCCACTGCAGCCTAAGATATTCATAGGAAATTATCAGGTAGGCTCAATTTTCCATAAATACAGAAGATATACTTGCCAACTGTCCTTAAACATACCCAAGTCACCCAGGACTGACCTTTTGGACAAGTTGGCAAGTCTCTTAGACACCACATAAATCTCCTGCAAGGAGTGCCCCAGTGTCCAGACACAGAGGGCAAGAATGAGCTCATTTTCTATACCAAGTAACAATTATTGTGTGCTTCTTGTGACGGCATACTAGTGTTTATTTCCATGTTGCAATTAGTCCCTTTACAAAGATAGTTAGAAAATATTTGCAAAAAAAATGTCAGCAGCATCATTTTTAAAATAAAAACAGGAAAAAAACAAGATAAAAAAATAAATAGGAAAAAAAAAAGAGAAATTAAAAAGCCAAAACAGAAAATCCATCACATTGCCTGATCATCATGTTTCATTTATGATATAACAGTTAATCCCTTTTAGCCTAGGAATACACTTATTATCTCAGTTCACATTCCATTACTTTAACTCCTTGTTGTAGAGGTTATTATTATTATTAAATGTTTAAAGGTAGCCAGGCCATGGATTTCCTTTCAACCCCATAATACTTTTCAATAGAATTCCAATTATTTAAAAGGGACTGTAAAATTACAGCCAACAACTTTTAAAATGTGTTTCCCACTTAGTAAATAGTAGAGTTGAGCGACTTTTGGTTTTTTAGGGTCGCGTTTCGTTTCGTGAAACCCGACTTTTCCAAAAGTCGGGTCGAGCAAGATCGTCCGATTATAGGGAAAAGTCGGGGTCGTCCCGAAACACGAAACCCAATATAAGTCAATGGGGAATAAAAGTCGGCAGTGAGAGGAGGACAGGAAACACACCTACAGTGCCCATTTGAATGCCAAAAGCATCAATTCTTCTTACTTAAGCTTGTCAACCTTAATTAACTTCATAATACAAGTTACGCACTGAAAAATGGGGGTTATTTGGCTAAAGTTGTGGGGGGGGTGGGCTGGCTGCAGGTTTTCATGTGCCCTGGGCGAAAGAGCGCCCCTTTAACACATACCACAACTCATCATGCTCCGATACGGCAGAGAAATAGCGGTATAGTACAATGAAAAATACCTCACTTTTTACATCTCATGACGAGGCCCATCTATTTCTCCATACAGAATCATTGGTCCCATATAATGTTTGAAACAGTATATGATGAGCTCCACATAATGCTACAGTATATGTTGGTCCCCATGGATGAAGCTCCACTGTCTTATGGGCCCAAATAATGCTCCAAACATAATGGGCCCCATTTCTAATGCTCTAGTGTATAATGGGCCCTGTAAATGCTGCTCCAGTGTCTGATGTCCACCTTTGGAATGTCCCAGTGTATGGTGGGCCCCATCTATCATTCTCCAGAGTATAGTGCTCCCCAAAAATTACTGTCCCAACATTGAAAACAATCAAATAAGTCTCCTCGCTAGGGAATCCCTGTACTTGTCTGGATTCCTCGTCGTCCCCATCTTCCATCTCACTGCACAGTATTTCAACTTTGCAAGTGCTGTGATCCTGAGCAAGCAGGGGGGGCCCACTCGTTGGCGACGGCACTGGCACAGGGCCCCTGATAGTACGGTGGTGTGTCTGATGGCGGGTGGGCCGAACCTGCACTTTCATCTGCAGCTTCCTCTTTGTCACCGTGTAAGATGGAACTGTATATGGGAAGGGTAACCTGAGTTTCATCAGGGTCAGATTCAGGTCGTGTAGCGTGCGAGGGGAATGTAGTGGTCTGGGTCAATGTACCAGCAGATTCATCGAGCAGTGGCTGGGCATCAATGCACTTGTGTCGCCCCCAGGAGTACGGTCGCCACAGTGGCATTACCTTCTTCCTAGGGAGTGTGATGTCATGCTTGGGAGCAACGAACAATCTCTCTAGCAGGTTTACTGATTGGGCGGCGTTATTCCCACGAGTCATGACCCTCCAAACAGCGTTCATGAAGGCAAAGTGTTTGTTTTACGTGGGCAGTATGGTTGCAAAGCTGAACCTTAAAGGAATGTCCAGAAGGGCACCACCAGGAGTGGAGCCTACGGTTAAATTCGACTCCACCTGGGAAACCTCAACCATGCCAGCTACAGAACAGATGCACACATTGCAAGCTTAATTCCGTTAACGAACGAGACGCCGTCATGCCCCGCGGTCCGAGTCCGGCTTACTAGAGGGACACGTGAGGCTCTGGCACATGAGATTGGCCAATAACTGGTGTGTCATGCCCTTACATGTCCGTGGCTGCATGTGTGCTACACTGAAAAGGCCAGCGTTTGTCGCTTACAGGTGCAGATAACCCGCTGAACAACGTTAGTGATGGGGATCACTGATTACAATTATTACCTGCGAACAAGGATTTCCCAGTAAGTGCAGGTCAACCGCAGTTCCGGAATTAGGCCTAACCGTCATTCCTGAAAAAATGAAAAACTTACGTATGCAAACCACAGGTGCTGTAGCTTGCTTAACAGCTCGTCAGCCGTTCTCACGCCCAGTATGGATTACACGTGATTGCACAAAGGTGAGAAAGGGTACCGTATCCCCAGATAACATGTATGGATAGCGTACACATTCAAAATATATGTCTATACATCAGGAGGCAGGCTCAGACGGTGTTAGGCCCAGTATGGATTGCACGTGATTGCACAAAGGTTAGAAAGGGTACCGTATCCCCAGATAACATGTATGGATAGCGTACACATTCAAAATATATGTCAATACATCAGGAGGCAGGCTCAGACGGTGTTAGGCCCAGTATGGATTGCACGTGATTGCACAAAGGTTAGAAAGGGTACCGTTTCCCCGGATAACATGTATGGATAGCGTACAAATTCAAAATATATGTCTATACATCAGGAGGCAGGCTCAGACGGTGTTAGGCCCAGTATGGATTGCACGTGATTGCACAAAGGTTAGAAAGGGTACCGTTTCCCCGGATAACATGTATGGATAGCGTACACATTCAAAATATATGTCTATACATCAGGAGGCAGGCTCAGACGGTGTTAGGCCCAGTATGGATTGCACGTGATTGCACAAAGGTTAGAAAGGGTACCGTTTCCCCGGATAACATGTATGGATAGCGTACACATTCAAAATATATGTCTATACATCAGGAGGCAGGCTCAGACGGTATTAGGCCCAGTATGGATTGCACAAAGGTTAGAAAGGGTACCGTTTCCCCGGATAACATGTATGGATAGCGTACACATTCAAAATATATGTCTATACATCAGGAGGCAGGCTCAGACGGTGTTAGGCCCAGTATGGATTGCACGTGATTGCACAAAGGTTAGAAAGGGTACCGTATCCCCAGATAACATGTATGGATAGCGTACACATTCAAAATATATGTCTATACATCAGGAGGCAGGCTCAGACGGTGTTAGGCCCAGTATGGATTGCATGTGATTGCACAAAGGTTAGAAAGGGTACCGTATCCCCAGATAACATGTATGGATAGCGTACACATTCAAAATATAGGTCTATACTTCAGGAGGCAGGCTCAGACGGTGTCAGGCACAGTATGGATTTGACGGCCCAGACTACACAGCGGAGGAGCAGGGAGAGGTAAAGATTGCAAATGCTGGGGCCCTGCCCAAGCAAGGGGGGCCCACTCTTGGGCGTCGGTACTGGCACTGGGCCCCTCATAGTACGGCGGTGTGTCTGACGGCGGGTGTGCACCACCACCGTCAGAGACACTTGATTGCACTATGAAGGACCCTGTACCAGTGCCGGCGCCCAAGAGTCGGCCTACCCACCTGTCCAGGGCAACGGCACTCGCACGGTGTCGTGCGCTAGGTGGTGACCCCGGCCATGGGGGGGGAGGCAGCACAGTTAGGGAGTTTTAGAAAGTGGCATATGTTGATGTTGGACATTCAGCTGATGCAAAAGGTGAAATAGGTCAAGTCCCAGGAAGAGGTGGACCAAAGCAAGCCATTTTTCTGTCACCCTATGTGTCATCAGAGGAAGGTGAGACAAAATCCTTGGAAACCCATGCGTGGTTCATTTTAATGAAGGTTAGATCATCCACATTTTGGGTTGAGAGACGGGTCCTTTTTTCTGTCAGGATTGATCCAGCTGCACTGAAGACACTTTCCGATAGCACACTTGCAGCTGGGCAAGCGAGCTCCTGTAAGGCATATTGTGCCAATTCAGGCCAGGTGTCCAGTTTAGCGGCCCAATAGTCAAAGGGGAATGACCTGTGTGGGAGAACATCGATATGGGAGGAAAAGTAGTTTGTAACCATAGTTGACAACTGCTGTCTCCTGTCACTTTCCATCGATGCAGTATTACCAGTTGTGTGAGCGGTACTTGAAAAATCAGTCCACAACATTGTCATGAAACCCCTGTCTCCAACGCCACTTCTGCTGTGTGCACCACGAACACCTCTGCCAAGCTGCCCCCGGCCCGTACGGCTCGTGTGAGAACCATCACCGCTGCTGTGTGCTGGGAATGCCTCAAGCAACCGATTTAACAGAGTTGCTTGTTTATTAGCCAATATTAGGTCAAGGTTCTCCTGTGGCATGATGTTTTGTAATTTGCCTTTATAGCGTGGATCCAGGATGCTGGCCAACCAGTAGTCGTCATCGTTCATCATTTTGGCAATGCGTGGGTCCCTTTTTAGGATCTGCAAGGCATAATCTGACATGTGGGCCAATGTTCCCGGTGTCAATGATGCACTGCGAGTGCTGGTTGGAGGAGCACTTTCTGGCAAATCCACATCCCTCCAGTCACGCACAAACCCTGTACCAGACCTTGCCACGCCAACATTTTCACTTGCCCCACGAGATGCATCCTCCTCCCCTAAGTAATCATCCCCATCATCCTCCTCCTCTTCTTCCTCCACCTCGTCCAGGAGAGGTCCCTGAGCAGACAATGGCTGAATGTCATCAAGGATTCCCTCCTCCTCTTCCTCCTCATCAACATTGGCTGCAGACGCCTGCTCCTTAAGGTGCGTCAAAGTTTGCATGAGCAGACGCATAAGTGGGATGCTCATGCTTAGGATGGCGTCGTCTGCGCTTACCAGCCGTGTGTATTCCTCAAAACACTGAAGGACTTTACAGAGGTCTTTCAGCTTCGACCACTGCACACCTGTCAACTCCATGTCTGCTCTCAAAGTGCCTGGCCGTGTATCCTCCCACAAATGCATTATGGCCTGCCTCTGCTCGCACAGCCGCTCCACCATGTGCAGGGTGGAGTTCCACCTTGTTGCAATGTCGATAATGAGGCGGTGGTTGGGAAGGTGGAGCAATCGCTGCAGCTTCTGCATACGAACGGAGTGTACAGGCGACCGGCGGATGTGCGCGCACAGTCTTCGCACCTTCTGGAGCAGGGCTGTTAACTCCGGATAATTTTTGAGGAAGCACTGCACCACCAGGTTCAAGGTGTGAGCCAAGCAAGGTATATGGCTGAGTTTTGAAAGGGCTATGGCTGCCACAAAATTACGGCCGTTATCACTAACTACCTTGCCTGCCTCAAGATGTACACTGCCCAGCCATGACTCAGTTTGTCGCTTCAAGTACTCGGCCAGCACCTCGGCGGTGTGTCTGTTGCCCAAACACATCATCTGCAACACAGCCTGCTGACGCTTTCCACTAGCTGCTCAATAGGGGGACACATCGTGTGCAACAGTGGCAGCTGCAGATGGAGTGCTCGTACGACTGCGCTCTGTGGACGAGCTTTCGCTTCTGGAGGAGGAGGAGGAGGAGGGTCGAACGCCTACAGCCAACTGTTTCCTATACCGTGGACTAGGCAGCACTGTCCCACCACCGCTGTCCCCTGTGGACCCTGCATCCACCACATTAACCCAGTGCGCAGTGAAGGACACGTAACGCCCTGGCCATGCCGACTGGACCATGCATCAGTTGTGAGGTGCACCTTTCCGCTCACTGACTGCTTGAGTGCATGGACAATGCGGTCTTTCACATGATGGTGGAGGGCTGGGATGGCTTTGCGAGAGAAGAAGTGGCGACTGGGTAGGTCATAGCGTGGTACTGCATAGGCCACGAGTTCGCGGAAAGCTGTGCTTTCCACCAACCGAAAGGGCATCATCTCAAACGAGATTAGTTTGGCAATGTGGGCGTTCAAACCCAGTGTACGCGGATGAGAGACTGAGTACTTTCTTGACCTACTCATAGTGTCTGGGAGGGTGAGCTGGACTTGAGAGCTGCATATGGTGGAAGTAGCGGTGGACAGGGCGGACTGAGAGAGGGTTGATGATGGTGATGGAGTTGGTGTTCTTTCTGATGGCCTAGAATCAGTCTTTCGTTGATATAACAGTGGGATTCCCTGACTGCTTTGGCCTTGCAACGACACCTCAATATTTGCTGCTGTGCTAACCGGTGGGCTTACAGTGGGGGAAACAATGTAGCGTTGCTGACTACCTTCGTTGTGATCAGTTGCACATGTGGCACTTGAGGTTTGGTGTTGTGTCCATGCTTGCAAGTGCATGCTGGTTAAATGTCTAAGCATGCAACTGGTATTCAAATTTTTCAGATTTTTCCCTCGGCTAAAGGTCTTTGCGCACTTCTTACAGATAACCTTGGCCTGATCATGAGGATTTTGTTCAAAAAAGTGCCACACTGCACTCTTCCTACTTTGGCAGACATTTTGCGGCCTAGCATGCTGTGATCTTTTGACCCTCTGGACAAGCTGTCCAGCAACTCTTTTGATGTTTGGAACCTGTCTTTGGAGTGCTCCGGGCCTGCCAGATAACAGCTGTTGCGATGTCGATGTCTGCTGTGGATGCTCCTCATCTGAGCTATTGGAAGCAGCACCCTCTTCCCCCAATGGATGCCAATCTGGGTCAACAACTGGGTCATCCATCACCTCCTCTTCTATGTCATGTGCACCTTCCTCTGTGTCACCGTGTATGGTGGTATAGTGTGCGGGAAGGGGCACCTGAGTCTCATCAGGGTCAGAATCTGGCTCTGTTCACTGCGAGGACAATGTAGTGCTCTGAGTGAATGTACCAGCAGAATCATCCATCAGCGGCTGTGCATCAGTGCACTCCAAGTCAGATTCATCTTGGCCTGGGTAATTCACCATTTCACTTGATAATCCAGGCATGGTATGTGAAAACAGCTCCATGGAGTAATCAGTAGTATGGCCTGCGTCATCCTTCAATCTTGGTTGGGGTGAAGGACACAAGGAAAGGTGTGGTTCATGAACATGAGCCTCCAATGACGACTCAGTGCTTTTACTTTTTACAACTGAAGAAGAGGAGGCGATAGAGATGGAGGCTGAGTCAGCAATGTAAGACAAAACTTTTTCCTGATGCTCTGGCTTTAAAAGCGGTTTGCCAACTCCTAGAAAACTAAGCGTTCGAGGCCTTATGTAGCCAGACGATGACGCAGGCTCAACACCTCCTGCATTCGGTCCTATTTTGCTCTTGCCACTACCATCAGATCCACCACCAACACCATCATTACCAGCTGCCAACCACCGCCCAATTCCACGGCCTCTTCCACCAGCCTTCCTCATTTTTGGTAGAAATGTAGACAAAATCCAACAAACTATATAGTAATGTAAAACAAGGTACAAGGTGTCTATAGGACAGGGGAGATTTTGAATTTCTGCACACACTTGTGGACACTTTTTGATTGTGTGAGGCCCAATGAATATCTGAGGGCTATGTGACAGGCTCGATGGCACAGCTGTGACAAAAGTGACTAGAGGATAAGGGAGATTTTGAATTTCTGCACACACTTGTGGACACTGGACACTTTTGGATTGTGTGAGGCCCAATGAATATCTGAGCGCTATGTGACAGGCTCGATGGCACAGCTGTGACCAAAGTGACTAGAGGATAAGGGAGATTTTGAATTTCTGCACACACTTGTGGACACTGGACACTTTTGGATTGTGTGAGGCCCAATGAATATCTGAGCGCTATGTGACAGGCTCGATGGCACAGCTGTGACCAAAGTGACTAGAGGATAAGGGAGATTTTGAAAATCTGCACACACTTGTGGACACTTTTGGATTGTGTGAGGCCCAATGAATATCTGAGCGCTATGTGACAGGCTCGATGGCACAGCTGTGACCAAAGTTACTAGAGGATAAGGGAGATTTTGAATTTCTGCAGACACTTGTGGACACTGGACACTTTTGGATTGTGTGAGGCCCAATGAATATCTGAGCGCTATGTGACAGGCTCGATGGCACAGCTGTGACCAAAGTGACTAGAGGAGGAGGGAGATTTTGAATTTCTGCACACACTTGTGGACACTGGACACTTTTGGATTGTGTGAGGTCCAATGAATATCTGAGCGCTATGTGACAGGCTCGATGGCACAGCTGTGACCAAAGTGACTAGAGGATAAGGGAGATTTTGAATTTCTGCACACACTTGTGGACACTGGACACTTTTGGATTGTGTGAGGGCCACTGATATCTGAGCGCTATGTCACAGTCTCGATGGCACAGCTGTGGCAAAAGTGACGAGAGGATAAGGGAGATTTTGAATTTCTGCAGACACTTGTGGACACTGGACACTTTTGGATTGTGTGAGGCCCACTGATATCTGAGCGCTATGTCACAGGCTCGATGGCACAGCTGTGACAAAAGTGACTAGAGGTTAAGGGAGATTGGATTGCTTTTAAAAAAGCAGTTTGCAGAGCAGTGGGTAAACAGCAATGCCAGCCTGTCAGGAAGCCTTAAAAGGCAGCCCAACAACCAACACCACTGATACACCACAATATAGCCTCCCCTTGCACTGCACACACAGTGACTGGTGTGTTGTGCAGGCCAAATCGCTAGCAGCAGAAGCAGTTTTTTTTTCTTCTCAGCAGGACAAAAAAAAAAAAATTGGGATTGCTTTTAAAAAAGCAGTTTGCGGAGCAGTGGGTAAACAGCAATGCAGGAATGTCAGGAAGCCTTAGAAGGCAGCCCAACAACCAACACCACTGATACACCACTATATAGCCTCCCCTTGCACTGCACACACAGTGACTGGTGTGTTGTACAGGCCAAATCACTAGCAGCAGAAGCAGTTTTTTTTTCTTCTCAGCAGGACAAAAAAAAAAAAATTGAGATTGCTTTTAAAAAAGCAGTTTGCGGAGCAGTGGGTAAACAGCAATGCAGGAATGTCAGGAAGTCTTAGAAGGCAGCCCATCAACCAACACCACTGATACACCACTATATAGCCTCCCCTTGCACTGCACACACAGTGACTGGTGTGTTGTGCAGGCCAAATCGCTAGCAGCAGAAGCAGTTTTTTTGTCTTCTAATCTTCCCTGCCTAACGCTCTCCCTACAGAATCAGCAGCAACCTCTCCCTATACTGAGATCGGCAGAAGTAAGATGGCGGTCGGCGTGCACGCCCTTTTATACCCCCTGTGACGCCCACCAAAGCAAGCCAATCACTTGCATGCCCTTCTGAAAGATGGTGGTGACCCCTGCCTATGTCATCACGTTGCCCACAGTGTCCGTGGATCCTGATTGGCTGAAAAAGAGCGCAAAACAAACTTTTGAAACGCGACTTTGGCGCGTAAGTCGCCGACCTCGTGGCCGACCTCATCCTAGGGTCGGGTTTCGTTTCATGAAACCCGACTTTGCCAAAAGTCGGCAACTTTTGAAATTTTTCGACCCGTTTCGCTCAACTCTAGTAAATAGGCAATCAAGTTGGTTTCTAGTAACAAATTCCATTGATGCATTTTACAATGAATCATATTCATAATCTCTGAAGTCACATTAGTATACAGAGCTCCATTTTAACACATAGGATGAAAGCTCTTTAGAGAAATTTGAC
This sequence comes from Dendrobates tinctorius, assembly GCF_039654945.1. Taxonomy (NCBI): domain Eukaryota; kingdom Metazoa; phylum Chordata; class Amphibia; order Anura; family Dendrobatidae; genus Dendrobates; species Dendrobates tinctorius. Next base: position 14,947,438 of record NW_027361766.1, on the reverse strand, counting down.
CAACATCAATTAAATAAATGCTAGTTCACAATACTAAAGTATAAGGTATACACTTCACAGCATGGACAGCAACTGCAAGGGATAAATTATCTCCTTTGACTCAATCTTGCACCTTTTGTTGTAAGCTGCAAAGTGAGCATAAATCACACCTGAACACAGTCCACACTCCCCAGACACACAACATGCTGCTACCATTCATCAATCACAGGAGTCCTCAAAAAATTATAATTGTCCAATAATCTTAAAGCCATACTTTCTGAAAGGCTATGTATTCTTTAGAGCAAAAGGACCAACCTTATTAAAGTTGTAAGCTTTAACATAAAAAATACACTGTTTATAAAAAAGGTATACAAGAAAAAACGTTATAAAAGGAAAAGTAGCAGAAATATCTAAAAGTTTCCATCTAAAATTATTCTTCTGTTTCCTTGAGGGAAGGAGAAAGGATTAAAGGATCACAGCAAGGTGAAGCTGATCCCAACATGCGAACACATTTTCCTTGTGTAACCCATATTTTTATATTCTAGGTCCTAGTTTCCAGCATGGTTTAATTTGCAATATTTAAATTCCAGATCTGTTACTGGACTGTGAGCTAATTAGGGGAGAGAACCTTGAATATTAAATACCTTATTTCTTCTGAACAAGCCCCTCCCTATAGTAAATAGAAAATGCACAGCCTGGCCACAAAGGAGAATCTGCCCAAGCTTTGAAGCTCAGGTTCACCAGGCTAAGATGTCAGATATGACAGCTTCTGTAGTCTCAGGGATGCCCTTCAAGATTCCAAGTTCCTGTAGTAAGAATAAATAAAGGTTATATGTAAATTGCCTCTTCAGAGAGGAAGAGGACTTGAACTCTATAGCGCCACCTGTTGGTAGTAGCGATCCTACAAGTCACAATCAACCCTTTAACGAGTCTTGTAATATGACTTAGGATAAAAGCCAAATCAGAATCAGAATAAAGGTTATGCTCTTTGTGTAGTGTCAATCATATGAATGTCAAACTTAAACTAATGTCATTTGTCTGATATTATATTTTCCCTTACATACAGTAAATACTATAGCTACTGTACATTAAAGTAGCAAGTCCATAGGACTCATTTTTACCTCAGATCTTACAAATCTGCTACTTTATTCTTGCACCTCCTTTTGCCAACCTAAAAACAGGGCCACCTTCTAAAGGAGAGGGGGCAAATAAGAGTGGAGTAGCATATAAGAAGTATCGAAAATCTCATGTGAGTGTCGGTGTTCTAAGCATTAAAAATAAATGTTTATTCATCGCACAGAACTAAAACTAATAGAAGAATATAAGGAGAAGTCAAGAGTTAAAACTAACAAACCTTCAAGTCTAGAAAAGAATGTAAAAAATGCCTCCACCACCAAGAACAAAAAAAAGCCTGCAGAGTTTGTTAATCAAATGCATTTGGTTTACTTTGAAAAGTATTTCATGTGTTTTGGGAGGTCTTGGTAGATGATAAAAGTTGAATAGTTTTACAAACTAGAAGAAAATTGATCAAACACTACATTACAAAACTTGGGTACATCCAGACAAAGAAATGTTCATAAGCTGTATTATAAGTGAAGAAGAGCTGATAAAGGGGGCAGTAAGAAACATAGGGTTAATGCCTTAAGCTGGTCATACACTGGAAATTTTAGTCTTCTAAGCAACTTATCTTTTTGGGTTACTCTGTAAATGTTGTCATTCCTGAAATAAAAAGACAAATTGACAATCTTGGCTTCTGCCTTGATGTATGAGACAGACATCAATAGGAAACAAAAATGTTGCTTGGCACAAACAAGTATTACTATCAACTGTGTTTGACAAAGAGCAAATAATGTCTAGCACATGGATCCTTTTTTTTATTATAGGACTGACTTGTGGTCAGTATCTGACAGTCTTTCATGTCACAGACTCATCATTAAGAGGCCAACAAGAGTCATAATACATGACAAAACCACTACTGTATAGCCAGCTTTAGGTCAGTTCTGAAGACTCTTATAAGGGCTTTTCTTTCTACCACATTTAATCAAGAGGATAGAAATTCAGAGGTCGAAAGGTTGTGTTAGTGGTGGGGAGTTAACATTTTGTGCTTTTGCTCTTTTTTTGGATTTCATGGGTGCAAGAGATACGCAAAAATCTTCATGTGAAAACATTATGTTAACAGTCTGACTTGAGCATAGTCTCTTCTTCCACTGTGTGAGAAAATTTGTATCATGATAAATCTTCAATAACTTCTGTATTTGTTTAGTATATCTATCTCACCAAGACAGCTTGCCCCATTAATCATCCATTACCATTTCATCATTCAGAATTATTGATGTCATAAGCAGAATGATAATGTGGAAATGATCAATTTTACAGTGGAATTTGTAGCTGCATTTAGATTTTGCAATTTCATGTGGATTCTCTAGATTCCTTTGAGATCTTCACAAACCGCAGTGATGAACACATTAAAAACAAAACAAATATGCAATTATCTAGTTTAGTCCTTGCAGCAGGTTTAAGATTTTACATGATGGAGGGGGTTGAATAACTAAGCACCAACAAACCATTAGAAAACGATATCTCATTAAGGTGTATTGTCTCGTTTGATCAACAAGATAAGTTGTCAATCTAAAGCCCCCGTCACACACAGCGAGATCGCTGCTGAGTCACAAGTTTTGTGACTTTTTTTTTATATTTGGTCTCCCGCTGGCCAGCACGCATCACTGAGTGTGGCAGGAGTGTGGCAGGAGAGCAACGATCAGCGAGCTCCCAGCTCGTATCCAAGGTAAACAGTGGGTTTCTAAGCACCGCGCATCGCTTAGAAACCCTCAGTGTACCTTAGATACCAACGCGCTGGTGCAGGAAGCTGACAACCAAGGTAAACAGCAGGTTTCTAAATGCCGCGTGGTGCTTAGAAACCCAATGTTTACCTTGGTTACCAGCTCCCTGCACCAGCGCGCTGGTATCTTAGGTAATAATAATAATCTTTATTTTTATATAGCGCTAACATATTCCGCAGCGCTTTACATTATTCATCACTGTCCCCGATGGGGCTCACAATCTAAATTCCCTATCAGTATGTCTTTGGAGTGTGGGAGGAAACCGGAGTACTCGGAGGAAACCCACGCAAACACGGGGAGAACATACAAACTCCTTGCAGATGTTGTCCTTGGTGGGATTCGAACCCAGGACCCCAGCGCTGCAAGGCTGCAGCGCTAACCACTGAGCCACCGTGCTGCCCAGGTACACAGGTACACAGGTACACAGCGACGTGCGCGCTTGGCATCACTGGTGCTGATCGCTGGTGAAGCTGCCTTTTTGGAAGCTCACCAGCGATTCTGTAGTGTCACACCAGCGATCCTGACAAGTTCATATCGTTGTTGGGATCGCTGGTGAGTCGCTATGTGCGACGGGGCCCTTAGTTATGCTATACCATGCAATAAACACATGAATAAAATATATCCATAATTTTACCCACAGACGCGAATATGTTCACTGATCATGGATATATCCATGGATTGTGGCAAACTCAGAATATATAGAGTGGCATGTAAAAGTTTACGCACAGTTATTGTGAGCAAATTGAAGATTAAATGATCTCTAAATTTAAAGATGACATTTCCTTTGACATGTTAAAAATTACAAAAAAGAAAATGGACTTATACAAAAGTTTCACCACCTTTGGAGATGTGTGTGCTCAGATAAATTTGACTAAGGTTTCAGACCTTAATTAGAATGTTAGGGTTATGGCTTGTTCACTATCATTGTTAGGAAAGGTCAGGTAAAGCAAATCTCCCAGCTTTACCCAGCCTCCTCTAACCTTGTGCCAAAAAACAGCAGCCACAGGTTCTTCTAAGCAGCTGCCTAGCACTCTGAATTGTGGAGGCTCACAAAGCAGAAGGCTATAAGAAAATAGCAAAGTGTTTTCAAGTTGCCCTTTCCTCAATTCAAAAGGTAATTAAGAAATTGCAGTTAATAGGAGCAGCGAAAGTCAAGATAAGGTTTGGAAGACTAAGCAAAATTTCACCGAGAGCTACTCGTAGGATTGCTAGAGAGGCAAGTCAGAACCCCCGCTTGACTGCAAAAGACCTTCAAAAAGATTTAGCAGACTCTTGAGTTGTGTTACACTGTTCTCCGGTTAAAAGACCTCTGCATATGATGGCCTTCTTGGAAGAGTCATCAGAAGAAAACATCTCCTGCTGTCTCAACATAAAATACAATATCAGAAGTATGCAAAATAACATGTAAACAAGTTTGATGCATTTTAGAAACAAGTCCTGTGGACTGATGAGGTTAAAATAGAACTCACAATGATTAAAAGGTATGTGTGGAGAAAAAAAGTACAGAATTTCAGGAAAAGAACATTTCGCCAACCAGTAAGCATGGGGGTGGATCAATTATGCTTTGTGGTTGTATTGCAGACAATGGCACGGGGAACATTTCATGAGCAGAGGGAAGAATGGATGCAATGAAATTTCAACAAATTCTTGATGCAAACATAACACCATCTGTAAAAAAGTTGAATTTGAAAAGAGGATGGCATCTACAAATGGACAATGATCATAAACACACTTCAAAATCCACAATAGACTACCTCAAAAGGCACAAGCTGGAGGTTTTACAATGGCCCTCACAGTTCGCTGATCTGAACATTATTGAAAATCTGTGGCTAGACCTCAAAATAGCAAGGCATGCAAGACGACCCAGGAATCTCAGAGAACTAAAAGAATTTTCCAAGGAAAAAAGGATGAAAATCCCTCAAACATGAAATGAAAGATTCTTGTGTGACAACAAAATGCGTTTACAAGCTGTGATACTTTCAAAAGGGGGTGGTACTGGGTACTAACCATGCAGTATGCCCAAACTTTTGCATTGGTCCATTTTCCTTTTTTTGACATTTTTAAAATTTAAAAGATGAGAATATATATTTTTTTTTTCCTAAAATAGAAACAAAATGTGTCATCTTCAACTTTGGGCCTTTTAGAGATCATTTAATCTTCAGCTTGCTTAACTGTTAATAATAGCAGCAATTTCTTATTTTTTTTAAACTCTTTTTATTGAAGGATTCCACATGATAAGATTACAAACATAACAATGCAGTGTAAAGTCAAAATAATCCATACCATCACCGTCCACAATGACATAAATGTGAATAAACAAACAAAACAAATGGAACATACCATTTGAGATAATGTCCACTATGAAGCATTGCACCCACAAACCAACAGGTTTTTTATCAGAGTTCTGAACTCGTACCAGGTTAAGTTATTATGGAAACGCACCCGAAACCCACATATACCATCACTTTCATACCCTGGGAGGGATATACATAAGGGTTTGTATCGCAAGATTGATGAAATCATGGCATTATGAGTCAAGTGCGTTAAGGGTGAGTCACAATCTCTCCCAAATCTTATGGAACTTCTGGGGATATCCTCCGTTTCTATATAATATGTTCTCATATGGCTTCAAATCGTTCACTAATTTTTTTCCATTGATTAAATCGAAGGAGACTTCCCCCCCATCCACCTCAATGCTATTGCTTTCCTAGCCATAAAGAGAACTTCCCCAAGAAATATTCTATCATAATGCACAAACATCTCCTAATCCACAACCTCCAGAATACACAACTCCGTACTACACTCCATTGGTATCCCAATTATCTGTTCTTGTGTAGTTATTACATCACTCCAATATCTTCGTATTATTCTACAATTCCAAATAAGATGCCAGAAGTTCGCTCCGGTTTCCCCACACCCATGACATTCATCAGTTGCCCGTCTACAAAATTTATGTAATCTACTTGGGGTCAGATAGGATTGGTGAAGTATATATAATTGAATTAGCTTATTATTTGCAGCTGGCAACACTATCGTTTGTGCCTCTAGGGTATCATTCCACTGATCATTAATGATAGAGGGGATTAAGTTCTGCTATTTACCTTCTACAGCAAGTTGAGTGGATGCAATTCTGGAATTTAGCAAAAAGGTATATAGGGAGAATACCACACCTGTGGGTCCTTGAGTTGATAATACTCCTATCATTGAATAGATATTTGCCTTCAAAGAAATGGGACCTGGTACATTATGGCGTGTCTCAATTGCAGATATCTATAAAAATCACTATGAGGGATCCCGAACTTTACATGAATTTGATCAAATGATAATAAAGTTTCATTTTCAAAAATCTGATTGAGTGTTGTTATTCCATTTTGTTTCCAGAAAATGGGGTCTTGTAGATTTTGGAGGTGCGGGAACTCGGGATCATCCCACATCTGAGTTTCCTCAACTTTATCAAAATAGCAGCAATTTTGACCAGGGGTGACCAAACTTTTACAGGCCACTGTAGATATAGCATGGAAAATATTACACTTCCATTGTCATATAAAGCCTTTTGACACAGAGCTACTTTGTCCACCTGTGAAGCAGTATTTGTCACTTTGCTTTGATTTGCACCTCTTTAGTCATACAAAATATACATCCAGCAGGGGTGGAGTTGCTGTGATGTGACATACTAATGTTTTCTTTATAAGTTGATTTTTGATTGTATAGTATATTATTAGAGATGAGCGAGAACTAAAATGCCAGGGTGCTCGTTACTTGTAAAGAACATTTCCTAATGCTTGGATGCTCATTTCGAGTAACGAGCATTAAGGGAGTCAATGGGAAAACCAAGCTTTTTTTCTGGCAAGACCCTGCAACAAGATTCGGGAGGTCAGTGAAAATGGTAAAATGGATGGGAAAAGAGCGGAATGGAAGTAGAAGAGCATGGTTAAGACCCCTGGCAGCATCACTGACTCCCAGATCGCTGCTGAGAACAATGGGGTCACACTTTTACTCCACTTAAAGGACTGACAATAAAACATTCCAAACCGACGAGAATTGCAATTAACAGGAAAATAATTTTAAGAAGTATTTTATCGTTTATAATGACTTGTATATAAAGCAAAATTTTAAAAGGATTTCTAAAACATATATAATTTAAGTAAACCAAAATTGATTATTTATTAAAAAATAGGAAATGTCTGGGTAATTTATAAAGGAAGCAAGAAATGCCAAAAAAGGGACTCAGATCCACCCTGTATTAGTCATAAAGGAGGGCCTCATATACATTCTGTTCAAATTGTTACATATTTGTGCTCCTTGACTCGTAAAGGCTATGCACTTTTGAAGGTTATATACCAAGGAAATATACTCCAGACCACGGAATAGTCTATGGGCGAGTAATATAATACCGATAAGGGTATATGCACATGGAGAGTAAAATTTTTGCACCATTTCTGCATCTCTTGGCAGGAAAAATGCAACTGCAAAAACACAAAAGTTTTGGTTCTTTTTTACCTACATTTTTGATTGATTTGAATGATGTGAATGGTGAAAAATATACAAAAAAATGGATATGCTGCAGATTATTTTGTGCACCAAATCTGCAACTCAAAAATACTCAGGTTTTGCTTAAGGTTTTGTCACAAATCGGCACATAAAAACACGACAAAAAAACACCAAATCTCCAATGTGTGCACACAGTCCAATTTTTTTAAAAAGCGTTTTCGAGTATACCCTATGCAATGCAATACACTATGGATGAGCAATATAATACCGATATATTTTTTAACAACTGTTTTGAGGCTTTTATAGTAGCGAAATGTACCAAAGAAGATTCAATACCCTATGAGTGAACAATATGATACTGATAAATTTGGAATAAGTTTTTTGAGGGTAATATACCATCAAAATGTTTTCCAGATCATGGAATAGACTATAGGTGAGCAACGAAATGAACCCAAGAAGATGTAATACCCTATGGGTGAGTAATTTAATACCAATAAATATGGAACAAGTTTTTTGAGCGTTATATATTAAACGAAATGTATTCCAGACCACGGGATAGTCTATATGTGAGCATTAAAATACAGATACATTTTAAAAAAGTTTTTGGAGGTTTATATAACACTGAAATCTACCCAAGAATATATACAATAATAAGAATAAGAAACAGAATATTGATACATTTTGTAAACAGGTTTTGGGAGGTTTATATACAAATGAAATGTACTCCAGACTATGGAATAATCTATGGATGAGCAATATAATACCGATAATATTTTGAACTAATCTTTTACGCTTACATAGCAAAGAAATTTATCCAAGATGAGGAACAAAAACTCTAGACCACGGAATAGTCTATGGGTGATCAATACCAATAAAATTTTGCACAAGTTTTTTCAGGGTTATATATGAATGAAATGTATCCAACAACACATAATAATACTGAAGTTTGTGTGGCTACTAACCTCTGTTGCGCTAGCCACCAGTTCCTCCTTTTCCTCCTCCTCAGCATCCACCACCTCACTGTTACCCAAATCGCACTGAGCAGATGACACGAGGCTGGTGTGGTGATGTTGTTGCTGCAGCACTACCAGAGCGTCAGCAGTTGTAGCTGACTTGCAGAAATGGGCGCCGAGAAGGCGTACCTTGAGCAGAAGCTCTGGAACTTTTGTTTGTTTTCAGAAACCACTGAACTACTAAGTTGAGCACATGTGACAAACATGGTATGAGTGTGAGCTTGACAAGCTTCACAGCCACCAATTTACGCCCATTATCACACATGACTATGCCTGGTTGGAGGATCAGTGGCAAAAACCACAGATCTGTCTGGTCTATTATTGCTGCTGATTTTTGCATGGCACAGGTTGCAAATGGCCATTTTCTTTGTCTCAGAAATCTATTTAATCTCTTTCCAAAAGTTGGGTGCAATAATATGCCCAGGTCGGACTCTCCATGTTTGGTGCAGGCTCCGGGGCTGAGCCCACACCTTTCCGGGCCCATGTCAGCTGATCTATACAGCAACAGCCGTGGGTGGGATCACGATCCACCCGTGGCTGTTAACTAGTTAAATGCCACTGTCAATTTCTGACAGTGGCATTTAATTCACACTTACCAGAAGTGCGTCTGCGTCCTTTATCCCGCACATCGTTGACCCAGTCACATGATTGTGAGTCACCGATGGGCAGGCATTACAACCAGAGGTCTCCAGCAGACCTCTATGGTTGTCATAGCCAGATTACTCTGAGCACCACCCAATGGACAGCGCTCATAGCAAGTAAGCATTTCTGCTACAAACAGGTGATCTGATCATCGCCTGTGTGTAGCAGAGGAGACTAGACTATTGTAGCTATACAAATAAAGGTTCAAATCACCCCCCTTTCACCCCATTCAAAATGAAACAAAGATAATCAAATATACACATATTTGGTATCGCCGTGCTCAGAATCGCCTGATCGATTACAATTTATATATTTGATCCAAAAAAGTAGGCAGTGTTTTTAAAAAAATATGAAAAGATGTTACAAAATGGGAACAAAACAATATAGTATATATAATCACATAAAATAAGAAGGATAACAAAAGACTAGGTGCTAAGTCTCTATTATTATTATTATTATGCATTTATATAGGGCCATTTATTCCATGGCGCTTTACATGTGAAAAAGGAGAAATATAGACAAGTATAATAAACTGGTGTAAGACAAGGGACACACACATACATAAGGAGAGGGGACCCTGCCTGTGAGGGCTCACAGTCTACAGGGATGGGTGAGGATACAGTAGGAGAGGGTAGAGCAGGTCGTGCGGTGGTTCAGTAGACTGAGGATCATTGCAGGCTGTAGGCTTGTCGGAACAGGTGGGTCTTCAGGTTCTTTTTGAAGGTTTCCGTTGATGGTGAGAGGTTGATGTGTTGCGGCAGAGAGTTACAGAGTATGGGGGATGCACGGGAGAAGTCTTATATGCGGTTGTGGGAAGAAGAGATAAGGGGGGAGTAGAGAAGGAGATCTTGAGATGATCAAAGGTTGCGTGTGGGTAGGTACCTAGAGACCATGTCACAGATGTATGGAGGAGACAGGTTGTGGATGGCTTTGTAAGCAATGGTTAGGGTTTTGAATTGGAGCCTCTGGGCCATGGGAAGCCAGTGAAGGGCCTGGCATAGGGGGGAAGCTGGGGAATAGTGGGGAGGCAGGTGGATTAGTTGGGCAGCAGAGTGTAGGATGGACTGGAGCCGAGCCAGAGCGCTAGAGGAGAGGCCAGAGAGTAGGAGGTTGCAGTAGTCGAGGCGGGAGATAAGAGCATGCACTAGTGTTTTTGTTGTTTCGTAATTGTGGAATGAGCAGATCCGGGAAATATTTTTGAGTTTGAGGTGGCAGGAGGAGGCGAGGGCTTGGATATGTAGTTTGAAAGAGAGCGCAGAGTCGAGGATCACCCTAAGGCACCGAGTGTGCGGGACTGGGGAAAGAGAGCAGCCATTGACATTGATGCATAGGTCAGGTGGAGGGGTAGAGTGAGATGGGGGAAAGATGATGAATTCTGTTTCGTCCATGTTCAGTTTGAGAAAGCGAGCAGAGAAGAAGGCTGAGATAGCAGACAGACATTGTGGGATTTCAGTCAGTAAGGAGGCGAGGTTGGGTCCAGATAGGTAGATCTGCGTGTCATCGGCGTAGAGGTGATACTGCAAACCGTGGGATTCTATGAGCTGTCCCAAGCCAAAGGTGTAGATGGAGAATAGTAGGGGTCCTAGGACAGAGCCTTGAGGAACACCAACAGACAGGGGGCGAAGTAAGGAGGTGGTGTGTGAGAGGGAGACACTAAATGTTCGGTCTGTTAGGTATGATGAGATCCAGGATAGTGCCAAGTCTGTGATGCCAAGATATGAGAGAGTCTGTAGCAGGAGGGAGTGGTCTACGGTGTGGAAGGCAGAGTACAGGTCCAGGAGAAGGACAAAGTAGTGTCGCTTGCTCTTGGCGGTTAGTAAGTTGTTAGTGACTTTAGTTAGGGCAGTTTCAGTTGATTGATGTGGTTGGAAGCCAGATTGTAACCGGTCAAAGAGGGAACAGAAGGAGAGGTGGGAGGACAGTTCAAGATATACATGCTGTTACAGTAGTTTTGAGGCGTAAGGGAGAAGAGATATCGGGCGATAGTTAGACACAGAGGATGGATCAAGTGAGGGCTTTTTGAGGATGGGTGTGATTGAGGCATGTTTGACGGATGAGGGAAAGACACCATTTGTAAGTGAAAGGTTGAAGAGGTGTGTTAGAGATGGGATGAAGACTGTGGCCAAGTTAGGGATGAGGTGAGACGGGAGTGGGTTGAGGGCACAAGTGGTGAGGTGTGATCTTGACAGAAGGGTGGAGAGCTGATCTTCTGTCATGGTAGAGAAGCTGGCTTTTGCAGAACAGGGCTGAGCGGCTAAGAGGGGCATTGGGGGCTGCGGGCCAAAGTTTCATCTGATCTTGTCGATCTTCTGCTTAAAGAAGGAGGCAAAGTCTTCAGCAGAAATGAGAGGAGGGGGAGGAGGTGTTGTGGGACGGAGCAGAGAATTGAAGGTGTTGAAGAGCTGTTCAGGGTTGTGAGACAGGGACTATATGAGAGTTGCGAAGCAAGTTTGTTTTGTGGCAATGGCTTAGAGCTTATCAGAGGGAAGCACTCCTAAGAGCATTTCCTTAAAGCAACCGACAGAACCGCAGAGCTCTGCTTCTTCTAGAACTGACAAATGACAAAAACCCAAACTATGATTTTTATTAGATCAAGATTATGCCCACATACCTTCCCTTGGTGAGCTCATATGGGGGGCTGGTCATGGGATGCGCTAGGTGTTTAGAAGATTATGAGATCCCCAACTTTCAATATATCTTCACCCTTGGGGGTCCCAGGTGGAAGATATTGTTTTCATGTTTCCTATCATGATTCTACCTTTCTATAGAAATGAAACATGGCAAGGATAGCATCATCCATCTACGATATTAAGTTGGAGATATTAGTGTAGCCTTATGGTGATGTGAATGAATACATCATGTTCATCACCTAGCCATGATGCCAAAAGTATACCTCGCATGAATATCTGATCAATGCAAAACCACAGTTCATCACTGTCTCCAGAATGTCAGAGATCATTCATCTGAAGAGAGAAAGCCATTGCCTCGGGAATTTTACTTCTCTGCCTATACAAATCCTAGACTGTCACACACTTAACATTATGGCTGGTCCATACAATCAGGGCAACTGTTACCACCCATCTTTCGTGTCTACCTCTTTCCTCATAGACTGTAAGCTTGCGAGCAGGGCCCTCATTCCTCTTGGCATTTGTTATAATCTACTGTATGTGATTATTGCTATGCTGTAATGTCTATTGTCTGTACAAATCCCCTCTGAAATGTAAAGTGCTGCGGAATATGTTGGCGCTATAAAAATAAAATTTATTATTATTATTATTATTATTATTAGACTTGGTCGCTGGCTCTCAGCAGATCCCCTGTTGTAATTACCTATTTACAGCAAGAGGTCTTACGTCTATGGAGTTTGAAGTGTCAGCTCTTTCTGACTTACCCAGTTATAATTATCGCCATATATTCAATGTGAGGGTAATATGTCCCCTCTCCTGAGAGGTCTTTATGGATTTTACAGTTTTTCTCTACGACAGCTAGTGTCACAGCAGAACAGATCGGCATGCGCGACCATTATGTATGCCAATGAAGTGGCACGTTTGAAAGTTTCAAAGAAAGAAAAAGCAAGGTCTGAAAAGACCAGAAACAGAAACCTATGAGTGAAGCCACATGAGTATAGATGATTTATGGTTTTAAAAAATAAACTCACAAATTCTATCAGTGCCATAATTTGAAGTGCATTTAGAATACAGCATGGTGGCTCAGTGTTTAGAACTGCAGTCTTGCGTTGCCGGGGTCCTGGGTTCAAATTCCACCAAGGACAACATCTGCAAGGAGTTTGTATGTTCTCCCTGTGTTTGCATGGCTTTCCTTTGGGTTCTCCAGTTTCCTCCCACATTCCAAAGACATACTGATAGAGAATTTAGATTCTTCTAGACCCATTGGGGACAGTGATGATAATGTATATAAAGCGCTGCAGAATAGGTTAGCGCTATACATGCAAAGCATAAATAATAAAAGGATCCATTTTTGGTGTATTCGCACTTTAAGACAATGAGAGTACAGAGCTTGATGAATTGCTTCAGGAAAGCTTTTGAAGACATCTTCATGTTTAAGCATTTAGGGAAATATTTCTACAGTGAAAGCCAAAAGTTCTTTGCTTGTAAATCCAAACTGCAATCAATGTTTCTTCAGCAGCCAAAGTGTTTTTTTGTAAATACATCTCCTACACAGCAGGTGCAAAAAAAAAAAAAAACGCACAGCCTTCTGGCACAATGTAAAAACTTCAATATTTGACACGCATAGAAAGATGTACTGGAACAACAGACTATACAATAATCAAGTGCAGCATTTCACATTGGCAAGAAGTAAAAAAAAAATTGTCAGTGCTGGCCATATACTGATATATAACAGCCTTGGTTCAGGCGTATTTGTATAGACTCATCAAACAATATACAGGGCTTATGTTTGCCATATAGAATAGTGCATGTACGTGATCTGTATGATCATTGTGAGAGTTAATTTTTTTTTATTGCTGAACCAAACACAACCGCTCTGAAATTCTGTCCTGTGCAGAAGGCATTGTATGTGAATGCATTATAAAATAACAAGTAATCTGTCTGGTCAAACAAGTGGTTGAGCAATTGGGAGGTTTCCCAAACCATTCTCTATGACGTTTCCATGGCTTGTCACAGCATGTTACCGCATAGTGATATACAGAGATTTTTGGATAGGTGCAAGACGTCACTTTGCTGTGCATTGTTATTATAGTGCTATTATATGCGCTCAGTTTTCCAGTAATTATACAGAAATACTAGTGGCGCTTAATTAATTTATTAGTATTACAAATAGGCTTAAAACCAATCCTGACAACTCAGTGTAGAAAAAAAAAGAAAAAGAAAATTACAAGTGGTTGTGGTTTCTATTACAGTTTATAAAGGTCCTAAGCTTAGTATTCTGTCTAAACTTCTAAATCTTTACTAACTCAAAATCATTTAGTAATTGGCAGTATTAGAAATGCTTACTAACACTTAGTAGAATATTCTGGGTGTAGAAATTTGGATTGCCAAGCAACTACCTAGCTTCCGGTCTAGAGGGGGGCATCAAAATATTTGCCCTATTAACTGCAAGTGGTTTGATGAGGCTAAAGGCCCCGTCACACATAGCGATCTCGCTAGCGAGATTGCTGCTGAGTCACAAGTTTTGTGACACAACAGCGATCTCACCAGCGAGATTGCTGTGTGTGACAGCGATCAGCGACCGGCCCCCCTGCAGGTATCGCTGATCGCTCTTGGAAACCTCTGGACATTTCTTCCATCGCTGGTCTCCCGCTGGCCAGCACGCATCGCTGCATGTGACAGGCTGGAGACCAGCGATCAGCTGGTAACTAACGTACACATCGGGTATCCAAGGGACGCAAGTCCCATAGAAACCCATAGAAAGTCCCATAGAAACCCGATGTGTACGTTAGTTACCAGCGTGCTGATGCAGGGAACTGGTAACTAACGTACACATCGGGTATCTAATGGACGCACATCCCTTAGATATCCAATGTGTACGTTAGTTACCAGCTCCCTGCATCAGCGCGCTGGTAACTAACGAACACAGCGACGCCGCGTGCTCGGAGTCGCTGTGCTGATCGCTGGTGAAGCTGTCTGTGTGACAGCTCACCAGTGCTCATGTAGCGACTCACCAGCGATCCTGACACGTTGATATCGTTGTCGGGATCGCTGGTGAGTTGCTATGTGTGACTCCAGCTTAACGTCCCGAGAGTCTCACCAATCACTCAGCTCAGGAATATGGATACAACAGAAAGTACAGGCCTATTATTTATTGTATGAACAATGGGGTCTTAAATCAAGGATCTCCTTCGATCTTTGAGTGGTATCGTACTGGAGAAAAAAAGCATGGAGAAAGGCTAAATTTATAGACAAGATATATTTGCAGTTTTAAAGGTAGGTTTTTGAATAAAATAGGGTAACATTTTAGGTAGGACAATATTAACCCCTTTCTGTCATGTGACGTACTATCCCGTCCATGTGCCCTGGGACTTTATTCCCAGGGACGGGATAGTATGTCACAGCAATCAGCGGCGCCCACGTGGTGAGCGCCGCTGATCGCGGCCGGGTGTCAGCTGATTATCACAGCTGACACCCTGCACAATGTGTCAGGGGTGGTCACGGACCACCCCGACACATTAACCCCTTGCACACGGCGACCAGACACGATCGCGGTGTACCATGGGTTAAAGGGAAGCATCGGCAGGGAGGGGGCTCCCTCCCTGCTTCCCTGAGCCCCCCACAGCAGTGCAATTTGCAGTGCTGCTGCAGGGGGCTCCAGGTCCCCGAATCCAAGATGGCGACGGGGACCTTCGGGGGCCTGCAGGGAGCTGGCTTCCTCAGTGCCTGCAAAGCGCAGGCATGAGGAAAGCCTGTGCAGTGCCTGTGACAGATCGCTGATCTGTCACAGTGATCTGTGATGTGACAGATCAGCGATCTGTCACATGACAGGTATGTCCCCCCTGGGACATTGTAATAAAGTTAAAAAAAAACAAGTGTAAAAATAATTAAAAAAAAAAAAAAAAAAATCGCTAAATAAATAAAAAAAAAATATTCCCTAATAATTTTTTTTTTATTTCCAAAAAATGAAACAATAAAAGTAAACATATTTGGTATCGCCACGTCCGTAACAACCCGCCCTATAAAACTGTCCCACTAGTTAACCCCTTTAGCGAACCCCTTAAATAAAAAACTATGCAAAAAATAATGATTTATTATCATACCGCCAAACAAAAAGTGCAATATCGCGCAATCAAAAAGGCGCATATAAATATTCATGGTACCGCTGAAAATGTCATCTTGTCTCGCAAAAAACGAGCTGCTATACAGCATCATCAGCAAAAAAATAAAAAAGTTATATCTCACAGAATAAAGCGATGCAAAAATAATTATTATTTATATAAAATTGTTTTCATTGTATAAAAGCGCCAAAACATAAAAAAAGACCTAAATGAGGTATCGCTGTAACCGTACTGACTCGAAGAATAAAAGGACTTTATCAATTTTACCGCAGGCGGAACGGTGTAAACGCACCCCTCAAAAGAAATTTATGAAACGCTTTTTTTTGTTCATTCTGCGTCCCAAAAATCAGAATAAAAAGCGATCAAAAGAAGTCACATGCCCGAAAATGATACCAATAAAATCGTCAACTCGTCCCGCAAAAAATAAGACCTCACATGACTCGGTGGGTCAAAATATGGAAAAATTATAGCTCTCAATATGTGGTGATGCAAAAACCATTTTTACAATAAAAAGCGTCTTTTAGCGTGTGACAGCTGCCAAAAATAAAAACCCGCTATAAATAGTAAATCAAACCCCCAGTTATCACCCCCTTAGTTAGGGAAAAATAATAAAATTAAAAGAAAATGTATTTATTTCCATTTTCCCATTAGGGTTAGGGCTAGGGCTAGGGTTAGGGCTGAGATTAGGGTTAGGGGTGTGCTGGGGTTAGGGTTGGAGTTATAATTAGGGGGTTTCCACTGTTTGGGCACATCAGGTGCTCTCCAAATGTAGCATGGCGTCTGATCTCAATTCCAGCCAATTCTGCATTGAAAAAGTCAAATGGTGCTCTGTTGTGAGTTCATTTTCCCCTTCACCATTGAGGTCTGATGAACTCCCTCTTCTGGTGAAGGAAGGTAGTGAGGCTGATTACAAAGCACCGAGCAGAATGATGATGACTGGGTGACTGGGATTGCTGACAGGATATAAGGCAGCCGACGCCCTTCTGCCTTGCGGGTGATTACTCTGAGGGATTCTTGGAGACCAGTCTGATTCCTGCTCCTCAAAAGCTGTTTTCTGCTCTACTTTTTGCATTTGTGTTTTGGTTTTGTTTTGCCTTGTTTTTCTGGATTTCTGCCTTTCCCTGCTGGGTGAGCTGATTTCCTTTTTGCTCTGTCTTCAGATAATACCTGAGTACTGATATAGTCTTTTTGAAGCATAGCGTCTTCAGGGCCGTTTTCCCTATCAGTCTGTTGGCTCTTGTTTTTGAGAGGGTTTTGGCGGATTGCAGACAGCAGCTTTTCTATTCTGTCCTATTTAGTTAGCTTGGGCCCCATCATTTGCTCAGCCTATCTTTCTATCTGTGTGAGTGTTTTTTCATCTTGCTTCACCGTCATTATATGTTGGGGGCTGCCTATTGCTTTGGGGTCTGCTCTGGGGCAGTTTAGATTTCCCTTTTTGTCTTTAGGCTATGTAGATCTCCGGCTGTGATCGAGGGGTCTAGGGCACCGTAACAACCCCCCACGGCTACTGCTAGTTGTTATTGTTAGGTTCAGGGGTCTGCAATCCGATAGCTGCCAACTTCTCTGGTTTTCTGGACTTGGCTAGTATTTCTGTTTTTGCCTCCTACGGTGACTCATTCATAACAGTGCTCCTTCCCTTCCAAGCTCTGCCATGCCCCCAAACAATGTTTTACCCCCACATATGGGGTATCAGCCTACTCAGGACAAATTGCAAAACAACTTTTGGGGTCCAATTTCTCCTGTTACCCTTGGGAAAATAAAAAATTGGGGGCAAAAATATCATTTTTGTGGAAAAAAATGATTTTTTTATTTTCACGCACAGGCGTTATAAACTTCTGTGAAGCACTTGGGGGTTCAAAGTGCTCACCACACATCTAGATAAGTTCCGTAGGGGGCCTAGTTTCCTAAATGGGGTCACTTGTGGGGAGTTTCAATAGTTTAGGTACATCAGGGGCTCTCCAAAGGCAACATGACACCCTCAGACCATTCCATCAAAGTCTGCATTTCAAAACGTCACTACTTCCCTTTCGAGCCCCGACGTGTGCCCATACAGTAATTTTCTCCCACATATGGGTTATCAGCGTACTCAGGACAAATTGGATAACAACTTTTGGGGTCCAATTTCTCCTCTTACCCTTGGGAAAATAAAAAAAATGGGAACTAAAAGATCATGTTTGTTGAAAAAATACAATTTTTTTATTTTCACGCCCGGGCGTTATAAACTTCTGTGAAGCACGGGGGGGTTCAAAGTGCTCTCCACACATCTAGATAAGTTCCTTGGGGGGGGTCTAGTTTATAAAAAATGTTGTCATTTGTTGGGTGTTTTCACTGTTTTAGTACATCAGGGGCTTTCCAAACGCGACATGGTGTCCGATCTCAATTCCAGCCAAAAACGTCAAACGACGCTGCTTCCCTTCCGAGCTCTGCCATGCACCCAAATAGCGGTTTACAGCCACATTTGGGGTATCAGCGTACTCAGGACAAATTGCACAATAACTTTTAGGGTCCTGTTACCCTTGGAAAAATAAGAATTGAGGGTGAAAAGACCCATTTTTGTGGAAAAAATATGATTGTTTAATTGTACGGCTGTACGTTATAAACTTCTGTGAAGCCCTTGGGGGTTCAAAGTTCTCACCACACATCTAGATAAGTTCCTTGGGGGGGTCTAGCTTCCAAAATGGGGTCACTTGTGGGGGTTTCCACTGTTTAAGTACATCAGGGGCTCTCCAAACGTGACATGGCGTCCGATCTGAATTCCAGCCAAAGTCAAACGGCTCTCATTCCCTTCTGAGCTCTGCCATGCGCCGACACAGTGGTTCCCCCCCACATATCAGGTATCATCGTACTCAGGACAAACTGCACAATAACTTTTGCAGTCCAATTTCTCCTGTTACCCTTGGTAAAATAAAAAAAATTGAACCTGAAGTATTTTTTTGTGAAAAAAAGTTAAGTTCATTTTTTTAAATATTCAAAAAATTCCTGTGACGCACCTGAAGGGTTAATAAACTTCTTGAATGTGGTTTTAAGCACCTTAAGTGGTGCAGTTTTTAGAATGGTGTCACTTTTGGGTATTTTCTATCATATAGACCCCTCAAAGTGTCTTCAAATGTGATGTGGTCAGTAAAAATAAAATGGTGTTGCAAAAATGAGAAATCGCTGGTCAACTTTTAACCCTTATAACTTCCTAACAAAAAAAAAATTTTGTTCCAAAATTGTGCTGCTGTAAAGTAAACATGTGGGAAATGTTACTTAAGTTTTTTATGTGCCGTAGCTCTGTGATTTAAGGGCATAAAAATTCAAATTTGGAAAATTGCAAAATTTTCAAAATTTTTGCCAAATTTCCATTTTTTTCACAAATAAACGCAAGTTATATGAATGAAATTTTACCACTATCATGAAGTACAATATGTCGTGAGAAAGCAATGTCAGAATCACCAGGATCCATGGAAGCATTTCAGAGTTATGACCTCATAAAGGGACAGTGGTCGGAATTGTAAAAATTGGCCCGGTCATGAACGTGCAAACCACCCTTGGGGGTAAAGGGGTTAAGCGCCAATATTGTTGATCAAATAGGGTTTTCTTAGAGTTTATAAACT
Organism: Dendrobates tinctorius; assembly: GCF_039654945.1. Classification (NCBI taxonomy): domain Eukaryota; kingdom Metazoa; phylum Chordata; class Amphibia; order Anura; family Dendrobatidae; genus Dendrobates; species Dendrobates tinctorius. Next base: position 14,928,129 of record NW_027361766.1, on the reverse strand, counting down.
GATCCTTATGATAGGTCAGCAACATCAAAGCTCTTGGATTCTGACTCCCTGCACCTCATTGATCAGTTGATTGAAGGGTCCACAGCTCATCAGAACTGGCAATGCTTTGCACATTTTATATTGGCTGAGAATGGTACTGCCACTGTCCTTCAAGTGCCAGTACCTTTGTGCAACAGACCCTTCTAAAATCTCTGATCATAGGAGTGTTGAAGTCAGATCTTCACCGATCTGATTACCTATGCTGAAGAAAGTACAGTGCAGGAAAACAATGAGCAAGGCACATAATTAAGCTCATGCCTAGTTGTACATACAGTATGTTATTGTGTGAATGTCTACAATATTTTATGGCTGCATGGTACACATATACACAAAACACACTACAAACTGTAAGAAATGTTGAGCTAAAAGGTGCCAGAATTTGGCACAAATTGCACAAAAAAAATGGTGTATATAGTGTATGCCAAATGTATGATGTATGATTAATACCTCTTAGAAAATACCTCTAGGAAAGAGCCTAGAAAGATGAGTGTGAGTAATATATTTTGGAAAAAACTTCAATTCAAAGAATGCCATCCATGAGGTGGTATAATGGTAAGACTTGTCTGCTAATGTTTTCGCATGTCACACAATATGCTTCGTCATGATAAATATGGCTTACTTTTTGTTTGTCTAGGTTAGTTTTACCCTGTCTATCTTTATAAGAAAAAAATGGGCAGATTTATTAAGTGTCATAAAACAGGCAGTCTGCACTTCGGAGACAAAAATAAACACATCTAATTGCACCGGTGTTAATTGATGTCTAGCATTTCCATGGGTTAATACTTAATAATACTTAGTAATTGCGCCATGTGAAAGCTAAGTAGGCACCATATAGTGCCATGAACTTAAATAGGTTCTAAAAATACACAAGAAAAAATTAAAGCGGACAAGGAAAGACTTAAGCTGGAGTCACACATAGCGACTTACCAGCGATCCCGACAACGATATCAACGTGTCAGGATCGCTGGTAAGTCGCTATGTGATCGCTGGTGAGCTGTGAAACAGACAGCTTCACCAGCGATCAGCACAGCGATGCCGAGCGCCCGGCATCGCTGTGTTCGTTAGCGCTGATGCCATATCCCTGTAAAAAAATAGAATTAAAATAAAAAATATTGTTATTCTCACCTTCCGACGTCCCGCGCAGCCATTCTCCCTCTCTCCACGCTCCGATCCCAGTAATCCTTTGCGAGAATGACAGCGAGAATGTCACGGTCTCGCGGCAGCGCGACGTCTCGCAGTCATTCGTGCAAAGGATCACTGGGACCGGAGCGTGGAGAAAGGAAGGCTGCGCGGGATGTCGGAAGGTGAGAATAACAATATTTTTTATTTTTTTAATTATTTTTTACAGCTGATCGCTGGTCTCCTGCCTGTCACACGCAGCGATGCGTGCTGGCCAGCGGGAGACCAGCGACGAAAAATATGTCACAAAAGTTGTGACTCAGCAGCGATCTCGCTAGCGAGATTGCTATGTGTGACTCCCGCTTTAGGCCTCTTTCACACTTCAGTCTTCTTTTTTTTTTTTAAGTCAAAATCCATTATTTTGTGAAAAAAAACGTATCCAGCAAGTTTGCCCACTAGATCCGTTTTTTTCTCATAGACTTGTATTAGTGATGGATTGTGACGGATGGCCGTCCGTTTCACCCGTCATTTCACGGATCCGTCAGCCAGAGATAACGGACAAAGTAACGTTTTTTTGTGTACGTCGAAGAGTCGGACAGCGACGGATCCAGCGCTGTCCGTCGTTGGTTATAATGGAAGCCTATGGGCACAAGATCCGTCGCTGGATTCCGTTTTTTCAAACTGAGCATGTCCGAAACAATTTCTCTTCCTTTAATTTAACCCTCACAGCCATTCTGGCACATAAGAATTCTCTCTCTCTCTAGAATTCTGTTCCTTTAAATTTCCTACAACTCCTGCTTTGACGGATCAGTCGAAAAAACGGATCCAATGCTTAAGTTTTTTACAATCTGCACAGGATTCTCTTTTTCAAAACTTTGACGGATTGTGACTGATTCTAAAAGACTGAAGTGTGAAAGAGGCCTTAAAATAAACTTGTAAATACAATTTTATTCATTTCTTGAAAATGTATTTTTAAACAAACAGTGATAGAAGTTATTGGCTTCCTTTTTCTGGTTCTAATAACTATATAGAATTATTGGAAAACCAGTTGGGCTCCAGTCGCTAAATGTAATTGCTCATGTGCAGCAGCAATATTTGCAGGTAGAGTTAAAATAATGTTAGGCAGCTTTACTGGAGCAACAGCTAAAGGGGGAAAATAACTTATATTCTCCCTGTAGCTCTCTTCCAGTTTACAGGGTAGTGCAGGGAGCAGACCTCAAACTACACATCGAGCGCAGCTGTAATCACTCCCCAACACTTTGCTTGATAGTCTGCTATGAAAACGCATGCTGCAGAGCAGGCTGCCACTGAAACAGCTGGGAAGTGATGATGCCTGTATAGTGAGCGGAAACAAGGTGCTTCCGACACCAAAGTGATTGAAAGTGAGCAGACCTTTACATCCCCCTACCATTCTGTAAGTTGCATGCCTAAAAAAACACTTCTGTAAAAACACCCTGCAGCCTACAGAATGGAAAGCAGTTCTACAACAGAGTTTAATTTCATATGGATGCTATGCAAGATGATACACTTATCGTCAATTATCACTCTGGGTGGGCTAAACCATTGACCCAAATAGTATCCAAGGTTCATGGTATTATGACTTTATGCCCTCAGAGACCACATGTGCATTTGTTCCACCCTTCTTGAAGGCTGGATACATACACAAAATGCAAAAATAAAAAAAACTGTTCAGTTTTGATTAGTTTGCAAAATATTAAAGTGAACCACAACTTTTTGAAAGTTAAATGAACATGATAGGAATTCATACACATAATCCTATTGACAGTACACCTTTGTTTTGTTATGTCAGCTTAGTGGGGTTTGGTTGGAGCATGGGGTTGTCAGCAGAATACTTCTGGTAGTATGTATGAATAATGGGCAGCAAGTATTAAATAGCCTACTACTAGTGTTGAGCATTCCGATACTGCAATATCGGGTATCGGCCAATATTCGCGGTATCGGAGTTCCGATACTTTTAGAATATCGAATAACGGAATCGGAAGTTCCCATAATGCAATGAGCCAGTTTGATTTTATTCAGCTAATGAGGAATCCTAAGAAGTGTGGGCACATCCTATTATGCATGTTAGGCATGTTAACTAATGGCATGGCTGTGATTGGCTGCTGAAATGATGTCATGATGCACTATAAAAGCTGCCGCTGCCATTTTGGGTTCATTCTGCTGTGATTTACTTAGGGACAGTACGCTGCTGTTCTGACTCTGAGCTAGCGATTTGCTTTATTGTGCTTCACCCTTGCTACTTTAGCAACCACTGTATGAGAAGCTTTCTTTTGCCTTGCAGCGCTGTTCACGGCTGTCTGCGAGGTCTCTGTGTGTGAGTGCAGCTCATGCTGTAGTGTATTCTGCAGCCACCTCCAGTTATAGTCTACTCAGTGTGCGTCACTGCCTCATACATTGTCCTTTTTTGCGTTAGTGTGATTCATTTTTCCAGATATCTCCTTTTAGTGTGGTTCCATCCGTATCCAGCTAGAATATTTGCAAACACTTTATAGGAGTAGAGAGGAGCCTTTCTGCTGGCTTGAGCCCTGCAGCCCCAGCCAGATTAGTATTAGCATATTTTTTGGAGCCTCACCTATTGCATTGTAGGTTACCTTCCTGCATTGTAATAGCTACAAAAAGTTTGTGATACTATCGGTTTTACATCTTTGGGCACATCCAGTGTCTTTTTGTGAAAAAAAAAAGTTAATAAAGTTCATCAAACACTCCACTTTACAGTTGTGTAGGCCACATTAGCTCATATTAAAGTCTAGTCCACACTTAATAAAATTAGTGTTTCTTATACCTGTTAGCAGCTGTTCAGGAATAAGCACACTTAGCCCTTAGTACTTTTCTGCCTATCTTTATCAGTCTACCAAGATGAAGAAGGCAGGGAGTAAGGCATGTGGTCGTGGGCGTGGAGTTTCAGCAGGGAGAGGATGTGGGGATTCTGTGCCTGCTCCGGGCACCAGTGACTCAGCATCCCCCAGTTTTACCAGGGAACAGTCCTTTATGCGCAGCTTTGTAGGAGCTCGCCGTACCCCACTGCTGCGGGACGAACAAATTGAAGCCGTTGTCGGATGGATCGCAGCTAACGCATCGACTTCAATTAGTTCCAGATCCTCTCAGGTCCAGAGCACTGAAGAGCACCCATCTGTCTCTTCACCACCTGCCAAATTGCCCAGGCAGTCAGAGAGCCCTGGACAGGAGCCATCTCTACTTCTGTTCTCTGAATCTGTTGGCTTGGAAAGAGGGGGCCAGCCAAGCAGCATTCGAGAATTTGAAGAAGAGGTAGTATGCAGTGATGCGCAACAGCTTTGTCTCTCTGAATCTGAAGAGGCGGGTGGGCCAGTGCCTATGGTCAGCACACTTCAGTACGCATCTGATGATGAGACTCAGGTGCCACTTTCTGGTGCGTACTGTGCTGTCGAGACTACCCAGGAGAAGCAGTCGTTTGAAGAGGGTAGTGTAGATGATGAGGTCCTTGACCCATCATGGCGTGAGGTACAGGAAGGTGGTGGGAGCAGCTCTGAGGAAGAGATTCCCCGAACGGCCAAAAAAGGAGGGAGAGGGAGGGGGCAGACTCGGTTGCCTGTAGCCTCCACTTCGGCACCCATTAGGAGCATGCCTCTTCCAAAACCCAAAACGGGCATTCCCAAGACTTGCAGTGCCTGGTCCTTTTTGGACACAGTTGCAGATGACGTTTGCTTTGTCAAATGCAAGCTGTGTAATCAGAAAGTCAAAAGAGGGAAAAGTGTCAGCAACCTCAATACCACAAATATGTGGAAACATGTGTGGACCAAGCACGTGGTGGAGCTACAAAGACACACTGAAGACCTAGGCCAACCTACAGCACCACCTACCACCTCTTCAGCTCGTGTTGTAGCCTCTTCTTGCAGCTCACACACAGCTGGTTCAGCTTCCTCACAGGATCGCCATGGAAGAACCTCTGGCACTGTTGTACAGAGACACAGTGTCATTCCACCCACAGCACCATGTTCCCTGTCATCCTCACACTCCCAGGCCAGTCTACAGCCATCTGTAGCACAGGCATGGGAGAAAAGGCGCCCATACTTGGCAAACCACCCCCGAGCACAGGCTCTGAATGCTGTCATTGCAAAACTACTGTCCCTTGAAATGATCTCATTCAGGCTGGTGAAGACTGACACCTTCCGTAACTTCATGGCATTGGCAGTCCCACAATACGTTCCCAGCTGCTTTTATTTCAGCAGGCAAGCCATCCCTGTCCTGCAAAAGCATGTGGAGGGAAAAATTAAACATGCACTACTAAACGCCGTCAGTAGCAAGTTCCACCTGACCACCGATGCGTGGACCAGTAACCACGGACAGGGACGATATCTTTCCCTCACTGCCCATTGGGTAAATTATGTGGAGCCGGGTACAGATCTTGAGAGTGACGCTGTACGTGTTCTGCCAACTCCAAGGATTGCAGGAATCCAGTCTGTGCACATTGACTCCTCCTCATACTCCAGTTCCTCTGAATCAGCGCTGCAGGAGCCGTCACAGTCTACCTCCACATGGACCCATGAACGCTTACCTGTTACGACCGATATGAGCACAGCCGTGGCCAAACGTCAACAGGCCATATTGAAATTAATTTCTTTGGGGAATCGAAACCACACAGTGCAGGAGCTCTGGAATGCCATCAAGCAGGAGAGCAATGTGTGGTTTGTGCCAGCGAATCTCCAGCCAGGCATGGTAGTGTGTGACAATGGCCGAAATCTGGTGGCATCTCTGAACCTAGGCAACCTCACTCACATCCCATGTCTGGCACATGTGCTTAACTTGGTCATGCAGAGTTTTTTGAGGGACTATCCGGATCTTGATGCACTGCTGCACAAGGTCCGCATAGAGTGCTCTCACTTGCGGCGTTCCAGCATGGCAAGATCACGCATTGCAGCTCTGCAGCGCCGATTCTGCCTTCCGGAACATCGCATCATATGTGACCTACCCACCAGGTGGAATTCAACGTTACATATGTTGGAGAGGTTGTGTGAGCAGCAGGCAGCAGTAATGGAGTACCAGCTGTATCAAGCGCAAACAAGTCGCACTGCGCGCCGTTCACACTTCACCACCACTGAGTGGGCCTCTATGAAGGACATCTGCCACGTTTCGCGTGCCAGCGATGATTCCACGTGGATGGTGAGTGCAGATGATGCACTAGTCAGCATGACTATCCCCCTTATCTGCCTGCTTGAAAAAACACTGCAAGCACTAAGGGAGGAGGTTTTGGAAGAAGTGGAGGATGAGGAGTCACAAATGCCATCTGCTTCTGGACAGTCTGCGCAACGTGGTTCCTCACGAAGGCCTAGGCAGGGGACACTTTGTGAGGAGGATGAGGAGGAGTCAATGGAGGAGGAAGACATCTGTCCAGAGAAGGGAAGTACACAATGCTCTAGTAGTCAGTATGTAGAGCGAGGGTGGGGTGATGCAGAGCAGGCAGAGATGATGCCTCAAGCAGGAGACAGTGTTTCTTGGCCAGTTGGCAGTCTGCAGCACATGGTTGATTTCATGCTGCAGTGCCTGAGAAACAACCGCCGCATCGCCCACATTCTCAACACGGCTGATTATTGGGTGTACACCCTCTTAGATCCTCGCTACCGGGACAACTTATAAAGTCTCATAACATCGTTGAACCGGGAGCGTAAAATACGGGAGTACCAAGACACACTGGTGCATTCCATCATGTTCTCCATTCCACCCGAGAGCAGTGCTGCTAGTGTTTTACAAAGCAGCTCAGTGGGTCGAGGCAGTGGAGGAAGCTCTGCACAAAGAGGGAGCAGAAGCAGCACCTCAGCACAAGGCAAGACCAGTATGGCCCAAATGTGGCAAAGTTTTGTGTCCCCGCCACAAATGTCTACACCATCACAGACAGCTCCAGTCAGCAGGAGGCAACGTTTCCGTCAGATGGTGACAGACTACATGTCTTGCCCTCTCAGTGTTCTCGAACACGGCTCTTCCCCCTTCAAATTTTGGGTCTCTAAGCTGGACACATGGCCAGAGCTTAGGCAGTATGCATTGGAGGTGCTGGCTTACCCTGCTGCTAGTGTATTATTGGAACGAGTCTTTAGTGCCGCAGGTGGTGTACTAACAGACCGTCGCAAGCGACTATCCTCCGATAACATTGACCGGCTTACTTTTCTGAAAATGAACAAGGCCTGGATCTCGCAGGAATTTGCCAGTCCTCTTCCAGATTAAATAATTGGTTGGCAACAGTATCCAGGTCTCCTGTTGTGTTCATGTTTCTACCACCTGAACTGTAATCCCTGGGCTCCAACACTGCCAGTTGCTGCTCAGAAGTGCCGTCTGCACAGTCAACACATGCTCCAGCGTTATTGGGGTTCAGTAACGTCAGCTGATCCCCTGCTGTGTGTCCGGCAATTTTGCCTGCTCTGTCCACATTCACACTACTACAGATATTAAACTTGCCCCAATTAGGCCTCTGGCTACACTCTGTTTTTACTGTAATCCCTGGGCTCCAACACCGCTAGTTGCTTCTCAGAAGTGTCTTTGGCACAGGTACTCCCTCCTGCCCAGCCTGGTTCCAGCACGCCAGCTGTTTCCGGGCAGTGTTAACGTCACTTTGCCTCCAATACGTTGTCCAGTCATGTTGCGGTCGGGTTAGCCGACTCTATGGTGCCTGCAGTTTAGGTGCTTCCTATGTGGGCTGCGGGATCTGGCAATGAAGGCTGGTTCCGTAGTGCCAATAGGACAAGCTCCCCCTGTAGGACTGTGGGTTTCGGTAACTCCGGCCGGCTCGCGGCCTTGCAACTTTTTTTTTCATGTGTACCTTCTGCTGCCTATCTGAGTTCCAGTACCATTAGCTGGTTCTTTGGAAGTCAATCTTGAATATGTCCCCCTGGGTTCCAGTAACGTCAGCTGGTTCCAGGCAGAGCCTTTGGCTTAGGTGCCTCCTTCTCGGTATCCGAGTTCCACCAACGTCTGCTGGTCCTTGGTAGAGCTTTCTGGCACAGGTACCTCCTGCTTAGTAACCAGGTTCCAGTACCATCAGCTGGTCCTCGGTAGTTCCATTGGCTCTTGTACTTTCGGCTACCCATCCAGGTTCCAGTACCGTCAGCTGGTTCTCAGCAGTTCCTCAGCCTTCTTGTACCTTCTGCTACATTTCCAAGTTCAAGCTTTTTGAAATGGTTTTTGGTAATCACTCTGGATCTCCCTGACAACGACCCTAATGACGACGACCCTGAAGACCACCCCAATGAAGATGACGAAACGTCTTAAAAAAAATTAATTCCTGCTATTCCATTTGATTGGGCTAAACCTCTATGCCTTTAATGTCTCCTCCACCTCCCCCAATACATTCTACATTATTCTTAGTTGTTTTCCTTCATGTAGAATTAACTTACAAGGAAAGTAAGGGTTTATTTTCTTTCCGATATTTGTGTCCCATTGACTTGCATTGGTTTCCGGTATCGGAATCGGCGATATCCGATATTTTTGGGGTATCGGTCCGATCCAATCCGATCCGATATTTCCCGATATTGGAAGGTATCGCTCAACAGTACCTGCTACTACTGATCCACCCTTCAATAGGAGCTCTATTCCAGGTCTGGGAATGTAAGGAATCATTATTTCAAGTATATGAGACTAAATAATGTGATTAGAACAAAGAAGCAGGCAGTTGGGTAAAAAGGAAAATAAAAAGCAAAAACAAACCACATGGATCAGGTTTCATCAAACTGAAAAAGGGACTTGTATTGTCAGCTGTGTTCCAGTATATTTGGTACACAGTACACCCATCATACAGTATGTACACCATCTTAGCACGGTGTGTCTTTAAACTACCTTCACCTTAACAATGCTTCTTATTTTTGCTCTAGGCCAAGGTGTCACATTTAATTATTGTTGTGCATTCACATTTTGAAGGCAAAGAAGTCACAGATTAATTCAGCTAAACAACTATAGTGGAATCTTTCAGCACACAAAACTTTGCAGACAATGCACGAAAGGTGTGGCAAAACCTTTTAGGAAAGCAGCTATTGTACAAAATGACATTCAGTCATTAATAATTCTACAAATTTTGTTCTGAGTGCCCTTGAATCCTAGTAAAAAGTGCTCTAAGTAGTAGACTTGGGGTATAATGCGATTCGCAATACCTGGTCCATTGGCTACCTCGTTAATCTGTGGCAGAAAGGCAGAAACCCTGAGAGCCATGGTTTACCTGCAGTCATCCGCGGCTTCAGGTTATCCTGGCATTACATCATCATTATGGTGTGATGCAGATGTGATGTCACGCTAGCCTGGCTAAGCAAAAGAAGAGCCATGAATGGTAAAAGGCAGTTCATCCAGCACCTACAGACTACTAACTTAGCAGTGGACTGAGTACTGTAAATCCATTGTGTAACACTTGAAAGTAGTCCCTGCCACAATTCTATAGTTTATGAAGTTGTAAACACATTTTTTCTTTAACTCAAAAAAAAGCGTACATCTAAAGGTGACGAAAGTATCAGAAAATTCATGTCCTCAACCAAGATGTCTACTCATCAGATATATTGTTCTGATCTTAAGGGCTTGTTCACATGACCGTATTTTCAGTCCAACTGCGGTCCATAAAAATGAATGAATTATTTGAATTATTTGCTGCCATTGTAGTGTGTGAATAATTCATACATAGAGCCACACTAGTTAATTATTTTGAGGAATATGAAGTGTTCAGAGATTAAATTTAGTTTTAGACCTTTTTTGCTAATGAGTGAAAAGTACAAAGCACATTTGATTATTGGAGACCAGAGGTAACTCTAAAATAGACCCAAAGTGAAGGTTAAGGATAGGCACAATATTTACATTGGTAAAAGTCAAGCATTAACTAATTATCTAAATACATAAGTGATAATAAAGCATAAACATTACTGATAGAGAATGACTACGGAGATTGGAGAAATTACTACAAGATGGTGAACCAAGAAGGCAGAATGATACTGGCATGAAATAAAACAGGTCTATAAAAAATCCCTTTGTGATGTTGAAGGGAAATAAACGGAAATAAAATATGGTAAAAACTATATTTACAAAGTAATAGTGACTGTTACTCATACTGGTGACCACAGATCATGTTGGATACATTGTAAATTAGTGCAAACATCTTAATAGAAAAGGGAGCATTACATAATTATGTCTGATTCAGAGGAATTTAATAAAATTGCAAGATTTTGTTAATTTTAGACTGCACTTACACATCCATTTTTCTCATCAGTGTGTTGTCCAGTTTTTAAAATTAATAGCACACTGTCCCATATAATTTAAAGGAACCATTCGTGCAACAGTTTTTTATTTTATATCAAATCTGCAGTGGCTCAGCGGTAGCACTGTTTCCTTGCAGGGCTGGGTTCCTGGTTTCAAATCCCACCAAGAACGTCTGCAAAGAGTTTTTAGGGTCTCCATGCTTTCATGTGGGATTCCTCCGACATTCTATAGACATACTGATTTGGGCTCACAAGTGCTGTGAAAATTTATTGCGCTATAGAAACACATAAAATATTCAAATCGATATCCATTTTTGTAGACCAGACTTGGCACTAAACAGCAATAGCACAAAAAGAGGCTTAAAAATCCTCCAAAAATTAAAAAACTCAGCAAAAAAGGCAGAGATGCTTACCTGCCCAGGCCCCTAAACAAATGCAGTGCAGTAGACCTATATAGTTAAGATGGTGGCAACACAGCTGCAAGAATACTGATGAGACAACCGCTCACAGCCTACCGTGTGGCCGCCATCTTAACTATATGGGTCCACTGCATCCTGTTTAGAGGCCTGGGCAGGTAAGCATCTCTGCCTTTTTGCTGTGTTTTAGACCAGACTTAACCATTCAAAGCTTTATCGATCCATCAAAACTGGAAACCATCTGTTATTGCCAAGTATCAATGGAAAAACAAATAGTTCAGTTTGCCTTCTTGGGTTTTTTAAACGAATTAAATACAACATGAATGCAAAACATATTGGATGCAACATGGGCGAAAAAAAAAAAACCTGCGACATTGGTGTCAGAGTTTTCCATATAGTTCAAAACATAAGTTTCCGAAATTCATCAGTTTTTATTCATAGTAAATATTCAATTTAAATATATTGAGTCAGATTTATTGAGGGCAGGCAGCAAAATTCTATCCTGTAATGTGCCAAAAAATTCAGATCCAAATGTCATACAGCATATTTATTGTCCACAGACACAGCTAGCGTCTTGCTAGATGCTTTTCAAAAAGTAGAAAAAAATGACGGATTGATGCATCAGGTTATAAAATACACCAGATTTGTTTATGTTGAATGCCAACTTTTTGATGCAAAATATTGGTCTAAAAGTAAGCAGACTTAGAGATGATGTAAGGGCACAGTCAAACGGCCATATAAATCGAACCGCAATGCATGGACCGGCCGGTGGCTCTTCCAACCCGAGAGCGACAGCTTTATGTATTTCTATGAAGCTGTCAGGTTGGGAGAGCCGCTGCCAGTCTAAGCATTGCGTTCCAATCGATTTTGTATGATTTATATAGGTGTCTGACTACACCCTAAGGCCACGTTCACATCATGAGTAATTGGTCAGTATTTTACATCAGTATTTGTAAGCCAAAACCAGGAGTGGGTGATAAATACAGAAGTGGTGACGTGTTTCTATTATACTTTTACTCTGATTGTTCCTCTCCTAGTTTTATCTTACAGATACTGATGTAAAATACTGACCACATACTGAACAGGTGAACATGGCCTGAAAGTAAGAAAAGTGTCTAACTTCTCACGTAACATCTCTCATACAACATGCTCCACAGTGATGAATTTGTACATCTTCTTACGGCCTGGTCTAGGTTTAAATTGTCTAAATATTAAATAGGTAAATCCGCACAAATATATAAATTTCTATTACTTGACCAATTATAAGTGCTGGTTTCATTGAGAACTAGAATGAGAAGTTGTTGAATGCTTGGAGGAGTGATGAGAATTTTTTTTATATATGTTTGTTATTTTATATCTTCCATACACTCATGATGCAACATAAAATAAATCTATTCACAGTTTAATATTAGAATTGTTGATTTGGCACAAAAACGTGATGATAACTTAGCTTTGACATCATTATCACCACTTTAATGGGTGGAATACGTGCTGCGTGCAGGAACAGGAAAAGAACATTCAATTTCCTCTTTTGTTCTATGGCCTGTGGTTATTTCCACTCATCTCTATCGAAGTTGTGTTAATGTGGTAATACAGATGTGTTTTAAAGATATAATAATTTATGCATGGCTATCTGAAGTTAATAAAATGTCATCATTTTCTTCTGCATGAGATAGCACCTTCAGACAAATTTTGCAAAAGGAATTCTGTCATCTTAAAAGGAACATATGCCCCATTCACTCTGCCATATCTTGTTTTGTAGGCTTTGTTTTATAGCTGTCATATAAACTAAAAATATCTATGATATTAGAAGACCTCATACAAGTCTGTGTATCCATAACAGAAGCATATAGAAATGAAGATTCCATCATTCTGCTCCTTGATCTACATTTAATCACTTTTACTGATTAAAAACAAGGTTTAGGAAGAATGTTTTTATCTTGGGATCAAAGTAGAAGAGCTGCTCTGAGCAAATATGAGAACAGTTTTGGCTAGCACTGCCAACTCTCTTGTGTTGTTACTTGCAATACTAATCTGCAGGCAACATTGTGTGTCCCTCCCATGTCAATCATACTTCTAATGTATTAGATATATTTACACTATAAGCAATGGAACAGCAAGGCATATGTACAATTGGTTGCTTTATTCTCTTACTCCTGACCATGGTCATGTGCCAAGGGGTGAACTCGTCCCTTGTTCTGGCAGGATTCCAGTCATTAACCTCTATAATAAAATTATACCGCCCTTTTATTTCTGTAGGTTCCTGTCCTGGCTGGGCAGATCCCTCTCTCAGGTGTGCTGTCATGGGTGAAGGGAAAATTATCATTATATTACTTCAGCATTGTGATTGAACATAGAATACAACATCATATAACAAAATAAAAGTAAAAAAAGTTAAAGTTTCCTCACTATGCAATGTAGATTTCAATTTTGAAACATTGTGCAATGGTGAGACTTCTTGTAAGTTGGACATTAACATGCATATTGCCTTATCAAAACACAAATGCACAATTCTGCAGACAGATTTTACATTTTAGAAAAGAACTGAAAAACAATTCCCAAACTTTGATGCACTCACTGTTTTGGGGGGCAGTTTTTACAAAAGTGATCATATTCTTCAGAGACCTTGCTTTGGCTGTAGCATTTCAGTTTTAACTATGATTAGTTTAGAGGGGTTGTCCTACACTTTCCTAATTTTTGGCTATGGGCCTAAGAACTTACAGGAGTGAGTTACTAACCACCTGCCTGTTCTGTCGGGAGTCTCTCTCTCCCGGCTGAGAGCCGCCAACGAATGCTCCTACCGGCGATTCTGTAACTTCCAATGACATCAGGCCAACAGAGGAGACCCCGTTTTTTATATTTTATTGGTTGAAATGACAGAACATCCTGTGTAAACAGGACTTATGCTACTTAGAACAATGACAGTCTATGCACACAGAATGATCTATTACTGCTTGTTCTGTACACATGGAAATTGTAGCAGGCCTGATCAGTCAGTGTAAATGCACTCAAAATTATTTAACCTACATGTCATTGGATGTTCAAGTACTAAGACCCTCACCTATTTCTTGAAAACCCACTCTGTGACAGTCTGCATATCAGTTACAAGCTCAGAGTTCCTGCATTAAATCATAGAATCGTAGAGTTGGAAGGGACCTCCTGGGCCATCTGGTCCAACCCCCTGCTCAAAGCAGGATTCGCTAAATCATCCCAGTCAGATGTCTGTCCAGCCTCTGTTTGAAGACTTCCATTGAAGGAGAACTCACCACTTCTCGTGGCAGCCTGAATGCACACGGCTGAGTACAGTCTCAATAAAAAGTCTATAAACCCAAACATCACTATGTGCCAGAATCCGTTGACTCATGCAAAGAAGATGGACATTCGTTAATCCTTGTAGGTCCTATTAAATAGATATTATATGTTACAGTATAGTGCCCTATAAAATATGTTTTATTTCTATCCAAAAATAAGTGAAAGGTTGGTTTGCCAAACAAATTTTTTTGGTTTGTAAAAAAGTATGGTTCAGGTACCAGAAAGGTACCCGAACTTGATCTCGGGGAGCCTGAACATCCGCCGTTTCCCACAATGTTATCTGTGTGACTGTGGGAAACACTGGCTCTGACCGGTAGCATCCTTACTGAAGTCACTTCCGGTGACAGCGGCTGGGTATCGCAGTTCCCACACTGTCACACAGAGGACGGCGTGTGAGCCAGCAGCCATGACAGAGGGTGAATAGGTTACTGTCGGGCAGGCGTCGGCTGATGGCTACTATTCTCATTATCATACGCCTGGTTTCACTGATAGCAGCAAGAGCAGGTGATGCTGATGCGAGAATTCAACAGCCGGTGACTATGCATAGTAAAAATATTGTCAATGAGATACATAATTATTGCAGTGTGTGTGTACTTTACTATACATGTATTTAGCTAATAAAGAAATAAAAGAAAAAAATGGAGTGGGATCCCCCTTATCTTTAATTTCCAGCTGAGGGAAAGCAGACAGCTGGGGGCTGGTGTTATGAATCTGGAAGAGGCCAATATCCATGGATCTTCCCAGGCTATTAATATCAGCTCACAGCTGTCCTGCATAGCATTTACTAGTTATTAAAAAGGGGGACACCCAAAAATGATGTGAGGTCCCTCCTATTTTAGTATTCAGTAAAGGCAAAGCAGACAGCTGTGGGCTAATATTGATAGGCTGGGAAGAGGTCATGGATATTGACCCCCTCTCAGACTAATAACACCCCCCCATCAGCAGCTCCAGGAATGATGCATCCATTAGATGAGCCAATTCTGCCACTTAGCCTATAGTTCTTCCTGCTTGCCCTGGTGTGTTGGCAAGCAGGGTAATGGTTTTGTGGCTTTCTAAAACCACTGACATCAATCACAAAGATTAGTATTGAACAGGCATCTATAAGACACCCCCATTGCTAACCCCATAGTCAAAAGTAATAAACACATAGACGCATAGAAAAGTCCATTAATTGTATAAAACACTTTTGGATCCTCTTTTACTATTTATTACCTTTAAAAAATAAAACAATCCACCTAAAATCTATCCCATGTACCATGATGGAACTCTGAAGACTGGATGAAAATGGCACCTCCATTTGGACTACAGTGGACTGGTGTGTATTTTGTTTATTTTTTATAAATAAATGGGGGAAAGAGGTACATTTTCCGTGAGTTTTTTTTCAAATTAAATTTCTTTTGTTTTTTCCAAATAAAGATTTTTTTCCTGTTTTTTTTTAATTTTTACATACAGGGTTAGTAAAGGGGGTGTCTGATAGACGCCGGCCTACTACTAACCTCTGGGCTTGATGTCACCGGACGTTGCACAGCTGACATCAACCTCAAAATATTAACCCTCTTGTGAACACACCAGGGCAAGTGGGAAGAGCAGAGCAAAGTGCCAGATTTGGTGCATATAATGGATACGCCGTTTCTGTGGTGGTTGCAGGCTACTATTGTTAGGCTGGGGAGGGCCAAATATCCATAGGCCTTCCCAGCCTGAGAATGCCAGCCCCTCAGCTATATGCTTTAGCTTGGCTGGTTATCAAAAATGGGGGAGACCCCACACAGTTTTTATTATTTAAGTAATTTGAAAAAACGGTATGGGGGTCCCTCTGTTTTTGATAACCAGCCAAGACAAAGCAGACAGCCGATGGCTGAAGCCCGTAGCTGTATGTTTAACCTATCAAAAATAGGGGAAATCCCACTTTTTATTTTTATTTTTTTACATGGTTTGCTGCCCAATCACAGCCATGCCAATACTTGACATGGCTGTGATGAGGGCCGGAAGTGCCCATATAGTGACAGCTTTTTGATTTTCAAAACCTTTCAACATGCTTTGTTTGGGCTGCCGAACCTAAACAGTCACACGGATCTCCGTGAGAAGTCCTTATTCACTTGTTCAAGGTCTGTGCACAGGACACTGGGTGTCCAGAATGGATCCCGAACTTTCCTGCTCAAGTTCACCCATTTTCTAGGATGAGAGCAGGTAGGAACTTTGAAGAAACTCTTTTCAAGCCCTTTCAATAAAATTTCCACATTAACGAATCTTCAAAAATGTAATATCATTTATTTTTAATAAAACATTCACTACGTGCTGGATTAAAAGTATGAAAAAATGTATTGATGGAAAACTTTAATCCAATAATTACCCAATGGAATTAGCACACAGTATTTTATTCTGTCTTCTCTTTCTGTGACCTTATCAGAATGCACAGAACATTCAATAGAAGGGAATTTAGGGGTCACATCAAATACCTATTAGCTAAATCCTATTGCTGTGCTTTGTAGAGGCTTTAGTATTTGATTTAGAAAAGTTCACAACCACAAAGACATCCATTCATTCAGTCAGATCCTCGTTTTGTCTACAGTTCTTGGCATCATATCCAAGCTAATTTTTTTTCAATATTCATAAGACTAAGTCACGCAACACAGTCATAAAATATATAGCCATACATAATATACATTTGTTCATGGTCCATTACCCAAAGAGATAGTCTTGTGTCTTCCGTACAAGAAGAGAATTGTACATTTACATGGTACAGTAGCACAGGAAGCAAGTAATAAAAACGAACAACAGTTGCATGTTCTGAAGGGTGAAGAATACAATTGGAAATTTGGGTGTAAATTAATTTGTTCCTCTAATGTGTCATGTCCCTCAAACATTGTTGACTTTTTTCTCATGTTATTGATTTGCTTAACAGTCTGTTTCAGCCATCATTAACGCAGATGTAGGGGTAGTGGAAATGCCTCTCCACTGCCATATTCCACCTCCTTTAAGCACCATTTCTTAGAATGGAAGGCACTGTGGTTCCCTGTTTTGTTGATTCAGAAGATGTGCTTCTAGTGGTTGGACATTCAGCAATCTAGCACTTATAACTGTCAAGGAGTGAAGAAGCTGGTCGACACCCCTCCTGAAGATGTCATAGATAAAACAACATACAACACAGATCAATGCATTATATTACTATTTTGTTGACTGCAGAACTTAGTTAGCCTGTAGGAAGGGTTAATTATTAGGCCAGACCATAGTGGGAGAATTTAAGAGGGCATAGGGACTTTGTTCCTGTTTGTTCTTCAGTTGTTGGAAAGTACTGAAAGGAGAAAGAACTATTGTTGGCAGACTAGCATTGATCAAGGTTGTTGTGTGTGAAGACAAGAGAAAACTAAACTCAGGTAGTAAGTTCTGAAGTAAGGCCAGGTTCACATAGCGTTAATGCAGTCCGTTCAATGCATAGCATTGACGGGCTGCATTAACGCTACTCACATAACGCAATCACGTTATGTGAGCCCGCTAGCGCAGATGCTTCATCTGCGCTAGCAGTGATGGCCCCCCGGATGCTGCAGCCCGCGTCCGAGTGTCCGTCACAGAATGATGGCACATTGCTAGCGCATGCCGATTTATGGCATGCGCTAGCGATGTGCTCCTAATGGAAGTGAATGGCAACGTTAACAGATTGCGTTACGCCGCGATGTAACACAGTCCGTTAAACGCACTGCATTAACGCAGTGTGACCCCAGCCTAACCAAGTACTAAGTGGCAGAACTAGTCCTATACCAGCAGGAAAGTGGGGCATCTATGGGAAATGTCATTTATACTAGATAAAGATGGTCAAGTGTTATCCAGACCCGAGGATCCTAGTGTAGACTGGCCAGTCTGGGACATGTTATCTTCTAAGGAGTTGTAACTTGTAACTAGTGTAAATAAATGTGAAGATGCAGCGGTGGCCCATATGAATGGGAAGTTGAGCAACCTGCTCCTTCAGTGCAATAAGTATTATTAGAAATATGCTGCCAAATGTCAG
The DNA here is from genome assembly GCF_039654945.1 of Dendrobates tinctorius. Taxonomy (NCBI): domain Eukaryota; kingdom Metazoa; phylum Chordata; class Amphibia; order Anura; family Dendrobatidae; genus Dendrobates; species Dendrobates tinctorius. Next base: position 14,910,022 of record NW_027361766.1, on the reverse strand, counting down.
TTCCTTTAGTCAAAAAAATACTTATTTTCTTACTCTTGGCACTCTCATTCAGGTCTAGTTTGTTGGGTCCTGGCAACCATGTCAAGTGGCAGCATGTGATCTGCAGTTGATTCTATAAGAGGCAACATTACACATTCATACAGGTACCCTTTTCTGTTGTGCTTACAAAAACAGAAACAACCTATGGCCATGGTGTCCCGAGCATTACATCATCATCTATACAGGCTTACTGAAATATCTTATAAGCAACTGTGTACTATACTCAAGCTTATCTGAATGCAGACTTTGGCCTGGTTGTCTCAGATTAGCCTTCTGCTACTGGTATTATCGGTTTCCATACAATTGTGCACCCTCTCCTCTAAATCAGTGCCTGACTTTCATAATTTATTCTTATTTACTACAGCACATAGAGGCCTTTGCTGTACCCCTAATTTCATACAGAGACACTTTTCTGTTTTTTAACTCCATAGATCGCTAACCGAAAAAAAATGGTGGCATTCCCATTAAATTTGTATGTACGTGAAACATGGAGCAAGAAAGAGGTATAACACAGAGGGGGTTTTGCAGGAAAACAATTGGGGCATAGAGGGGATAGAAAATGCCTGCACACAGAGAAGTGTTTGTAAGTTTAGTCACGTACGCATATGGTTAGGTACTAGAAAGGTATCTAAGGAGAAGAGGGGGGAAGAGATACAAAGAAGTGTAGAAAGTCATCAATGGGAGTCAGCCTCACCCCCTCACTCCTAAGATTGGTTTTGATAAATGGAGTGCATTGTTTTTCAGGCTGAGTTTGGTGTTGAAATGAAGGGCATTTTGGAATTAGCCACAAGGCATTTAAATGGAAGATAAAAAATAGTTGATATGGGACTAACTGGGTATTGGGCCTCCTGTTGTTACAAGCTGTAGGAGATTTTTGGGTGCATATAGAGCACCTGGTTTTTAAATTGATGCCTTGGGTCAAGTGGAAGTGTGCGAGAGCTGTGAAAAAAAATTGGTGTGAGTGCCAACAGGGATCCTTACTGCCTCAAAGTTTTCATTGTTTAGATGATATTGTATTGTTTATTAATGATCTGTTGTAATAAAGGTGACTGCTGCGGGAGCCTTTTTAACCACAATTTATATTGGGTGTTTTTTTTTGTTACTACAATAGGGGGTAGTGTTTTAAAAGGGAGTGATAAGTATCAAGCAAGGTTTAAAAATGAGGCTGAGATGTAAAAAGTAACGTTGTTCATAGAAGTGACAAACTTTAAAACACCCACAAGTCAATATTCCACCCTAGAAACCCTATTTTATGGGCAGAACATCTCATGCAGAGTACAATGTAACCTGTGGGGCTGTGAGTGCACAGAAGCTGTAGGACTCCATACTAAAAAGTTGTACAGCCTCCATGCAGTGTCATGGGGACTAATATTCCTAAGGCATATTTGGTGAAAGAAGTGATCAGATTTATTTTTTTTTATTTGTCATGTCCGCATTTTTGCTAAAATCCTTTTGAGATATTAGTTTGTAAAAGTTTGAGTCAAACTCACATTGTTAACGTCACTTGCTTTTCTACAATCCACACGGATTTGTCCTGTGAGAGAATTGCTTTAATGCATCTAAGCACGTCATACACTGTTCTAACTTGGCAGACATTCTCACAATATTTTTTTTTCTGTACGTGGCTGTATAATATATTTATCACATTGTAAATAGTTGGAGAAAAAAATCTAACACTATTAAAAAAGACAATATCAAAACTTGGCAATTGAGCACGGACATTTTTTTTTTAAAACTATAGTCATCACAAATTGATAATGGGTCAGAGGAAAAGCTTATATACAGGGTGGGCCATGTATATGGAAACACCTAAATAAAATGGGAATGGTTGGTGATATCAACTTCCTGTTTGTGACACATTAGTATATGTGAGGGGGAAAACTTTTCAAGATGGGAGGTGACCATGGCTGTCATTTTGAAGTTGGCTATTTTGGATCCAACTTTATAAATGGCCCACCCAGGTGTATCCATATAAATGGCCCACCCTATATAATGATACTTATTTTTATGTCATAAAAGGATTTTCTCGCTTTACAATTTTTTGAGCACTGGCTTACTTTTGTTACATCATGACCTTTGCAGCCAATCACTAGCCTAATCATTCTTGTGCCATGTTCCACGGCGCGACTGCTGTACCCTGTGATTGGCTGCAGAGGTCACATGCTGCTGCCATGTGACCAAAGTCTTGGGGCAGTGGCAAAGAGGTAGAACTGGAGCGGCAAAGAATAAGGATTTATTTTGGTTTTAACACAGTGAAAGCCTAGTCACTTCCCTCTCTTCATTGTGTCCCTGTGATGTCAGGTGGGCAGCCGTAAATCCCTCACCTGCGCATTCTGTCTACTGTCACTCCTCCTAACTGTTCTGCCCTTTTATGGGAACTGGTTTCATTTTTCTTCTGCACAGACACCAGAGACTCACTGTAACTTCCAATCCCAGTTTTCTCCAGCAAGAAGAAAAGGTGCAAATGACGCTTACTATTTATGGTGTTGACGGAAGGATGTCAAGAGTTTACCTTTTCTGTGCTCCAGAGAACACTGGGGCAAGAAGTTATTTCCTAGGCAGCCCCATAGCCTGGAAGAACTAATTAATATAAAGAGATAAAAGATTTTTACAGAATAAGGCATCATAAATGAGGTATGCAGGTATGACGCTTCAGCTGTCTGTAATCTGTATGCCCATATTAATAGATAATAGTCGTCCAAATGTGATGACAGATTCCCTGTTAAAAAAATTAAACCTGTAAACTGAAGCCTCTGTGTATTGTAATCAATCATATCTTGATGCAGACATTGGCTTGGTGGTGGTTTTAGTTTAGTCTTGCGCACTGGTCTTATGAGTTTCAATATCAATATGCACACTTTCCTAGAAACCAGTATCTTGCCTTCTTAACTTATGAAATATCAAAGGCTGAAATATCATACACCTTTCTTTATTACAGCCCATATAAAACTTCACAATGTATGTAGCTGAGTTTCATGGACAGTAACCAATTACCATTTCAAAGTTCCAAGTTTTTAACAATTGGTCACTGTAAATAAAGGCGATGGATCATTGTTTTTGTTGATCTTGCTTGACAGTCCAGAAATGGCTTTTAAAGCCATATATGGTAAACATAGATAGTGCTCATATTGACATTTAAACTTTGATAGAGAATTGCATGACTTCTGATAATTAAAATTCTCATAACAAGCCCCCTAAGCCATCTAATATGGGCATCTAGCTCATGGAACGTTGAAAAAAGGTGATGCCTTGGTATATGCATTTGAATGTCTTACTCCAGAAAAATCCATGTTTTTCTTATATGTAAATGAGCTGTTAAGATCTATAGCCCAGACATAGATCTCCCTGAGAATCTACTTTAGAGATAACTTTAAATAAAAAAAGAATGTTACCAGTGTGATGTGTAATGTCTGCTCTCTGCTCTCCTTATCTCACTGCAGAGCTGTATGTGATTATAACTGACAAATCTGCAGGTTCCTCTCAGCTTCAGCTTCCATCTCACTGGCAGAGAGGGTTGCAATACAGCAGAGCTCTGAGAGCTGCAGCTGCAAAGTTTTTGTAAAGACAAAATTCTGTTCTCGTGTTCTGTGTTAGTTACATGTCTCACACTGGTAACACTCCCTTTCATTTAAGATAATCTGCAGAGGCAGATTCACATGCAGATATGTGTTCTACCCACAGTTCTTAACAGCTGATTTACATATTAATAAAATATGGATTTCTCTGGAATTAAACATCAGATCACAGATATCAAGGTATTATTGTATTCATCTTATTATGACCTGCATGCCCATATAGATGGCTAAGGAGGGTTGATCTTACTTACAGATTCCCACTAATGGAAAATAATCACCAGATCCTCTCTTACGACTTTCAAAACTAGCAGTAGTTTATCTATTACTATTGTGCTTTTCTAGTTTAGAAAAACAATTAATGTCAATTAAAATTTGAAAGTTTGCAGTTAACAAAGGGGGTCCCTTAGTTGTACTCTCCTTGTGTAGTGTGGTATTACAAGCTCTCCGTACACTGTAGATAGCTGTCAACCGCATGATGGCTCAGCTGGAAACTATCTCATTTGGCTATCCTATACACTGGAGTGTTCACTCTGCTATGATAGAGAGCACTGAAAGACATCTCTGGCGGTGGCTTATTAAAGATCAATAGAACCGGAAATCAAACATGCCAGATCCTTAACATCCCGATAATCACCTGTCAAGTGCCACATAGCACCATGAAACACTTTATTTCCAATGTGATTTTTAACCACTCACTGACAGGATTCCCCACAGATTACGCTGATCAATTTGGTACCCATCAAGGAGACACTTTTGTAATCAGCTTATGATACCCATCTAGGAGACATAGTGGACAATCCCTTCAAGGAAAGAGGAAACCTGAAATAATACAAAAGCATTCCTTGCAATTACATACTGCACTGTATCCTGATCACACAAAATTGCCATGAGAAATGAACAAATCAAGACTTAGAGAATTACTGTTATAAAAAAAAAAGACTAAAAGAAATAAGGCGACCACTAAATAGCTTGTTGTACTGCACTCCAGATTCAGGAATGCTTTGATGCATAGTATAATTCATAACATAAAATAATAGGATAAGCAGTATCTAAGAGAACGAACAACATGTACATGTCGGGGCCTGTTGGAAAATATATACTTAAAATCAATTTCAAGTAAATTGGGCGCATCTTGTTAAAATCAATTTACGGCTTATTCTTGGTGAATATCCTCTTCAAAATCTGTCAATAAAGCCTGAAGTCACCGAATGACCAGATAATAAGCAACTCTGAAAGACTTTCCTTACTAATTGGTTTTGGGTGGTTCTAAGCCCTACTGTATTGGTCATTAACTAGTTGTATTATCACTCTTCACGCTCTACATGGCTCTTTGATCCCGTCTTATACAGTAGCAATCTGCTATTATGAAATCCTACAGTATTATATAGAACACTTGATATTGACAATATAAACTGTACAAGCAGAAATTGGGTTTCTACAAATGGGGGCACTCCCCTTGCTCTTGATGTTATAGGGGAGAAGGATCAGCCATATTAAATTACAAAGCCAATCAATTTGTTTCTACAGGAAGTAAACTACAACCAGAGGCATCTGTCAGAGACTTACGCTGCTCTCCTGATTGAAAAAATATGCACGTAAAATGAAAATATTTATGGTGGAATATGCAAATGAAATTTTTATTTTCCTGACTCCTGTAGATTAATTATGTTATTATGGTCAAAGGAATTGTAACATAGTTTTGAAGGCTGAAGGAAGACCTTATGTCCATCTAGTTCAGCCTATTTTTAGTGCAGCTGTTCTGCATTGTTGATCCTGGGGAAGGCAAAAACCCACAGAGTAGAAGCCAATTTTTTTAAACAGGGAAAAAAATTCCTTCCCCTAAGCTGGATCAACCATCTACCTATAATATTCTGTTATTCGTAACCGTCTATACTGTTACTCACAAGAAAAGCATCCTTTCCTTTCTTAAATTCATTCAGTGAGTTGGCCATCACCACTTCCTCAGGAAGAGAATTCCAGAGCCTCACTGCTCTTACCGTGAAGAACCCTCTTCTATGCTGGTGCAGAAATTGTCTTTCCTCCAAACGAAGAGAATGCCCCCTTGTTCTTGTCACAGTCCTTGGTACAAACCGTTCATTGGAGAGATCTCTGTATTGCCCTCTGATATATTTGTACATATATATTAAGTCTCCCCTGAGTCTTCTCTTTTCTAGAGTAAATAGACCAAATTTTGATAACCTTTCTGGGTATTGTAGTGAACCAACTCCATTTATCATTTTAGTAGCCCGCCTTTGAACCCTTTCAAGTTCAGTAATGTCTTTCTTGAGCACCGGCGTCCAAAATTGCACACAATACTCCAAGTGTGGTCTGACGAGTGATTTGTACAGAGAGAGAATTATGTTTTCATCTCGTGTCCCCAGACCTCTTCTAATGCATCCCATGACCCTATTTGCTTTGGTGGCAGCTGCCTGACACTGGGCACTCCAATTTAGCTTCTTATTGACTAAGATGCCTAAGTCTTTTTCCATGTCTGATTTCCCCAGCAGTTTCCCATTTAGTAAGTAATTGTAGCATCTGTTTCTCCTTCCCATGTGCATAACCTTACTCTTATCTGTGTTAAACCTCATTTGCCATTTTTCAGCCCAATTCTCCAATTTACTCAAATCTGTCGGTAGTTGCAAACTGTCCTCCTTTGTGTTAACTACCTTACATAGTTTTGTATCATCTGCAAATACTGATATTTTACTGTGTAAGCCATCCACTAGATCATTAATAAATATATTAAATAGTAGGGGACCCAATACAGAACCCTGTGGTACCCCACTAGTAACCCTTGCCCAATCTGAGTATGCACCATTAATAACCACCCTTTGTTTTTTATCACTAAGGCTGGTTTCACATTTGCGTTTTTTTTTCGCGGTATTTTAGCGCTAAATAGCACATGCGTTTTTTTTTCCTATACTTTGCATGGGATGCGCTTATGTGTGCATACACATGCGTTTGTACGCGTTTTACCGCGCATGCGGTTTTTTGCGGTATGCGCTCGGGCGCACAAAATGCAACCTGTTGCATTTTTTGAGCGTCCGACTTGCCTCAAAAAAACGCATGCGTGCGCAATGCGTTTTTTTACAGCAAGACACCCATTATAAGTCTATGGTGAGCATATGTGCGCATTGGCATGCTTATGTATGCGTTTTTTTGCACATGCGTTTTTTTTTTACCATTAGTTTAGACAATGGAATTTAGGGGTTTGGGTTAGAGTTAGGGTTAGTTAAGGGGGTTTAGGGTTAGGGTTAGGGTCAGGGTTAGGGTATGGTTTGGTTAAGGGTTAGGGTTAGGGTCAGGGTCAGGGTCAGGGTTAGGATCAGGGTATGGTTTGGTTAAGGGTTAGGGTTAGGGTCAGGGTTAGGGTCAGGGTCAGGGTTAGGGTATGGTTTGGTTAAGGGTTAGGGTTAGGGTTAGGGTCAGGGTTAGGGTTAGGGTCAGGGTTAGGGTTAGGGTTAAGGGCAGGGTATGGTTTGGTTAAGGGTTAGGGTCAGGGTCAGGGTATGGTTTGGTTAAGGGTTAGGGATAGGGTTAGGGTCAGGGTTAGGGTTAGGATCAGGGTATGGTTTGGTTAAGGGTTAGGGTTAGGGTCAGGGTCAGGGTTAGGGTTAGGGTTAGGGTTAGGGTCAGGGTCAGGGTATGGTTTGGTTAAGGGTTAGGGTTAGGATCAGGGTATGGTTTGGTTAAGGGTTAGGGTCAGGGTCAGGGTTAGGGTTAGGGTTAGGGTCAGGGTTAGGGTTAGTAAAGTCATGGTTTGGGTTAGTGTGAGGGGCCACCTAATGTTGGAAAAAAACGCAAACGCGGTAAAAACGCACTAAAAACGCATACAAACGCATAAAAACGCTGAGTTTTTTTCATGCATGCTCATAAAAATGCTTGAAAAAAACGCAGCATCTGTATGCGTTTGTATGCATTTTTTCAATGCGTTTTTTTGCGGGAAAAACGCGCTGCAAAAAAAAGCAAGTGTGAAACTAGCCTAAGCCAGCTACCTACCCATCTACACACATTTTCCCCTAGCCCAAGCTTTCTCATCTTACTTACCAATCTTTTATGTGGGACAGTGTGAAATGCTTTAGAGAAGTCGAGATAAATGACATCCAATGATTCTCCTTGGTCCATTTGAGAGCTTACATCCTCTTAGAAGCTGATCAGGTTAGTTTGACAGGAGCGATCCTTCATAAATCCATGTTGATATGGAGTTAAACATTTATTAACATTGAGATATTCCATAATGGTATCCCTTAGAAACCCTTCAAAAATTTCACCCACAACAGATGTTAAGCTTACCGGCCTATAGTTTCCAGGTTCCCTTTTACACCCCTTTTTGAATATTGGTACCACATTTGCTTGCCGCCAATCAAAAGGAACAGACCCTGTTTCTATAGAGTCTTTAAATAAAAGGAATAGAGGCCTGTCTATCACATTACTTAACTCCCTTAATACCCAAGGGTGAATGCCATCAGGGCCTGGTGATTTGTCAATTTTAATCTTACTAAGGCTGTTCTGCACTTCTTCCTGGGTTAGGCAGGTAATACCTAATGGGGAGTTTACATTATCACTCTGCATTTCCCCTGTCAAATCTTTTTCCTGTGTGAACATTGTTGAGAAAAAAGTATTTAAAACATTTGCTTTTCCCACATTGCTCTCTCTGATTTCACCCTCATTGTTCTTTAAAGGGCCGACACCATCAATTTTAATCATTTTACTGTTTATATAAAGAATAGTTTTGGGTTTGTTTTACTTCCCTTACCAATGAGTCTCTCAGTTTCCACTTTTGCTAAATGTATTTTTTTTTTTTTTTTTTTAACACATTTTATTTTCTTCTCTATAACTTTTTAATGCTGCTTCATTGCCTTCTTGTTTTAGCTTCTTAAATGCCTTGTTCTTGTTATTTATTGCCCTTTTTACATCCTTATTTAGCCACATTGGTGTTCTCCTGTTCCTAGCCCTTTTATTTCTGTACGGTATGGCTAGCTCGCAGTGGGTGTGTAAAACTGATTTAAATATTTCCCATTTATTTTCTTTGCTCCTATTTTTGAGGACATTGTCCCAATCAATTCGGCGAAGGTCCTCGCTAAGCTGATCAAACTTTTCTTTCCTGAAATTCAGCGTTTTTGTAACCCCCTTCCAGGGCACCTTACTGAAGGACAAGTGGAATTGTATTATATTGTGGTCACTGTTCCCTAGATGCCCATCGACTTGTACTTCTGTTATTCTAATCTGGCCTGTTGCTTAAAATTAAGTCCAGAAGGGCTGTCCCTCTAGTTGGGCCCTGCACAAGTTGTGACAGATAATTATCCTTGGTCACTGACAGAAATTGGTTTCCTTTCTGAGATACACAGGTTTCAGTTTCCCAGTTTATGTCGGGGTAGTTGAAGTCCCCCATAATAATCACCTCATTGTGATTTGCTGCTTTGTCTATTTGTTTCAATAATACATTTTCAGTGGCTTCTGTTATATTTGGTTGTTTATATCAAACCCCTATGAGGATTTTATTACTTTTCCCTCCTTGTATCTCCACCCATAGAGACTCCACCTCTTCATTTCCCTCTTGTATATCTTCTCTTAGTGTGGGCTTTAAAGTGGACTTTATATATAGACAGACTCCACCCCCTTTCCTTTTTTATGATCCCTCCTAAACAAATCATATCCTTGCAAGTTAGCCACCCAGTCATAGCTGTCGTCTAACCATGTCTCAGTTATTCCTACTATGTCGTATTTTTCCTCATACATTACCAACTCCAGATCTTCAATCTTATTGGTCAGGCTTCTTGCGTTGGTCAGCATGCAGGAAAGAAGTTTTGCTTCCTTTTTCTTAGCTTCCTTCTGAGTACCCTGGCTTGGGTCCTCTTTACCGCATCTAGTATCCTTGATTAGTTTGTCCTTCTGCTGCATGTTCTTGTCTGCTGTTTTTCCTCCCATCCCCTCTTCTTCTAGTTTAAAGCCCTCCTGATAAGTGTGGCAAGTCTTCTGGCGAATGTGTGTTTCCCAGGTTTTATGAGGTGTATCCCATCTCTTGCGAGAAGTCCATCGTAGAGGAAATTCATGCCATGGTCCAAGAATCCAAATCCTTGCTGCCTGCACCACCGTCGTAGCCAGTTGTTCACCTCTAGTATCCTATTCCATCTTCTGATGTCATGACCATCGACTGGGAGGATTGATGAGAAAACAACCTGTACATTCCGTTCCTTTATTTTCTTCCCCAGAATTCCAATTCAGGCAATAGACTGTGTATATTCCCCGAAACCTGCACTGTTTTATCTGTGATCTGCTTACAGAGTCGATTGAGTATGATTTATGAAGAAAGTGCATGTGTCGGTGCCTGTGTTGAATATCTTGCAGTTGCAGCAAAGCCCGAAATTCCTAAAGATCTCCTATAATGTGATGATTTTGTTACAAACTGCTTGGTTTTCTACTTTAGATGATTATTAACCCCAAAATATTACAAAATTGTTAAAACTGTGTGTATACTTCAAAGGGAACCATCATCAGGTTCTCCCAATATAAAGTATGGCTATCCTTAAGACCTCTTTTACAGTATTCTAGTAAGCCCTCAGTCTCTTCTGCATAGTACAAAACATATTTTAATATATCCCATGTGGTGTGATCTGGTCCAATTGGTGTCGCTGGTCTTGCTTCCGCACCTCCTCTGTCGTTGCAATCGTCGGTCTCCTTCTTACTTCATATGGATGACGCATTCTATGCCATCCACTTGGTGTCCCCCAATCGTGCTTCTGCACCAGTGTACTTTTCTTTGCCCTGTTAAGGTCAGAGCAAAGAACTGTAATGTGCGTGTGCTGGCATTACTTCCAGGTCATCGGCGCTCTTCCGGCACATGCATATTACAGTACTTTGACATCAGCAGAGTAGAGAGAAGTGCGCCTACACAGGAGCGTGTTTGGAGGATAACTATGTGAATGATGTAGGATGTGTCATCCATGTGAAGCGAGCGACAGAACAAGAAATAAGGTGGTACCAAAGAAGACCAACAATGCCCTCTGGATCGGATTGCAACATATGGGGGTATAATAAAATTTTGTGCTATGCAGAGGGGATTGGAGCTTACTAGAATATTGTAAAAGGGGCCTTAGAGGTGATGGCCATGCTTTATATTGGGAAAACCTGGTAGCAGATCCCCTTTAAGAAGTTAGCAATATGTGTTTGGTTTGAAAATATGTTTCTTAATTAATCTGATGTAATTCACACCCAACAATTTTCTAGGAACTCTGCAACTCTGCATTGTGCCATCTCTCCTGAAACTATATGAATAAATTAACAGCTGGGTGTTACTGTTCTCCTAGTTAATAGGATGTGTCTCTGCACAATCTGCCGCTGTCAGCACAGAATGGACAGCAAGAGGGTGTGTAGGGAAACAAACCATAAAACACAGGAAATTTCAACACCTAGCTATCAATTTATTTATCCTTTACCAGGGAGAACAACAGAGGAAAGGTCAAATGTACCGTTCAGACAATTATTTGCTCTGGAACGTAGATACTTTCTCAAACAAACAAGTCAGCAAAACTTATAGATCCACTTTAAGACAAAATTCTTGGCTTTCTACTATATAATATAGTATCAACCATACAAATGTTTTCTTTAATGAATAAAATGTTTATACTAGAGACTATTGTACTTTTAGCCAAACTCAATAGCAGACAACTTTAAATGGATATGGAAAGTTACGCATTGAATAATTATTGGATAAGGATGAAATATTCCATCAATCATTATGACAACATTAAAAGTGAATGTCTATACAAGGAATAGAAGACTTTTTATCCTACGGAGGAAAGAAAGCAGTAAGAAGTCTAGAGTGCTTATTCTGAGCGGTGATGCATGGTTCAGGGGTAATTGTGTTTAGAATTCAGCGATAACTTTAGTGATATTATGTTTGGTAGCCTCCAAGCTCAAATGACAAAAAAAAGGACAGGGCTACGTGCAGTCCTTCCCGATCATTTTATTGTAGAGAAAAAAAAAGCACAAGCAAACCTAATTTGCTCTTCATGGACAAATTAGTTTCAGCATCTTAACTCCATTGAGTCAGCAATATTAATAATGAACCATTCTGCGCAAGCCTAGGGATTCATGACATCAGCAGAATGTAGGATTACACATATATATTTCACTGCTTTTTAAATTACATATATTATATGCACTTTCTATAATGTGTATAATTAAATTTATGATAGTAAAGAATGAGGCATGTTGAGAGGGGTTGTCCAGGTTTAGCACAACAGTCTGCAGTATGTGACTGCAGACTTGCGAATCCTCACATTGCGCACTGTCAGGATTCTCAGTTGCCAACTAGATGTGCACAGCCTCAGTCAGTACCAGTGAGTTTAGCAAGGCTACACATGTCCACTCAGAATGTGTCCAGAAGTGTGCATATCACATACTTGTGGTCTCCTAATCTACCAGTCTCACCACTGGCAATGGAGAATCCTCAAAGCACGTGCTGTGAGGATTCACAAGTCTGCAGTCACAGAGTGCCTGCAGACTTTCATGCTAAACCTGGACAACTCCGTTATCTACATACAAAAGATGTATCCACTGATCTCCAACCTCCATATATATGAAAAAAAAAAAACTGGGTGTTAGAATCATAGAATCATAGAATCATAGAATCGTAGAGTTGGAAGGGACCTCCTGGGCCATCTGGTCCAACCCCCTGCTCAAAGCAGGATTCGCTAAATCATCCCAGTCAGATGTCTGTCCAGCCTCTGTTTGAAGACTTCCATTGAAGAAAAACTCACAACTTCTCGTGGCAGCCTGTTCCACTCATTGATCACTCTAACTGTCAAAAAGTTTTTTCTAATATCTAATCTGTGTCTCTTCCCATTCAGTTTCATCCCATTGCTTCTAGTCTTTCCTTGTGCAAATGAGAATAAAGTTGATCCTTCTACAATGTGACAGCCCTTTAGATATTTGTAGACAGCTATTAAGTCTCCTCTCAGTCTTCTCTTTTGCAAACTAAACATTCCCAAATCCTGCAACCTTTCCTCATAAGACAGGGTTTGCAGACCGGTCACCATTCTGGTCGCTCTTTTCTGAACTTGCTCCAGTTTGTTGATGTCTTTTTTAAAATGTGGTGCCCAAAACTGGACACAATATTCCAGATGAGGTCTGACCAAAGAGGAGTAGAGGGAAATAATGACTTCACGTGATCTAGACTGTATGCTTCTGTTAATACATCCTAGAATTGCATTTGCCTTTTTTGCTGCTGCATCACACTGTTGACTCATATTCAGTCTGTGATCTATTAGTATACCCAAGTCTTTTTCACATGTGCTGTCACTTAGCCCTATTCCTCCCATTCTATATATGCTTTTTTCATTTTTATTGCCCAGATGTAGTACTTTGCATTTCTCCCTGTTAAAAACCATTCTGTTAGTTGCTGCCCACTTCTCCAGTTTATTTAAATCTTTTTGAATCCTCTCTCTCTCTTCTCTAGTATTAGCTATCCCTCCTAGCTTTGTGTCATCAGCAAATTTAATCAGTTTACCCTCAATTCCTTCATCTAAATCGTTGATAAAGATGTTGAACAATACAGGGCCCAGGACAGAGCCCTGTGGTACCCCACTTGAGACATTCTTCCAACTGGATGTGCAGCCATTTACGACCACTCTTTGGGTCCGATCACTAAGCCAGTTATGAATCCACCTAACAGTTGCCTTGTCCATTCCATACTTAATCATTTTTTCAATAAGGATTGTATGAGAGACTTTGTCAAATGCTTTGCTGAAGTCAAGATATACTATATCTACAGCATTTCCTTGATCCACCCAATCAGTGATACCGTCATAGAAGGAAATTAAGTTAGTCTGACATGACTTATTAGTTAAAAACCCATGCTGACTCTGTTTAATCACTTCATTCTTATCCAGGTATTGACATACATGTTGTTTAATAATTTGTTCAAAGATCTTTCCTGGTATAGAAGTCAGACTCACCGGCCTATAGTTGCCTGGGTCCACCTTCTTCCCCTTTTTGAAGATAGGAGCAACATTTGCTCTTCTCCAGTCTTCTGGCACTTCTCCTGTTCTCCAAGAATTTTCAAAGATTATGGAGAGGGGTTCAAAAATTTCTTCTGCTATCTCCTTCAGTACTCTGGGGTGTAATTCATCTGGACCTGGAGACTTGAATTCATTTAGGTTAGCTAAGTGTTTCCTCACTATCTTTCTGTTTATAGATATCCTGGATTCTTCTATTCCCTTAATAGGACAGTGAATAACAGTTGATGTTGCATTTCCTTTCTGAGAGAAAACAGTTGCAAAATAGGAATTTAAAAGTTCAGCCTTCTCAACATCCTGTCTTACCATTTCATCATTTTCATCCTGTAAAAATCCTATAGCATCTTTGACTTTTCTTTTACTTTTGACATATCCCCAAAATCCTTTATTATTGCTTTTGACATCTCTTGCAAGCCTCAGTTCATTTTCAGCTTTAGATAATCTGATTTGTGCCCTGCAGGTTCTGCAGACAGCATTATATTCTTCTTTAGATATGCCTCCCTCTTTCCATTTTATAAACATTTTTTTCTTCCTTTTTAGCATGTGCTTAAGTTCTGTGTTCATCCATCCTGGTTTCCTTAAATGCTTCCTATTCTTCCCTCTTTTCGGAATTGTTAACAACTGTGCTTTGAGAATTTCATTTTTCAAGATTTCCCATCCTTCCTGGACATTTTTGTCTTTAAGGATATCCAGCCATTGGATCCCTCCAATTCTCTTTCTGAATCCCTTAAAATCTGCCTTTCTGAAATCTAACCTTGACGTCTGAGTCTTCACAGGTCTTCCACCTCTAGTTATCCAAAATTCTAAAATAGCATGGTCGCTACCTCCTAGGGTCCCAGCCACTTTTACCTCCTCAACCATTTCCTCCCTGTTTATAAGGATTAGATCCAAGGTAGCAGTTCCCCTTGTTTTCTCCCCTACCTTTTGGAAGATAAAGTTGTCAGCAAGAGAGGATAAGAATTTCCTTGACCTGTTAGTTTTGCCTGAGAGAGATTCCCAACAAATGTCTGGATAGTTGAAATCTCCCATGACAACTATGTCATATTTTTTGGAGAACTTGGCCATCTGATGCATAAAGAGTTCATCTATATCTTCGGCTTGCACAGGCGGCCTGTAGTAAATGCCTACAATGGTGTCCTTTCCATTGTTCCATCCTTGTATTCTTACCCAAACAGTTTCCACAGAACTCCCGGTCTCTGAAGCTTCAATCTCTGTGCAGATATACGCGTTTCGAACATACAATGCGACACCCCCTCCTCGTTTATCAAGTCTGTTTCTTGCAAATAAGTTGTATCCTTCTAGTCTTGTATTCCAATCATGTGTATTGTCCCACCAAGTTTCAGTGATTCCAATGACATCATATTTCTTTTCCTGTGTTAGTAGTTCCAATTCTCCTTGTTTGTTGCCCATGCTTTGTGCATTAGTATAGAAACATTTTAGTTTGTGATTGGTTTCTCTTTCTCCAATATTTTTATTAATTAGATTCTTTCGTCTTTGTTCTTCCTTTCCACTTCTAATAGCAGAGTTCTCAATAGCATTTGTCAGGTGTATGGCTTTTTCTGGTCTTTTGCTTCCCTTCCTATGTTGTTCTAGTTTAAAGCTCTCCTCTCCTTACAAGTGTAGCAAGGCGACTTCCAAATACATGCTTTCCAGTCTTCGTAAGGTGCACCCCATCTCTAGCAAGTAGTCCATCGTATAAGTAGTTCACTCCGTGATCCAGAAATCCAAATCGTTGCTGACGGCACCATCGACGTAGCCAGTTGTTCACCTGCAGAATCTTATTCCACCTCCTTGTTCCATGGCCATACACTGGGAGGATGGAAGAGAAGACCACCTGCGCTCCCAGTTCTTTCACTTTCTTGCCTAAGTCTTCAAAGTCTCTGCAGATGGTTTCCAGGTCGTTTCTTGCGGTGTCATTTGTCCCCACATGTAGTAGCAGGAATGGGTAGTCATCTGTAGGTCTGAAGAGTCCTGATATCCTGTCAGACACATCTTTAATTTTTGCACCTGGAAGACAGCACATTTCTCTTGAAGTTATATCCGGTCTGCAGATAGTGGCCTCAGTTCCTCTCTCTTAGTCAATATGGCATGTTTCTGCAACCTGACCTGAACTAATATCATGCCAAGACTACTGGAGGAGATAGGGCTTTCTGAGAGTTGAATTTTAGAATAGCTAGAAAACCACAAGCTGACGATAAAAAAAAAGTAAAGTAAAAAAAAAAGCATAAATCTTTTACTATAATTTTATACAGCATCTTTAATAGTATTTTATCAAAGAGGAAACAAACTAACAAATGGCTTTCTGTGGAATGATATATTGGTCATCATTAATGGAGTGCAAGTTATTATCTTGCACATTGTCTCATACCAGAAGAGGTCAGTGTTGCCTTTGAACAGCAACACACACAAAAAACATAAATCAGCAAAATATGTATAAACATGCTGTTTAGAAATTAAATATATTTTACATTCCTGTCGTATATTAGGAAATTGCCTATTTAAGACTATAATGCGGAAACTCAAGTAGGACTATTATTAATATTTCATTCTGAAAAAGGGCAAGCAATAAAAGTCAATTTGATGGTTTGGCGTACAAACCAAAATCACAATAAAATAGCCAATATTGATAGTCTCTTCTAAAGTAATGTCGTTATGTTTTAAATGCATCATATCTTCTTTTTTAGATTCTATACTTGAACCAAAATGTTGGGTTATCCCAGAATAAAAAAACACAACAAACAAAAAAATGCTTACACATTACTCTGGATCAATCATAACTATAGTAGTTCTTACACCGAAACCGCCCTCTTCCCCCCCAAAAAACGGTTTATTTATCTAGTTCCTCTCAGAGGAGTTTTCACTCAATAGTTTAAGGAGTCGTCCGGCCCAAAAGCGATAAGCCTGCAGTCACTCTGTGTGACCGCAGACTTATGAATCCCCACAGAGCATGCCCTGTGTGCTGTGGGGATTTGACGGTTTCTGACTAGAGATGAACAAATTTCATGGGGTCCCTGCTTATTCGGCAAGCTATAGCGCTTACCGAATAAACTGCAGAGGGAACCCGGCTTTTTGGATCGCTCCGGCTGATTAGCTGTTTGGCTCCGCAGCTGCATATGTCGCAGCTGTGTCACAGTCACAACATATGTATTGAGTGTTTGTTGGGCTCTTCATGCATGTGTTGAGACAGCTTATTCATTAAGCGCTATAGCTTGCTGAATAAGCAGGGACGCGATCAAGTTTGCTTATCTCTATTTCTGACCTGGCTCTGGATGATATGTATGAGCTATACATACATACGGGAATTTATTTAATTCATACATACCCTCTGGTGCTAGCCCAGAAAACAGCAAATGACTGCAGACTTATCAATTTGGACCAGACAACCCCTTTCAGTTAGTTTTATATCTCACTATAGTACAAAAAAAACTTTAATTTTGCAAACTATTTATACTAATTATAAATCTCACTATCACCCAACCTGTTGACTAGGTCTTTTTTGAAGGAAATTTGTCAGATGGATCAACTCTACTGAGCAGTACACCTGGTTACACAGGACATAGGAAGCTGAATAAAATGACACCTTGATATTTGTGATCGGATATTTTATTCAGGAGAATTCCACATTTTTTCATACTATGTAAATGAGCTGTTCCAGGCTATGGGCCGGACATTGATCTGTTTCAGAATCTTCATCCGTAGATTATTGTAAATAAAAAGGGGGAGTCAGTCATTACATGTCTCAGACTTTTAACGCCCCCATTTACTTAATATAATCTGGAGGCAGATTCTCAGGGAGATTTATGTCTGGCCTGAACACCTTATTTACTTATGAAGAACAGTACAGATTTCTCTGGAATAAGACATTGGCTTGCAGATATCAACTTATATCATATTGTTCAAATTTCTATGACCTGCATGCCCATGTAGACGGCTTAGAAGGGTTTATCCAACTACTGATAGATTTCTTTTAAGTAGGTGAAGAAAATAAATTTTCAAACACCTAATTAAAAGTACGACACCTATTCTAGCACTGATATATGTTCAAAAGCATATAACATCAATAAAAAATAATCATGTCTGGACATTCCGATAATTCAAAATGGCACCTCGATTTTCCTCACTGTTCTACAGGAGAACAAATAATGTGTTATCACTTAATTGTGCAAATACAGATAAATGATCTACCCATCACCTTTCACAATAAATAACACTTCAATGGATATTGCAAACCTCTGGGAGTGGTTTGTGAATATCATTGTCATGAAAGATATCTTTCTTGCATGTATATTTTAGGTTATAATAGGAAAGAATATTAAGATGGAGGGACAGTAGATCACAGATATTCTTCTCATGCAACTTGACGTGAAATATGTAGTCATTTTAGATCCAAAAACTCTTTCCAAAAATGCCCTGTATGAAAATATGCAGAACTTTCTGGGTGTCTCCTAAACACGGTACACTCAGCTCCTAAGATTTCACCGTCACTGGCGTAAAGCTAACCTTCGTCATTGTAGAGAGACAGAGGCCGTAAGATTCAATTGTCAAGTTAAGGAATAGTAAAATAATTGTTTTGTGTGGTTGATAACCAATTTGCTGTAACCACAATGGGACAATTAAAATAGCTTATTGCAGTGATGAAATCCCCCAAATGACGCATGAAACCGCTGACACTGCCCCGAGGTGGAAGCATTATACAGTAGAATCACTTTTATAAAGCCATTAATCACCATTATACATCAGTGTTACAGTAGGGTGGTAGGTCTGAATTCACTGGAATAAATAGGAGTTTATTCATGTTCTCACATACTAAAAGTGGTTTCCAACCTTAAAGAGGACCAGTCACTTGCCATAAATGTTTTTTTTTTTACTTTTACCTGATGTAAATGCCACTTTTTTAAGCTGCCATTGCTTCTTTCTGTCCCTGCACATCTCCATTCCGAATATTCATTTCACTGTACGTAAATCTATTCTTGTTAGCCAAGTGGATGTGATTCTCAACTCCTCCTCTGTGAGTCCACTTGAAGACCATGACCAGTTGATTAAAAAGTTTAAATTTATATTCAGGGAAAATGTGCCAGAATTTACACAAAGTGAGAAAGTTATATATGGCAAGTGACAGCTCCTCTTTAAAAGTGACATATGTCACTTGATGTCAGAGTCAGAGTTTTTACATATTACCTATCCATATGAAAGGTGATAGCAATTGATGTGGTGGTGGTCATGCATACAAATAATGAATGCTTTGATTATGAAAAAAATCCTTTAAAGCAGAACTCCAAATTTTCGATTACCGTAGCTCATGTTTTCCCTGCAGATTTCATTGCTTAGTAATATCCAATCATTACAGTAAAAAGAGCTTTAGTCAGTCTTAGCCAATCATAACTATCTAGATTGCAGTATAAAAGCATAATTAAGGGAAAGAACTACACAATGAGCCATGGAAGAGGCAGGTGGTGTATTTTACACCTTCATAGTCTTCCTTTGCAACTTAATAACCAGATGGCTAAAAGTAGAAAACACTGAAGAAATACAAAACATACATAATTTTTAACACCAGCTTTCAAATTATAATATGATTATAAGGGTATGTTCCCATGGTCAGTATTAGGCAGCACTTTGGGCGCAGCACATGTCCGATCCATCCAAAGAGCTGGCGGCTTTAGAACGCAGGTGATTCTGCATGTGTTCGTTGAACTGTGCGGAATCACCGCGTCCTATGCATTGTACGAGTGAGTTTATCTTGCGGAGACTGAGTGTCTCCACAAGATAAATAGACATGCAGTGGTCTGGAAAGACACGCCGCATGTGGTGTATGCAGGGAAGCCGGAAGCGTCCCTGCACGCATAGTGGATATAGGATTTCATGGAATCCCATCCTCTATGCTGTAACACCTGACCACTGCAGGTTGGATGCTGCGGATGTACAGAGCATCCAACCCACAGTGTTTACTGACCATGGGAACATACCCTAACACATATATTCGTTGAAACTTTATTAACACGTGGCTGGAAAAAAATAAATATATCAAAGTCAAAGAGAGAAATAATGCTTGTAGTGTTGAAAGCATAAAAAAACATTCTAGGTTATCAAGAAAGTAAAAAAAACAAAATAAAAAAAGAAAACCCTTGTGCCAGTTACACGGCAAGTAACAAGCCAATTTATAAGAGGAGCACCATTCTATCCCTTTAGTGGTTCTACATAACCAGACTTAACACAAACAGAAATATGGTGTGAAATGTTGGTTATTTGATATGGGATTTTATCTCCTGCCGGATAAAGGAGTTTTATTTTTATTTTATGGTATTGATTTACTTATCAGGATAGTATGTTATTATACTATTTTATATGAAGCTCTGCACAAAATTATGAAATTAAAAATAAGCAACCTTCAGGCCTTAGATTAGACTTTTGAAGTACTGTGTATAAGGCACTCTGATATACAGACAATGTAGTATCACTGTAGAATAAATAGCTTAATTTGGCAAGAACATGCTAACTTATGCCAATTTTCACACCACTCATTGCCTCTGATATACTAGTAATCATCCCATCACAACCTTTTTGAGATCGAAGTGTTTGTGTTCTGCATTGAGCAAATACCTAAATGATATATGTTATAATACAAAGGCCATAGCCCTTTGGAATCCTTGTACAAAGTTGATAGAAAAAATGACTCAGCCTTTCTGTCACTACTTATCTACAGATTGACATGTGTCATAGACTGGTCAATGAGAATGATGGGGAATATAACTCCATAGCTTTATCTTGCTTGCTTTGCATAGCCTTGTAGCATATAGCTGACATATACACACACACCTGCCAACATTTCTGATATCTGAAGTGGGACACTTAAGGACAGCATGGAAAAAAAAAGTTAAACTTTATCTATGGAAATGTCTGGATTTTCTAAAGAAATAATCCACCTATTTATGGTTTTGTATTATTAAGATTAGCCTCCGAATGTACTTTGTAAAGTTACTGGACTTTACTTATGCACGTAAAGTGTTGCCTTCTAAGTACGACACTATCAAAAATTTCCATCTGAATTTTTTCAGATGTTGGGACTATGCAATTGCCAATATTAGGAGTTGTATATAAAACTATTCACCAGCAATAATTAGTGAACGATATAGCATGGAAAAGTATTTTTAAAGTTTAAGAAGCCCACATAATGCAGGACATACCCCATCTATATAATATTCCTTTGGTTACTTTAGATACTAAAAGTTTAGCTTAGTGCAAGAATTGCTAATCATTAAAAAGCTTAAGGACGACTGTAGACAAGCGTATAAGAAATCGTCAGAGTTTGATTCTGAAAATTATTTTCTAATTTTCATATGTGACCTATTAATGTGTCCGTTTTCATACATCAACACTAAAAAACGTACATGATGAAATACAGTTTTCTAGAATTATATTAGAAATGTATCTGCATGTTGCATGTGGGATCAGTTTTTTCCCTCTTTTAAATACCTATAAAACTTAAAGAGAGAGTCTCAGCTGAGACTCAAAAGACAGGGCGACAATCGATCATCTGAACAGTACTATTGAATAATATGGGTCACTGTGCTGTCCGTGGCCTATCTGAATAAAAGTCGGACACCACAAGCCAAAATTTATATGCTCGTCTGCATGAGCTCTAAACCAGGGGGAGGCTGTAGATGGGCCCAGTCATGGCTGTGCCTACAATTAGCTTTATGGACACTAGAGAGTAGCTATAGTTTTGACCAAGTGGGTTCAGTTGGGTAATGCTCAAATCATTTGTCTATAAGGACTGGCTGATGTGAAAAACACTATTGAGAATATTGCCTGGACAGAAAGGGCCAAGACCCTTGAAACAAGACAACGGAATGAAGAGGTAGAACTCTGCAGAGGAGCAGCACTCTTGAGAATAAGGCATGGGTAGAGAAACATCTACAGTATCGCGTATTCAGTTGAAGATGGATTGGCAATTCAGGCCTGTGTTAAGTTATACAGCCCTTAGAGCGTGGTCCAGGCAATGAAAAGGAATCCCTCAGATAGGAGGTTACCAGTTTGTTCAGTGTAACATTCTGTTCAGTTTGTTTTTTTCAACATTAAGCTATAGTACCATCTTATAGTACCAGTAAGTTCTCATACTTAAATATTGTAACAAATAAGAGTATTGAAGTTTTGGTGGTACCTTATGTGCATTGTGCAGTAAAGTTGAACTGTTTCAACTTCATGTTTCCAGTAACAGCCTTGCAGTCCGAATTACGTTCACTCCAGAGATCCCCACAGATGGCATCTCCTAATAACGTTAAGTCACCGATGACACTTAATTGTCTATTTAAATGCCTCTTACTATTCACGTGGTTTCAACAATATTTTTTCAGTGAATAAATCCGTAAATATGTTTTTTAAATTGGACATTTAATATCAACACATACCATCTGCTTACAAGGTAAAGTGTATAGAAACTGCAAATTACCCAAGATATCTTCTCTGATAAGGATCAGCACATTAATATGTGCTGTTGGATATATTTCGGGTAATTTATATTACCTCTGACCCCTTCTTTTTGCAGAGACATTAAAATGCACGTTAGGAAAAACAAAGAAAAAAAAATCAGGAATGATGGCAAATATCTATGGATATCTTCTCAAATACTAATACAGAAGTTGTAGGGTCTACTAGACTATTACCTGCATTAAGATTCTGCAGCACAGATGCTGTGCAGATGTTAGATGCATGAAGAGAAGATAAATCTTTATTGCCAGTGTGTGGCACATACCACAAAATGGGTCCATAAATGTTGAGAAACTTCCTGAACTGCTAACGTTAATACTTGGTCTATCATTAATAATAGTACTAAGGTTTATGTTACTATAGCTCTGGTATATTAATAAGCCCAATACCAAAAAAAGTTGTAAAGCTTGGAAACATGGGAGGAAAACAAGAATACAATGATTTTGAAATCTCTTTTGGAAGTATTTTATTCACATGCGCAGTGCGTGCTGCCCGAGAACTGACATCAGGCTACTGCGCCTGCGTGTTGTGGAGGCCCCAGATCCCACCCTGCAGTGTGTTATGATGTATTCACACTGTGGGGCTGGGGCCTCCGCAACACGCAGGCGCAGTAGCCTGATGTCGGTTCTCGGGCAGCGCATGCCCGAGAACTCTTGTCACAGCGGAGGCGCCATCATTCAAAACAGGAGGAGGAGGCAGCGAAGCACAAGGGCATCATGATGGATGGATGGTGGGCGGTGCCCAGACACAGGACAGAGGCATGATGGACAGATGGTAGGCGGCTGATTTAGGGGGACACACCATACCTATGGGACACATTACAGGTATGAGGAGCTATTTATAAAAGTCGATATTTTAGCATTACTGGGGGTCAGAAACAGAAGAGCCACATTCACAGAATGCAGCCTTAGTGCTACTGAAGGTGGCTCTTTAACTTAAAAACACCCTGGGGGGTGACAGGTCCCTTTAAATCAGTGAGGGCATTATAAAATGTAGTGTACAACTCCTTTAAGGCCGGGGTCACATTAACCAACGCAAAATACGGTCAGTATTTTACATGCGTAATACGGATGAATGGCCCCTAAATAGTGCTCCGTATGTCATCCGTAATCAAGGTGTGGTCGCGTATTTTGCGCATGTCAGCATCCGTATGTAATCTGTATGGCGAGATTTTCTCGCAGGCTTGCAAAATGGACATATAATGGAGCCCTATGACAGGGTTTCTAACAGAAACCAAAGAATAGATATAGACACATAGATTACATATATATATATGCATTCTATGTGTCTATATCTATTCTTTCGTTTCTTTATTAAAACTGAGTGTGAGCTTACTGTATAGCGCACTGAATTGCCGACTTTGCTAAAAGACACCTGGTGCGTATCTCTCGCAAGTCACATGTGTGGTCCGTGTGTAATCCGTATTTTTTGCGCACCCATAGACTTGCATTGGCGTATTACGGGCGTAGTACGCTGACAATCGCAGCATGCTGCGATTGGCACGGAGCGTAGAATACGGATGAGAAATATACGGCTGTTGAGGGCTGCCCCATAGAGAATCATTGGTCCGTGTCTAATGCGTGCTTTTAGCGCCTCTCACTCGGCCGTATTCCTCGCCAGTGTGACCCCGGCCTAAAAGTAAAATGCCACAAAATCATCTTCCCAAAAATTTTTAAAGGATTGGCTACTTTATTTTTATTTTAAGTGCAAAAATGAAATACAATCTTGCAATGTTGCACAAATTTTTGATAAGTCTGCTGTGTGAACAAAGCCTAACGTAAATCTCTTCAAGTATTTGTGTAGATCGTATTGGCAATTTCAAATGGTTTTGCCCTAAAATAACAAGCACTGCAGGAATGTCTACATTTTTATAGAGAATCTGTCAGGAGATACTTGATGTCCGAACAATGAACAGTATAAGCAAAAGTAGACTTCTTAGTTACCAATAGCTATGTTTTACCCTCAAAAAAAATGTGTAAAAAGAGTCAGCTGGTTCCCTGTGACTTCTTCATTTCTAGGCTAGCTTTGCTCAGAGTCTCTCCTGTTTTGTGTGTAGAGAAAAATGGTCATAAAAACAACACACACAGGGAGAAGGCAATGGGAAGCTGTCCACAAGAGTCTTCTCCTTTATTTTTTTATTTCTTTCTGATAAAACTTTGCAGCACTTTAAAGTAGACCATAATGGTTTGTAATGAGTGAGCTTGCTCCATTGGCTTCCACTTTGGCTTCATACAGTATATACTGATTGCAAACATTATCCATGTAACCATTGGCCAACATTTATTAGTGTGGTTGCACCAGAAGTCTAGCTTATGCCTTACAATTGGCAAAAATCAAATTTAGACAAATATATTATAGATTTTCACCAGAAGAACAAATGTGAGTCTGAAATTCACAAATTAGTCACCTAAAGAAAGCCAACTAAGACTTGGCTAGCTTTACCTTATGCTAGATGTGCCAAAATTCAAACAATGTGCGTCACGGTATTCTTACAGTGTTAAATGTAAACAGCGTCCCATAGTTATTAAGCAGTTTACACCAATTTTGGCCATAAACTAAGCCCCCAAAAGATGCAATTTGCACATAGTTTTGATTTTCTTGCTCAATGCTCATCAAAAGTTGGAAAAAAAGCGAGCACTGAGTAGGAGGTATGACCAACAACTTTTAGGGCTCGCTCACACAATTGCATTACCCAGCCATGTTGTAGCCAATATTTTGTCGGATAGCACACGACCCAATGTTATACTGCAGATCAGCAATTTTTTTTCACATGCTTAATCGGGATGAGAACGCAATCGCAGCATGCTGCGAATGCATCCAATAATCGGATCGCACTCACCCATACATGTCTATGGGTGCATGTGTAGCCGTGGGCTGCAGTTGGATGTTATCCGAGTGCGGTTCAATTACTACAGACATATAATTTCTCCATTTTAAGTTCTTTTTCTTCTCTGTACCTGTGCTGCAATTCTGTCATGCAAGAGAATCAGCTCAAAAATAGGTGACACTCATGTTAAACTCTGACAGAGTTTGAACCAAGTGTCATTATCGTAATCAGCCGATTCTCTCGCATTAGAGAATCTATGCTAGTTTGACCCCAATTAAGCTTTATCCCATAAACTGTCACTAATTTTTATGCAAATCTTTACCTATATATGGTAGGTGCAAATTTTATTTTTGGATTTTAAGAAGGCGTAAAACTGCCAAAAATTTGTCTCAATTCACTCCAATGTTTCATTTTTTGCAGAAAAATGTATGTAATGCCATTCTTGATAAATCCTACAGCAGTATGTGTATTCCAATTGTAAAAGTGATAGAGATGTTAACGCGGAAGTGAGGAAATTGAGTGACATACGGTAGATTCAAAGGAAAATGACATTGGAGTGGATTTCCATCATACACACACAGGATGTCTCCTAACCTTGGTTGCAAGTTTAAAAATCGATACAGAGCACAAAATCAATTGCAACTAAATTAAATACTTGGACTAATCAATATTCAGCTTCAACGTTCAATGTGCACTATGGTCGAACAGTATCCCTAACTAGACTGTCTTTTTGCTTCATATTGAAACTCCTTTTTTGAAAATGTGAATTTTATTCTTGGAAAAAATTGACATTTGAATCCAGGCAAAAAAAATGTAATAGTGAACCATAATGGCCATTCTCCATTGAAAACCAAGTATTTCAATGCAATTTCTTTGGACCATCACCTAGCACATGGAGTGATCTTGTTTCTTGGAAAAATGTGGACACAAAATAGCAGATAGGAAAGGCCAAGAAGTATAGGTGTTCTGAAATATCAGTGATAGTTGACTATATGGACAGTGGGTGTAGTTCTATAGAGTTAATAATGGAAGGTTGATACAAGTTTTTGATCACACGTTACTGATTACTGTGATCTACGATGCAACTACATAGGCTTATAAATGATGGTTGAAGGTTTTACTACTTGGTGCCTAGAGAGTGTAGGAAAATGTGTGATATGATACAGCTAAAATTCACCTAAAACCTGGGGTCATTTATGGATCTTAGCGGAAACCACATTTTTAGGAACAGTTACGTTCACCTACCAGAAGTAAGCTCCAATCCATAGGTTATGATGGTCCACTTTATGTTTGCTTGTAACCTGAAGAATTTCCATAATCCACTTAATTCAATCAGAAATCACAATCTTCTGTTGAGATGCTTTTCTCAAGTTATCCCCAGATGAAAAAAAAAAAACAAAAACAGAAACTTTAAAAATAAAGATGTCCGATTCTGCAGACATCCAGGGTTGTTCTCCAGAACCTCATATGAGCAGACGAATGTTACCAGACATTAGAGTCCTTCAGAGACTGAACAGCAGACCCCATTGGTGATATTGAATATCTCCTCTCATGGGTTCTCCTATGCAACTGCTACTGGAGGAGGTAATGTCTGAGGGGCTGGGTTTCACTAAGAGACCACTTCTTAAGATTTAAGGCTAGAAAAAAAAAGGAGGGTACACTGAGCACGTTCAATGGCCTACACATCTGATGCTTTAAGATATTTTGTTTTGTGTGTATCATTGATTGAACAACACTTGTTTGTATGAAGTGTTGTATTTGATGTCTCTACTAGAGAGAGAATCCCCCCTAAAAAAAAGAAAAATATGACCAAACCAACTATCTTGTTTGA
This sequence comes from Dendrobates tinctorius, assembly GCF_039654945.1. Lineage (NCBI taxonomy): Eukaryota > Metazoa > Chordata > Amphibia > Anura > Dendrobatidae > Dendrobates > Dendrobates tinctorius. Next base: position 14,883,244 of record NW_027361766.1, on the reverse strand, counting down.
TGAATGAAAATACCAAGTTCAATACAACGGCAAATAAAAACTACCATTGTATAAAATAACTTATGCTAAATTACCATCCACGATTGGATGGTTATTCGAGAACACACAGTTCCACCAAAGCATCCAATGGATCCTTTTTGAAAAGTCATCACCGTAGAACATTTTTTCTGCTGGTCATTGCTGTCTATGTATAATTGTTCTATGCTTTTATTAGATGCTGAATTCATTCTTAAACATGATCTTAGAAAAATATATATCAATATCTACGGAATATGGCTTTCAGTCAGTGAATTGTAAGGAGCTTATATAGCTGAAACAGCTGCACATATAGTCCAATATTTAATCAGAAAACTACATGAGACTATTGAAGATATTAGTATATCGTACAATAAGGTTTTAGAGTCTCGGGAATGAGAGACCACCAGATTTTCAGATTTCTACATCTGATAATCCCTTAACACATCTGCATCCAGCAGATAATCCAGATACGACCCATTCATTTTATGGCTTCATTCCTACAGCTGAAACTACAGAAGTTTAAACAGTAAGAACATTGATTACGGGTTGTGTTTTCCTGAAGTCAGGAAGACATCTATTTTTTCCCTTTTTTAGACAGGAACTAGCCAAGTATGCTCCAAGGTATTTCTAACTGCTTCTGGATACAAGGTGATTAATCCCAAAGGCCAAATCCACTCATGCCTAAACACAGGCGTCTCTCCGAAGCCTAAAACTGAACTATTCTATTTAGAAACAGATTTTCTAATAAACTTCAAATGCGCGCTACAACTTCAGCACTTTAGACGCGTCACCATAATCCATCAATATACAAATGTAACAGCATCTGTACGCCATAGCAGCCTGCTCCAACCATTGCATTGCTCCATATAATCACTATCATATGTCAGCTTTAACAATACTGTCATTAATGCATAATGTTCACCAGATCACCCAAGCAACTTTATTTTCTGTAGGTTCATTTAACCTCTCGCTCATCCTTCCTGATGTTGTGCCATTGCTTGCAAAGACAGGGTTAATAACTATTGGCAAGGTAAACAGGGTTAGTATGGGAACAATCCAATCCCCCAAGCTGTCTCTGTCTGCAACAGATTCATATGAAAAAAAATGAAAAGGACGCAGCGATATGTGCCTTTGGCATCAACAGAAGAGCTATTTGCAGGCATGTGTTGTATACAATAGGCACACTTGCTGAGCAGACTCCCACAGCACAGACCTCTTACTACAGAGATAGGCTCCCGACTGCCACATACGGGATCTAGTTTATACTCTCCTTTTGTTTCATGGAACACATAGTATTCTGGCGATATAAAAAATTCTATAAAACACATTAAAAAAAAGATACTGCACCCCTATTTTACCGTAATACTTCCCCAATAGCCTGTAGATTGTAACCGGTCAGGGTCTCCCACTTTGTACCAGTCTGTCACTGTTAGTGCTTTTACAGTAGTTTGAATATCTTGTATGTGAGTCCTCATTACATATCCAGAACCATGGGACTAATAGTGCTTGATAAAAAATATAATAATAATAATAATAATAATAATAATAAATTTGTCCATGTCTGAAACACAAGTAAATGACAGCAGCAAAAACTATCCCAGAATAGTTTTGCCTTCTCCATTGCATCCTAAAACCAGAATGACAAGTTGCTATTTGCCAAATGTTTGCACTTTCCAGGTTGATATGATTATATAGTAAAAGAGCAGCATTACCCAGGTCTTGGTGTGTAGACTAAAGCTGGCAGACTTTACATTGACTAATACTCCACGAGGTTTAGCTTAATGCGCTTTAATGCGTGAAAACACCCAATATTTATCCCGTAAGAAGTTACTTTCCGATCCACCAGCTTTGCAGGCAGAACACTGGCAACCAAAGAAGATTACCCACTTAATAGCCTGCGCTTCTTAACTCTTGAGGGAGTTGTGATGCACAGGACAACTCTTTGATCTGTGCCTTTAAAATCATCTAGCTCATTGGAATATCAAAAAATATAATAATTAATAGATATCCATGTATGGGGATGCACTTAACGCAGAGACAGTGAACCTGCACCACACCTTCTTGTTCATGGGACAGCTCGTACAACGTAAGCAACCGGCGGCTACCTACAATGTAAAGCTAGGTTAAAACATGATATCAGAAGGATCAATGTATAAAAGGTGAAAGAACACCTGCTGCGAGACTAAACGCGTTCCTACGGCATCTTATCATTTGTAGGTTACTTCGATACAGATCACAAGTAACTGGTAGCACCCATGCAGCAGGGATGGCTCTGCTGTTTGGAGCAACCAACTTTTGCTACCTGGAGTAGCAGGTAACCCAGAGAGTTCTGGTACTTTGGATGATACAGAGTTTAATGACGAGCACTGCGCTGCTTTATCAGCATATGCAAGTAAAATCATAAAGCTCTTCATGGAAAGGAATGCAGAAAATGTTCTAATACAGGATTTCTAGAGACTTAAAGACCACCCGCCAAAAAATAAAAAAGCTTTAGGTTTAGGGGTGCCTGATCCTGACTTCAAGAATCAGTGCAGAATTGTAAATCAAGGGCTAGACTTTAGTACTTCTCTCAGAAAAGTTTATGGAAGAAGTGATTTACTAGCAAGAGACTGGAGCATGCAGGTTGAACCTCACCTGAGCTTGAGTAGACCTGACAGTCACAAGGTGCTGAAATCCTGGATGACCCAGATGTTTCGTAGCCTCTCGCAGAGCAGTCCACAAAGTGCTTGGAAACCCAGCTGAGCCATTCACATGTCTGTCCTCTCATTCACTGGTTTCAGGAGTTGTGAGCTGGAGATCTAAGGCTGACTCATAAGGCAGGACTATTCTTCAAGGTCCTAGTGCCTTTCTGACATAAACCAGGTGTGCTTCACATTCTTGCCCTCTATTCCTCCCTGTTCAGCCAGTGCAGAAATGCTCCAAATTCAATTTCGCTTATACGTACGGAATGGAAATAGAAGTGAAACGCAGGAGGTTTTGCGCATAAACGTTCAGCTCTCGAACGCATCGTCTCTGGTCTGCAGAAGAACAGCTGATAATAACCCCCTATAGTGATTGTGGAGTTTAAACCGGGATTACGTCTGAACCTATCAGCTTCATCCCAGCAGTGGTGTTTTCGAATAATCGCTAGTCACAATGGCTTAACCCCTCCGCTCCTGAAGGGGCTTATCAAGAATAATCCGACAACGATGAAATAACTATTCCTGAATGAATTTCTGCTGATACATCAAGGAAGGAAAATGACTTTACGGCTTTTAAATAATGATTAATCTCGGTCAAAAAATCTGTGAATAAAGTCATGAAGTTCCAATTTGTCTGCGTACATTGAATGCACTACAGAGACACGTTTTATATTCCGCCGTGATATTTTTTTTTTGGGATATGATTCATAATTTATTGAGTTGCACATTTTATTACATTTGGATTATTAACACACCGTAATTGACATTTGTAATATATAATAAATTAAGGTATTTATATCATCATGTGACAGTTACTAATTGTTTGTAGTTATTAGAATAGTCTCTACCTGATCTTATTTCTATTACTTTGGGTTTGTTTAAATTGGATGCCAATTTTTCTCATACTTATAAGGGCTCATACTCACTTGCGAGAGTCTCTCGCATGAAAACCTGGCACTGCCGCCGGCACTCGGACCGGAACGTGCGGCTACATGTATTTCTATGCAGCCGCATGCTCCAGTCCCAGTACCGGCGGCAGTGCCAGGTTTTCATGCGAGAGACACGCACGAGAATCGTGCGAGTCTCTCACAAGTGAGTATGAGCCCTTATAGTCTGTTCACTTGTCTGTGTATTTTCTCAGCCTTAGTTGTCCACACAAAATTGCAGAGACATGGTCGATTTTGATTTGAGTCTCGCATCAAATTCACCAATTCAAGTCTATGGGTCTGCAAAAATAAATGAGGCAGCACTCAGATGCCATCCGAGTGCTGTCCATTTTTCACTGACTGATAGGAGAAAAACTGATCAAACTCTAAACAAGCTCTGATGGGAAAAGCTGACAGACTGACCAAACTCTTATGACACTGATCACAGCATTGATGACACTCAGACCGCTTTTTTTTTTTTTTTTGCATACAAGAAAAGTCACTGAGGTCTGGATGAGCCCAATGTTATGGGCAGCATGAATCAGAAATAACATACATTTAAAGGCTTGTTTACATGGCCGTATTTTCGATCCAAGTGCTGTCTGTGGATAAAACAGGCAATACTCGGACCAATGTTATTCAGTGGGGTTGGGCAGATTAATTTTGTTTTTAGTGAACGAATCCATATGTGAACAAAATGGCAGCATGCACTAGTTTCTTCTGTAAATCGGATGAGACAAGTCTACGGGTGCACAGAAAAAACTGAATGCCATAAAGAGCTACAGTATAGCATCCGATTTTTACAAAATTGCAATTCTGTAACAGCAAACTGTGAATGGTCTTGTAAATGATTAATAGCTGCTGCTGTAGAAAAAAAACAAACATATTGCTTGTAGATAACAAGTGAAAAAAAGGATCATCTCACTTTTCTGGATGAAAATCAACGTTTTTTATATGCTCGTAGGAACCTATCCCAATAGACACTTGGCAGCTCCACGCTCCGCTCCCCTAGACTGACCACTCACTCCCTAGCCAAATCAGTTCTCATACTTTGCACTGACGAGGGCTAATAGCCTGGAACACCGTGTCTGCAAATTGAGATTCTGATTTGGCTTTTATCCTGTCATATTACAAGACTCGTTAAAGGGTTGATTGATTGTGACTTGTAGGATCACTGCTACCAACAGGTGGCACAAGAGTTCAAGTCCTCTTTCTTTCTGAAGAGGCAATTTGCATAGCTCACTCCCTATACACACATGTAAGGAGAGACCTGTCACTCAAGGAGAGAAGCCTCCAAAGACCCGCCTCTTGGACTAGTCATCTGAGCTACATGGTCCTCGGCCGGTTGTTTACACCACCATAATTTTGGTACAACTGCTGTCCATGGAAGACACTGACAGCACTGGGTTATTTAGCTTAGCAGTTCAGATAACCCTTTTTTTTATACAGACCGAATGTCTGCGTGTAAAATGTTGTAGCATTCAGTAGTTTCAGTGTTTCATAGGAAATCACAACTGGCTGAAATGTATCAGCTGTCCGGCTCCCGTTCAATGCAATATGCATTTTTGTGGTGTTTTTAAGGCCCTGTAGAGAAGCTTATAGAAATATTCAAAAATTTGCTATATCTAGATTAAGAAACCTTTGTATTGTACTTTGTTTTGTATTTATATTGAATTTAAGAAAATCTGGCCACAAAAAAGCTTTAAAAAAGGCCTATCCTCACCGTTAGGCCGGGGTCACAGTTGCGAGAAACTTGCTCGAGTGTCACGTCTCAATACCTGGCACTTATAGTGACTTTTCAAACTAGCGGCAACAAAGAGTCTATGATGCTAATTAGCCCAATGGTGGGGACACACAACTGTAGCAGAGGTAGTACGATTCGTCTGCATTACCTCAGTAGGGGCAGATTCATGTAAGCTATCTCACAGCAACCAATCACAGCACTGCTTTCATTTTTCAAGAGCAATATAGAAAATTAATGCTGTACTATCATTGGTTGCTATGGGCAACAATTACTGTGTCATCATTAGCCAGTTTTCATGAGTCTTTTATTTGTATTGTGAGTTGTGACACTTTAAAATATAGCGCAAAATGTGCTGTCATCAATACTAGTAGTGTGGAACTACAAGTTCCAGAAATTCTGTTTTGTTTTTAAAGGAAATGTCTGGCCAAAATGAATCATCACCTATCCAGGATGATCTCTATACAGGTGATAACTTACTGATTAGTGGGAAGTTTTATTTCCTTGTTACAAAATGGCACCTCCGCTGCTCCGCTGTTCATCACTACAGGACTGCCGTAAAAAGCCAATTAATGGAGCAGACGAGTACATGCACATTGCGGCTCCATTCTAAGGTCTTGTGCACACGTTCAGTATTTGTAAGATAAAACCAGGTGTGGGTGATAAATACAGAAGTGGTGACGTGTTTCTATTATACTTTTCCTCTGATTGTTCTTCTCTTGGTTTTGGCTTACAAATACTGAGGTAAAATACTGAAAAAATACTGAATGTGTGCATGTGGTCTTAGGGTACCGTTACACTAAGCGATGCACCAGCGATCCCGACAACGATATGGATCGCTGGTGTATCGCTAAGTGGTCGCTAGTGAGCTGCCACACAGGCAGATCTCACCAGCGACATAGCAGTGGTTGGGGGTCGCTACTTACCTGTCAGACGAGGCGATCCTGCGTCCTCCCGCCCGCGTCCACGCGTCGCTCGTTGGCACCACAGGAAGCCCAGCAGGAAGCGCCCGACGAGAAACATTCCAGGACCTTCTCGCACGATCAGCGATAATCAGCGGGGGAGCCGGTCGCAGGTAAGTATCAGACATAGCGATATCGCTGCTGCGTCACAAAGCCAGTGACGTTTCAGCGATATTGCTAGCGATCTCGCTGTGTGTAACGGGGGCTTTAGTGTTGAAATGTCCCCATTCTTCTGATTGGTGCAGGTCCCAGTGGTCAGACCTCCACTGATCAACAAAATATCACCTTTCTTCAAACCTTAACTCAACAGCATGAGTGCAATGCGAATGCAACTGACATGTCATGTATGGTACCCCCTTGGGTTCAATTAGTGCAAGAAGAGAAATTAGGGATCAGCGAATAATCAATTATCTATAGTTCTCCTATACTTGTGTTCTGCAATAGAACAAGTTCATTTGATGCTTCATTACAAGGTAGATCCTGATGTTGGACTCCAGCCAAACTGATCATGGCAGTGACCTTAGAAGATGTCTTTATTTGTAATCTTTTGCTAAAATATTATTTCTAAAAATTTGATTGATTGATTACACCTCTAAAATATACCTCTATATATGATGGCACGGTTGCATCTGAGTTTATGTTTGGATGCTGTTATATGAGGTCATAACAGTGGATTACGGAAAATCAGTTCCTTAATTCATCTGCGTTCTCACTAGCTGCCAAGTAAAAAGAATTTTCCCAAGAGATTTGAAACATGGGAATTTGTAACTAAAATCTGTGGAGCTCTAAAACTTACAAACGGATGATTCCAGTGATAAAATATTAGAGCACATTCAGATTATGTCTTTTTAATTGTGCGAACTGTCATTTATCCTGGTTAAAGGGTAGAGCTGCCGGGACCAATGATTGGTTGCAGCGGTCAAGTGTGCTGTAGTCATGATGTCATTGCAATCACCAATAAACAATCACCAGAAGCAGTGGTGGATAGCTTGTGCTGTAAGTAAAGCTCCAACGCTGCAGTGCCATCCACTGAGCCACCGTGATTACATTTTCATTACATTGTACCATGTAGGTTTCATATCTTTTCAGGTTTTCTCTTTCCTAAAAGGGAAGGTGCCATCGAAAAAAAAAAATTCAGCAATTCAAAAAATGTAAAGAATTAATTTTTAAATTTGGTTAAAAATTATTATCATTTGTTTATAATTTAGTAAAATGTGAAAAATTATTTAAAAAGGTTTTGGTATTTCCACTTTTTAACAGTAGGGGGAGCAGTTACTGAAATTTGACACAAAAACCTAGTGTACAATTAGCTCACATTACGATTGCACTAAATATGGGCTGAATCTGCTTACCTGTGTGTGATGTCACTCATCCCCTCTCCTTCTGGGTGTTTGCTAAGGAATAAGAGAGGATGAGACTTGGGATCACAGTGCGGATCCATTTTGTTGGGCGGCAGGGCGGCACAGTGGCTCAGTGGTTAGTGGTCCTGGGTTCAAATCCCACCAAGGACAACATCTGCAAGGAGTTTGTATGTTCTCCCCGTGTTTGTGTGGGTTTCCTCGGGGTACTCCGGTTTCCTCCCACATTCCAAAGACATACTGATAGGGAATTTAGATTGTGAGCCCCATTGGGGACAGTGATGGTAATGTGTGAAAACTGTAAAGCGCTGCGGAATTTGTTAGCGCTATATAAAAATAAAGATTATTATTATTATTATTATTATTTTGTTGATGACTACAAACTGACAAGTAGACGGTCACCAAGGACGGCCGGCAACAATAATTCTGTTAGTTGGTGCTGCTCGTTGTATCATAAATTAGGGAATATACATGCACGCTCACACTCAGGAAAATATGCACGCTCACACACAGGAAAATACACATGCATGCTCACATCTAGTAAAATATGCATGCTCACACACACATGCACACTCACACATAGAGTAGTATAAAAACAAATATTTACTAAGAGATCCTACGTGCTTGTTCTTGAAGATCACTTCAATAAAAATCAGGAAGAGGAACCTGCAACCTGTTAAGAGTTGTCCAAAGTGGACCACTCTATTACATACGCCAGTTATAGGTATTAGATTTTAATAGGCAAATTTGATAATATCAGGGAGATTTGCAGATAGACTAATAACAATAGATTCTATTATGCAGCGTCCGGAAATTAGCGATGACTGGACTTTTAAGGGTTCCCTTAGAAATAACTGGAGCCAGATGTTTATTGCCTTTATGTTGTACTGTTTGTTATTTTGGAAATAAGGGACACCATCCCAATCTCTGGTGGTCCAACTTCTTTTGAGAACCAGAGCCCGGTGTGAGTCGAGTGGGGGTTGATCATGTGCACTGCTGCTCCATTTGTACTTAGGGGGGTGCTGAAGATCAGCCAAGTGCAGCGCTCGGGTATCATCGGTGGTTCCATTAAAAAAGAATGGAACTGCAGTGCACATGATCGACAACCGCTCCATTTACATGGGAAGAGCCCAGGTTTTCAAAATCAGTGGGGGTCCCAACAGTCAGACCCCTAGCGATCAGGAAGTTATTTCCATTCACAATGCAAGTCAATGTAGTAGTCACATGAACATTTTACACATGGACTGATGGTCTGCGTATAAAAAAAATTGCAACATGCATTACCTATTTCCTGTTCATATTCTGGATCAGAACTGCCCATTTTAAGTCAATCATTAAGGTATCACATGCGGGTTATTATTTGTCCTTCATGCGCTTTCCATCACAGTCAGAAAGGAAGGAAACTATATCTGTCCTTTATTATTCATTAACTTGGTCATGTATAACATGGATGCCAGGTGGAGAAACCAAACTGACATACGGATTGCATACGGACCTAAATGCAAGATGGCATTCAGATGCTAACACGGTACAAAGATATATATCTTTCCGGCATTCAGATGAAAATTCATCATTTTTGCATACGCTTGTGTGAACTGGGCCTTAGAATCCTTGCTGCATGTACGACCCAGATGCATGAATATCTATGCCTATTCCGTAGCGCTTGTCTGTCTATGACTCCAACTCAGCCTACACTGTGCAGCCTTCTTTCCTCCACACAGTTGTATTGAAAAGCATAACTGACATAGCAAGGTGTATACTCGATTGTACAAACATTTAGGATACTCTGCAAAACATTAAGAATTGCATTGTAAATATTCAAGATAGTATTTGTAGAATGATTTTGTCCTACATTGTAAAATGGTGTCGTGATGTCACAGCTCCTAGGCACATACATCACACCGAATCAATGACAACAGCTTGGCGTGTTTGCGCCCCCTAGTGGATAACATGGAAAAAAAACATTAAAATGTCTGGGCAAACAAGGCCACGTACACCCACTCTTAGCTGCCAGACAGATGAACACCCACACTTCAAGGACAAAAAGTCAATTAGAACAAGACTCGGTTATTTTCACTGTAGCCGGTGTTTTATTTTCCTCCCTGTGTCTTTTCCTCGTTCTGTCCTTCTGGAGTATATTCATTATAGAGTTACTATAGTGTGCAATGTGCCCGAGCCTTCTGCAGTCTTCATTTCTCACTGCGTATTTATAGCATCGTTGTCTGGTCTCGTGAATGGCACTCGCCGCTTAAAACCATATTCCGACGTGCTGGAGATAAGAGGCCCTGTGGGAAGTAAATGGTAGCTCTAACTCGTCTGCTGCGGTTGGGATAGCAGCATGTAACATGGCATAAAGATAACACAGAAGTCTAAACACGTACAGCTCAAATGTGCGTTGTATTAACGGTGACGGGGTCTTGGGTGTATGAAGGCGATGGAGGAGCTTCACCTTTTAATAAATATAGTTTACATATACGTATAGATCTCTGTAAAAGCAATTATATATCTTGTGATTTCTTACTTAACATTTGTACATGTCCCCTCTGAAGTGTAAAGAGCTGCGGAATATGTTGGCGCTATAGAAATAAGAATTATTATTACTTTACTATCAACATTGCTATATATATATATATATATATATATATATATATATATCTAAATCACGGAACTATATTTCGTTTAACAATAATGTATTTCAGATATAATGTATTCAGTGCATGCATACACTTTGGCCCTTACAGATGTCACGGATGTGTCAGAGGCTGCAGACCGTTGCACTGCATCTGTCTGCAGACTAGTGGCCACCTCCCCCGGTGCTAATGACCACACCTGGACCTGGGTGTTTCTAAAGGCCCCTTTACATTTAGCGATGCACCAGCGATCCCAACCACGATACGACCCGGTCAGGAACGCTGGTGCATCGCTAAAAGGTCGCTAGTGAGCTGCCAAACAGGCAGATCTCACTAGCGATGCAGCAGCGGTCGGCGGTCGCACTTACCTTTCAGACGCGGTGAGAGTGTCCATCTTCCGCTTGCATCCATGGCTCACTCATCGGCGCCAGCAGGAAGCCGATGACGAGAAATGGACCAGGCCGATCTCGCACGATCAGCGATAGCCAGCGGGGGAGCCGGTTGGAGGTAAGTATCACACATAGTGATATCGCTAGCAATATTGCTGCTGCGTCACAAAATCGGTGACGCTTTAGCGATATTGCTAGCGATATTGCTATGTGTAAAGCCCCATTAACTCCCTTCTTCCAGTTGGGAGGTGCCGGTATTATTTCCTATTTGCACTTCTCTGTTGAAGCTTGGAGCTGTAGCAGTCTGCTAGTGTCCTCTTGGAGTTTGGAGTGCATCGGCGTTTCTATCTGAGTCTACTCAAACTAAGTGTTCCCCTTTTTTAATTTATCCTTACTTTATTTAGTGTTAGTGGGATTGACTAGCGCTAATCCTGGCCTTCTCGGTGCAGATCTTATTGCCAGGGTCACACAGGGATTAGGTATCCTGCTCGGCGATAGGTGAGGAACCTATATAGGGATGGTAGGAGAGACAGGGTGACGTTAGATCTGTCTAGAGTTCTCCACTTCCATCTTCCGTAGTGTTTGATTCCCCTTCTCTTATCCCTTTGTGTTGCACTTAGTCTGTCCTACACTGTGCGTGACAACAGAATGCTGCTGTGCACTTTTTTAAAACAAAATAATAAAGCAGCACTCTGTAAGTGCTAAGATATTGGCACATATTGCATATATGAAAATTGAACTACATAGTATAAACTTATCTATTGAAGGTACTTAGCACATAAATTGTCCAATTCATGAGAGCCCACAGCGACAGCACTCTCCTTTCTTTGGTATGCACCCAAAACCTAATATTTATCAAAAATACCTCACCCAGGCTAAAAACACACAAATCAATCTATCTATCTATCGATCTATCTATCTATCTATCTATCTATCTATCTACCTATCTATCTGTATTAGTGGTTCCCAACCTCTACTTTAAGAGGTTGTCCCATGATCGAAATACATCTTAATTACTAGATCTTGTAATAATAGTAAGTTCCACAATTGAATGTATAAATAAAATAAAAGTTTCTGTGCTAAGATAATCTTATAAATGTGTGTCTGCTATATACTGTGTCAGTGATATACATAGAATTTAAAGGACTTATAGGAAAGGTCGTAATTGCACCTCTTCTCTACTCACACCCTCCCCCCAAAAAATGGCAGAGTAAGGCTGGTTTCACACTTGCATAGCTGCGGAGGGCTGTGTAATTCCTCCGTTAAGCCCTGCCCACTGTTGTACCTCTTCCATTTAGCTCCGCCTACGTCGGCATGTGTCCTGCGTACCTATCCTTAACATAGGGTACACAGGCCATGCAAATGTTTGCGGATGCCTCCTCATGTGTCGTTTTGATGCTGCACCGACCGCAATAAAATGCAACATGTTGCATTCAATGCAGTTCGGCGCAGCGTCAAAACGATGCATGCGGAGGCATCCACATACATTCGCATGGCCTGCATACCCAATGTTAGCGATAGGTACGCAGGACGCATGCCGACATAGGCAGAGCTGAATGGAAGAGGTGCGGCAGTGGGCAGGGTTTAACAGAGGAAGTCCACAGCCCTCCGCAGCTATGCCCTACGCAAGTGTGCAATCAGCCTTAGTGAGTCATACATCCAGACTTTTAAAATTAGGAAGAGGGACACCTAGAAAAGCAGGTTCCCAGTGATTGTGCTAATATTAAAGCCCCTTAGTATTCTCACCCACTACCATACCCCTTTCATGGTCTTTATAGAGTATAATCCCTTAACAAATGCCCCCACATACTACTTTATAATATACCCACAAAGTGAATTCCCCCCATGCATATTATGATGATACTGACGTGCATCCAGCAAAATTTTATGCCTACACAGTAACCCCAACAAAGTATAATTCCTCCACCTTTTTCCGGAGTGGCATGGAACCAGTCCTACTCGGTTAGGACCCTGGAACTACAACTGCTCAAGTCGCTTTAACCCAGCAACAATCCTTTGTGTTAACATTGGCCCTAGTTTTGCAAGGGCCCACAAGCCAATAACACAGCTCCATCAAATAATGGGCACAGTCCATTTACCTTCAACCCTGTTGGATCATCACGTCGTCCACGTATCTTCATATGTCCGCATCACCCTGGTCTCACAAGTTTGGAGACCCTAACACAGCATGTCTAAGTTCCTTTCAATCACATGTCCATTGGCCAACACAGCAACTGCTCCAGTGGTTCTGGAGCCTAGTTCATATAGTTCCTCATCTGTCTTTTTAAAACACGGGTGCAATTAACACAGTCCTGACCTGGATAAATCCTCAGGCCATCTGTTTCTATTCCTCCTCTCCCCTGTAGTGAACAGCAGTCCCTTTAAGTTGCACAGTCCATAGGGACAGAAAAGGGTTTCCAGCCCTTTAAGAGTTCACAGTTCCACAATCTAGCAGGGGGGTATGCAACATGCATAAGACAAACTTGGGGGGAGGCACAAACTTTTATGTCTTCCTGGCCAATATCTGGCTGTTCCAAACACACTTAGGGCCTCCTGCCCTCTGGAACGCACAACAGTTCCTCTAGTGGCTCTCTTTCCGTGCAACAGGCACAACTGAGCTTAAAGGGTTGCCTTCACATTCAGGTCCTCTGGCAGCACTTCACCCACTGGCCGCAAGCTTGTAACTCTTGAATGAAGAAATCTCTTCCGGATCCTGAGGTGCGTCATGGCCCCACTTTTCACTGGCTGGAGTCCACCCTGATTCACCACAGCTCGGTTCGTCAGCCTCATCAATTTCCATTTGTGCCTCCTCTGGCACACTCTGATCACCCCAGTAGATGCTGTACTCACGGACCACTATCTGCATGTCCTCTCCAAGGCTTCATTCCATCGCTTTCTGGGCCTTCGTCACCGTTGTGACATTATTCAGATTACACATCACATTATACACAACAGTCATGTCTTTAAGGGGGAGCAGGGCAATATCTCCATCTCCTTACAGCTATTCGAGCGTGCTTTTTTTTCTCACCTAGCATGTGAGGAAATGTCATTTCCAGTTAGTTTTCAAACAATTTAAACAATGTTCTATATAGGTAGATGATAGATAGTTAAATATATATAGCTATGATTCAGATATAAATCTGTGCAGTGCATGTGTAGCTTACTGTATGTGTATTTAGCTAATAATTAAATAAATAAAAGAAAAAAATGGCTTGGGGTTCTGTTGTAGCTGTTTTAATTCTGACCCAAAGTCAGGCATGCCAGATCACCAGTGAGGCTAAATTAGGAGTTTACACCCTTAATTTACAAGCGTGCTTGGAGACAAAGGAGACTGCACACAGGTCGTGGGCTAATCACTTTATCTGATCTACTAAAAACACAAGCCAATATTTTATACCATTTACAACAAATGTAACTCAATGCAGCTCATGTAGCCCCCACCGTGACCCAGGGTCATACTATATTTACCATGTACCCAGAACATGTTGTGGCTGACTATTGAGAATATATATGATAAGAAGTACAGTCTCCTTGAAGAGGAGAAAAAAAGGGGGGGTAGGGAGCACCACTAAAGGGAAAAATGATCAATTTTCAAAAATATGTAAGGTGTGCTGCACAGTGCACAGGCAGAAGCATAATTCAAAAAGGAGAACAAAGAACCCAGCATATTAGGCGCACACCCAAGACAATAGAGGTATATGAAAAAATGTATATACGTTTTATTGAAAGACAGAAAAAAAAAGCACAATAAAAGCATTTAATAGGCAAAGCACACCCCCAGATGTCCCAAGTTAGTCTAACAATAAGTACTAATAGACACAAACCCCATGGTTGAAAAAGCAAGATGTTAGCCTAAATGTACATAATAATACATAAGACACATGACCCAAAGACCCCAAATCTGGGCGTCCCCAGAAAAACAATAACATACAAACGCTCACTCCAAGCGGCCTCAGAAAAAAACCAGGGGGCCCTGTAAGTGGCCCTGTAAGGGAGGGAGTGAGATGAACATCCACTATAGGGATAAGAGAAAATAATATACCAACACTCAGTCCAAGAGGCCTAATGAAGGCCAAAGGGCACTGTAGGTAACCCTGGTAGACAGAGAGTAAAAAACCATCCACTATAAGGATAGGGAGGAGGTCTGAACTGGAGGAAAATGCAGGAGGCAGAAATTATATGCCAAAATATAAAAATGGGAAAAGTAGAATCACCATAGAGAGCAGTCCAGCATGGAGCGTCAGGGGTCAGGCCGTCAGAGGAATATATTCCCGGGACAAGGGCAGTGTGGTGAGCCTCCTAAGGGGGCAGTCAGGCAGCCGCATTTCTCGTGCAAGGATCCCATTGGAATCCTCGCATTTACCATCGGCTGTCCTAACCTGAGTATGACAGCTGCATAGAAAAAAATCACTCTCAGGTCAGGAGAGGTGCTGGGCCAGTCCGAGCACTGAGATGCGATCATCACACGAGAAATAGGGCCATCTTCTGCCCCATAACTAGCAGTATCATCCTATCTGCAATTTATTCTAGTTATCCTTCCATTCCCACTAGTATATATGCATCTAGATCTGTTCATCTGTGTAGGGCTACTCACAAAAGTCACTATCTGAAGACCTCCTCTTCACAGTTTTGTTCTAAAACTGGCTCTAATGAAGGAAGGACCTGGCAGGTCAAATCAAGCCGCACAACATGGGCCCACGAGCCTCATGTGGCTCGTCGTGAGCCATAGGTTGGGAATCCCTGATCTAAATCATTAACATAGGGGAAAAACACCACAATCTGAAATAATCAATATTTTTGTACCTATCAGTAATCTGGGTCTAGTTGAAGACAGCTGATGTCTATTTTCTGGTTTTCTATAGTCCTGTCTCTCAACAGAGGGATCATATATGGCAGCAGGTTCTGAAGGGGAACCTGTCTCCATGAAAGTTCAGTACAATTTGATGGCATCATGTGGAGCAGGGGAAGCTGAATAGATTGATATATATTTTTGGGAAAAAAGATTCAGCACAAAGCTGTGTTTTCATCATTTAAACCTCTGCTCTTCTGGGATTTTTGGTCGAATGAGTGGTCCTGTCAGGGACTGACAACTTTCTTTGTATTAATGAACATTCAGAGATAGCAATTACCGTAATCAACAGGGCTGCTCACTGGACCTGGAAATACCAGAAAAAGCAGAGGTTTAAATAATTAAAACAGAGGTTATACAGAATCTTCCAAAACTGTATGTCAATCTGCTCAGCTCCTCCTGCTCAGTAAGGCTAGTTTCACTTTGGCTACACAGGCCTTACCGATGTATGAGGCGACCACACCAAAATGCAGCACGTTGCGTTCGGCACAGGACGCCGCAATGTCAAAACAACGCATGCGGAGGCATCCGCATACGTCGGCACGGCCTGCATACCCAATGCTAAAGATAGGGTAAGCATATTGACGGAAGCGGAGCTGACCGGAGGAGGTGCAGCCGTGGGCAGAGCTTGTACCTCCTCTTAGTGATTAGCAGGAGTCTCCATTTCCAAATTTATGACACGTACCGTACCTAAAGCAATTCTGCCTTTTGTTCTAACGTTTATCTCTGACATACTGAAATAAACTATGCTGTACATACACACCGAGTGTTATGTGCCCAGACATTCAGCAATATGTTACAGTTAGAGTTGAGTGAAACGAGTCGGCCAAATTTAGAATCCGCTGACTTTTGCTAAAGTCGGGTTTCGCTGATCGAAACCCGACCATAGCATGAGGTCGGCCATGAGGTCAACGACTTGAGCGCCAAAGTCGCATTTCCCACAATCCTTCCAGCGCCTATTTCCAGCCAATCATGAAGGACGCACACTGTGGGCAACGCGATTACATTGGCAGCGGCCCCCACCATGTTAGAGAAGGGCATGCAAGTGATTAGCTGGCTTTGTGTGGCGTCACAGTGCCTATAATAGGCCATGACCGCCGACCGCCATCTTACTTCTGCCGATCTTAGCATAGGGAGAGGTTGCTGCTGATCATTCTCAATAGGGAGAGTGTTTAGGCAGGGAAAAAGTCAAAAAATTGCTTGTGCTGATAGCGAATGTCACTGTAAGACACAACTGTATAGTGTGCAGTGACAGGGGAGGATATATTGTGTGCAGCAGCTCTGTTCGTGATTAGGCTGCTTTATAAAGCTCCCTGATAGCTGCATTGCTGTTTGCACACTGCTGTGCAGACTGCTTTTTTAAAAGCAAAAAACCTTTTATTCCTTTTTTTCTGCACAGTAGATACTGAGTGTAAATTTTTTCACACACCGTATAGAGGTGTACGCTCCTCACTTACTACTGTGTACTGCGTGGTATCACGGACAAATACATGCTATATGTGTGTGGCTCCGTAAAAAAATACACAGAGATTAACATTTTTCCATACATACACCGAATAGAGGTGTCCGATTATCAAACAACATCGGATATCTAGTGTTCTTATAACGGTCACATCTACACAGAGTCAGCGTGTGTGTGTGACATTCCATAAATACAAATACGGACATTTCCATTTTTCTATACACTGTATAGAGGTGTCCGATTATCAAACAGTATCGGATATCTGGTGT
The DNA here is from genome assembly GCF_039654945.1 of Dendrobates tinctorius. Classification (NCBI taxonomy): domain Eukaryota; kingdom Metazoa; phylum Chordata; class Amphibia; order Anura; family Dendrobatidae; genus Dendrobates; species Dendrobates tinctorius. The sequence goes on along the minus strand of NW_027361766.1, from coordinate 14,865,959 downwards.
TCTTATTGCTGTCACATCTACACAGAGTCAGTGTGTGTGTGACACTCCGTAAATACATATACGGACATTTCCATTTCTTTATACACCGTATTGAGCAGTCCAATTGTCAAACACTATCGGATATCTGGTGTTCTTATTACTGTCACATATACAAAGAATCAGCGTGTGTGTGTGACACTCCATAAATACATATACGGACATCTCCATTTCTTTATACACCATATTGAGCAGTCCGATTGTCAAACACTATCGGATATCTGGAGTTCTTATTACTGTCACATATACAAAAAATCAGCGTGTGTGTGTGACACTCCATAAATACATATACGGACATTTCCATTTCTCTATACACCACATTGAGCTGTCCGATTCTCAAACAGTATCGGATATCTGGTGTTCTTATTATGGTCACATCTACACAGAGTCAGTGTGTGTGTGTGACATTCCGTAAATACATATACGGAGATTGACAGTTTCACCAACAACGTATACAGCTGTACACCTCTGATACAGTGCCGTATATCTGCTTGTTGGATTACGGTGAAATACATACTGTGTGAGCGTCTGTGACTCACAAAATATATACGGAGATTTCACTTCTTACATACACCTTAAACAGCTATACGCTACTCATACAGCACCATTTTTCTGCTGGTATTTATGGTACATTTTCCCAAACATGAGGAAGTCTGGTGGAAGAGGCCGCAGACGTGTGCAGGGGGGCACAGCTGGTACTGACGGTGGTGGTGCATCGGCTGGTTCTGGCAAAAGCAAAATAGCAGCTAAGGCAGGAGGTGTTGAGCCTGCATCATCGTCTGGCACAAGAAGGCCTTTAAGGTTCCCTTTTCTGGGAGTAGGTAAACCGCTTTTAAAGCCGGAGCATCAGGAACAGGTTTTGGCTTACATCGCCAAAACAGCCTCCAGCTCTATTGCCTCCTCTTCTGAAGTTACAAAAACTGCAAGCACAGAGTCGTCAGTGCAGGCCTCTGGTCAGGAACAACACCTTTCGTTATATCCTTCACCCACACCAAAAGTGAAGGATGCTGCAGCACACACTTCAGATTACTCCATGGAGCTCTTTTCACATACCATTCCTGGGTTATCAAGTCAAATCATGAATTCCCCAGTCCAAGATGAATCCAAGATGAATCTGACATGGAGTGCACTGATGCACAGCCACTGCTAGACGAATCTGCTGGTACATTCACCCACAGCACTACATTGCCCTCGCAGTCTACTGAGCCCGAATCAGACCCTGATGAAACTCAGGTGCCCCTTCCTGCATACTATACCACCTTACACGGTGACACAGAGGAAGGTACAGAGGAAGGTGCAGATGATATTGAAGACGAGGTCATGGATGACCCAATTGTTGACCCAGATTGGCATCCATTGGGGGAAGAGGGTGCTGGTGACAGTAGGTCAGAACAGGGCAAGCATCCGCAGCAGGCATTGTCATCGCAGCAGCGGTTATCCGGCAGGCCCGTAGCTGTCAAAAAACTTGGCAAGAAAACTAAAAGAGGTGCAGGACAGCTTGGCAAGAAATGTTGAGGTGTCGTCGCTAGGCCAAACCATTCATGCAAACACAATATTTTCGCAAGGAAACACTGAATCTAGGCCATCAACACCCTCACCATCACCAACCCCTTCTCAGTCCGTCATGTCCAATGCTAGTTCCCCCATATGCAGCTCTCAAGTCCAGCTCACCCTACCAGACACTCTGAGTAGGGCAAGAAAGTACTCATCCTCTCATCCGCGTACACTGGCTTTGAACGCCTACATTGCCAAACTGATCTCATTAGAGATGATGCCCTTCTGTTTGGTAGAAAGCAAAGTTTTCCAAGAGCTCATGTCCTGCGCTGTCCCACGCTGTGACCTACCCAGTCGGCACTTCTTTTCTCGAAAAGCCATCCCTGCCCTCCACCGACATGTGAAAGACCGCATTGTCCATGCACTAAAACACAATCATTGAGTGGAAAGGTGCACCTAACAACAGATGCATAGACCAGTAGGCATGGCCAGGGCCATTACGTGTCCATCACTGCGCACTGGGTTAATGTGGTGGATGCAGGCTCCACAGGGGACAGCGACGGTAGAACAATGCTGCATATCCCACGGTATAGGAAACAGTTGGGTGTAGGCTTTCGCTCCTCCTCCTCCTCCAGAAGCGAAAGCTCATCGACAGAGCGCAGTCGCACGAGCACTCCATCCACATCTGTCAGTGTTGCACACGAGGTGTCCCACGATCGAACAGCTAGTGGTAAGCGGCAGCAGGCTGTTTTAAAAATGATGTCTTTGGGCGACAACAGACACACGGTGGAGGTACTGGCCGACTACTTGCATCGACAAACTGAGTCATGGCTGGGCAGTCTACATCTTGAGCCAGGCAAGGTAGTCAGTGATAATGGGCGGAATGTTGTGGCAGCCATAGCCCTTTCAAAACTCACACACATACCTTGCCTGGCTCACACCTTGAACCTGGTGGTGCAGTGCTTCCTAAATAATTATCCGTAGTTAACAGCCCTGCTCCATAATGTGCGAAGACTGTGCTCGCACATCCATCGCTCAAACGTCCACTCCAGTGATATGCAGAAGCTGCAGCGATCACTCAACCTCCCCAAGCACTGCCTAATCATAGACGTGTTAGGGCTGGCAGAATGCACCAGATTATAAAATAGTATAGAGTCCGTTCGCAGTCCAGGGTCCACCGTGCAGAGGTGGTACACTGCTGCTAGGTAATGGCGGAAGGGAAGATGTTGTGAGTTCATTTTCCCCTTCATTACTGAGGCCCGAGGAACTCCCTCTTCTGGTAAAGAAAGGTAGTGAGCCTGATTATCAAACACCTGAGTCTGATGATGATGACTGGCTGAGTGGAGTTACTGACTGGATATAAGGCTGCCGACGCCCTTCTGCCCTGCGGGTGATTTCTCTGTGGGATCCTTGGAGACCAGTCTGAATTCCTGCTCCTCTAAAGCTAAGTTTTCTGCTCGGCCTTTTGCATTTGTGCTTTGAATTTGTTTTGCTTTGTTTTTCTGGATTTCTGCCATTCCCTGCTGGGGTGTGCTGAATTCCTTTAGCTCTGTCTTCTGAAAATACCTGAGTGCTGATTTAGTTTTTGAAGCCTAGCTGCTTCAGGGTCTTTTTCATATCAGCTTGTTGGCTTATGTCTTTGATAGGGTTTTGGCAGATTGCAGACAGCAACCTTCCTTTCCTGTTCTGTTTAGCTAGCTTGGGCCCCATCATTTGCTCAGCCTATCTTTCTTTCTGCGTGAGTGTTTTTTCATCTTGCTTCACCGTCATTATATGTTGTGGGCTGCCTTTTACTTTGGGGTCTGCTCTGGGGCAGTTTAGATTTCCTTTTCTGTCTTTAGGCTATTTAGCGCTCCGGCTGTGATCGAGGGGTCTAGGGCATCGTAGCAACCCCCCACGGCTACTGCTAGTTGTGTTGATAGGTTCAGGGGTCTGCAATCTGATAGTTGCCAACTTCTCTGGTTTTCTGGACGTAGCTTCTATTTTTGTGTCTGCCTCCTACGGTGACTCAATCATAACAGGAAGAGCGGCGTGAAAACAGTCACACGTGGGTTACGTCACCCAGTGTGAACAGGAGCGGATTCTGTTACTTCACAGAACTGCACAGCCGCTTGAAAGTGAATGCCGGAGCCTGTTTAGTTCACAGAGCCCGGCCACAGAGCGCACAGCAAACAGCCACAGAACTCCAACCTAAGGCACGGGGTTAGAGTCCTTCTAGGCCACTGAGCGCGCGGCGTCGCTGCCACAAACGCCGCTATAGATGCTGACTAATGAGTGCGGAGCACTTGCTCTGAGGCATGCCGAGTCACTGATAGTGACTAATATCTGACTCAACTCTGTCCTACCTACGCCTAAGTCTGGGCGCTAGCAGGCTAGGCTGCGCAACACATGCGTACCAAGGGTAGGGGTTTCATAATGAGTCAGTCACCAGAGACATTCATATGTGCATCTCACATCTCACTCCTTATAGTCAAAAAATACTGGCTATCCTAGCGCATGGCCGAGCGGCCATGCAAACCTTTTATAGCCGCGAGCGTCCGGGACCTTCCTGGCTTCTCGGAGGGGCCAATCTGAACACGAGCAGGACCTGAGCACGTGACCTTCGATCTCCAATGGGAGATCACACCACGGGCATGCTCAGTGGCCCAACATGAGGACTTAGTCCTTGGAGAATCTCACTGCTGAGCAGCATGCATTGCCATAGCTGTGCCAGAGGTGACAGCAACAAGCAAACCCACAGAGCTGGTCTGGGCAGAGTGCTGGGACCGACGAATTTGCTGAGCAAGCTCCTCTGCGGGTGGAGAGGAATGAGAGACCGCCGGAAGTAAGGCTCGGGATTCTCGCTGTGCAGCGACAGAAATCCGATGCCTAACATTACCCCCCTAGGGCCCCCGCCTCACTCCGCTCAAACTCTGCAATGAGAAGAGGAGTGTGGATGTTCTCCACTGGCTCCCAGGTCCAAGCCTCTGGACCATGACCCTTCCAATCCACCAAATAAAACTTTTTGCCCCGCATCACCTTGCTTCTCACGATGGCATTGACCTCAAACTCGTCAGACGACAGGTCTGATGTCCTGGCAGATGGCTCAGAAAACCGGGACATGTGTACCGGCTTAAGGAGAGACACATGAAATGTGTCCGAGATAGCCAAATGTGATGGAAGGGTCAGACGGTAGACCACAGGATTAACCTGCTCGAGGACCTTGAAAGGGCCAATATAGAGCGAACTTAGTGGATTCCACCCGCAGCCTGATGTTTCGAGCAGAGAGCCACACTAAGTCGCCAGGAGCGAAGGTCAGAGCAGGGCGCCGGCGAGAATCAGCGGAGGACCTCATTCTCTCCTTGGAGGCACAGATAGCATCCTGCGTGTGATCCCAAATGTCACATGCCACCACCGCCCAGTCTGCCACCCTACAGTCGGTGGACGACACGGGCATGGGCACAGGGACGCGCGGATGCTGACCTTAACTTAAGAGGAATGGGGACTGACCGGTGGAGTCGGCCACAGCGTTGTTTAAGGCGAACTCCGCCCATGGCAGCAAGGATGCCCAATCATCCTGCCTGGCCGAGACAAAATGTTGCAGATATGTCACCAGGGTCTGGTTGGCTCTCTCAACCAACCCATTCGTCTCGGGATGATAGGCCGAGGAGAGATTTAGCTCAATGATGAGCAGGGAAAAAAGCTCTCTCCAGAACCGAGATGCAAAATGACGACCCCGGTCGCTGACATTTTTATCCGGCATGCCGTGCAGGCGGAAAACATGTTTAATAAACAACGCTGCCAGACCCCGTGCCGATGGTAGCCGAGAGAGTGGTACCAGATGCACCATCTTGGAGAAATGATCGGTGACCACCCAAATGACAGTGCTGCCGCTGGACTTGGGCATACCCACCACAAAGTCCATACCGACCATATCCCAGGGCCTGTCCGCAACCGGCAGAGGATAGAGTAACCCAGCGGGCCGCTGCTGAGAGGACCGATTCTGGGCGCCAGAGACGCACGTCTGAATATAGTCCCTGAGGTCACGGGCCATATGCAGCCACCAGTACGTCCTCGCCAGGTGTTCATAGGTCCGTTTGATTCCAAAATGGCCACCCACCCTGGACGAATGGGCCCAAGCGAGGACCTCCGGTCGCAGATGGGCAGGAACTAAAGTCTTGCCCGGAGGTACAGACTCGAGAGCAACCTGAGCCACGGTCCTCAGGCTCTCTGATGGAACTAGCAACCGAGGCTCCTCCTCCTCCGATGACACCACGGAGCAGGAAAGAGCATCGGCCCGGACGTTCTTCTCCCCGGAGAGAAAATGCAGCGTGAAATGGAATCGGGAGAAGAACAAGGACCATCTGGCCTGGCAATAATTCAGCCGCTGAGCTGTCTGTAAATAGACCAAATTTTTGTGGTCGGTGAACACCTGGAATGCGTGGCGAGCCCCCTCCAGGAGGTGTCTCCACTCTGAGAAGGCCAGCTTCATTGCTAGCAACTCCCTGTCCCCGACGATGGAATAATTCCTCTCCGCCGGTGTGAAGGTCTTAGAGAAGAAGAAGCATGGGTGCTTCCGACCTTGTGAGTCCTTCTGAAAAAGGACCGCTCCAGCACCGACGGAGGAGGCATCCACCTCCAAGATGAAGGGCTTATCTACATCAGGGCGATGTAGAATGGGAGCGCTAGCGAAGTGGGATTTAATGGAGGCGAAGGCCTTGGAGACAGTCTCCGACCACAGTTTGGGATTTGCACCCTTCTTGGTGAGGGCAACCAAGGGCGCGACCAAAGTTGAGAAATGGGGAATGAATTGGCGATAGTAATTTATGAACCCCATAAAGCAATGCACCGCTTTGAGAGAATGGGGTTCCTGCCAATCCATCACTGCCTGTAGCTTGGCAGGATCCATGGCCAAACCCTGGGCTCAGATGATGTAGCCCAGGAAAGGCAAGGACTCCTGCTCAAACACACATTTCTCCAATTTGGCATAAAGAGTGTTGGCCCACAGGAGATCGAAAACTTTGCGAACATCTCTCCAGTGGGAGTCAATATCTGGAGAGTAAATGAGAATATCATCCAGATAAACTACTACCGAGGTGGTAAGCATATCCCGGAATATGTCGTTGACAAAGTCTTGGAAGACGGCTGGCGCGTTACATAGCCCGAAGGGCATCACTAGGTATTCATAGTGCCCGTCTCTGGTGTTAAAAGCCGTCTTCCATTCGTCCCCCTCATAGATGCGAATCAGGTTATAGGTTCCCCGCAGATCGAGCTTAGTAAACACTCTCACTCCCCGTAGCCTATCAAACAGTTCCGATATCAGGGGCAAAGGATACTTGTTCTTAGTGGTTATAGCGTTAAGACCCCTGTAATCGATGCATGGATGTAATTCTCCATTCTTCTTTTGGACAAAGAAGAATCCCGCACCCGCCGGAGACACCGACTTCCTAATGAATCCTCTTGCCAGATTCTCCATGATATACTGAGACATGGCCTCTGTCTCTGGGAGAGATAGTGGATATACTTGACCCCGGGGAGGCTCAGCACCGGGCAAGAGGTCAATAGGTCAGTCGTATGGGCAGTGCGGTGGAAGGGTCTCTGCCGCCTTCTTGGAGAATACGTCTGCATACTGTCGATATGGCCTGGGAAGCGAGGAGAGATCTGCAGGAACCTCAAAAGTGGCGACCTGTACGCAGTCCCTCAGACACCTACCCTCGCAGGCCTTGCTCAAGCTGAGAATTTTTCCCGAAGACCACTCTATATGGGGAGAGTGAGATCGCAACCAGGGAACCCCTAGGAGGACCTTGTCGATCCCTTCGGGCATAACAAGCAGAGACAGCATCTCCTGATGAGAAGGAGACAAAGACAGTCTCAGTGGAGCCGTCTTGTGGGTGATTTGGGATGGGAGTGTCGCCCCATTCACCACTCTGATGGTGACTGGTTGAGGTAGCAAGACCAGGGGGACTGCGTGTTGTTGAGCGAAGGCAGATGACATGAAATTGCCCTCTGCCCCTGAGTCCACACAAACCTCCACCATCAGAGTGGAGGAATTAAATTCTAATGCCTCTTTAAACAGGAGCTTGGAGGAGAAAGTCGCGGTGTCTAGTAGGCCCCCTCCGATAACCACTAGACGGGAGCGTTTCCCGAGCTCTGTGGGCACTGGTTAGCAAGATGCCCTGTCTGCCGACAGCGGAAACAGACTGGAAACACACGCGCAGACCTAGTCCTGGACCCCGTGCAGGACACCTCCATGGCCTCTGGAGGCTCGGGAGGCTGACCGGAAGGTTCCAGAGGTCTCGCGAAATCTGGAGCCAACTTATAACTTTGGCGGGACCTGGAACACTCCAGCCCTCGCTCCGTGAAGCGAATGTCTATTCGGGTAGCGACCATAATGAGCTCCTCTAAAGTGGTGGGCACCTCCCTGGTGGCCAGGGCATCTTTGACGTGATCAGTCAGGCCTCTCCAGAATATGGGTATGAGATCCTTATCTGGCCACTCCAACTCCGAGACCAGAGTTCTGAAGAGGAAGGCATACTGGCTGACCAAAGATGCACCCTGGGTCAGAGCCAGCAACTGAAGTGCGGTGTCGTGCATGACCCGAGGACCCAGGAACACCTGCTTCAGAGTGACCAGGAAATGGGTGGCACTCTGTACCAGGGGATCCCCGCGCTCCCACAGCGGGGTGGCCCACTCCAGGGCCCTGCTCAGCAGGAGGGAGATGATAAACCCCACCTTGGCCCGCTCGGAGGGGAATCGTGTGGCCAGCAACTCCAGGTGAATGGAGCACTGACTCACGAAACCCCTGCATGAAGCACTATCGCCGAGAACTTCTCGGGCAGCCGGAGGCGGGACAAGGTCGGGGCAGGACTGGCCATGTCGACACGGCTGACAGTCTCTGTAGCTGCTTGGACGGCGACCGAAGTAACATCCGGAGCTGAGGTGGAACGCTCTAGCGCTGCCAACCTACCCTCCAGCTGCTGGATGTATCTATGCAGTCGCTGTTCGTCCACCATTACTAGCCAGACCCTGGCGCTAGGATAATGTTAGGGCTGGAGGAATGCACCAGATTATAAAATAGTAGAGAGTGCGATCGCAGCCCGGGGTCCACCGTGCAGTGGTGGTACACTGCTGCTAGGTAATGGCCGAAGGGAAGAGCGGCGTGAAAACAGTCACACGTGGGTTACGTCACCCAGTGTGAACAGGAGCGGATTCTGTTACTTCACAGAACCGCACAGCCGCTTGAAAGTGAATGCCGGAGCCTGTTTAGCTCACAGAGCCCAGCCACAGAGCACACAGCAAATAGCCACAGAACTCCTCCCCAAGGCACGGGCTTTGAGTCCTTCTAGGCCACTGAGCGTGCCGCGTGGCTGCCACGAACGCCGCTATAGACGCTGACTAAGGAGTGCGGAGCACTTGCTCTGAGGCGTGCCGAGTCACTTATAGTGACTAATATCTGACTCAACTCTGTCCTACCTACGCCTAAGCCTGGGCGCTAGCAGGCTAGGCTGCACAACACATGCGTACCAAGGGTAGGGGTTTCATAATGAGTCAGTCACCAGAGACATTCATACGTGCATCCATGACTCACTCCTTATAGTCAGAAAATACTGGCTAGCCTAGCGCATGGCCGAGCGGTCATGCGAACCATTTATAGCCGCGAGCATCCGGGACCTTCCTGGCTTCTCGGATGGGCCAATCCGAACACGAGCAGGACCTGAGCACGTGACCTTCGATCTCCAATGGGAGATCACACCACGGGCATGCTCAGTGGCCTGACATGAGGACTTAGTCCCTGTAGAATCTCGCTGCTGAGCAGCATGCATTGCCATAGCTGTGCCAGAGGTAGCAGCACCAAGCAAACCCACGGAGCTGGTCTTGGCAGAGCGCCGGGACCGATGAGTTTGCTGAGCAAGCTCCTCTGTGGCTGGAAAGGAATGGGAGACCGCTGGAAGTAAGGCTCGGGATTCTCGCTGTGCAGTGACAGAAACAAGATGTTGCTACAAGATGGAGCTCCACCATGCACATGGTTGAGAAGCTGTGCGAACAGAGGCAGGCTGTAATGCATTTGTGAGAGGATACACAGGCAGGCAGTTTGAGGGCAGACATGGAATTGTCGGGTGGGCAGTGGTCAAAGCTGAAAGACCTGTAAAGTCCTTCAGTGTTTTGAGGAATGCACACGGCTGGTAAGCACAGACATCGCCATCATGAGCATACCACTTATGCATCTGCTCATGCAAACTTTGACACACATCAAAGATCAGGCGTCTATAGCTGAGGAGGAGGGAAGCCTTGATGACAGTCAACCATTGTCTGTGTCATGGTTAGGACATGGTTAATGTCCTGTTCTCACAGGGTTAACTTTTGTCGGCCTCTCTTTGGATCTGGGAGCGGTATTTATACTCACTCCAGACTAGAATTCCCTGTCAGCTATACTGTTATTCTGGCTGTGCGTCTGACCCCCCTAGTGTGTGTATACTGCAGTGCTTGTTTGATTCCCGTGTATGACCCGGTCTGTCCCCTCACTCTGTACTCCCCCTCTCGTTTTGGTACTATTGTCTTCTCCGGTTCTGACCTCCTGGCTTGGCTATTGTTACTCCGTTACAGTTTGTCCCTATTGTACTGTCCATTGCCCGTTCTGGTTTTCTGATCTATTGCTATGTCCTGACTATTTGCTCTGTCTAACCCTTTGGTACTGCCCTGCTATCTCATGCTTTGACCCGGCTAGATCTGGTTTACGTCCCTGTCTATGCCCCTTGGTAACTTGTCCCGTAGTTACCTTTCTAGGAGTTTCCCTGCAGCTCCTAGCTCTGTGGAGCTTAGGTCACGCCCCAGCAGTCACATGCTTCAGGCCCTGTTAGTCTGAAGCACGCATCGTCACTGCTGCTGCCCCGCTCCACAGGTATCTTTGAGCACTGTTTTTGTACTCAGGACATGCGCACTGGCTCAGTGAGCAAGTGCAGTGCGGTGTTCCTGACATTATAGCTGACCATTTCAGTTTTTTTTCCTTTGAAGGAAAAAGAAGCGTGTTATCCTCATGGATCCTATACAAGCTTTGGCTAATCAGGTCAAGCGCCTGACCCAAATGTTCCACAAACTTAATGTGGAACAGCGCACGATGGCCCATACCCAGCAACAGTTGGTGGATACTGTGCAGGGGGCTGTCACTGCAGGGGCTCCTAGGGCTGGGGATAGAGATGTGTCATTGGCATCCCCCGAATCTCCGGTCAAATTGCCAGACCCTTTCTCAGGGGATAAAAGGGAGTTCAGATCGTTCAGAGAAGGATGCAAGCTTTTTTTTTCTCTGAGGCCCCGCTCCTCCGGGGATGGGTTCCAGAGGGTGGGGGTCGTCATTTCCCTACTTCGGGGGGCTCCACAGGCAATGGGCTTTCTCTCTCTCTTCCTCTGCTCCTGAATGTATGTCTGTAAATTTGTTCTTTGAGGCTCTGGGGCACATTTATGATGAACCTAATAGAGTGCGTCTGGCAGAGGATATGGTGATGAGTGTGACACAGGGGAGGCACTCTGCTGAATAGTTCTGCTCAGAGTTTAGACGTTGGACCACCGAAGTATCCTGGAATGATGCCGCTCTGAGGGGGTTTTTCCACAGGGGCCTGTCTGACCGTCTGCAGGAAGCTCTGGCATTACATCCTCCCCCTGATACCCTGGAGGATGCCATGATGCAGGCGGTCCGTATGGACCGGAGACTCCGTGCTAGAGGAATGATGCAACAAGAGTCTCCCTTGTACCCCAAATTGTGTGACACTGCACCTGTATCTGAGCCCATGGAGGTTGGGTCAGTCTCGGTTAAGAAGAAAGAGAGAAGGCACCGTAGAGACAAACTACTATGCTTTTACTGTGGAGCCTCTGGACACTGGAAAAGGAATTGCCCCTCCTGCCCTTCTTCAGAGAAACCATCAGAGAAACGACTGAGTCTGGGCAACAATCGAGGAGGTTGTCGAGATTCCCAGGTACATTTTTTCTCATGTACAAAGATGGTGCTCCAGGTTGAATTGGAACTTGCTCGCGGTCCTGTTATGATCACTGCCTTTGTTGACTGTGGTTCCTCCATTAATCTGATTGATGCCCAAGTTGTGACTCTTAATAAGATAGGGACAGTCAGGTTAAAAGACCATGTTAAAATTGTGGCTGTGGATTCATCCCCTCTTACCCAGGATGGTATTTGCTTTATGTCTGTAGTTTTTTCTATGAAAATGGGTTCCACTCACGTGGAAAAGTTAAGTTGTTTCGTTATGAATAATCTGCCTGCAGGTGTCATGGTCATGCGTGGCTGGACACTGCCTCCAGCAGGGTGGATTTAGATGACCCTGGATACACCACCTCCAGTTGGGCGAATTTAAATAATAAAACGTGCAGCTGGATACGCCGCCTCCAACAGGCGAATTTCGGAAATACATGTATGTCTGGAAACCCCGCCTCCAGTAAGGCGAATTTAAACAATAAAAGGGAAAACCTGGGTAACAATAACAATTGTGGCCCTTTCGATAGGGAACGGGGAAGTGAAGACCTCCTGCACTCCCCTGAGTCAGTGTCTCTACACTCCTAATGTTCCCTAGGCCGGCTCCGCACCGAGCGCCGCTCTGGATACCTTTAAACCCTAGTTTGCCCTCCACCTACCCCTTTCTAGTGTAATGACCGGTGCAGAAACTAATCCCACCACTGCACTAAAACACACATAAGGAAAAGAGACAAAACAGGGAAACACCACTTAGCTTTGCTCTGTTGCTTACGCTCCCAGCAACAGAGCCCACCACCTGCATGCATGTTTTCCTCCAACCAGATCCAACACCATAGTGCAGCCTTGGAGCAAACAGAGTCCACCACCTGCGTGCAGCTGTCCAGAAACAGAGTCCAGCATATGAGTCCAGCTTTCCAGCAAAAGAGTCCAGCACCTTGAGTCCAGCTTTCCAGCAACCGAGTCCAGCATCATGAGGGCAGCTCTACACCATAGCTGCCACTCCACCAAGCTATGCAAGAACTCCTTGCTGACACCATAGCTGCAACTCCACCAAGCCATGCCAACCCTCCTCGCAGACACCATAACTGCCACTCCAGGACTCTCACTGAGCTGCCTGGGACTCTCCTTCAGCTCCATCCGTCACCCAGGCTTGCTTGTAACTGAGGACTATCACCAACACTGATTACCACACCTGACACTCTTTTATAGAGCAATCACACCTGTTTTTTAATTACGTGCACAAAACTAAAGTAACCAAAGTGCAATGACCCTAATGGCCACCGGGGGGGAAACTAGGAAAAAGACACCACTGTGTAATAACCCTTAATGGCCACCGGGGGCAAAACCAACCCTGAGCAAACAGCTCACAGAAAAAAAAGGTTACTTGTGCATTTTCTCTGTCATATCCAACCTGGATCATGACAGCAGGACTGGTATTGAGGATGCCCTGGTTGCAACGCCACAATCCTCTCATTGATTGGGTGAAAGGGCAGATCATCCAATGGGGATGTAATGATAATGGTCTGTGTTGTAACCCGGTTGCTTTTGTCAATCCGATAAGATCTGTATCTGTGTCGTCTGTCGGTCTGGAGGGTATTCTGGAGTACCTGAGAGACTTTGAAGATGTGTTTTCCGAAAGCGAGGCTGAGGTGCTCCCACCACATAGACCATTTGATTGTGCTTTCAATTTAGTACTTGGAGCCAAATTACCCAAGACTCGTTTGTTTAATTTGTCTGGGCCTGAGCAACAAGCTATGAAAGAGTATATCAAAGGGAGCCTTCATAAGGGGCATATTCGGCCCTCGGTCTCACCCGTGGCAGTGGGGTTTTTCTTTGTAAAGAAAAAAGATGGTGGGTTGCGACCGTGCCTCGACTTTCGGGAACTGAACAAAATTACTGTTAAGAACATGTACCCTCTCCCGTTGATTCCTGATCTATGCAACCAACTCATGGCGGCCACATGGTTTTCTAAGCTCGATCTACGAGAGGCTTACAACCTTATAAGGATCCGGGAGGGGGACGAATGGAAAACAGCGTTCCTGACAACTGAGGGGCTGTTTGAAAACCTGGTTATGCCCTTCGGCCTCACTAACGCTCCTGCTGTTTTTCAGAACTTCATTAATTTTGTTTTTTCCGACTTGATTGGGCATTATGTAGTCATCTACTTGGATGACATCTTGATATACTCTGAGGACAGTCAGTCACACTTACACCATTTACGTATGGTTCTTATGAGACTCCGGGAGAACCATTTGTATGCTAAGCTGGAGAAGTGCTCATTTTTTATGCAAGAACTGTCTTTTCTGGGTGTAATTGTATCCGGGGAGGGATTCCGCATGGATCCAGGGAAGGTTCAGGCCATTACCGATTGGGTGCAGTCTCATGACCTGAAAGGGTTGCAGCGATTTCTGGGCTTCGCTAATTATTATAGGAAGTTCATTAAAGGGTTCTCGCAAGTGGTGAAACCCTTGATGGACCTCACTCTTAAAGGGGCAGATGTAAAAAATTGGTCCGTGGCCACAAAAATTTCCTTCCTTACATTAAAGAAGTGTTTTACCACAGCCCCTGTGTTGGTACAACCCGATTCGTCAAGACCTTTTATCGTCGAGGTCGACGCTTCGGAGGTGGGGGTGCGGGCAGTATTGTCACAGGGCCCCTCTACCCTGACTAACCTCAAATTCTGTGCCCTTTTCTCTAAGAAGTTCTCTTCAGCCGAGAGAAACTATCATGTCGGTAACAGGGAATTGTTAGCGGTTAAATTGGCCTTCGAAGAATGGAGGGATTTTTTGGAGGGGGCCGTTCATCCCATTATGGTCATCTCTGATCATAAAAACCTGGCCTATATTGAGTCTGCTAAGAGATTGACCCCCAGACAGGCTCGGTGGGCACTTTTTTTTTCTCGATTTCATTTTACCATCATGTTTCAACCAGGGTCTAAAAATATAAAGGCGGATGCCTTATCCCGAAGTTTTGATTCTGTGTCCCCTCCAGAACCTCCTTCCTCCATTCTTCAACCGGGAGTGGTTGTAGCCGAAATCTCCTCTGAGTTACAGAGAGAGATTCTGGAAGCACAAGCACAAACTCCCAGGAATAAACCCCCAGGTAAATTGTTTGTACCCGAACAATTCCGGCTCACACTCCTTCAAGAATTTCATGATTCTGTGTTAAGTGCACACCCTGGTATTGCAGCTCTCTGGGGGGCAGTAGCTAGGGGTTTTTGGTGGCCCTCTATGGATACTCATATAAAAAGGTTTGTAAATATTTGTGGGGTGTGCGCGCGCTCTAAAAGTTCTCAGGTCCGGCTGGCCGGGGAATTGGTGCCTTTGCCAATTCCGGATAAACCATGGACACACCTGTCCATGGACTTTATCACTAATCTTCCATCTTCCAAGGGCAACTCAGTGGTATGGGTAGTGGTTGATAGATTTTCTAAGCAAGCCCACTTTGTGCCATTACCTGCGCTACCATCTGCTGAAACCTTGGCCCGCTTGTTTATACAGCAAATTGGTCGATTGCATGGAGTGCCCGTGAACGTGGTGTCAGACAAGGGTGTGCAATTTGTGGTCAGGTTTTGGAAAGCATTTTGTATGAAGTTAGGGGTCACGTTGTCATTCACCTCTGCCTATCACCCGGAATCCAATGGACAGACTGAATGCACCAACCAGTCGTTAGAGCAGATTCTGAGATGCCTGGCCTCCATGTTGTATTGCCCATGGCAGAATTTGCCTTCAACTGACATATTAATCAGTCTACCAGAAAGTCTCCCTTTCAGGTCAATTATGGGTTTGTTCCGCAGTTTGGGGAATTTTCCCGTATGGATTTGGATTGCCCTGGTGCCGAGGGGATGGTACAACAGTTAAAAACCCTCTGGAGGGAGGTGCAGGGGAACATCTCCAAAGCTCAGAAGAAGTACAAACATTTTGCGGACAGGAGGAGGGAGTTGGGTCCTGTGTTAACAGTGGGGGAAAAAGTCTGGTTGTCCACCCGTAACATCAAACTTAAAATACCCTCTATGAAGTTGGGCCCAAAATTTATTGGCCCATACAAGATAGTAGAGGTGATCAACCCGGTGGCATACAGATTACAGTTGCCCACCTCCATCAAAATATCTAACGTCTTCCACAGGTCCCTATTAAAACCTGTGGGGACAGTTAGAGAAGATCCCTCATCTGTGGCTCCACCAGTGTTGGTAGAGGGTCAACTGGAGTATGAGGTAGGGCGCATCATTGATTCACGTGGGTGCGCTGGAGCCTTCAGTACCTTATTCATTGGAAGGGATATTCCGTTGAGGATCGGTCATGGGTTCCGGCCAGTTCAGTGCACGCTGATCAACTGGTGTGGGCTTTTCATGCCAGATACCCTGATAAACCTGGGGGTCCAGTGGCCCCCCATTAAGAGGGGGGTACTGTCATGGTTAGGACATGGTTAATGTCCTGTTCTCACAGGGTTAACTTTTGCTGGCCTCTCTTTGGATCTGGGAGGGGTATTTATACTCACTCCAGACTAGGATTCCCTATCAGCTATACTGTTATTCTCGCTGTGTGTCTGACCCCCCTGGTGTGCGTGTATACTGCATTGCTTGCTTGATTCCCGTGTATGACCCGGTCTGTCCCCTCACTCTGTACTCTGTCTCTCGTTTTGGTACTAAAGTATTGTCTTCTCCGGTTCTGACCTCCCGGCTTGGCTATTGTTACTCCGTTACAGTTTGTCCCTTTTGTACCGTCCATTGCCCGTTCTTGTTTTCTGATCTATTGCTATGTCCTGACTATTCGCTCTGTCTAACCCTTTGGTACTGTCCTGCTATCTCATGCTTTGACCCGGCTTCATCTGGTTTACGTCCCTGTCTATGCCCCTTGGTAACTTGTCCCGTAGTTACCTTTCTTGAAGTTTCCCTGCAGCTCCTAGCTCTGTGGAGCTTAGGTCACGCCCCCAGCAGTCACATGCTTCAGGCCCTGTTAGTCTGAAGCATGCATCGTCATCACTGCTGCCCAACTCCACAGGTATCATTGAGCACTGTTTTTGTACTCAGGACACGCGCACTGGCTCAGTGAGCAAGTGCAGTGCAGTGTTCCTGACAGTCTGGTCAGGGAACTGTCGTGGACAAGGTGGAGGAAGAAGAGGAAGATGAGGAGGAGGATGAGGGGATGATTATTTTGGGGAGGAGGATGCTTCTCGGGGGGCAAGAGAACATGTGGACATGCCAAGGTCAGGTACAGGGTTTGTGCGTGACTGGAGGGATGTGGATTTGCCAGAAAGTGCTCCTCCACCCAGCACTCGCAGTGCAGCAGGGACACCTGGAACATTGGCCCACATGTGTAACTATGCCTTGCGGATCCTAAAAAGGGACCCCCGAATTGCCAAAATGATGAGGGATGACGACTACTGGTTGGCCAGCATCCTCAATCCATGCTATAAAGGCAAATTACACAACATCAGGCCACAGGAGAACCTAGAGCTAATATTGGCTAACAAACAAGCAACTCTGGTAAACAGGTTGGTTGAGGCATTCCCAGCACACAGCAGCAGAGTTGGTTCTCCCATGAGCCGTAGTGGGCAAAATGGAAGAGGTGTTCGTGGTGCACACAGCCGAACTGGCATTGGAGACAGGGGTTTCCTGACCATGTTGTGGTCTGATTTCTCAAGTCCCGTGCACACGACAGCTAATACAGAATCGATTGCAAGTGACAGGAGACAGCAGTTGTTAACTATGGTTACAAACTACTTCTCCTCCCATATCGATGTTCTCCCTCACAGGTCATTCCCCTTTGATGATTGGGCCTCAAAACTGGACACATGGCCTGAATTGGCACAATATGCCTTACAGGAGCTCGCTTGCTCTGCTAGTAGTGTGCTATCTGAAAGAGTCTTCAGTGCTGCTGGATCAATCCTGACAGAAAAAAGGACCCGTCTGTCGACCCAAAATGTTGATGATGTTACCTTCATTAAAATGAACCATGCATGGGTTTCAAAAGATTTTGTCCCACCCTTCCCTGATAACACATAGGTTGCCAGAAAAAAGGCTCGCTTTTGTCCTCCTCTTCCTCTGACTTCTCCAATTCCTCCATTTGCAGCAGCTGAAAGTCCAGCCTACACATCAACATATGCCATTTTTTAAAACACCCAAAATGGGCTGCCCCCCCACCCCAGGGCTGGGGTCAACACCTGCCGCACCCCAGCAAGTGCTGTTGCCCTGAACAGGTGTGTGGCCCAACCCTTGGGCGACGGCACTGGCACAGGGCCTCTCATAGTACAATAAAGTGTCTCTGACGGTGAGGGGCCCACTAGCCATCAGACACACTGGCGTACTATGAGGGGCCCTGGGCCAGTACCGGCACCCATGAATGGGTCCCCCCTGCTTGCTCAGGGACACAGCACTTGCATTACTTACCTCTCCCTGCTCCACCGCTGTGTAGTCTGCCCAGTTAAATCCGTCACAGGGACAGCCACTACAAATTTGGTGTACTGATCGATGATGGTTAAGATGTAGCTATGTCCTGTCCTGCTGACCTCTACCTTCAGATTACCAATATCTACCATTTGCAATGGATGTCAACTCCCAATCGGATGCAATGGTGCTTTATGATCACCTTTCACATTTTTCATAGTCACAGACGTGTGACATTCCTGTCACCATTTTTCAATGTGTCCTCTCATGGCACTCCAATAGAATCCCCTACGGCCTGTGGCTTGTGTGTTTTGCACTCCAAAGTTACCAGACAGATCATGATAGGCAGTGAGGACCATGTCTACAGCTCTCCTTGTGATCACAAGTTGATGGAGACGAGTTACGGTGATGGGATCGACGTAATTTGTGTTTTAGCTGTATCCACAGTTAAAGTTATTGAGGGTCAGCATCGCCTCTGCGAATTCTCCCGGGAGGTTTTCCCGTGATTACAAATTCAAAAACATATAAAATCACTCGACTTTACGTCTGTACTTTTATCCATCTACCTTCCTGTAGCAGAGAGTCTGGACTGGCAGACTGACACTGAAATATAAGCAAAGATTTCAAAGTACTTCAACACTGTTCACTGGTGTACGTTTCGAATACATTTCCCTTTTTATCATTTTTATATTCGGGTGTAATCCATACTGAGCCTGTGAGAGTTTGTGTCTTACTCTGATAAAATATAAGGAGATTTAAAATAACACCAACACTGTATGCAGCTGACTGATTGTAAAACATTACCCTTTTTCCAGTTTTTATATTCTTGTGTAATCCATACTGAGCCTAAGAATGTCTGTCTGTAACTCCAGAAATATATTTATAGATTTAAGATTAGCCCAACACTGTATACAGCTGTACGCTTGTGATACCTTACCCATTTACTGCTTTTTATATAGTGGTGTAATCCACACTGGGCCAGTGAGAGTCTGTTTCTGACTCTGGAAATATCTACGAGATTTACAATTACCCCAACACTGTATGCAGCTGTACGCTTCAGATCCATTACCCTTTTACTGCTTTTTATATTGTGTAATCCATATTGACCCTGACAGCATCTGTGTCTGCCTCCTGAAAAAAATAAGGAGATTTATAATGTTTAAACAATACTATATGTACCTTGTATCTGGTGATACAGTAACCTTTTTATACTTTTTATATTGTTGGCTAATGCATACTGGGACTGAGAGTGTCTGTGTCTGCCTCTTGAAATGTCTACGGAGATTTAGAATGTTTAAACTATACTATATATACACCTTGTATCTGGTCATACTGTACCCTTTTTCACCTTGTTACATTATTGTCAAATCCATACTGAGCGTGTGAGCATATGTGTCTGCCTCCTGAAATACATACAGACATTTTTTTGTATTTTAAGTAGACTATATATACCTTGTATCTGTTGATCCAGTACCCATTGTGCCCGAAATTCATCCTCCACCCATCACTCAAAGTGCATCATTGACACCTGGAACATTGACACACATGTGATTATTTCTTGCGGATCTTCTTTTTATATTATGGTGTGATCCATACTGAGCCTGTGAGAGGCTGTGTGTTACTCTTGAAATATATATTTAGATTGCCAAATGACCCCAACACTGTATACAGCAGTACGCTTGGGATCCATTCCCATTTAACTGCTTTTTATATTGTTGTGTAATCCATACTCTGTGTCTGCCTCCTGAAATAAATACGGAGATTTTGAATGTTGAAACTATACTATATATACCTTGGATCTGGTGATACTGTACTCTTTTTCTACTTTTTAGTTTGTTGTCGAATCCATACTGGCCATGACAGCATCTGTGTCTGCCTCCTTAAATATATACGTAGATATATAATGTTGAAACTATACAATATATCCCTGTTATCTGGTGTTAAAATGAAATGCCACGCAGGGCCAGGGGTTACTCAGTGCCGGGCCTTTCAGGCTCTTTAAGGGGGAAGTATGTTACGGTGGTGATTGTGACCCGGTCCGTGGCCCTGGGTGTCCAACAAAGAAGATGACAGTTCAGATGAGGGGGAAGATGGTGTGATAATTAATTTGGTAAAGGGGGATCGTGACGCCGCCCGTGGTACTCGGCTAGGGTAGCCGACGCTGCAATGCAGATCCTCTGTGCCAGTGTTAAAGCAGACAAGATGATGAAGCTCTCCACGGGCAGAGCTGTATCCCAGGGCAGTTGAGATGGTGTTTGAGAGCCGTTGACGGTGATGGTGAGTGTAGCGTGTGTAGCAGGCGAGTTGCAAAAGCCACCAAGGACGCAGTTGGGTGCAGTTTCTTAGTTTTTCCTCAAAAGTTTTGTGCACATGATGACCCGATTGGCACTGTGTCATCCGAGGGAGGGGTCGGCAAACTCAAAGGTAGATCAGGAACACCTGTTCAAGACTCCTCCTTGTGTATCCTTTCTAGGCCATGTCTCTGCGCTGATCTCTCCCTTCCTTCCTGCTGTGGGCCTTCGCAAACAGTGTCCCAAGCCGGCAGCCACGGATCACACCGGGCGACATGGGTCAGGCTCCGGGGTCCTTTATTCCAACTGCTGCCTTTTTGAGTATTGAATGCAGCTGCGACTGAGGCACTTAAAGTTACCTCAGCCTCCATCTTTCTAGCTGAGCCCTGTATTTCTCCACTACCTTTAGGAGCCACCTTCCCCAACGAGGCCTGGTCCTTCCTTCTCCAGAAACGGTCTTCATAGGTGGCTTATTGCACTTCCCGTGCCCCAAGGACCCCTTCCTTCCAGTCTAGGAGCTTGGACAAGATTTTTTTCTCTTCTCTGACCCTCAGTCCTCTCACAGCAATCCTGCTCTTACTCTGTCCTGTCACCGACTGACAACTTTCTAGAAAGATCCATTTACGTCAGACTAGCTCCCCCCATCAACTGTCAGCTTGCTCTCTCTGATTGGATGCCCACAATCACTCCACTACCTAAGCTCCTCCCACTGTACCTACCTTCCATACTAACCCCAACACCCTTTCCTAGTCAGTCTGGGATGAGGCCATCCTCCAGCCGGGTACACCCAAAAAGCAATGACTAACATGTATGTGTGTTGAGTGCAGGGTTAGGAGTTCTGAGTGGTGATCCCTCCTTACCTGAGGGTGGGATACCACAGCTTTTGATGAGGTGCAGTACCTCTGTGGCGACCGTACCCTCAGGGGTGCCATAGTACCCTTTCTCAACTTTCTGTATTGCTGTCGGATCCATACTGGGCCTGAGAGCGTCTGTGCTTGCCTCCTGAAATGTATACGGAGATTCAGTATGTTTAAACTGTACTATATATATCTTGAATCTAGTGATACAATACCCTTTTGCAAATTTTTATATTATTGTCTAATCCATACTGAGCCTGTGACCATCTGTGTCTGATTCATGAAATATATACGGAGATTTACAATTATCCCTAGACTGTATAGAGCTGTCCGCTTCTGAAACAGTACCATATATCTGCTGGTATTTTTAGTCCATTTTCACAAAAATATTACGTATTGTGGAAGAGACCGCGGACGTGGGTGTGGGGGGGCCAGCTGGTACTGATAGTGGTGGTGGTGGTGCATCGGCTGGTTCTGGCAAAAGCACAATAGCAGCTAAGGCAGGAAGTCTTGAGCTTGGGTCCTCAGCTGGCACAAGAAGGCCTTTAAGGCTCCCTTTTCTGGGAGTAGGTAAACTGCTTTTAAAGCCGGAGCATCAGGAACTGGTTTTGCCTTACTTTGCCAAAAAAGCCTCCAGCTCTATCGCCTCCTCTTCTGAAGTTTAAAAAAATGCAAGCACTGAGTCATCAGTGCAGGCTTCAGGTCAGGAACCACCCCTTTCCTTGTCTCCTTCATCCCCACTAAAAGTGAAGGATGCGGCAGCCCACACTTCTGATTACTCCATGGAGCTCTTTTCACAGGCTATGCCTGTGTTATCAAGTGAAAATCAGAATTCCCCAGTCCAACATGAATTGGAGATGGAGTGCACTGATGCACAGCCACTGCTAGATGATTCTGCTGGTACATTGACCCACAGCACTACATTCCCCTCGCACTCTTCAGAGCCAGAATGTGACACTGATGAAACTCAGGTGTCCCTTCCCGCATGCTATACCACCTTACACGGTGACACAGAGGAAGGTGCAGATGAAAGTGCCAGTTCCCTGAGCAGGTGGGGGGTCCTACTCGTGGGCGACAGCAGTGGCACAGGGCCCCTCATAGTACGCAAAAGTGTCTCTGCTGGTGGGAGGGCCCACTCACCATAAGACATACCGTCGTACTATGAGGGGCCCTGTGCCAGTGCCGTCGCCCATGAGTGGGCCCCCCCATGCTTGCTCAGGGTCACCACACTTGCAATACTTACCTCTCCCTGCTCCACCGCCGTGACGTCTAACGCCTTTCCTGACAGTGACATTCAGGTTACAGAGCGCAATGACATCACGTCTGTATGCCCTCTACCGAAACAGTACAAGTGCAGAGAGCTTTAAAATGGCAATTCTGAGGAGTCCAGAGTAGAGCAGTGCCCAGCGAGGACAGGTATTTAATTTTTTAAATGTTGGGAGCATTTTTTGGGGAGCAATATACACTGGAGAATGATATATGGGGCCCATCATACACTGGAGCATTCCAAATGGGGAACACCAGACACTGGAGCAGCATTTACGGGGCCCATTATACACTGGAGCATTAGAAATGGGGCCCATTATATGTGGAGCATTATTTGGGCCCATAACACACTGGAGCATCGTCCATGGGGACCAACATATACTGGAGCATTCCAAATGGGGGACATCAGACACTGGAGCAGCATTTATGGGGCACATTATACACTGGAGCATTAGAAATGGGGCCCATTATATATGAAGCATTATTTGGGCCCATAAGACACTGGAGCATCATCCATGGGGACCAACATATACTGTAGCATTATGTGGAGCTCATCATATACTGTATGGAACATTATATGGGACCAATTATTCTGTATGGAGAAATACATGGGGCTGATTATTCTGTATGGCGCACTATGTGGTGGCCATAATACTGTATGGAGTAATATACTGTTTGTTTTTTGAGCTATTGTAGAATTTAAAATAGATATCAGTCATGTCATGTAAGCAGTGAAGTATTTTTCATTGTACTATACCTACTGTATATTTCTGTGCCGTATCGGAGCATTATGAATTGTGGTATGTGTTAAAAGGGCGCACTGACACTCTTTGGCCAAGGGCACACGAAAACCTGGCGCCAGCCCTACCCCCCACAACTTTAGCCAAATAACCCCCAGTTTTCAATGCCTATTATTATAAAGTAAATTAAGGTTGCCAAGCTTAAGTAATAAGAATTGATGTCGTGTTGGTATTGAAATGGGCACTGTAGGTGTGTTTACTGTCCTCCACTCCATGCCGACTTTGCTTCCCAATTGACTTGCATTGGGTTTCATGTTTCAGTCGGACCCCGACTTTTCCCTATAGTCGGCCGATTTCGTTCGACCTGACTTTATAGAAAGTCGGGTTTCATGAAACCCGACTCGACCCGAAAAAAGGAAAAGTCGCTCATCTCTAGGTACAGTACCAGCTACACTTTGCTTATACTGACTTGCATTTCGATTATTTATAATATACATGAACAGAGAGGAGGGCATCATCATATAACAGGAGGGATGTCTGGAAAACTAGCAATTTATGAACAGAAGAAAGGAGACATGTATGGAAACAGGGACCACCATATTCCAGAGTTCATTTGTATCTTGTGATCACATTTCGATCTTTGCCTTGTTGTGGCCCCTGTTCCACTTGCTATCTTGTAGCCAGGTCTGCCGCTCTATAATTATACCATCGGCTGCTATTGTGGTTCAGTGTTTGTTTAGCCAAACTCTATTATTATTATTGTGATAGCTTGTATCTATAGCCTCACATTTACAGGTATCAGTTGGTCAGGTTGGGTTATTGCCCTTAGATGGGTGTGAATCACATATATGTGTTCTCTTTTTAAATGTTTTTTAATTAATTTTGTCTTTTGTATACTTTAAATAAAATATTAGATTTTTGTGGTGATTATTTAAAATATGCAATACGTCGGTATGTTACATATTTCCACTTCTGTAATGGAAATAATGAAATCTCATGAAAATAACAGCAAATTTGCTATGTATTAACATACCCTAAAAGGAATTGTTTATTCAACCACACACCCATTATATATGTCTTTCTAGTAGTTAGAGACTCATTGACTAGTGTTGAGCATTCCGATACCGCAAGTATCGGGTATCGGCCGATATTAGCGGTATCGGAATTCCGATACGGACTTCCGATACTTTTGTCATATCGGATTCCGGAATCGGAATCGGAAGTTCCCATCATGCTATGAGCCTGCTTGCTTTGATTAAGCCAATGGGAATCCTCCGAAGTGTGGGCACATCCTGTTAGGCATGTAGGCATGTTAACTATTGGCATGGCTGTGATTGGCTGCCGAAATGATGTCATGATGCACTATAAAAGCCACCGCAGCCGCCATTTCTGGTCACTCTGCTGTGAATTCAGTTAGGGACAGGCTGCTGTAGAAGACTGTGAGGGACAGTTAGAAATAGCGATTCCACCAAACATCTAGTGCTTTACCCAGGCTACATAAACCACCACTGTAGCCTTCTTTGCCCTAGCAGCAGTGTTCACAGCTGTCTGCAAGGGCTGTGTGAGTGCAGCTCACGCTGTGGAGTGGGTCCTGCAGCCACGTCAGGCTGTAGGCCACCCAGTGTGATCACTGCTGCCTCATACATCTTTTATTTTTTGAGCTGCATTTTTTACATAATTTCAATCTAGTGTGCTTCCATCCGTATCCATATACGTTGGTTGCAAACACTAGTAGTAGACAGCGGAGCCTTTCTGCAGCCTTTCAGTGCTAGTGTCCACTTTGCTGCACTGTTCACGGCTGTCTGAGAGGTCTCTGACTGTGTGTGAGTGCAGCTCACGCTGAGTAGTGTGTCCTGCAGCTACGTCTGGCTGTAGGACGCTCAGCGTGCGTCAGTGCCTCACACATATTTTTATTTGAGTGCAGCTCATTTTTTCTTCTATTAGTGTGCATCCATCCGTCTCCATCTACGGTGGTTGCAAACACTATATAGGAGTACACAGCGGAGCCTTTCTGCAGCCTGTCAGTGCCAGTGCCCACTTAGCTGCACTGTTGACGGCTGTCTGAGAGGTCTCTGACTGTGTGTGAGTGCAGCTCACGCTGAGTAGAGTGTCCTGCAGCTACGTCTGGTTGTAGGACGCTCAACGTGCGTCACTGCCTCACACATATTTGTCTTTGAGTGCAGCTCATTTTTTCTTCTCCTATTAGTGTGCATCCATCCGTATCCATCAACATTGGTTGGTTGCAAACACTATATAGGAGTAGATAGAGGAGCCTTTTTTTCTGGCTTGTGCCCTGCCGGCGCAGCCAGATTAGTATTACCCAACTTTTTTGGAGCCTCATCTTTTGCATTGTAGGTTACCTGCCTGCATTGTAATAGCTCCAAAAAGTTGGTGATACTATCAGTTTCAATTCTTTGTTCACATACTTTGAGTTTGTTTCCAACAAAGAAACCACAAAAAAAGTTCACCAAACACTACATTTGGAACTTGTGTAGGCCACATCAGCTCCTATTAAAGTGTAGTCCACACACACACACTTCATAAAATTAGTGTTTCTTGTACCTGTAACCAGCTGTTCAGGAATAAGCACACTAAGGCCCCCCTTTGTACTTTTCTGCCTATCTTAAGCAGTCTTGCAAGATGAAGAAGGCAGGGAGTAAGGCGCGTGGGCGTGGGCGTGGAGTTTCAGCAGGGAGAGGACGTGGGGATTCTGCAGGGAGAGGACGTGGGGATTCTACAGGTAGAGGACGTGGGGATTCTGGGCCTGCTGCGGGCACCAGTGGATCAGCATCCCCCAGTTTTAGCAGGCAACAGTCCTTTATGCGCAGCTTTGTAGGACCTCAACGTACCCCACTGCTGCGGGAGGAACAAATTGAAGCCGTTGTCGGATGGATGGCAGCTAACGCATCGACTTCAATTACTTCCGCATCCTCTCAGGGTCAGAGCACCGAAGAGCAACCATCTGTCTCTTCACCACCTGCCAAAGTGCCCAGGCAGTCAGAGAGACATGGACAGGAGCCATCACAGTCTCTACTTCTGTTCTCGGAATCTGTTGGCTTGGAAAGAGGGGGCCAGCCAAGCAGCATTCCTGAATGTGAAGAAGAGGGAGTATGCAGTGATGCGCAACTTCTTTGTCCCTCTGAATCTGAAGAGGCGAGTGGGCCAGTGCCTATGGTCAGCACACCTCAGTACGCATCAGATGATGACGAGACTCAGTTGCCACTTTCTGGTGCGTACGGTGCTGGCGAGACAACCCCGGAGAAGCAGCTGTTTGAAGAGGGGAGGGAAGATGATGAGGTCCTTGACCCATCATGGCGTGAGGAACAGGAAGGTGGTGGGAGCAGCTCGGAGGAAGAGATTCCCCTACCGGCCAAAACAGTAGGCAGAGGGAGGGGGAAGACTTGGTTGCCTGTACCCTCCACTTCGGCACCCGTTAGGAGCATTCCTCATTCCAAAGGCAAACCGGGCGCTCCCAAGAGTTGCAGTGCGTGGTCCTTTTTTGACACAGTTGCAGATGACATTTGCTTTGTCAAATGCAAGCTGTGTCATCAGAGAGTCAAAAGAGGGAGAAATGTCAGCAACCTCAATACCACAAATATGTGGAAACATGTGCGCACCAAGCACGAGTTGGAGTTGCAGAGACACCCTGAAGACGTAGGCCAACGTACAGCACCACCTACCACCTCTTCAGTTCGTGTTGGGGCCTCTTCCTCCAGCTCACACACTGCTGGTTCGGCTTCCTCACAGGATCGCCAAGGAAGAACCTCTGCCACTGTTGTCCGGAGACCCTGTCAGAATACACCCATAGCAGCACGTTCCCATCCATCACAGCCATCGGTAGCACAGGCATGGGATAAAAGGCGCCCTTACTCGGCAAACCATCCCCAAGCACAGTCTCTGAATGCTGGCATTGCCAAACTTCTGGCAGTTGAAATGCTGTCATTCAGGCTGGTGGACACTGACACCTTCCGGGACTTAATGGCATTGGCAGTCAACCCCATACAACGTGCCCAGCCGCTTTTATTTCAGCAGGCGAGCCGTCCCTGCCCTGCAGAAACATGTTGAGGGCAAAATAAAACATGCGCTACTAAACGCCGTTAGTAGCAAGGTCCACCTGACCACCGATGCGTGGACCAGTAACCATGGACAGGGACGATACCTTTCCCTCACTGCCCACTGGGTCAATGTTGTGGAGCCGGGTACGGATCTGGAGAGTGGCGCTGTACGTGTTCTTCCAACGCCACGGATTGCAGGACTCCAGTCTGTACACATAGACTCCTCCTCCTACTCAAGTTCCTCAGAAACAGCAGAGCAGGAGCCTGTTACGACCGATATGAGCACAGCCGTGGCCAAACGTCAACAGGCTGTACTCAAATTAATTTCTTTGGGGAATCGAAGCCACACAGCGCAGGAGCTCTGGAATGCTATCAAGCTGGAGAGCGATGTGTGGTTTGGGCCAGCGAATCTCCAGCCGGGCTTGGTAGTGTGTGACAATGGCCGAAATCTGGTGGCAGCTCTTGGCCTAGGCAACCTCACACACATCCCATGTCTGGCACATGTTCTTAACTTGGTCGTGCAGAGCTTTCTGAGGGACTATCCGGATCTTGATGCACTGTTGCACAAGGTCCGCATAGAGTGCGCTCACTTGCGACGTTCCAGCACGGCAAGATCGCGCCTCGCTGCTCTGCAGCGACGATTTGGCCTTCCGGAACATCGCATCATATGTGACCTACCCACCCGGTGGAATTCAACGTTACATATGTTGGAGCGGTTGTGTGAGCAGCAGGCAGCAGTCATGGAGTACCAGCTGCATCAGGCGCAAACAAGTCGCACTGTGCGCCGTTCACACTTCAGCACCATTGAGTGGGCCTCTATGAAGGACATCTGCCTCGTTTTGCGTGCCTTCGATGAATCCACGCGGATGGCGAGTGCAGATGATGCACTAGTCAGCATGACTGTCCCCCTTATCTGCCTGCTTCAACAAACACTGCAAGCACTAAGGGATGAGGTTTCGGAAGAGGTGGAGGATGAGGAGTCCCAAATGCCATCTGCTTCTGGACAGTCTGCGCTACGTGTTTCCTCACAAAGGCCTAGGCAGGGGACACTTTGTGAGGAGGATGAGGAGGAGTCGATGGAGGAGGAAGACATCTCTCCAGAGGAGGGAGGTACACAAACCTCTACTCAGTATGTACAGCGAGGGTGGGGTGATGCAGAGCAGGCCGAGGTCACGCCTCAAACAGGGGACAGCGGTTCTTTGGCAGTTGGGAGTCTGCAGCACATGGTTGATTTCATGCTGCAGTGCCTGAGAAACGACCGCCGCATCGCCCACATTCTCGTCTTGGCTGATTATTGGGTGTACACCCTCCTAGATCCTCGCTACCGGGACAGCGTACAAAGGCTCATACCAACGTTGAACCGGGAGCGTAAAATGCGGGAGTACGAAGAGTCACTGGTGCAGTCCATAATGTTTTCCATTCCACCCGACAGCATTGTTGCTATTGCTTTAAAAAGCAGCTCTGTGCGTCGAGGCAGTGGAGGAAACTCTGCACAAAGAGGGAGCAGAGGCAGCGCCGCAGCACAAGGCAAGACCACTATGGCCCAAATGTGGCAAAGTTTTGTGTGTCCACCACAATTGTCTACACCATCAGCGACGCCTCGAGTCAGCAGGAGGCAACGCTTCCGTCAGATGGTGTCAGACTACATGTCTTGCCCTGTCGCTGTACTCCCAGATGGCTCTTCCCCCTTCAAGTTTTGGGTCTCTAAGCTGGATACATGGCCAGAGCTTAGCCAGTATGCATTGGAGGTGCTGGCTTGCCCTGCTGCCAGTGTATTATCGGAACGTGTCTTTAGTGCCGCAGGTGGTGTA
The DNA here is from genome assembly GCF_039654945.1 of Dendrobates tinctorius. NCBI lineage: Eukaryota > Metazoa > Chordata > Amphibia > Anura > Dendrobatidae > Dendrobates > Dendrobates tinctorius. The sequence goes on along the minus strand of NW_027361766.1, from coordinate 14,837,069 downwards.
CTAACAGACCGTCGCACGCGACTATCTTCCGATAATGTTGACCGGCTGACTTTTCTGAAAATGAACAAGGACTGGATCTCAAAAGACTTTGCCATTCCTCTTACAGACTAAATTAGTGGTTGGCAACTGTATCCAGGTCTGCTGGTGTGTTCATTTTTCTACCACCTGAACTATAATCCCTGTGCTTCAACACAGCCAGTTGTCGCTCAGATGTGTCGTCTGCACAGAGAAACACACTAGCTCCTGTGTTAGTGGGGTTCAGTAATGCCAGATGATCCCCTGCTGTGTGGACGGCAAAGTCACCAGTTCCATCAACATTCAAACCACTACTGATTTTTAACCGTGCCCAACTTAGGTCTCTGGCTCCACTGTCTCTACTATTTCCCCTGACCTCCAACCCCGCCATCTACATCTCTGAAGTGGCGTCAGCACAATCTACACTTGTTCCTGTGTTCCTGTGGCTCAGTCCCATCAGTTTATCCCCTGATGTGTGTCCGGCAAGGTCTCCTGCTCTGTCCACATTCCCATAACCAGTAGTGGGAATGAGGACAGAGCTGGCGAACTTGCCGGACAAACATCAGGGGATCAACTGACGGGACTGAGCACCAGTAACACAGGAACAAGTGTAGATTGTGCTGACGCCACTTCAGAGATGTAGCTGGTGGGGTTGGAGGCCAGGGTAAATAGTAGAGACAGTGGAGCCAGAGGCCTAAGTGGAGCATGGTTAGAATCAGTAGTAGTCCACAACCTCCATAAAAACCGCTGCCCATTGGCCTCTGCATGCGGCATGCGTAATCCTGGGCTCCAACAGTGTCAGTTGGTGTTCAGAAGTGTCGTCTCCACAGAGCCAAACACATTCGTTCGAGTGTTAGTGGGTTTCAGCACTGCCAGCTGTTCCCCTGCTGTGGAGATGGCAAGTCTCCTGCTGCCTTCACCTGCCAAAAACAACAGGCCCCAGCCTTCTCCTCGCCTAATCCTGGGCTCCAACAGCGTCAGTTGGTGTTCAGAAGTGTCGTCTCCACAGAGCCAAACACATTCGTTCAAGTGTTAGTGGGGTTCAGCACTGCCAGCTGTTCCCCTGCTGTGGAGATGGCAAGTCTCCTGCTGCCTTCACCTGCCAAAATCCAGTAGGCCCCAGCCTGCTCCTCGCCTAATCCTGGGCTCCATCAGCATCAGTTGGTGTTCAGAAGTGTCGTCTCCACAGAGCCAGACACATTCGTTCGAGTGTTAGTGGGTTTCAGCACTGCCAGCTGTTCCCCTGCTGTGGAGATGGCAAGTCTCCTGCTGCCTTCACCTGCCAAAATCCAGTAGGCCCCAGCCTGCTCCACGCCTAATCCTGGGCTCCAACAGCGTCAGTTGGTGTTCAGAAGTGTCGTCTCCACAGAGCCAGACACATTCGTTCGAGTGTTAGTGGGTTTCAGCACTGCCAGCTGTTCCCCTGCTGTGGAGATGGCAAGTCTCCTGCTGCCTTCACCTGCCAAAATCCAGTAGGCCCCAGCCTGCTCCATGCCTAATCCTGGGCTCCAACAGCGTCAGTTGGTGTTCAGAAGTGTCGTCTCCACAGAGCCAAACACATTCGTTCAAGTGTTAGTGGGGTTCAGCACTGCCAGCTGTTCCCCTGCTGTGGAGATGGCAAGTCTCCTGCTGCCTTCACCTGCCAAAATCCAGTAGGCCCCAGCCTGCTCCTCGCCTAATCCTGGGCTCCAACAGCGTCAGTTGGTGTTCAGAAGTGTCGTCTCCACAGAGCCAAACACATTCGTTCGAGTGTTAGTGGGTTTCAGCACTGCCAGCTGTTCCCCTGCTGTGGAGATGGCAAGTCTCCTGCTGCCTTCACCTGCCAAAATCCAGTAGGCCCCAGCCTGCTCCACACCTAGTCCTGGGCTCCAACAGCGTCAGTTGGTGTTCAGAAGTGTCGTCTCCACAGAGCCAAACACATTCGTTCAAGTGTTAGTGGGGTTCAGCACTGCCAGCTGTTCCCCTGCTGTGGAGATGGCAAGTCTCCTGCTGCCTTCACCTGCCAAAATCCAGTAGGCCCCAGCCTGCTCCACGCCTAATCCTGGGCTCCAACAGCGTCAGTTGGTGTTCAGAAGTGTCGTCTCCACAGAGCCAGACACATTCGTTCGAGTGTTAGTGGGTTTCAGCACTGCCAGCTGTTCCCCTGCTGTGGAGATGGCAAGTCTCCTGCTGCCTTCACCTGCCAAAATCCAGTAGGCCCCAGCCTGCTCCACGCCTAATCCTGGGCTCCAACAGCGTCAGTTGGTGTTCAGAAGTGTCGTCTCCACAGAGCCAAACACATTCGTTCAAGTGTTAGTGGGGTTCAGCAATGCCAGCTGTTCCCCTGCTGTGGAGATGGCAGTCTCTCCTGCTGTCTCCGCATTCCAAAGACTGTAGGCCTCTGCCTACACCCTCCTATTTCCTTGGCTTCAACACAGCCAGTTGTAGTTCGGAAGCGCCATCCACACGGAAAGAGATACTTGCTCCCGTGTCTCAGTGGGGTTCAGTAACGTCAGCTGATCCCCTGCTGTGTGGATGGCAGTCTCTCCTGCTGTCACCTCATTCAAAATACAGTAGGCCTCTGCCTACACCCTCCTATTTCCTTGGCTTCAACACAGCCAGTTGTAGTTCGGAAGCGCCATCCACACGGAAAGAGATACTTGCTCCCGTGTCTCAGTGGGGTTCAGTAACGTCAGCTGATCCCCTGCTGTGTGGATGGCAGTCTCTCCTGCTGTCACCTCATTCAAAATACAGTAGGCCTCTGCCTACACCCTCCAATTTCCTGGGCTTCAACACAGCCAGTTGTAGTTCGGAAGTGCCGTCCACACGGAAAGAGATACTTGCTCCCGTGTCTCAGTGGGGTTCAGTTACGTCAGCTGATCCCCTGCTGTGTGGATGGCAGTCTCTCCTGCTGTCACCTCATTCAAAATACAGTAGGCCTCTGCCTACACCCTCCAATTTCCTGGGCTTCAACACAGCCAGTTGTAGTTCGGAAGTGCCGTCCACACGGAAAGAGATACTTGCTCCCGTGTCTCAGTGGGGTTCAGTAACGTCAGCTGATCCCCTGCTGTGTGGATGGCAGTCTCTCCTGCTGTCACCTCATTCAAAATACAGTAGGCCTCTGCCTACACCCTCCAATTTCCTGGGCTTCAACACAGCCAGTTGTAGTTCGGAAGTGCCGTCCACACGGAAAGAGACACTTGCTCCCGTGTCTCAGTGGGGTTCAGTAACGTCAGCTGATCCCCTGCTGTGTGGATGGCAGTCTCTCCTGCTGTCACCTCATTCAAAATACAGTAGGCCTCTGCCTACACCCTCCTATTTCCTGGGCTTCAACACAGCCAGTTGTAGTTCGGAAGTGCCGTCCACACGGAAAGAGATACTTGCTCCCGTGTCTCAGTGGGGTTCAGTAACGTCAGCTGATCCCCTGCTGTGTGGATGGCAGTCTCTCCTGCTGTCACCTCATTCAAAATACAGTAGGCCTCTGCCTACACCCTCCAATTTCCTGGGCTTCAACACAGCCAGTTGTAGTTCGGAAGTGCCGTCCACACGGAAAGAGATACTTGCTCCCGTGTCTCAGTGGGGTTCAGTAACGTCAGCTGATCCCCTGCTGTGTGGATGGCAGTCTCTCCTGCTGTCACCTCATTCAAAATACAGTAGGCCTCTGCCTACACCCTCCTATTTCCTGGGCTTCAACACAGCCAGTTGTAGTTCGGAAGTGCCGTCCACACGGAAAGAGATACTTGCTCCCGTGTCTCAGTGGGGTTCAGTAACGTCAGCTGATCCCCTGCTGTGTGGATGGCAGTCTCTCCTGCTGTCACCTCATTCAAAATACAGTAGGCCTCTGCCTACACCCTCCTATTTCCTGGGCTTCAACACAGCCAGTTGTAGTTTGGAAGTGCCGTCCACACGGAAAGAGATACTTGCTCCCGTGTCTCAGTGGGGTTCAGTAACGTCAGCTGATCCCCTGCTGTGTGGATGGCAGTCTCTCCTGCTGTCACCTCATTCAAAATACAGTAGGCCTCTGCCTACACCCTCCAATTTCCTGGGCTTCAACACAGCCAGTTGTAGTTCGGAAGTGCCGTCCACACGGAAAGAGATACTTGCTCCCGTGTCTCAGTGGGGTTCAGTAACGTCAGCTGATCCCCTGCTGTGTGGATGGCAGTCTCTCCTGCTGTCACCTCATTCAAAATACAGTAGGCCTCTGCCTACACCCTCCTATTTCCTGGGCTTCAACACAGCCAGTTGTAGTTCGGAAGTGCCGTCCACACGGAAAGAGATACTTGCTCCCGTGTCTCAGTGGGGTTCAGTAACGTCAGCTGATCCCCTGCTGTGTGGATGGCAGTCTCTCCTGCTGTCACCTCATTCAAAATACAGTAGGCCTCTGCCTACACCCTCCAATTTCCTGGGCTTCAACACAGCCAGTTGTAGTTCGGAAGTGCCGTCCACACGGAAAGAGACACTTGCTCCCGTGTCTCAGTGGGGTTCAGTAACGTCAGCTGATCCCCTGCTGTGTAGATGGCAAAGTCTCCTGCTGCCTACACAGTCGTACCACTACTGATTTTTAACCGTGCTCCAATTAGGCCTGTGGCTCCACTGTCTCTCGTATTTCCCCTGTCCTCCAACCCTGCCAGTTACAGCTCCGAAGTGGCATCTGCACAATCCACACTTGTTCCTGTGTTACAGGTGTTCAGTCCGGTCAGTTAATCCCCTGATGTGTGTCCGGCAATGTCGCCTGCTCTGTCCACATTCCCATTATGGGAATGTGGACAGAGCAGGCGACATTGCCGGACACACATCAGGGGATTAACTGACCGGACTGAACACCTGTAACACAGGAACAAGTGTGGATTGTGCAGACGCCACTTCGGAGCTGTAACTGGCGGGGTTGGAGGACAGGGGAAATACGAAAATCAGTGAAGCCACAGGCCTAAGTGGAGCTTGGTTAAAATTAGTAGTCTACAACCGATCTTAAAATTTCTTCAATGCAGCCTCAGCCTGCTCCGTGCTTGTCCCTGGGCTTCAACACAGCCAGTTGTTGCTCGGAAGTGCTGTCTTCACAGAGTAAAACACTAGCTCCTGTGTTTGTGGGGTTCAGTAACGTCAGCTGTTCCCCTGCTGTTTTGATGGCAATCTGTCCTGCTGCCTCCCAATTGACAGCACATCAGGCCTCAGCCTGCTAAGTGCTTGTCCTGGGCTCCAACATCGCCAGTTGCTGCTCATAACTGACTTTGGCACGGGTACTCCCTCCTGCCCAGCTTGGTTCCAGCCCTGCCTGCTGTTTCCGGGAAGTGTTAATGTCAGTTTGCCACCCCAAGTTGCCATGTCGTGTTGCGGTTGGGTTAGCCGAGGCTAGGGTGCCAGCAGTTTAGGTGCTTCCTATGTGGACTGCGGGTTCTGGTAAGAAAGGCTTGTTCCATAGTGCCAGTAGGACAAGCACCCCCTGTAGGACTGTGTGATTCGGTAACTGCGGCCAGCTTGCGGCATGCCAACTTTGCTTTTCAGGGGTAACTTCTGATACCCCTCCGGGTTCCAGCACCGTCAGCTGGTTCTCGTCAGAGCCTTTGGCCTAGGTGCCTCCATCTCGGTATCCGAGTTCCGGCAACGTCTGCTGGTCCTTGGTAGTGCTTTGTAGCACAGGTACCTCCTGCTTAGTAACCGGGTTCCAGCACCGTCAGCTGGTCCTCGGTTGTGCCATTGGCTCTTATTCCTTCTGCTGCCCCTCCGGGTGCCAGCACTGTCAGCTGGTCCTCGCTATTTCCATTTGCTCTTGCAACTTATGCTACCCCTCCGGGTTCCAGCACCGTCAGCTGGTTCTCGTCAGAGCCTTTGGCCTAGGTGCCTCCATCTTGGTATCCGAGTTCCGGCAACGTCTGCTGGTCCTTGGTAGTGCTTTGTAGCACAGGTACCTCCTGCTTAGTAACCGGGTTCCAGCACCGTCAGCTGGTCCTCGGTTGTGCCATTGGCTCTTATTCCTTCTGCTGCCCCTCCGGGTGCCAGCACTGTCAGCTGGTCCTCGCTATTTACATTTGCTCTTGCAGCTTATGCTACCCCTCCGGGTTCCAGCACCGTCAGCTGGTTCTCGTCAGAGCCTTTGGCCTAGGTGCCTCCATCTCGGTATCCGAGTTCCGGCAACGTCTGCTGGTCCTTGGTAGTGCTTTGTAGCACAGGTACCTCCTGCTTAGTAACCGGGTTCCAGCACCGTCAGCTGGTCCTCGGTAGTGCCATTGGCTCTTGTTCCTTCTGCTGCCCCTCCGGGTGCCAGTACCGTCAGCTGGTTCAAGAGGACAAAGAACAGGAAGACAACCACCAAGATGCAGAACAACAAGAGAGAGAAGACAAAGAAGCATAAAAAAAAACAAAGCAGAAGAACATTAAGCATAAGACTAATACTCTGAGCAAATAATATTATCTTATTTATAAGCAGAAGAAGACTAAGCAGTGTATGGGGGTGAGTCCGTTCCTCCTCGTGGTGCCCCTGGAAAAGGCCTGCTGCTGCAGGCCAAACTGAACGCGGACAAATCCTGTTGTAAATCTTTTGTGACAGGCAGAACGGAAGGTGTAAACTTCTAACTTTTCTAGATAACAACTACAGGAATGCCTGACACAAACAAGAATATGATGAAGAAGAATAGGAAGAAGATGAAGAAGTTGAATATGTAGAATAATAATTGTTGAATAAGAAGAATATGAAGAATGTAAGAAAAGGAAGAAGAAGAAGAAGAATGTAAAAAAAGGAAGTAGAAGAATTTAAAAAAGGAAGAAGAAGAATGTAAAAAAAGGAATAAGAAGAAGAATGTAAAAAAAGGAAGAAGAAGAAGAATGTAAAAAAAGGAAGTAGAAGAATGTAAAAAAAGGAAGAAGAAGAAGAAGAATGTAAAAAAAGGAATAAGAAGAAGAAGAAGAAGAAGGTAAAAAAGGGAAGAAGAATAAGAAAGAAGAAGAAAGAAGAAGAAGACATACATGTCTGGCAAAATATAAATGAGGCTAACATAGTCAATGTCTTTGTAACTCCTAACGTCTTTAAAAAAAAAGTTTAATTCCTGCTATTCCTTTTGATTGGGCTAAAACTCTATGGCTTTAATGTCTCCTCCACCTCCCACAATACATTCTACATTATTCTTAGTTGTTTTTCTTCATGTAGAATTAACCTACAAGGAAAGAAAGGTTTTTTTTTAATTCCGATATTTTGGCCCCATTGACTTGCATTGGTTCCCGTATCGGAATCGGCGATACCGATATTTTTTTTTAAGATCGGCCGATCCATTCCGATCCGATATTTTCAAGTATCGGCTGGTATCGCTCAACTCTATCATTGACTTTAATCATGTTAATCATCATATTCTATTTTGCTCTTTAGTAGCCATCAAAAGTAATCTGGATTTGCACTAATTAGATTGTCCTCAATCTGGCATTAAAGGGTTGTTTCAAAAATGACAATGTGAACTTATAATAATACATATATATATTTATTCATTTGTGCCAATATAACTCATTGTTAAATATGCCCCATTTTCACCTATCATCCCTGAAAGGATGCCCCTCCATGTGCAGATCACCCTCTAGGTGCCATTTGATCTGTCCTGCTGTACACAGTTCTGCAACGCCACATGGGCAGTAAATGCAGTCTGTCCCAGCAGCCTTCCAGCATATCTCTCTATACTCCACCACTGATATACAATATATTCTACATTTATAATACGCACTCTTCTTCTGTGCAATGTATGGTTCAGTTCTGTAGTCTGTCAGCTTGATTTCATCTTGTGCTGTCTACATCAACATAACTGCATGTCGGTTTTTACATCACTGATCTGTTAGCTGGTTTACACCAGAGATCAAGAGTCCTGCCACTCTAATCTACGCTGCCTGCACAACACAGCTCTGCAGAGCTGACACATGCAGGACTCAACTGTGTTTCATGCTTGCGGCTACCAGGAGTGAAACTGCAAGTGCCACTTTGCTGATTCATATGGAAGAACATAATGCTCTGTTATATGATCACTTAGCAGCATGAATTAAACAAATCTCAACTATGCTTGTGACAGCTCTGCTGCACCTAGTTATTACATGCTCTGATGTCCAGGCAAAGCAGAAAAAAGTCAGCTGTGTGGATGTAGATAGTACAGACTAATGTACAGGACCACACATTGCACAGAAGAATGAGAGTGCATTCTAACTATAGATTCGCTTGATGATGTGCCAATGTGCCAATTTGGTATATGCAGCTATGCTGAGCACAGAAATGCATTACTGTGCTATAAGTCTGGTATATTTTACACATTGAGCAGTCTGTCAGCTTTCAGCATAGATCTGAGTCATCAATTCAGAGAAGTGTGACTAGTCAAGAGAACACAGGAGAGGGATTAAGGGGTCTGCAGCACTGAGAAGAAGCAAGGTGCTGCTGAGAAAGATTGTTTTACCAGTGTAAGAATCGGACATCCCATTCAGCTATGTAAAGCTAGAAGCACAGAGGGGCAGATGGAAATGAAAAAAGACACAGTGGCCTCTTTATATTAGGCTTGGTCTATGTATTAACGATAAGTAGGCATTTGTATTTTGTGAAAATAACCTTTTAATCTGGAAATCAGTTGTCATTATAAAGCACTCAACCCCTTATTTCACTTTTACCTTATGACAAGATATATTTAATAATCGCTTCCCTTTCTCATCTAAACAGGAGGTCTACATCATCTTGATTAAGATAATTTGGAAAAGGTCTAAATTATCACCACATATCTCCATTTTCTGCCTCAATTTCCGGCAGTTTTTAAAACAGGGGCATTGTAAAAGGATGGCCATATGCTGACTTGTGTATGACCTTGTCTGCTCCAGCTTTTTCTGCCAAATGATGACACACGTATAAAAAAGAGGACTTGTCAGAGGCCTTCTTATAGTTCAAACTGCAATAAATTTATTAGGTGTCCTACAATATTTGCAGCTGCAGCCCTGATGAGCAGTACTTGGGGACTGTAAGCATGTACTTATACATGCATTTCTAGGTCTAGAGGTCATTTTGATTCAAGGGATTTTCACACATTAAGTGAGCACTAGCTCAAAATTATTGATAGACAGGAAAACTGAAAAATATAGTCTTTTTAATATAGGCTTTTGAAGTAAGCACAACAGTCTCATCTGATCGAAGAGATCCATTTAATATATGAAGTTTGAATTGTGAAATCTAGTGACAAATCCCACTTTCAACAGCTTTTGACTTTTAAAAAAATTATGAGAGCAAAAATATGTGTATTAGGTTATGTGCTTCTACTGCATATGCAATAGACCCTTTACATAACATTATTGATCTTTGAGATTGGTATGGCTACACTCTATACTTTAAGGCCCAGTGGTATAACTTGAATCTTATGGGCGTTAGTGCAAAATTGGAACATGGGCACCCGTCAGCATGTTGGTCAGATGTAATATTGTCCTTCACCTGGCCCCTATCTTTCCATAATCTCCTCCAAATTGCCCTTTAGCCTTTAATAATGTTCCAGGTCCTGGCCCCCATCCTGTAATAATGTCCCCATCCTGGCCCTTTCATGTTTTAATAGCCACCATCCTTTGTTAATGTCTGCCATCCAGGCCCTCACCTTAATGTTCCTTGTCCTGGCCCTTTTCTGTAATAATGTCCCCCATCTTGTAATAATGTCCTCCATCATGGCCCCCATGCTATAATATTATGCCCCATCCTGTAATAATGTCCTCTGACCTTGCCCCTTCCTGAAATAATGTCCTCATCCTGTATTAATGGCCTGACTCATATACTGTAATATTGCTCTACATCTTTTCTCCATCCTGCAATAATGTCCCCCATCCTGTAACAATGTCCCTCAATCCTTACTCCCTTCCTGTAATAATGTCGTTCAATCCTGACTCCCTTCCTGTAATAATGTCCTTCATCCTGTAATAATGTCCCACATCATATATTGATGTGCCTGGCCTGGCCCATATCCAGCAATAATGTTCCCCATTTTTCTCCATGCTGTAATAATGTCCCGCATCCTGCAATAATACCCAGATCCAGCAATAATATCCCCCATCCGGTAATAATGTCCCTCAATTCTGTCTCCCTTCCTTTAATAATGTCCTCTGTCCTGGCACTTTCTTGTAATATTGGCCTACATCCTGTAATAATATAATTCTGGCCCTTTCCTCTAACAATAACCTCTTTCTTGGCCCCTTTCTGTAATAATGGTTCCTTCCTGTAATTATATCCCTTATTCTGGCCCCTTCCCTTCCAGATGAATTACACCCCAGAGTACTGAAGGAGATAGCAGAAGAAATTTTTGAACCCCTCTCCATAATCTTTGAAAATTCTTGGAGAACAGGAAAAGTCCCAGAAGACTGGAGAAGAGCAAATGTTGTTCCTATCTTCAAAAAGGGGAAGAAGGTGGACCCAGGCAACTATAGGCCGGTGAGTCTGACTTCTATACCAGGAAAGATCTTTGAACAAATTATTAAACAACATGTATGTCAGTACCTGGATAAGAATGAAGTGATTAAACAGAGTCAGCATGGGTTTGTAACTAATAAGTCATGTCAGACTAACTTAATTTCCTTCTATGATGGAATCACTGATTGGGTGGATCAAGGAAATGCTGTAGATATAGTATATCTTGACTTCAGCAAAGCATTTGACAAAGTCTCTCATACAATCCTTATTGAAAAAATGACTAAGTATGGAATGGACAAGGCAACTGTTAGGTGGATTCATAACTGGCTTAGTGATCGGACCCAAAGAGTGGTCGTAAATGGCTGCACATCCAGCTGGAAGAATGTCTCAAGTGGGGTACCACAGGGCTCTGTCCTGGGCCCTGTATTGTTCAGCATCTTTATCAACGATTTAGATGAAGGAATTGAGGGTAAACTGATTAAATTTGCTGATGACACAAAGCTAGGAGGGATAGCTAATACTAGAGAAGAGAGAGAGAGGATTCAAAAAGATATAAATAAACTGGAGAAGTGGGCAGCAACTAACAGAATGGTTTTTAACAGGGAGAAATGCAAAGTACTACATCTGGGCAATAAAAATGAAAAAAGCATATACAGAATGGGAGGAATAGGGCTAAGTGACAGCACATGTGAAAAAGACTTGGGTATACTAATAGATCACAGACTGAATATGAGTCAACAGTGTGATGCAGCAGCAAAAAAGGCAAATGCAATTCTAGGATGCATTAACAGAAGCATACAGTCTAGATCACGTGAAGTCATTATTTCCCTCTACTCCTCTTTGGTCAGACCTCATCTGGAATATTGTGTCCAGTTTTGGGCACCACATTTTAAAAAAGACATCAACAAACTGGAGCAAGTTCAGAAAAGAGCGACCAGAATGGTGACGGGTCTGCAAACCCTGTCTCATGAGGAAAGGTTGCAGGATTTGGGAATGTTTAGTTTGCAAAAGAGAAGACTGAGAGGAGACTTAATAGCTGTCTATAAATATCTAAAGGGCTGTCACATTGTAGAAGGATCAACTTTATTCTCATTTGCACAAGGAAAGACTAGAAGCAATGGGATGAAACTGAATGGGAGGAGACACAGATTAGATATTAGAAAAAACTTTTTGACAGTTAGAGTGATCAATGAGTGGAACAGGCTGCCACGAGAGGTGGTGAGTTCTCCTTCAATGGAAGTCTTCAAACAGAGGCTGGACAGACATCTGACTGGGATGATTTAGCGAATCCTGCTTTGAGCAGGGGGTTGGACCAGATGGCCCAGGAGGTCCCTTCCAACTCTACGATTCTATGATTCTATGATTCCTGAAGCAATGGAACACAATCCCATTCTGCAACAATGTCTCCCTTCCTAGCCCCTTCCTGTAATAAAATCCCCATCCTACAATAATGTTCCCCTTCCTGGCCCCTTCCTGTAATAATGTTTGCCATCATAGCCCCTTTCTGTAGTATTGTCTCAGAACCTGTACCCTTCCTGTAATAATATCCTATTCCTGGCTCTTTCAAGAACAATATCCCCTCTCCTGGCCCCCATCCTATAATAATATCCTCTGTCTTGGCCCTTACTGTAATGCCTCTCATCCTAGCATCTTCTTGTAACAATGTTCCCTGACCTGGCCCTTTCCTGTAATAATGTTTTCCATCCTTTTCTACTTTCTTTAATAATGTCTCCCCATCCTAACCCCTTCCTATAATAATGCCCTTATCCTGGTGCTCTACTGCAACAAATCTGTTATTTTCACAAATAAAACACATACCCATTGTATTCTATGGAACAGTTCACAAGTCTGTCATGGAGGCATATAAGTTTTTGATCGGAGCATTGATTACCCATAGAAATCTAGGGGAGCATAAAAATCAAGGACAAAACACAGGTGGCATCTGTGTGCTCATTTATTATATTGCATTACCTAAATGTATTACTGTACCATGTTGAATCATAAATTATTAACATGTCCTTAACCTTAAACATTGAATCATCTCACCATGTAAACATTTTCATAACAACCTCTATCTTCCATCATATACTCTTAACCCCTTCGCCCTAAACCTGTTTTCATTTTCCTGACCAGGCCAATTTTTCAAATTCTGACCAGTGTCACTTTATGAGCAAATAACTTAGGAAAGCTTCAATGGATTGCAGTGATTCTGAGACTGTTTTTTCGTAACATATCGTACTCCAGGATAATGGTAAATTTAGAATGATATTTTTTGTGTTTATTTGTGAAAATATTGGAAATTTTGCAAACATTTAGAATATTTTGCAATCTTGACACCATTGGTTTTACCATACCGTGTACTGGAAAATGGCAAAAAAAAGTGCGGTGAAATTGCAAAACAAATGCAATTCCACAACTGTTTTTTATATTTTTTTTGTACTATGTTCACCAAATGCTAAAACTGACCTGCCATTATGATTTTCCAGGTCATTATGACTTCGTACATACCAAACATATATAGGTTGTTTTTTATTTAAAAGGTGAAAAAAAATCCAAAGTTTGTTAAAAAAAAAGATTGCGTTTTTTTTAGAGACACGTAGTGTTCTGCCTTCTTCCACGTATGACGCTGTGTGGATTCCAGCATACGGCTTAACCTTTCATCCACTCCCAGAAACAAGACTGTATAGGTGCTTAAGTCTATTATTTATTGGGATGATATGGACAATGATGGGAGATGATAACAGATGGTATAGTAGAACACAGTAGTAGATGAGATCAGGAGTTGTTGTACAAAGTGTGGATGATTCAGGTGAAAACTACAAAAGACAGATAATACAGCATGTCAGTACTAGTAGACAGTATACAATACACGAATACTGGCAGATAATAGCAATGCAGGGTATTATCACAACAGTAGCAATGATACAGGATGCTGTTATCATGCATTATATAAGAGCTGAACAATATAACATACACAGCAGCAAAGGAGAAAGAAATATCTAACACAACTAGTGGCTGCCAGCTTTGCACTCACTGAACAGAGGATGCATAACTAGAGAATGCTTATAACAAACATGCAGATAAATAACATCACAGGAGCTAAGCATGCATTGCAAACATCATGGAGGGCTGCATTATGGCTACTAACACTTATGCATAACTCATAATTGCATTATCTTACCAGAATCTGCTTGTAAAAGCAATGGTTTTGCAAAGAGCTGAGCTGAGCAGGTGTCAGCCACCTCGGAGATGGCTAGAGAATGGTTACATGTTGTTGACCAAGGCAAGAAGAAGGGGGTGGTTCAGAACAGATAACCATTCGGAGAACAGAAAATTCCAACACATGAATAAAAAGGAGAAGGGCAACTTATGACACCTACTGGCTACAGCTGAAACAGCACCCAAAAAATATCTAGCTGTACAGAATGGGCAGAACACTCCCTGCTTGGCATCAACGGATGCCACTATTTGGCTCTTTTGGGGATAATAACAATACAAGTTCAGTAACTGGCCTGAGGAACAGTTTGTTCTCCCCAAGTTTGCTCACTTTGACCTCTACCTTGCGCACTTTCCCTTCCTTGCTGGGAAGAGGCTTGGTGACTAGGCCGAGTGGCCACTCATCACGATGTGACTGAGTGTCTTTGACAAGTACCACATCGCCTGGTTGGATGTTTGGGCCGTCTTTGTGCCACTTTGTCCTGGTTTGTAGAGTGGAGAGATATGGTTTCTTCCATCTGTCCCAGAAGACATTGGACACGCTTTGCACATGCCTCCACTGGCATCTGAAGAGATCTTTATAGTTGAATTATCCAAGTGAAGCTCCCGATACACAAGTTTTCAGCATGAGTAGCATTGCTGGAGTAAGGACAGTTGGGACTCCGGAATCGCTGGAGAGTGCTGACAGTGGTCTGGCATTCATGATAGCTGATACTCAGTCAATAATGTAGTTAAATTCTCAAGTGTGAGTCTGGTGTTTGTTTGCAAGAAGATAGAGTCCAGTATCTTGTGTGCTATAATTATCATTCTCTCCCAGGAACCTCCCATGTGCAAAGAGTGTGGCGGATTGAAAGTCCAGGTGCATCCTTGCTCACCTAGGTTCCTTTCAACATTAGCGATGTCCAACTTGGAAGGGATCTGGAGTTCTCTTGCCGCTCCAATGAAATTTGTACCTCTGTCGGAGCGAATATGCTTCGCAGGGCCTCTGCTTGTGGTGAAGCGTCGAAAAGCATTTATGAAACTTGAAGTGTCCATAGACTCGATTACTTCAATATGAACAGCTCTGATGGACAGACAAGTGAATAGAACTGCCCAATACTTTGCCTCAGTATTGGATTTCCTAGTACGTCGAGTAGCCACGGACCAAGGACTGAATACGTCTAGTCTAACATTGGTGAAGGGGGTTCGGTACTGAGTCTGTCGGATGGAAGATTGGCCATCTTTGCATTTTGGAATGAGCCACAGAGTTTGCGACACATAACACAGTTGAAGGTGAGATTGCTCATGCTTCTCTTTGCGCTGACTATCCACAGACCAGACGCCCGCAGATTCCCTTCAGTGAACAAAAAACGGCTTTGGTGTCTCACTAACATAGTAACATAGTGACATAGTTTTGAAGGCTGAAGGAAGACCTTATGTCCATCTAGTTCAGCCTATTTTTAGTGCAGCTGTTCTGCATTGTTGATCCTGGGGAAGGCAAAAAACCCACAGAGTAGAAGCCAATTTTCTCCATTGGGAAAAAAATTCCTTCCCCTAAGTCATGATAATGCTGAATGAGCAGAGTTGTGAGGTGATGACGTCCAGAAATTATTACCGAGTGTTTCTCTGAAACTTCTACCTCGGCTCTTGAAGGCGGCCACCTACTCTCAGCAGCCCGTCTTGGTCAACAATTGGATCGAGCTTCTTTAGCATGCTGTCACCAGGAAAAGGTTGTCCCTTGTTGAGGTTGTCTTTGACTATTTGTGTATCCATGATGTCCAGGAACATCCTATCTTCTATGGACATCGCTAACTTGTGGTCCTCCTTTGTCCTGAGGAAGACTGTACACCCCATGTGGTCTTGTTCACCTTCACAGGCATGGTCTTCATTGGTAGGTGCTGAGAAAGGGCAAGGTAGTGGAGTGTTGTCTGGCAATTCCTTTACCAGCAGACTATTGTGACATGGCCAGAAGAGAGATGGACGTCCATTTTCTAGTGTGCTGGTAAGCATACTGTTGAGTGAGGCCTGCTTGTGTGCTCTTCCTAGACAGACGTCTTGTCACGGTCAAGTGTGTCTGGACGCAGCGAGTAACGCAAGGCGAACCCATATAACACACGTGACCCTGGATACACCGCCTCCAGTTGGGCGAATTTAAATAATAAAGGGGAACCTGGGTAACATTAACAATGGTGGGCCCTGAGATAGGGAATAGGGATGTGGAGACCTCCTGCACTCCCCTGAGCCAGAGTCCCTGCACTCCTAATGTTCCCTATGCCGGTTCCACACCGGGCGACGCACAGGAACCTTAAAACCCTGACTCACCCTGACCCTAAACCCTCACTAGGGAATTGGTCGGTGCGGAAACTAATCCCACCACTGCACTAAACACACACAAGGGAAAATGACAATACAGGGGGAACACCACTTAGCTTTGCTCTGTTGCGTACGCTCCTAGCAACAGAGCCCACCACCTGCGTGCATCTTCTCCTCCACCCGGATCGATCACCATAACCAGATCCATCACCATAGTGCAGCTTTGGAGCAGAGTCCACCACCAGTTGCAGCTGCCCAGTAAACAGATTCCCAAAGATGAGTCCAGCTTCTGCCAAAAAGTCCAGCATGCTTGAGTCCAGTTTTCAGCAACCAAGTCCAGCATGGTGAGTGCAACACTCACCATCGTCGCCACTCCACCAAGCCATGCAAGCACCTCCTGCTGACACCATAAACTGCGACTCCACCACGCCATGCCAGCCCTCCATGCAGACTCCATAGCTGACTCAACCCCTCTGGCATGGCTGCCCAGGACTCTCATTCAGCTCCTTCCCAGGCTTCCTTGAGTATGACTAACTCACAATATCACCAACAGTGATTGAACACACCTGACTCTTTTATAGAGCCTCACACCTGATTTATAATTACGTGCACATTAAACCAAAGAAACTAAAGGGCACTACCGCTCACCACCACCGGGGCAACTTAGAATGAACGACACCACGTGTAATAATTCTAATGGCCACCGGGGCAATCAACCCACTTTGGCACCAAGCAAAAGGAAAAAAAGTTCACTTTGTCCATTTACTTGTCAGATCCACCTTGGATTATGACACGTCTCCTATGATGACCCATCCAAGGTCGAGCCTCTGTGCATATGGAGCGCTCCAGGAGCCGTTTATACATTCTCTAGTTTTGTGGACTCGTAGTATATCTCTTCCCATGAGTAGAGCTATTGGGGTTCCTAGATCCATCTTAGGTATCAGGTGGGCTATACGCTTCAGAAGGGGGTGATGTGTTGCCACCTCCTGTGAAGGTATCTCTGACCTGTTGTCAGGAATCTAGTTGCACTCCAGTATGGTCGGTAGCGATAGGTGGGTTTGGCCATCTATGGACTCCACCTTGTAACCGCTTGCTTTTCTCCCTGCCGTCTCAACGGTACCTGAACACGTCCTCAGGGTGTAGGGAGAACCAGGGCCTAAAATGCTGAAGTTGTCAAAGAAGATGGACCTGGCTGGAGACCTGTTACTTTGGTCATCCAGGATTGCATATATCTTGAAGGCTTTGTCTTTGTGGCCTGCCTGCAGGATAGATTCGTACAAGGCAGATTTTTGAACAGGACCTTCCTCCTGTGAGTCCCCTACAGATCTCCGTACATTTAGAGCTGACCTCAGGGGTGTCTTCGTCAGTGTCTTTCTGCTTCCCATTGTGCTCCTCTGCTTGCAACAACACTCGTGGAGGTGATCCAGGGTGCAAGGCAGTATTGTGATCCGTGCTGCTGCATTCTGCAAATTTCACGCTAGCTTCACAGTTCGTGGTGAAGTGAGAGGTTGTGGCACAACATTTGAAGCAGATTTTCTCCTTGAGGAAACCTTTGTGATCCTCTAAAGACTTCTCCCTGAAGGCTCTGCATTTTAGTAGAGGATGTGGTTTCTTGTGTAGAGGACAATATTTACTGACATCTTGAGACTTGCTCTCGTCTGGAGGGGGTTTATTCACCTTGTGAGGAGGACCTGTGGAATCAATGTTAGTTTTGTCGACTGCCACGGGTGTCTTACCGGGTTTGACACAAGGGGCAGTGGAATATGACATAGTAAAGTCAAAACTAGGGTAATTTCTAATCCTAGATTGTTTGGTGACAAAATCACCAAATATAGTGAAAGGAGGGAATGATACATTATGATTTTGCTTATACTGCAAACCACATGTAATCCACTATTCTTATAGGTTGTAAGTAAGTTTCTGTACTACCGGATTGACACCCTTAGCGGTGTCTAAGAATGCCAATCCGGGCAAGTCTCCTTCCTGCTGGGCAACCTGTAACTCAGTTAATAAATCTCTCAGTTCTCTGAGCTTTAGATAACCTTTAGGTCCTATCTTAGGAAAATCATCAATTCTTTTATATAAAGCATTCTCTATGACTTCTACTGTCCCATAGCATTCATCAAGTCTTTCCCACATTTTATGTAGGGCTGTGCGAGGATGCTTTACATTAATGTCTCTCAGTCTTTTGGCATGCTCGACTGACTCACTTCCGAGCCACTTTGCCAGGAGATCTAACTCCTCACTACAAGAAAGGTCCAGACCATGAATGGCGTTCCGGAACGAGGCTCGCCATGATCGATAGTTCTCAGGTTTATCAGTGAACTTTACATGTCCCTTTGTAACCAGTTCTCGGTGGGCAAGGAACTTTGCAAGGTCCATGGTGGCTCGGTCAGTGTTGGCATGAGCCGGTGTATTATAGTCATGTCTAGTGTGTGGTGTATCACCATACCTGTAAGACGCTTCTGACTCCAGAGAGTCTGTGCGGTAGCTTCTCGGTGAAGATGTCTCTTTAAGGCAGGATGGGAGCTGTACCTTCTTCTCAGTGGAACGGTAGCTGTGGTCGACATCTCTGTGCTGAACGTCTCCTCGCCTACAGTAAAGCTCGGAGTTGGATCGCTGGCAATCGGCATGGGCTGATCGATATGAAGATTCAGGGCTGTCATCCACGCCAGTATGTTGACGGATATACTCTGTGACGCACTGTGCTGGATCTTGCTGCTCTAGATCTTGTCCAAGAATGCTGCTGTGTCTCTCATAATCAGGATCTTTCATAGCTTCCAAATACTCTGCTTTAGCTATTGCAGCTGCTGTCTCTTTGTCTGCCGCAAGTCTTTCTAGAGACGCGCACACTCTCCTCATCTTGCACTGCCTGCAAATGTGCAGCTTTTGCTTCTCCCTCTGCCTGCAAATGTGTTGTTTCTGCATGCAGGCATGCAGTTTTGGCCTCTCTCTCTGCCTGCAGACATGCAGATTTGGTCTCTCTCCCTGCCTGCAGACGTGCGGCTTCGGTCTCTCTGCCTGCAGACGTGCGGTTTCCGCATCTTGCTCTGCCTGCAGATGTACCCTTGCTGCTTCGTGCTCTGCTTGTCTCAGCTTTAAAAACACATGTGACATGCACAAATGTGAACAAGTCAGTCGGACAGTGTTCACACCACCCACTGACTAAAACACAAAAAGAAAATACAGAATGACAAATGTGCAAAAATACTCTGCAGTAAAATATATGACAGTAGTCAGCAAGTGCTGGTAAAAAGATGATAACAAATACAGGGTATTTAGTCGATACGTTTTTTGCAAAAAATGAATACCAAGCCACTCCACCTCGTCACGGTAACCCTTAACGGAGCAGAAAAAAACCTATCGACTAAATACCCTGTATTTGTTATCATCTTTTTACCAGCACTTGCTGACTACTGTCATATATTTTACTGCAGAGTATTTTTGCACATTTGTTATTCTGTGTTTTCTTTTTGTCTCAGCTTTAGATGCATCTCTTGTTCTGCAAAGGAGGATCTTGCTTTGGCCGCTTCGGCGTGAGCGACAGCAGCTAGCTCTGCTAATGATGATCTGCTGGAGCTTGCTCGTGACCTCGTTTTGAGTGAGGATGTGCTTTTTTGAGACATTGCGCGCTTAGCTGAGTACTGCTGAGTGTATTGGAGGGAAACAATCTGTGTATGGCGGGCTTCCGTATGGTGGAAAAGATGTAGCACTTCTTGGCAGGCTGCAGTAGCGTTCTTCCGCTGTATGGCGGCTGCTGTGATACCCGTATGCGGAGCAGTGTGGGTGTTAGCGGTCCTGTACAGTCTATGCAATCACCCCGTGTGACCTGTGGTCCTTTACTGAGCTCTGGGCTCTTATTCCCTGCAGCTGTAAGGCGGCTGCTGTAGTACCCATATGCGGAGCAGTTTGGGTGGTAGCGGTGCCGTATAGCCTGGGTAACCACCGCCTGCAACCGGCGGTTCTGTTTTTACTGAGCCCTGTGCTCTTGTCTCTGCGGCTGTGTGGTGGCTGCTGTAGTACCTGTATGTGGAGCAGTTTGGGTGGTAGCGGTGCCGTATAGCGTGGGTAACTACCACGTGCGACCAGCGGTTCTGTTTCTACTGTTCTGCCTTCTTCCACGTATGACGCTGTGTGGATTCCAGCATACGGCTTAACCTTTTATCCACTCCCAGAAACAAGCCTGTATGGGTGCTTAAGTCTTTTATTTATTGGGATGATCTGGACAACGATGGGAGATGATAACAGATGGTATAGTAGAACACAGTAGTAGATGAGATCAGGAGTTGTTGTACAAAGTGTGGATGTGTAGTACTCACAGGTACGGGGGATGCAGTGACGAGGCATGAGACGGTTTGGGTTTTAAGGTGTAACTTTTATATCTATAGATGCCTTTGGGGCTGTCTTGAGCAACCAAGAAACAAGCTAACAATAATTGTCCACGCAGGGACCAATCACAAGAATACACTGATAATGCGAACACGACTAACCCGGCAAAGGCCGGTCACAATAGGGCCGCGGTATGGCCGACTGCAGGTCCTTAGTTCCAATGTGTCACTTATCTTTCTGATGTCCGGCGGAGTGCTGTTCGGTGATGCTCTGGTGTTGCAGCTGCTGGGTCCAGCCGGCGAGGATCGCCCAACCGGCGAGGATCTGGTGAAGTTTTCAGGCGTTCCTACACCCAGGCGAGGTGGGGGCTCAACAGGCCCTAGGCGAGTCTTTTGGTGGAGAAACCCCCCGTGAGGGCAGCGGGGTTCCGCCTGCTAGCGGGATGAAGGAGGCTGCAGTCCCTGGGCAGGGGCGAGCCGCAGTTATGCGGAGTGGCGGCTGGTAGGCCGTGGCTCACAGCCTGGGGCTGTGCGGAGAGTCCCACTGAGGGCAAGGGGCAGGCTCCAGCTGCGGGCAGCAACGGATAGGCAGCAGCCGCGGGCTAGAGTGGAGTGGCAACGGCTGCGGGCAGCAGCGGGCAGGCCGCAACTGCGGGCTGGAGTCGGGAGGCAGCCGCAGGCAGCAGCATAAAGGCCGCATGCGCGGGGTGGAGTCGGGCGGCGGCTGCCACGGGCGGGAGTGGACAGGCCGCACCTGCGGGGTGGAGTCAGGCATTGTCTCTCTGTTGGATGGCTCGGTGTCATCTCGTTGCAGTCCACCGTGAGTCTTCCTGCAGTTTCTCTGGTCGCTGCTCTCCCCGCTCTGCTCTGGCTCTGGCTTTTGCTCTGGCTCTCTGGCACTTCTTGGCTTCCTTCCTCCTCCTCTCCCGTTCTGTTGACTCACTCCTCCTTGCGTACTCAGTCCTTTTTATAGTGGCTCCTCTCCCAACCTCTCTGGAACTCTCTATGTCCCGTCCTCTAATTCTGTCCCCCGGAAACAGACTCCCTAGGAACCTTGGTGACAGCCCCCTTGGTTCCGGCCTGGGCGCACAGCGGGGACGGCTCCTCCTACAGATGATTCAGGTAAAAACTACAAAAGACAGATAATGCAGCATGTCAGTACTAGTAGACAGTATACAATACAGAAACACTGGCAGGTAATAACAATGCAGGGTATTATCACAACAGTAGCAATGATACATTATGCTGTTATCATGCATTATATAAGAGCTGAGCAATATAACATACACAGCAGCAAAGGAGAAAGAAATATCTAACACAACTCGTGGCTGCCAGCTTTACACTCACTGAACAGAGGATGCATAACTAGAGAATGCTTATAACAAGTAAGCAGTGAAATAACATCGCAGGAGCTGAGCATGCATTGCAAACATCTTGGAGGGCTGCATTATGGCTACTAACACTTATGCATAACTCATAATTGCATTATCTTACCAGAATCCACTTGTTACAGCAATGATTTTGCAAAGAGCTGAGCTGAGCAGGTGTCAGCCACTCTGGAGACGGCTGGAGAATGGTTACATGTTGTTGACCAAGGCAAGAAGATGGGGGCGGTTAAGAACAGTTAACCATTCGGAGAACAGAAAATTCCAACACATGAATAAAAAGGAGAAGGGCAACTTATGACACCTACTGGCTACAGCTGGAACAGCACCCAAAAATATCTAGCTGTACAGAATGAGCAGAACACGTAGCGTCTCCATTTTTCGTGATCTGGGGCTAGCTGAGGGCTTATTTTTTTGCGAGTCGAGCTGATATTTTTATTGATAACATTTTGGTGTGGATACGATCTATTCATCGACCATTACTGCATTTTAATGCAATGTTGCGGCGACCAAAAAAAGTGATTATGACGTTTTTACTTTTTTTTTCTCCAAGTCGTTTACCAATTGAATTAATTATTTTTATATATTAATAAATCGGGCCATTCTGAACTCAGCGGTACCAAATATGTGTATCTTTTTTCTTTTTTATTGTTTTATTTTGAATGGGGTGAATGGGGGTGAACTTTTATATTTTTTTAGTTTTTGTCTCCATGGGAGACTAGAAACTGCGATAATCTGATCGCCTCTGTTACATACAGGTGATGATCAGATCGTCTGTGTGTAGCAGAAATGCTCACTTGACTTGCGCAGCACATGTACAGTGCATGTTGTGAAGGGATTAAGAGGCCTATGTGACACCATTCAAAAATATTACACCCCTCAAAGTGACCAAAACATTCAATAAGTTTATTAACCCTTTAGGCGCTTCACAGAAATTAAACACAGGTGGAAGGAAAAAATTAAAATGTAACTTTTTCCAACAAAAATATTTTATCCTCAAATTTTGCAATTTCACAAGGGTAACCAGAGAAAATGCAGCATAAAATTTGTTGTGCAATTTCTCATGCATACGCGGACACCCCATATGTGGTGGAAAACTACTGTTTGGGCGCATGGCAGTGCTTGGAAGGGAAGCTGTTCCATTTGACATTTGGAGAGCAAAATTGACTGGAATTGATGGCAAACGTGATGTTGCATTTGGAGAGTCACTGATGTGCCTAAACAGAGAACCCTCCACAAGTTACCTCATTTTTTAAACTAGATCCCTCAAGTGATTTTATAACATTAAGCTGTGAAAATATGAAATCACATTGCCACTAAAAAATGTTGTTTAAGCCACAGTTTTTTTTTATTTTCACAAGGGTAACAGGAGAAAATGGACCCCACAATTTGTTGTTTAATTTCTCCTCAGTATGCAGATACCCCATAAGTGGAGAGAAACTACTGCTTGGATACACTGCTGAGTTCCAAAAGGAAGGAATGACATTTTGAAATGCAGACTTTGATGGGATTGTCTGCAGGCTCTATGCTGCTTTTTGAGATCCCCTGATGTGCCTAAACAAGGGAAACCCACACAAGTGACCTCATATTTAGAAACTACAATCCTCAAAGAATTATCTAGAGACAGAGTTATAGAAATGATATCAATTATGGATGAGCGAACATACTCAGTGATACTTGGTTATAACTCAAGAGTTTTACGCTGCTCTGATGTGCTCGTTACTCAGCCAGTAATGGACGATGTTCGATGTAATACTTGAATCCTTGCATGTGGGGATTGCCTGTGTGTCACTGTAATGTTGTAGCCATCTTAGTTGTGGCATTACTGTGATTGGCTGACCATGTGACATCATTAGAGGTTGCTAAAGGGCATTGACACCATTGCAGAGCTCTGTGAGAGTGCTTGTCAAGGCCTATGTGCACAGTATAATGAATCAGATGCCTGTAGTGTTGATACTAGTGTTAAATCTGAGCCATCATACTATCAGCCCTTATAAGGGCTAATCATTTACAGAACATACAATCTGTATTTAGCCTAAGGAGGAAGCGAGAGTCACAGTAGCAGGAAGAGTGACAGAATCCAGTCCGTAGACAGCGATTAGGCCTGTGCATTCCGTTGCAAAAAAAACTGCAGCTATAAATTTGCCGAGTGATGGAAACATTGCATGTGTTTTGATTCATCAAATTTGAGGTCCTTTTTTCTGTTACATAACTCACCCAAAAATTGTTGATACATTTTCCTGTGCAATATTTCTCAGCCATACACTACTAAGTAGTGTGGAGTAAATTTCTGTGATCTCTAAAAGTGAACACAAGCTTTTAAAAATGTTGTAGGCCTCCATTTCTCCAACATACAGTGTTTCATGGTCTGTAAACATGTCTATGATTTGTAAAACTGCAAAAAAAGGTTTTAAAAATGTTGTAGGCCTTCATTTCTCAGACATACAGTGTTATTTTGTCTGTAAAAATTTCTGCAATATCTGAAAGTGAACAAGAGCTTTTAAAAAATTTTGTGGGCCTCCATTTCTCAGATATACAGCGTTATGTGGTCTATGAACATTTCTATGATCTGTAAAACTGCAAAAAAGTTTTTATAAATGTTGTAAGACTCCATTTCTCAGACATACAGTGTTATAAGGTCTGTTCACATTTCTGTGATTTGCAAAACTGCAAAAAAAGGTTTTAAAAATTTTGTAAGGCTTCGTTTGTCAGACATACAGTATTACGTGGCCTGTGAACATTTCTGTGATCTGCAAAAGTATTAGAAAGCTTTTAAAAAATTTTGTAGGCTTCTTTTTCTCAGGCATGCAGTGCTATGTGGTCTGTGAACATTTCTGTGATCTCTAAAACTGAGAAAAAGCATTGAAACTTTTTTTTTTATTTGTCATCTATACATGTTTGCATTGTTTCTGTTATATTACAGTAGTAGAGTAAACTCACAAAAAATGCTTTGATTGCTGTAGGTGACCAATTTTTTTCTTTTACTAAAAATAAACTTGGTTTCAAGAGATCTAGCAGTTACAAAATACACAAGGCGTGCATTAAGGGATGGAGAAGTAGAATTGCTGATGATGGTGCACGCAGATGCCGAGAACGTGGGGCAAGTGTGCTACACTTGTTGTGGGAGTGCATGACACATAGGTTCCTGTCTGGCTTTGCAGGGATGCAAGGTAAACCACTCCTGAAGCCACAGCAGTGCAAACAGGTGGTCGGTTGGATAGCAGATCACTGGCTCAGTGGTTAGCACTGCAGCCTTGCAAGCACTGGGGTCCTGATTTCAAATCCCACCAAGGACAACATCTGCAAGGAGTTTGTATGTTCTCCCTGTGTTTGTGTGGGTTTCCTCCAGGTACTCCGGTTTTCCTCCCACATTCAAAAGACATACTGATAGGGAATTTAGATTGTGAGCCCCATTGAGGACAGTGCCAATAATGTCTGTAAAGTGCTTTGGAATTAATAGCGCTATATAAATGAGTAAAATAAATAAATAAATAACGCTTCCAGCATGCTTGGCAGCACTACCCAGGCTTCTACACGGTCTAGTCTCACCAGTCAACAGTCTGGATTACTTAATCCTCACCCTGATCCTCCTTCCTCTAACCATGTTGAGAATCACGAGACTAATGATCCCCCGCTAGTATAATTCAAGGAGGTCTTTAAAGCATCACTTCTTGATTATAGCCCCTTACCCTGCTTATTTCCGAGAGGACAAATGGAAAAACTGAAAAAGACCCTCCTACTATCTACAACACATTTATTTTACTACCATAAAAAGGCAGGGCTAAAGAGTTTAACCCCTTCATGACTGGAGGTATATTCATTTTTACATTTTCATTTTTTGCTCTCTTTCTTCCCAGAGCCTAAAACGTAATTCTGGCATTTTTAATTTTTTTCTCGTTACACCGTTTACCGATTGGGTTAAATCTTTTTTTATACTGATAGATCGGGCGATTCTGAAGGTGGCGATACCAAATATGTGTATGTTTGATTTTTTTATTGTTTTATTTTGAATGGGGCAAAAGGTGGGTGATTTGAACTTTTATATTTTTTTATTTTTTTAATATTTTTTTAATTTTTCTTTACTTTTTTCATGCTTCAATAGTCTTCATGGGAGACTAGAAGCTGCAGTTGTCTGAGCGGCTCTGCTACACACAGGCAACGATCAGATTGCCTGTATGTAGCAGAAATGCTCACTTGCTAGCAATCTGGCGATGACAACCTTAGAGGTCTGCTGGAGACTTCTGGTTGTCATTCCAATCCATTGGTGACCCGCAGTCATGTGATGGGTCACCAATGGATGGGATTTCCGGTAGCACTTACCGGAAGCGTGAGTTAAATGCGGCTGTCAGAGATTTACACTATAGGAACAGAAAAGTGCAAATAGGGTCTTATCCGATGATAGCAAATAGAAATCTATAAATTCTACTCACCTATTCTCGGAGAGAAAAGGCACAAAGGATTAATAAGCTGCTGCACGTCCAAGGGTCAGACAGATAACCGCTGAAGTATAAAATCCAATGGAGCTTTTCTTGGACTCCGTGCGCTGCTTAATAATATACAGGATTACAGTTGAGATGAAAGATCAATGTTTTTATTTCCAATGCGTTTCGAAGTATAAGCTACTTCTTCCTCAGGGGATGACAGACAGGTCATTGAGATGAAACATTGATCTTTCATCTCAACTGTAATCCTGTATATTATTAAGCAGCGCACGGGGTCCAAAAAAAGCTCCATTGGATTTTATGCTGTCAGAGATTGACAGCGGCATTTAACAGATTAGCAGCCACCTGCAGCTGTTAATGGTGCGGTCTCAGCGCTGGAGCTCACATCAAAAGGAGGGATTCCAATGTGGGTTTACTATTAAGCCCAACATCGGAAAGGGATTAATAGCGTTACAGAGATGGCAAGGGACAGTGGTGCTAGCCCTATAACAGTCTTGCCCACTTTCCCTACTGAGGCTTAGCAGCACCACACAGTCTTCCACATGGTCCAGTCTCACCAGCCTAAAGTTTGAATCACTTAATCCTCACCCTGATCCTCCTTCCTCTCAACATGTTGAGTTCAAGGAGACTTGTGATCCTACACTAGGTCACTCCAAGGAGCTGTTTACAAAAACATTTCTTGATTGTGACCTCTCAACCTGCATGCTGCAAGAGGGACAGGACGACATGCTGTTTAGTGATGCACAAAATTTAGAGCAGACACGGCCACAAGGACATGATGGTGGGGAATGGTAAATTTTGGATAAGGAGGATGAAGATGATGAGACACAGTTGCAGCTAAGTCTTGTTTTTGTTAAGTCACGAAGTGAGGAGAACCAGGGTGCTAAAAGAAGAGATGGTGGATGATGTCACCAACCAAACCTGGGATGCTAGCATGCAGAGCAAGGACAACAGCGCTGAGAGGGAGAGATCAGCAGCATCGAAACAGACAGGAAGAGGCAGTGGGATACCAGAGGGAAAAAGCGGGTAACTGTTCCGCAGAGCACCAACAGTCCTGAATTTTTCCATTAAAAAAGTAGGTGTTCCCCAGTCTGGGACTTTTTCAAAGAAAGTTCTGAGACAAACAACATGGCCATTTGCAACCTGTGCCATACAAAGATCAACAGGGGCCTGATCACTAAAAACCTAACCACCAGCAGCATGATCAGGCACATGTCATCTAAGCATTGTTTTCCAAGAGAAATATTGTGTTTCTGCCCAGTTTTGAACTAAGGACCTTTCACGTGTAAGGTGAATGTGATAACGACTACACTATAGAAACCAGACAATAAAGCATTGTTTTGCAAGAGAAATATTGTGTTTCTGCCCAGTTTCGAACTGAGGACCTTTCGCGTGTAAGGTGAACGTGACTGATAACCACTACACTACAGAAACCGGACAATAAAGCATTGTTTTCTAAGAGAAACATTGTGTTTCTGTAGTGTAGTGGTTATCATGTTCGCCTTACACGCGAAAGGTCCACATGTCATCTAAGCACCTGACTCGGTGGCCAGAATGCCTGAGTACACAATCGGTATCATCCGGTGACACCACTGCCTCTTCACCTGTGCTAGGTGCTTCCCAATCCTCTATCCAAAACACTGGTACAGATGCCTCCTGCCCTGCACTTATCGCTGCACATTGTGACTTACCATCATCAGGGACTTCCAAATCCTTGTCCCAGCCCAGTGTTCAGCTGTCCCTACCCCAAGCCTTGAATCAAGAAAGAAAGTTCCTAGGCACCCACCCACAGGTCCAAGTGCTAAACAGGCACATTTCCAGGCTGCTTGCCATGAAAGTTTTGCTATTTAGGCTGGTAGACACGGAGGATCTCTGCCGACTCATGGTGGTACTTGATCCTCAGCCAACACTTTTTCTCCTGCTGTGGCATCCCTGTCTTCTACCAGCAAGTGTCCAGGAACATCATCCATGCCCTTAGGCTGGTTTCACACTTGCGGTTTTTTTTTGCGGGATTTTAGCGCTAAAAAACGCATGCGATTTTTTTTCCTATACTTTGCATGGGATGCGCTTATGTGCGCATACACATGCGTTTGTATGCGTTTTTCCGCGCATGCGTTTTTTTGCGGTATGCGCTCGGGCGCACAAAATGCATCCTGTTGCATTTTTTGAGCGTCCGACTTGCCTCAAAAAAATGCATGCGCACGCAATGCGTTTTTTTACAGCAAGACACCCATTATAAGTCTATGGGTGCGTATATGTGCGCATTGGCATGCTTATGTATGCGTTTTTTTGCGCATGCGTTTTTTTTTTTAACATTAGTTGGACAATGGAATTTAGGGGTTTGGGTTAGAGTTAGGGTTAGTTAAGGGGGTTTAGGGCTAGGGTTAGGGTTAGCTAGGGTTTAGGGTTAGGGTCAGGGTTAGGGTCAGGGTTAGGGTTAGGGTTAGGGTTAGGGTCAGGGTTAGGGTTAGGGTTAGGGTTAGGGTCAGGGTTAGGGTTAGGGTTAGGGTCAGGGTTAGGGTTAGGGTTAGGGTTAGGGTCAGGGTTAGGGTTAGTAAAGTCATGGTTTGGGTTAGTGTGAGGGGCCACCTAATGTTGGAAAAAAACGCAAACGCGGTAAAAACGCACTAAAAACGCATACAAACGCATAAAAATGCTGCGTTTTTTTCATGCATGCTCATAAAAATGCTTGAAAAAAATGCAGCATTTGTATGCATTTGTATGCGTTTTTACTATGCGTTTTTTTGCGCTAAAAACGCGCTGGAAAAAAAAAGCAAGTGTGAAATTAGCCTTACCAATGCACTTACTGGCATTGTCCACTTAACAATCAACACGTGGATTCTACATTTCCCTGAGGGCACACTGGATGAACATTGTGGAAGCTGGGGCCAAGTCACACCCTTACATGGCAAATGTTCTCCTGACGCCGAGGATTGCTGGATCTACTCCTATCAGGTTTTTTTCCACCTCCTACAGCAGTTTTTGCACCCCCTCCTGCTACTCCTCATCCTCTATTTCTGATGTGGTATCTAACAGCATGTCGACCACATCAGCTGGAAGCTGGAAGTTCTGCAGAACTGTCTTAGCAATGTGGCAACAGGATGTGCCAAAGCTAATTTGTCTAGGAGATAAACCATGTACCGCAGCAGAGTTACTTAAAGGAATGACAGACCATACATATCTGTGGTTTTTGCTGCTGATCCTAAAACCAGGCATGGTCGTTTGTGATAATGAGTGCAACCTGGTGGTGACTGTGAAGCTTGGCAAGCTCACACATGTACCATCCTTGGCACATATGATCAAGTTGTCAGTTCTGTGTTTTTTGAAAACATACCCAGCGCCCATTTACGCAGGTCGGCTACAGTTGCTACCACTCTGGCAGTGCTGCAGCAGTGCATGTAAATGCCAGCTCACTAACGGGTGTGCAGCATGGCCATGAGCTGGAACTCCACTGCACATGCTGGCAAGGTTTTGTGAGCAGAAGACACCAGCGGTTGAGTACAAGCTCCAACACACCAATCTTTATTCTGATCAGTCTCCGCACATAACAACTGAAGAGATGGCAGGAATATCTGACATTTGTTTGGTTCTCCAAGACTTTGAGTAATCCAACATGATGGTGAGCGGCGATGATGCCATAGTCACTGCAACTATCCCGCTTCTGTGCCTACTTAAACAGTCGCTGCTCACATTTAAACATGAAGATTTGCATGCGAACCAGGTGGGAATGGAGGAAAACAACACAGAGAGATTGTAACCAGACCAGCCTCACCTCATCTGCTGAGTGCGGATGGGGCAGCATTGAGGAGGCAGACTCTGAGCAGGACGAAGAGGAAGAACAGGTGCTGGTTGCTAACTCAACAGAGTCTAGTAGTCTCCTACGTGGATGGGCTGAGGATGGGAATGAGGACTAAGAGAAGGAGATGGAGAGTCAACATCATGGTGGAGACGGGGAAGTGTTGGCTGTAGGGACCTTGGCACACATGGATAACTTTATGTACCACTGCCTTTCCTGTGACCCTTACATTAAATTCATCTTAGCAAAAAAGAGTAATGGTTGTATGCCATGGGAGACCCATGCTACAAAGAGAACTTTTCATCTCTTCTTCCTGAGATGGAGAGGTCTTCTAAAATGGTGCTATACCAGAAGGCCATAGTGGAAAATATGTTTTAAAAATTCCCATCAGATAATGCTAGTGGCAGGGAGCAAGCTTTCTTTCCCAACCAAGGAGATGAGGCCAGGGAGACACACATCAGAGTCAGGGGTACACTGTCGAAGTCATGGGCGAATTTTATGACACCAGCCCAGCGCCCATGGCCTGATGACCGGGTACTTTTGACAAGGCGGGAAACATTGTAAAAGATGATCAAGCAATACATTGCCAACCTAACCAGCGTACTCCCTAATTCCTGCCTTGGATGTGTTGTGCTGCCCTGCAGCTAGCGTCTTGTCTGAGGAGGTTATTAGTGCACCGTGAGGGGTTCATAACAGACAGGTGCTTTTGCCTGTCAACAGAGAATGCAGACAGGCTCCCTCTCAAAAATGAACAAAGCATGGATTTGCCCACACTTTTCAACCCCACCCGGTGACAGCAGCACGGTTTGTAGCTTTCAATATTTTAATGAGGCCCCCCAGTTGTTGACTTTCAGGGATCTATGAATTATCCTAATCACATTTTCTATCTGGCTTTGCACTTTCTGCAAAACCTTTATGACTGTATAAGTACATTAACTACACTTTCAAAATATTTCAATATTCAATAGTTCAAAATGTTGTGGATTCAATGACTCATTGATATAGTTTAACATGGTTATTGTTGCATTATCGTGGTATTTAAAACATATAAAAAGCATAGAAAAAGAGTTCAGGATTAGATTCCTCATACGTAAAGTATTACGTGCTTTAAGTCACATTTTTGTCATATTTAACAGTAAAAAAAAGCATTACAAAACTTTGCTTGTTTCTTCACATATCTTACTCATACATTATTCCATGTTCTGGGGGTACATTTTTGTGATATATAAGACTCAAAAAAAGTTAAAAAATTTTGCTGGATTACATTTCTCAGCCATACAGTATTACATGTTCTTGGGTACATTTTGTTGGTATATAACCCTTCAAAACCTTTTTCAAAGTGTTATCATTGTTATCTTGTTCACCCATAGACTATTACATGGTCAGGAGTACATTTCCTTCCTAGATAAGCCTCAAAAAAATTGTTCAAACTGTTATTCATATTGTATTGCTCATCCATAGGGTATTCCATGGTCTGGATTACATTTTGTTGGTATGTAACCTTCAAAAAACTTGTTAAAAATGAATTAGTATTTTACTCACTCATAGGGCATTACATTTTCTTGGGTACATTTAGTTGCTATGTAAGCCTCCAAAAACTTATTTCAAATGTATCAGTATCAAATTACTCACCAATTAGGCATTACATATTCTTTGGTACATTTTGTTGCCTCAAAAGACTTGCTCCAAATTTATTGTTATCATACATTCCACATCCATAGACTATTCTGTAGTCTGCAGTCCATTTTGTTGGTCTATAACCCTCAAAAAACTTTTTCAAAAATGTATCTGCATCATATTGTTCACCATAGACTTTTCTTCGTTCTGAAGTTCATGTCGTTGTTATAAAAGCCTCAAAAAACTTGTTGAAAATTGTTTTGGTATTATATTGCTCATCCATAGGGTACTACATCTTTTTGGGCACATTTAGTTGCTATATTAGCCTCGAAAAACTCATTCCAAATTTATCGGTATCACATTGCTCATCAATAGGGTATTACATCTTTTTGGGTACATTTTATTGCTATTAAAGCTTCAAAAAAATTGTTCAAAATTTATTGGTGTAAAATTTATATGCCATAGGGTATTACATCTTCTCTGGTACATTCCGTTGCTATAAAAACATCAAAAAATTTGTTCAAAAATTTTTAACTTGCAGATTTGGTGCATGTCATGCATGTCAATTCTCTGTGCATTTTTGCCATGCCTTTTCACCATTGACTTTACTCCAATCGATCAAAAATACAGGCAAAAACGCACCAAAACACAGCAAAAATGCACCAAAAATGCATGATTTGCAGCTGCAGTTTTCCTGCCAAGAGTTGCAGAAATGGTGCAGAAATTTTTCTCAACATGTGCACATACCCTTAGTATTATTATACACACGTGGTCAAAATTGTTGGTCCCCCTCATTTAATGACAGAAAAACCCACAATGATGACAGAAATAACTTGAATCTAACAAAAGTAATAATAAATAAAAAACCTATGAAAACAAACAAATGAAAGTCAGACATTGCTTTTCCACCATGCTTCCACAGAATTTTTAAAAAGATAAAACTCATGAAATAGGCCTCGACAGAAATGATGGTACCCTTAACTTAATATTTTATTGCACAACCTGGATGGATTGGAACAATAGTGTTGTATGTAAATCAACCTCCCTTTGGCAACATTCACGAATTCAAGTGAAACATCTGTGTGCTGTGAAAGTAAAAAAATCTGAGAATGAGGCCTCTGAACATGTCCTATTCTGACAAGATTTTGAGAATCAGAATAAAACATACGGAATGGATATGTGTGATGTCTAAAAAAGAAAAAATGGCATCACACTGAAACTTCACACAAATATGTGAATATAGCCATATTATTTAAAGCAATGTCCCTTAGTATAAAGTGTTCTCTCTTGTTGTTTATAGTGCCATCTCTTAGTAAGTAGAGTACTTTTTTATGTACAGCACTTTTCTTAATAACAGTACATAGTTTCCTCTTACTGCATAAAGCACCTTCCTTCATTACATAGTATCCTCTCTTTTTGTGTACAGCACCATCCCTTATTACATAGCATCCTCTCTAGTTTTGTATAGCGCTGTCCCTCATTTTATTGCATCCTCTGTTGTTATGTATAAAGCTATCCTATTATTATGTAGTATCATCTCTTGTTTTGTGTAGCACCATCCCTTACATAGTATATTCTCTTTTTATTTTTATAATTCATTGCACACTCTCTTTACTGTATAAAACCTTCTTTTGTTAGATAAAAAATAAAATGACTGCTGATAGAGCAACATGAGAACAGAAGACCATCCATCAGCCTCATCTATAGGACAAGAAGGTTTGCCATATTTCATCAGCAGTCATTTTATTTTATATGTAACAAGAGAGGACACTGCAATTTAGCAAAGGTGCTATGAATAGCAAAAATAGCAAGAGAGTATTGTGACGGGTGTGTCAGGTGTGACAGACAGCCATCCTGGATCTGGATGTAGAAAGTATTTGCAATTAGCTCAACGACTTATTATTTAAAAAGAGAAAACACAGTAGTTTGACAATAAATGGCTTCACCCAACCATTAACCATGAGTGGAGAAAAAGTTTTGGTGTTATCATTCATATTCTCTGAAAAAAAGGCCAAGAAAGCCAAAATTCTGCCAGGGTATGTAAACTTTTGAGCACAACTGTATATAGGGATAGTTAGGGCAGACAGGGTGATCTGAGCTTTGCCTAGGGGTCTCCACTCCTCACTTCCCTAGTGTTTGGGCTCCCTCTCCCCATTGTTGTGCATTCACTTGTCCTTCACCCAGTGTGACAAATAGGCTGTGTAAAGGATGGTGCTGTAGATAACAAGGGAGGATACTGTATAATAAGGGATGGCACTGTATAGAACAAGAAAAGCTGTTCATTATAAAGGATGACATTGTACATAATAAGAAAGAATGCTATGTAATAAGATATGGAGCTAAACATAATGAGCCGAAACTATGTAATAAATATGTAAAAACACACACACTACATAATCTGTTGCTTTGTGACCATAAAAGGAGAGGGGTCCACTCCAGACACACTTCTTGCATAATTAGTGTCTGCCCCTGGCATACACATTTCACTATTGAGTGGAGGAAGCTGTGCTGGATGCCATTATCACTACTATTAAAGTTCTGCAATGTTTCAAGATTATAACCTTTATATTGGAAGACATATAAATAAATTCCAACTGTTATTTAGATATAGTTTGTCAATGTCTTGTCGCAAAGCCGACTAAAGGCCCCCAACTCACATAGCGAGGTTGCTAGCGAGATCGCTGATGCGTCACCGATTTTGTGACACAACAGCGATCTCGCCAGCCATCTCGCTACATGTGACACATAGCAGTGACTGCCCCCCCCCCACTGGATATCGCTGATCGTGCTTGAATGCCCTGGGCCATATTTTCATCATTGGCCACGCAGGCTGGAATCGTTCAAAATAGCTGATGTGTGACAACCCACCAGCGATCCTTACCAGGTCGTATCGTTGTCAGCATCACTGGTGCATCGTTGAAGAGATCTGCCTGTTTGGCAGCTTACAAGCGACCATGTAGCGACGCACCAGCGATCCCTACCTGGTCGTATCATTGTCGGGATCGCTGGTGCGTCGCAATGTGAAACGGGACCCTTACCCTCCATTTACCAGAGAGGTATTGACACAGTGTCCTGGCCACTAAGTCCTTGTCTCTGCTATTATGTCTACTGTATATATCTATAATATACATCTTCTCACTTTTCTTCTGACGAAAAAGTCTAAATAGAAAAAGCTAAAAAATGTTCATTGGAATATAATTCAAACCAGTTTAACAATAGAACTCTCTCACAGCAGGAAAACATTGCTCTGGGATCATCCAGCTTCATCCGTTTGTTGTTTTGCTTACATCCTACCATAATTTCCCAGATTCAATAAAATGCAACTTCCATAAAAGGAAAAAAAAGTGAACATATTTTCTTAAATTACTAGCCTGACTTCTTAACATACAGTGTGGTTGTGTACAGTAAATTGGTTGGGCTCTCATCAGGAACTAATAGAACCCATGTGAGGACACATATCTGCATTAAAGCATCACAAACAAATGAAGAATAAAGTGTGCTTTCTAGACTGAAAATATGAAATAGCAGGCTGTATACAGCTGAGATCCAGCTTTGTTTTTACATGTTAGTTTCTGCCCCTGAAACATCTGCATATGCTGGAAGTGTTCCGTCTGTTTGTTCTTCTATGGCACATGGCTGCTTATCAATAAGAAATCTCTCATCCATAAAGTCTCACACAATAAACCTGCTTTCTCAATGGATTCATCAGATTTCCTTCTGTTCTTTACATCTGCTGCTATCTTCTCCATAGAATACCTCTGTGGAATATCAGTTACCACAGAAGAGTCAATAAATGAGAAAGTGTCTAAGAGAGGTTGAAAACTCCCATTCATTGATGAAAGAGAAACATAATGGCTTATTAGCTGATTTATTCTACTTAAAATCAAATACAGAATGACAGGTATATCCTATGACCAGTTGACTTCCAGCATTATAAGCTACTAAATTTTAAATTACACACACACACACACACACACACACACACACACACACACACACACACTTAATAATTTACTAATACTTAATATCAATGAGCCTGATATACAATAAAGAGTCTTTCTGCATTTTTTAAAATTAGAGTATGGTCCTACCCCATTACATTGACAAAATTGCTTCTGATCTGACATTTAGGGCTTGATCACACTAGCGTATAACTCGCACAAGTGCTATCCGATGTTTTATCGCATAGCACTAGGCCCAACGTTATTCTATGGGGCAGTGATTTTTTTTCTCATGCTGATCTGGCATCTTCTCCGCACCTGTGAAACGATTCTCGCATGCGAGAAAATCAGATTAAGCTAAGGTTAATCTCAGATCAAACTCTAACAGAGTTTGAGCCAAGTGTTATTATCATAATTGGCCAAATTCTCTATCTTGAGAGAATATACAATATGCTAGTGTGAGTGTACCCTATTTGTCATTTTTTCAATGTCATTCACCACAATAGGTGCTGAGCTGCAGTAACTGAGAACAACCCCTACACAGTATACCGAACAGTGGTGTTTCAGCTCTTTTCATTCATCATGATTTTCTCACCGGTATTGATGAGGGGGCATAGTAGAGTAAGATGCTATTGATTAGGGAATTCGGAGTGTCTGACGAGTTCCGTTTGTCTCCATGCGCTTCATCAGAAATCTTACTCCAGTCAGGGACTGGAGTGAAATTTCCAGAGTATGGAACAACACAGCTCATCATGAATTTGACAATGTTTGGCATCTCAACCCACCTCCATCTATTTTGGCAGAGCTGGGAGAAATTGGTGTGAAAATGCCAAAAGACTTAAAATTTTGAACCCCTGAAGCTGTCAAGATGGTGGCCATTAGATGTCCTAAGATGACAGATGATAGCGGGGAGGCTGGCCACAGCTCCACACCCGGGCAGAGGCCTTTCAACAGAAGTCGGCCCATTGTGAGCAGTGCCCACCGTCAATGTGTGTGGCAAAGAAAGAAACGCCACCCATTGCTACAAGTCTTTGAAGAACAACCAGGGGCTCAAACAGAATGGTTGGAGCTGCCATAAGTGACCCCACCCATGGATGGGCAGGGTTCAAAGGAAGCATCTGGCAGCTCGGCACCATTACCAGAGAAGAAAGTAAACATGATGCCAGCATGTCATTCCATGGTAATATGGGTCACATGGACTGGGAGCCACACATGGTGCACCAGGAGAGGAAGAAGTGACTTGGAGGCCTACATGAGGTGGATGTCTCTATCAAGAATCCCATGGACGTTTCCTTTCCAGAACCGGAGAAAATTCCCTGGCACTAATGGATGTGGTGAGCAAAGAAAAGATGACACAATGGATGGTGAGTACCTCTCAGTCCCCCCAATGACATGCATATTCAGAAGTTGGCTCTGATGTCACAGGTGTATGAAGAGGAGGTCCTAACCCCTACACCTGAGGAGACCAAGTGGATAGCGGGGGTAGTGGAGGAAAAGAAGTCATGGGAGAGCTGGGTATGGGCAGAGCTGTAATGTCCCAGAGAGGAGCAGTGGCAGACTAGATGACACATGGCCTCATCCAGTTTTTTAATTCAAGTTAATTCAAGTCAGGGGTGTTGCTGGACCAGAGATATGGTGTATGTTAATGCTGGTTCTATATGGTTCCAATACAACCTCCAGCACTGGGACCATGTGATCTTCCAAAAGTGAGAAGATTTGGTGGCGGTCACCCTGGTTTCCCCAGAAGAGGACCAGCAATTGGTGGAGTTCCAGGAGGCCATGCTACTGTGGGCCTGCAGCCGCCCCACCACCCCTAGGACCCAAAGTCCAGTTGTCCAGCAGGTAGCAGCAGAGGCTCAAGCAGGAGCCATTCCCAAACAGCAGAGAGAAAGTCAAGATTTGAGGGGGGAGTCCACGTTCAAGGCCTAGAAGTGACCACCTTACTTCTGCTGTGGGAACTTCAAGGAGACCCTTATTTGAATGCAGCCACTTGAAAGTTAAAATGGCAGCCAGATTATAGTGTGCTTATTGCACAATTTCGGGACTGTGCGTAACAACCTTCCACAGGATGCCAACTGTTGGTACCTTGTAGCTAGCGGGTCCACTAGCATTTCTCCAGCTCTGGTACGGGATTGCCTTCTCTCTTCTAACCAGCCTAGGCTCTGCAGTCTGCTCACTAGCTGTTGGATCATGGTTTGCCCATCTGCAGTCTGCAAGAACCCCAGCGGTTAAGGTTGTGGCCTGGTTTTGGGCTTGGTGGTTCTGGGAAGGCATCTAACTCTGGACTACAGGTTACTGCCACCTCCACTATATCTCCTGTTTGGTCTGGCTCCAATTTTCTTCCGGTCGCTCCCTCGCTGTATTCTGCCATCTTTGTCATCTTGTCACCAACTAAGCACATTACACTGTATGGATTACTATTTCAATCCATAAAATTTTTTGAACCTTTTATGGAGTGTTATACACCAAAAAATGTAACAGAAAGCAAGTAATACCCTATGGATTAGTAATTGAATCCCCCCCAAAATTTGAATTCTTTTTGGATGGTTATATAGCTCCAAAATGTATCCCAGAGCATGTAATACTCTATAGATGAGCAATATAATACCAACAAATTAATGAATGCTTCTTTGGAGTATTATATGCCACAGAGTGTACCACAGAGCAAATAATAATAATAATTTTTTGAATATAGTGCCAACACATTCTGCAGTGCTTTACAGCTTAGCAGTTCACACACAAGTTATAAGCAGCAACATTCAAAGTAATACAATAATTAAATCAAAAT
Organism: Dendrobates tinctorius; assembly: GCF_039654945.1. Classification (NCBI taxonomy): domain Eukaryota; kingdom Metazoa; phylum Chordata; class Amphibia; order Anura; family Dendrobatidae; genus Dendrobates; species Dendrobates tinctorius. Next base: position 14,798,880 of record NW_027361766.1, on the reverse strand, counting down.
AAGATGACCCTGTTTGTGATAGCTTGCAATCTACAATGAGGTGGGAGGAGACACAAAGTACAGGTGTGTCTTTACAAATGATGGTCCAGCCATCTTGAGGGAGTGGGGGATAGATAAATGCTGCATGTGGTAGTCAGCAGCCAGTTTTTGTGATGCTGTTAGGTGCAGTGGAGTTTGATGGAGGGTTATTCTCAGATAGTTATTGAATGGGCCATACACACATGAAAGGGCTTTGATTAGGGAACACGATAGGTCGCTCTGTTTTGAGGGAGCACCTAAAACTGTGTAATTTGTAGATAGTCCTGATTTCTTGGGGGAGAGCATTCCAGAGGATCGGCGCAATGCGGGAAAAGTCTTGGAGCTGGGAGTGGGAGGTGCAGATTAGTGAAGAGGTTAGTTGAAAGTCATTTGCAGAGCGTAACGAGCGGGTAGGCCGATAACGAGAAATGAGGGAGGAAATGTAGGGGTTGCTGCACTGTGGAGAGCTTGGTGGGTGAGGACAAGCAGTTTTAATTGGATCCTATAATGAATGGGCAGCCAGTGCCATGACTCATGAAGAGAGGACACGTCCAAGTACCCATTAGCCAGATGGACAACCCTGTCTGCTGCATTAAGGATGGACTGGAGAGGGGAAAGTCGAGTGAGGGGGTGGCCAATTACTAGAGCATTACAGTTGTTTTCAAGGTGAGAAAGGGGCGGATACTGTTATGATAGGGTCACCGAGGAGGAAAACAAGACCAAGCTAAGCCACAGAAAACCAGAGAAGTTGGTAACTAAGCGGATTGCAGACCCCTGATCCTATCCACACAACTAGCAGTAGCCGTGGAGCGTACTGTTGTGAGTTCATTCTCCCCTTCACCTTTAATGTCTGATGAACTCCCTCTGCTGGTGAAGACAGGTAGTGAAATTGATTGGGATGGGAAGAACTTGTCATCTGAACAGGCGGAGTGTGATTGGACATCTGGAATTTCTGAGTGGATATAAGGCAGCCGACGCCCTGCAGGGCTGCTGGTGATCCTTTCTGCTCTGAGCTCTTGCATCCAGTTTAGTTCCTGCTATTATTCCATGAGATTTTGTCTGGTTTCCTTAGTGTTTGTATTCAGCCAGTCCTGGTTGGGACTGGCTGAATTCCATTTTTGTCTCTGATCAGTTGATCTCTTTGCTCTGTTTTCAGAATATACCTGAGTGCTGATATAGTGATTTTGAAGTCTAGCGACTTCAGGGCCTTTTTCCCTATCAGACGGTTGGGACATTTTTGGTAGGGTTTTTTGCGGATTGCAGCCAGCATCTTTTCTATTCTGCCCTATCTAGTTAGTTGGGCCCCATCGTTTGCTCAGCCTGTCTTTCTGTCTGTGTTTGTGTTTTCATCTGTTTTTCACCGTCTGCTCTGGGGCAGTTTAGATTTCCCCTTTCTTTCTTTAGGCTTATTTAGCTCTCCGGCTGTGACGAGGGGTTTAGGGCACTGTAGGAACCCCCCACGGCTACTGTTAGTTGTGGTGTATAGGATTAGGGGTCTGCAATCTGATAGCTACAAACCTCTCCGGTTTTCTGGACTTAGCTTGTATTTTTGTTTTCTCCTCCTCCGGTGACTCATTCATAACAGAATCACCAGACATACCGCAGATTCTAGGGTACTCAATAGCAGGAAAGAATTGTAAAAAGAAAAAAAAAAGTGTCAGAATTTTTTTTTCTATATTTTTTCCTCTATTTCTCTGAGGCCGTAGGGGGAATTTTTTCTCAATGGAGATTAAGCAATTGTCTGATCGTGTGGAGAAGCTTACTGCTGAAGTGCGGGGAATTTCCGCCTATCTTGCTCATTCACATGCTGCTGAACCAAAGATCCCTACTCCTGATGTGTTTTTTGGGGATCGGTCTAAATTTCTGTATTTTAAGAATAATTGTAAATTATTTTTTGCCTTGAAGCCTAACTCATCGGGGAGCTCCGCGCAGCAGGTTAAAATTGTCATCTCTTTGCTGCGCGGGGATGCCCAGGATTGGGCGTTTTCTTTGAAACCTGATTATCCTATTCTGACTGATGTGAACGCAATTTTTCAGGCCTTGGGGTTGTTGTATGATGAACCTAATGCTATTGATCAGGCTGAAAAGGCCCTGTTGGCATTGAGCCAGGGTCAGGATTCTGCAGAGTTGTACTGTCAAAAATTCCGAAAGTGGGCGGTCCTTACTACCTGGAATGATGGTGCCTTGGCAGCTCTCTTTCGGAAGGGTTTGTCAGAAACCGTAAAAGATACTATGGTGGGATTTCCTGTTCCCTCTGGTCTTGATGATTCTATGTCATTAGCCATTCAGGTTGATCGGCGTTTGCGTGAACGCAAAACTGCACGAGAGGTGTTGCCACCTGTTGAACAAATGTCTGAACCTATGCAATGTGATAGAGTTTTGTCTAGGGTGCAACGTTAGGAGTTCAGAAGGCGTAATAAGCTGTGTTTTTTCTGTGGAGATGGCTCTCATATTATTTCTGTCTGCCCTAAACAAGAGAAACGTTTTGCACACACATTTGCTGTGGGTGGTGTTCAACTTAAGTTTCTTCTGGCAATTACTCTGATCTGCTCCCTGTCCACATTTTCCGCTAAGGCTTTTGTGGATTCGGGAGCAGCTCTGAACCTGATGGATTTGGATTTTGCTAAACGTTGTGGGTTTCCTATGACACCTCTGCGGACGCCTATCCCTTTGAGGGGTATTGATGCTACTCCTTTGGCGAAGAATAAACCTCAGTTTTGGACCCAGGTGGTAATGCGGGTCTCCCCAGACCATCAAGAAAATTGCAGATTTTTGGTGTTGCATAATTTGCATGATACCATCGTTCTGGGGTTTCCCTGGTTGCAAATCCGTAATCCAGTTTTGGATTGGAAATCTGTGTCTGTGGTGAGTTGGGGTTGTTGGTGTGCCCTTAGTGACGCTCCTATTTTCTCCACCTCTCCCCAGTCGCATGATGTTCCTGACTATTTGGCTGATTTTTATGTTTTTAGTGAGAATGAGTTTGCATCTTTGCCTCCTCATAGGAGTTATGACTGTGCAATTGAGCTGAGCCCTGGGTGTAAATTTCCCAAGGGTCGACTTTTCAATTTATCTGTACCCGAGCACGAGGCTATGCGATCCTATATTAAGGAGTTGTTGGAGAAGGGTCATATTAGACCATCCTCTTCACCCTTAGGTGCTGTTTTTTTTTGTGGCCAAGAAAGATGGTTCATTAAGGCCTTGCATTGACTATCGTTCCCGCAACAAAATTACTGTTAAATATCAGTATCTGTTACCCCTGATTTCTGATCTATTCTCCAGAGTTAAAGGTGCTTGCTGGTTTACCCAGCTTGACCTCAGGGGGCGTATAATCTTATTCGCATTAAGCAGGGGGATGAATGGAAGACAGCATTTAATACTCCGGAGGGACATTTTGAGTACCTGGTGATGCCTTTTGGGCTCACTAATGCCCCTTCTGTCTTCCAGTGCTTCATGAATGATATTTTCCGAGACTTTGTGGATAAATTTTTGATCATCTATCTGGATGATATTTTGATCTTTTCCAAGGATTGGGACTCTCATGTGGAACATGTTCGGACTGTGTTCCGGATTTTGAGGGAGAATTCCCTGTATGTCAAGGGATCGAAATGTCTTTTTGGTGTACAGAGGATTTCATTTTTGGGATTTATTTTGTCTCCGTCAACTATTGAAATGGACCCGGCCAAGGTACAGGCCATTTATGATTGGGTTCAGCCCACTTCTTTGAAGGCCCTCCAGAAGTTTTTGGGTTTTGCTAATTTTTATTGTAAATTTATAGCTAATTTTTCTGGTATTGCCAAACCATTGACTGATTTGACTAAGAAGGGTGCTGATGTGCTGAATTGGTCTCCGGAGGCTGTTTCTTCCTTTCAGGAGCTGAAGCGAAGGTTCACTTCTGCTCCAGTTTTGCGGCAACCTGATGTCTCACTCCCGTTTCAGGTAGAGGTGGACGCTTCTGAGATTGGTGCAGGAGCTGTTTTTGTCCCAAAAAGATCCTGTAACATCTAAAATGAATCCCTGTGCTTTCTTTTCCCGAAAGTTCTCCCCATCCGAACGTAACTATGATGTGGGGAATCAGGAACTGTTAGCCATGAAATGGGCATTTGAGTAGTGGAGACATTGGTTGGAGGGAGCTAAACATCAAGTCGTGGTCCTTACTGACCACAAGAATTTGATTTACCTGGAGTCGGCCAAATGCTTGAATCCTAGACAGGCTAGGTGGGCCTTGTTTTTCACACGTTTTGATTTTGTGGTCTCTTTTCTTCCGGGCACTAAGAATGTCAAGGCAGACGCCCTCTCTAGGCGTTTCTTTGCTGATTCTCCTCTTGTGACCAAGCCTGCTACCATCTTAGGTGAAGGGGTAGTTCTTTCTGCCATGTCGCCCGATTTGAGACGTGTTCTGGAAGAGTTTCAGGAGGACAAACCTGAGCGTTGTCCCATTGGAAAATTGTATGTTCCTGACCAGTGGAGGAAGAGAGTGATGTCTGAGGTTCATTGCTCCGCATTGGCTGGTCATCCAGGTATTTTTGGTACTAGAGATTTGGTGAGTCAGTCTTTCTGGTGGCCCGCCTTGTCTCGTGATGTCAGGAATTTTGTGCAGTCCTGTGGGACTTGCTCCCGGTCTAAACCTTGCTCTTGCTCTAGTGGGTTGTTGATGCATTTGCTGGTGCCCAGGAGGCCATGGACTCATATTTCAATGGATTTTTTCTCTGATATGCCTGTCTCTCAGAGAATGACTGTTATTTGGGTGATTTGTGATAGATTCAAGATGGTCCATCTTGTACCACTCCCTAAGTTGCCATCTTCCTCAGAGTTGGTGCCCTTGTTTTTGCAATAGGTGGTTCGTTTGCACGGGATTCCTGAGAACATTGTATCTGACAGAGGAGTTCAGTTTGTTTCTAGATTTTGGAGGACTTTCTGTTCCAAGCTGGGAATTCAGTTGTCCTTCTCCTCTGCGTTTCACCCTCAGACCAATGGGCAGACTGAGAGAACAAACCAGACTTTGGAGTCGTATTTGAGATGTTTTATTTCTGCTGATCAGGATGATTGGGTTTCATTTTTGCCCTTGGCCGAATTTGCTTTAAATAATAGAGCTAGTTCTGCCACTTTGATGTCACCTTTTTTTTGTAACTTTGGGTTTCATCCTCGACTATCTTCAGGGCAGGTGGAGTCTTCTGCCTGCCCAGGTGTTGACACTGTGGTGGAGAGAATGCACCAGATCTGGGACCAAGTGGTGGATAAGTTGTCTCTCTCCCAGAAAAAGGCCCAGCGGTTTTCCAACTGGCATAGGACCATTGGTCCCCGGTTTAAGGTGGGTGATATGGTTTGGTTGTCATCAAAGAATATCTCTATGAAGGTGGCTTCTCCAAAGTTTAAACCTAGATTTATTGGACCTTACAAGATTTTGGAGATTCTTAATCTGGTGTCTTTTCGATTGGCTCTTCCTGTTACATTCAAGATCCATAACGTGTTTCATAAGTCTCTGTTAAAGAGGTTTGTTGAGCCAGTAGTTCCTGTGGTGGCACCTCCTCACCCTGTATTGGTTGAAGGTAATGTGGAATATGAGGTTGAGAAGATACTGGATTCTCGTCTGGCTAGACGGAGACTCCAGTATTTGATTAAATGGAAGGGTTATGGCCAGGAGGATAATTCTTGGGTCCCTGCATCTGATATTCATGCCGAAAGATTGGTTCGTGCTTTTCATCGGGCCCATCCTGATCGCCCTGGTGGCTTGGATGAGGGTTCGGTGACCCCTCCTCAAGGAGGAGGTACTGTTGTGAGTTCATTCTCCCCTTCACCTTTAATGTCTGATGAACTCCCTCTGCTGGTGAAGACAGGTAGTGAAATTGATTGGGATGGGAAGAACTTGTCATCTGAACAGGCGGAGTGTGATTGGACATCTGGAATTTCTGAGTGGATATAAGGCAGCCGACGCCCTGCAGGGCTGCTGGTGATCCTTTCTGCTCTGAGCTCTTGCATCCAGTTTAGTTCTTGTCTACTAAAAGCTAAGTTTTTGCCCTGCTATTATTCCATGAGATTTTGTCTGGTTTCCTTAGTGTTTGTATTCAGCCAGTCCTGGTTGGGACTGGCTGAATTCCATTTTTGTCTCTGATCAGTTGATCTCTTTGCTCTGTTTTCAGAATATACCTGAGTGCTGATATAGTGATTTTGAAGTCTAGCGACTTCAGGGCCTTTTTCCCTATCAGACGGTTGGGACATTTTTGGTAGGGTTTTTTGCGGATTGCAGCCAGCATCTTTTCTGTCCTGTCCTATCTAGTTAGTTGGGCCCCATCGTTTGCTCAGCCTGTCTTTCTGTCTGTGTTTGTGTTTTCATCTGTTTTTCTCCGACAATACATGTTGGGGGCTGTCTATTGCTTTGGGGTCTGCTCTGGGGCAGTTTAGATTTCCCCTTTCCTTCTTTAGGCTTATGTAGTTCTCCGGCTGTGACGAGGGGGTCTAGGGCACCGTAGGAACACCCCATGGCTACTGTTAGCTGTGGTGTATAGGATTAGGGGTCTGCAATCCGATAGCTACCAACCTCTCCGGTTTTCTGGACTTAGCTTGTATTTTTGTTTTCTCCTCCAGTGACTCATTCATAACAGCGTACCTACGATGATCCTAGATGCCTTGACACAGCCGGAGAGCTAAATAAGCCTAAAGCAAGAAAGGGGAAATCTAAACTGCCCCAGAGCAGAGCCCAAAGGAATAGATAGCCCCCAAACATATATTGTCGGTGAGACAACATGAAAACACAAACACAGATAGGAAAATAGACTGAGCAAATGATGGAGCCCACACTAACTAGACAGGACAGGAAAGGAAAGACACTGTCTGCAATCATGCAAAAAACCCTGCAAAACATGTCCAACACGTCTGATAGAAAAATACTGAAGTCGCAAGACTTCAGATACAAACCAGACAGGCTTAAATGCATATGCACTAATACAGGGTGCAGCGGACCCAAGTAAAATGGCAGCTGCACAGGTGCATAAATAAAAAATGAAACAGACAGCCTACAATCAGGGATTGGCCATGTGGTACACCAGTGCAGAAGAAATAATCTGCATGTGGCAGTGCTCACACAGGGAATGCAGGGCTTCTGGTTCACAACCTCTTAGTAACACCATATAGGGGGGCTGCCCAGTGCCAATTAGAATGCATCCCGTGTGAACAGAGGCTACAAGTTTGCAGAACCATTTGGGCCCAACTGCACCCTGAAAGAAATATAAAAAGTGTACAAAAAACATATCAATATATGTAAGGTATTGGTTGATATTAAGGCCTTAATAGGGAAGCTGGCAAACTGCGTCAAAGTTCCTTACACTTGCCAGTCCTACTCTAACATAAAAACGTCAAAAAGAGGAAAAAATTCTCCAAAAAATTCAGAAACAAACCAGACAGGCTTAAATGCATATGCACTAATACAGGGTGCAGCGGACCCAAGTAAAATGGCAGCTGCACAGGTGCATAAATACCAAATGAAACAGCTCTTTTCACATACCATGCCTGGGTTATCATGTCAAATCATGAATTCCCCAGTCCAATATGAATCTGACATGGAGTGTGGGTGGCCAGCCAGAGCAGTGGGGTTAATCGGTACCGGGCCGGTGTCTCAGAGGGATGTGTCACGGTGGTGGTGACCCGGTCCGTGGGCCTGGGCGTCCATGCAAAGGGGTGAATAACGTTTATAGGTGAATGATACGTGACGCCACCTGTGGTTTCTGATCAGATTGACCAGCGCTGCAGTGTCGCTTCTCTGGGACAGATGTTGTGGTGCAGCTAAGATGTAGAAGCACTGCACTGGTAGGGCCGTAGTTGCAGGGCAGATGAAAGAGTTGGTAGATGGTGTGCAGTGCAGGATGTAGCAGAACCGTGCACGAGGCACAGGAGAAAGATGACAGACACAGTCGTGCAGTTCCTTTACCTGTACTTGGTAAGTGCCATACAGGACCCAGAGTACAGATGGAGAAGGAGTTGGTCAGCCAGGAAGCAAATTAGGAATTCTGTCTCTGCAGACAGGTAGTGTGGCCTCCATTCTAGTGCTTATCTGAGGTACTCGCAGTACTGAGTTCACTGAAGTTCCCCCTGTTGACTCTCTTTTGAAACTTTCTCGTATGGCAGGCAGCCGTAGCCTTTTCCTTCTAGCTCACACAAGTCGCTGCTGGGGCCTCCGAACCTTAGTTGGGAACAGAACATTTACAGCTGCTACTTCCTCTGGTTTCTGCTGCAGGACCGTCAGTGTCCCTACAAACTCGGAGACTGGAATCCGGACCATGCGCTCCAGCTTGGAGTGAGTCTTAACTATGCTCATCCTCCAGGTCCCCTTCTCACGTCCACACACTTCCCCTTCCCTTCACAGACTGCCCTAACTTACCTCCTCCCGACCACAGAGAGCAGCTCCTCAGCAGTCAGGTTCAGAGCTCTCCCTGTTGGCCTGGAGTGGGAACTGTGTTGTGTGTGGTTTAACTGCTAGAGAGATTCTTCATTGCTCCCAAGCATGACATCACACTCCCTAGTAGGAAGGTAGTGCCACTGTGGCGACCGTACTCCTGGGGGCGCCACAAGTGCACTGATGCCCAGCCACTGCTAGATGATTCTGCTGGTACATTGACCCAGACCACTACATTTCCCTTGCACTCTACACAGCCAGAATCTGACCCTGATGAAACTCAGGTTCCCCTTCCCGCATACTATACCACCTTACATGGTGACAAAGAGGAAGGTGCAGATGAAAGTGCAGGTTCCTTGAGCAGGTGGGGGGGCATGCTCATTGGCAACGGAACTGGCACAGGGCCCCTCATAGTATGCAAAAGTGTCTCTGCCGGTGGGAGGGCCCACCAAAAGGTGCCTCTGCACCCGCCGTCAGACACACCGCTGTACTATGAGGGGCCCTGTGCCATTGCCTTCACCAATGAGTGCCCCCCCCTGCTTGCTCAAGATCACAGCACTTGCAAAGTTGAAATACTTACCTCTCCCTGCTCCACCGTCGTGACATCTTCTGCTTTTCCTGACAGTGACATTCTGGTCAGAGAGCGATGACATCACGCCTGTACACCCTCTGCCTAAACAGTCCAAGTGCAGAGAGATGGAAGATGGGGACGACGAGGAGTCCAGACTAGTACAGGGATTCCCTAGCGAGGAGACTTATTTAATTGTTTTAAAGGTTGGGAGCAATTTTTGGGGAGCACTATACTCTGGAGAATGATATATGGGGCCCACCATACACTGGAGCATTCCAAAGGTGGATATCAGACACTGGAGCAGCATTTATAGGGCCCATTATATACTGGAGCATTAGGAATGGGGACCATTATATATGGAGCATTATTTGGGCCCATAACACAGTGGAGCTTCATCCATGGGGACCAACATATACTGTAGCATTATGTGGAGCTCATCATATACTGTATCGAAAATTGTATGGGACCAATGATTCTGTTTGGAGAAATATATGGGCCTCATTACTCTATATAGCGCACTATATGGTGGCCATAATACTGTATGGAGTAATATACTGTCCGTTTTTGGAGCTATTGGAAAATTTAAAATGGATATCAGTCATGTGATGTAAGAAGTGAAGTATTCTTTATTGTACTATACCGCTATTTCTCTGCCGTATCAGAGGATCATGAATTGTGGCATGTGTTGAAGGAGCCCATTGACACTCTTTGGCCCTGGGCCCATGAAAATCTGGAGCCAGTCCTACCCCCCAAAACTTTAGCCAAATAACCCACAGTTTTCAATGCCTAACTATTATTATAAACTAAATTAAGGTTGACAAGCTTAAGTAATAAGAATTGATGTTTTTGGCATTAAAATGTGTGCTGTAGGTGTGTTTCCTGTTCTCCACTCACTGCCGACTTTTCTTCCCCATTGACTTGCATTGGGTTTCGTGTTTCAGTCGGCCTTCGACTTTTCACGATAATCGGCCGATAATTTCATTCGACCCGACTTTTGAGAAAGTCGGGTTTTATGAAACCCAACTCGACCCGAAAAAAGGCAGTCGCTCATCTCTAATGACAACCAAATCATATCACCCACTTTAAACCGGGGACCAATGGTCCTATGCCGGTTGGAAAACCGTTGGGCTTTTTCCTGAGAGAGGGAAAACTTAACCACCACTTGGTCCCAAATCTGCTGCATTCTCTCTACCACAGTGTCCATACTTGGGCAGGTCGAAGATTCCACTTGCCCTGAAGAAAATCGAGGATGAAATCCAAACTTACAGAAAAAGGGCGACATCAAAGTGACAGAACTAGCTCTATTGTTTAGTGCGAATTCGGCCAAGGGCAAAAATGAGACCCAGTCATCCTGATCAGCAGACATGAAACATCTCAAATAGGACTCCAAAGTCTGGTTTGTTCTCTCAGTCTGCCCATTGGTCTGAGGATGAAATGCAGAGGAGAAAGATAACTGAATTCCCAGTTTGGAACTAAAAGCTCTCCAAAATCTGGAAACAAACTGGACTCCTCTGTCCGACACAATGTTCTCAGGAATCCCGTGCAACCGAAACACCTGTTGTAAAAACAAGGGCACCAACTCTGAAGAAGATGGCAACTTTGGGAGTGGTACAAGATGGATCATCTTAGAAAATCTATCACAAATCACCCAGATAACAGTCATTCTCTGAGAGACAGGAAGATCAGAAATAAAATCCATTGAAATATGGGTCCATGGTCTCTTGGGCACCGACAGGGGCATCAACAACCAATAGAACGAGAACAGGGTTTAGACCGAGAACAAGTCCCACAGGACTGCACAAAATTCCTGACATCACGAGATAAGGCAGGCCACCAAAAAGACAGACTCACCAAATCTCTGATACCAAAAATACCTGGATGACCAGCCAACGCGGATCAAGAATTTCAGACATTACTCTCTTCCTCCACTGGTCCGGAACATACAATTTTCCCATAGGGCAATGTTCAGGTTTGTCCTCCTGAAATTCCTCCAGGACACGTCTCAAATCGGGTGAGATGGCGGAAAGAACTACCCCCTCATTTAGAATGGTAGTAGGCTTGGTCACAATAAGAGAATCCACAAAGAAACTCCTAGAAAGGGTGTCTGCCTTAACATTCTTAGTGCCCGGAAGAAAAGAGACCACAAAATTAAAACGCGTGAAAAACAAGGCCCACCTGGCCTGTCTAGGATTCGAGCGTTTGGCTGATTCAAGATAAATCAAATTCTTGTGGTCGGTGAGGACCACAACTTGATGTCTAGCTCCCTCCAACCAATGTCTCCACTCTTCAAATGCCCACTTCATGGCCAACAATTCCCGATTCCCCACGTCATATTTACGTTCAGATGGGGAGAATTTCCGAGAAAAGCAGGCACAGGAATTCATGTTAGAAGTCACCAGATCTTTTTGGGACAAAACGGCTCCTGCATCAATCTCAGAAGCATCTACCTCCACCTGAAATGGGAGTGAGACATCAGGTTGCCGTAGAACCGGAGCAGAAGTGAATCTCCGCTTAAGCTCCTGAAATGCCGAGACTGCCTCTGGAGACCAATTCACCACATCAGCGCCCTTTTTGGTTAGATCACTCAGTGGTTTGACAATACCAGAAAAATTACTTATAAATTTACGATAGAAATTAGCAAAACCCAAAAACTTCTGGAGAGCCTTCAAAGAAGTGGGCTGAACCCAATCATAAATGGCCTGTACCTTGGCCGGGTCCATTTCAATAGCCGTCGGGGACAAAATGAATCCCAAAAATGAAATCCTCTGTACACCAAAGAGGCACTTTGATCCCTTAACATACAGGGAATTTTCCCTCAAAATCCGGAACACAGTCCGGATATGTTCCACATGAGAATCCCAAACACTGGAAAAGATCAAAATATCATCCAGATAAATGATCAAAAACTTATCCACAAAGTCCTGGAAAATATTGTTCATAAAAGATTGGAAGACAGAAGGGGCATTAGTGAGCCCAAAAGGCATCACCAGGTACTCAAAATGTCCCTCGGGAGTATTAAACGCTGTCTTCCATTCATCCCCATGCTTGATGCGAATAAGATTATATGCCCCCCTGAGGTCAAGCTTGGTAAACCAGCAGGCACTTTTAACTCTGGAAAATAAATCAGAAATCAGGGGTAACGGGTACTGATATATAACAGTGATTTTGTTAAGGGAATGATAGTCAATACAAGGCCTTAATGAACCATCTTTCTTGGCCACAAAAAAAACCCCAGCACCTAAAGGTGAAGAGGATGGTCTAATATGACCCTTCTCCAACGACTCCTTGATATAAGATCGCATAGCATCATGTTCGGGTACCGATAAGTTGAAAAGCCGACCCTTGGGAAATTTACACCCGGGCATTAACTCAATTGCACAATCAAAACTCCTATTAGGAGGCAAAGACGCAGACTTATTCTCACTAAATACATCAGAAAAATCAGTCAAATAATCAGGAATATCATAAGACTGGGGAGAGGTGGAGAAAACAGGAGTGTCACTCAGAACACACTGACAACCCCAACTCACCACAGACACAGTCTTCCAATCCAAAACAGGATTATGAGTTTGCAACCAGGGAAAACCCAGAACAATAGTATCATGCAAATTGTGCAACACCAAAAATTTACAATTTTCTTGGTGGTCCAGGGTGACCAGCATTATCATCTGGGTCCAAAACTGGGGTTTATTCTCCGCCAAAGGAGTAGCATCAATACCCCTCAAAGGGATTGGAGTCCGCAGGGGTATCATGGGAAAACCACAATGTTTAGCAAAGTCTAAATCCATCAGATTCAAAGCTGCTCCTGAATCTACAAAAGCCTTAGCGGAAAATGTAGACAAAAAGCAGATCAGAGTAATTGCCCAAAGGAACTTGGGTTGTACACTACCCACAGCAAATGTGTGCGCAAAATGTTTTTGTCGTTTAGGGCAGACAGAAATAGAATAAGAGGCGTCTCCACAGAAAAAACACAGCTTATTACGCCTTCTAAACTCCTGACGTTGAGCCCTAGACAAAACCCTTTCACATTGCATCGGTTCAGACGTTTGTTCAAAAGGCGGCAACGCCTCTCATGTAGTTTTACGTTCACCTAAACGCCGATCAACTTGAATGGCTAATGACATAGAATCATCAAGACCAGAGGGATCAGGAAATCCCAACACAACATCTTTTACGGTTTCTGTCAAATCCTTCCGAAAGAGAGCTGCTAAGGAATCATCATTCCATGTAGTAAGGACCGCCCACTTTTGGAATTTTTGACAGTATAACTCTGCAGAATCCTGACCCTTGTTCAATGCCAATAAGGTTTTCTCAGCTTGATCAATAGCATTAAATTCATCATACAACAACCCCAAGGCTTGAAAAAACGCATCCACATTAGTCAGAATAGGATCTGCATGTGTCAGAGAAAACGCCCAATCCTGGGGATCGCCACGCAGCAAGGAGATGACAATTTTAACCTGCTGCACAGAGCTCCCCAATGAGTTAGGCTTCAAGGCAAGAAATAGTTTACAATTATTCTTAAAATTCAAAAATTTAGACCGATCCCCAGAAAGCACATCAGGAATAGGGATTTTTGGTTCAACAGCAGATGACTGAGCGAGATGGGCGGAAATTCCCCGCACTTCAGCAGCGAGCTGCTCAACACGATCAGACAATTGATTAATCTCCATTAAAGAAAAACTCCTCCTACAGCCCCAGAGAAAAAGAGGAAAAAATATATATGAAAAAAAATTCTGACACTTTTTTTCTTTTTACAATTCTTTCCTTCCCTTGAGTACCCTAGAGTCTGCAGTTTAGGCTGGTGATTCAGTTATGATTGGGTCACCAAGGAGGAAAACAAGACCAAGCTAAGCCACAGAAAACCAGAGAAGTTGGTAACTAAGTGGATTGCAGACCCCTGATCCTATCCACGCAACTAGCAGTAGCCATGGAGCATACCTACGATGATCCTAGACACCTCGACACAGCCGGAGAGCTAAATAAGCATAAAGCAAGAAGGGAAATCAAACTGCCCCAGAGCAGACCCCAAAGGAATAGATAGCCCCCAAAGATATATTGTCGGTGAGACAAAATGAAAACTCAAACACAGATAGGAAAATAGACTGAGCAAACGATGGGGCCCACACTAACTAGACAGGACAGGAAAGGAAAGACACTGTCTGCAATCTCGCAAAAAACCCTGCAAAAAATGTCCAACACGTCTGAAAAATACTGAAGTCGTACGACTTCGCCCACTATATCAGCACTCTGGTATATTCTGAAAGCAGAGCAAAAAGAGGCCAATCTAATAAGGGACAAAAATAAACTGGCACAAGCAGTAACATATGGATAGAGATTCAGCACAGCTCCAGCCGGAGCTGGCTGACCACACAAAACTGAAATAGACAAAACCAGATCAAATGTGAACAATAGCAAAAGAACACTTAGCTGAGCATGCAGGGACTGAGCTGGAAACTAAGACCTCAGGAGGCAGGAAAAAATCACCAGCAGGGATAGAGGGAGTCGGCTGTCTTATATCCAGTCAGAAACCCCAGATCTCCAATCGTCCTCATTATCAGGTGGCAAGCCTCTGTTAATCAAATCAGTTCCATTACCTCCAGTAACCACCAGAGGGAGCCCAGAAAGAGAACTCACGACCCCTCTGTCAATATAACCAGCTCCACTACCTTCACTAGTAGCCAGAGGTAGGCCAGAAAGCGAATTCACAACAGGATTCTATAGCTGTTCTTTAGGTGTAAGTGGCAAGAGTGGCAAGAGATTGTATATGGGAGGTGAAGCAAAGATTGGCGTCAAACATAACACAAAGACAGTTTTGGACAGGTTGAGTTTCAGAGAGAGCAAACATGATGTTGGAAACTGGTGTTTTGTAATACAGTCAGGGTAAGGTCAGGGGATGACATGTCTACAGTAGTTGTGTGTTATCAGTATAAAGATGGTACTGAAAGCCAAATCTGCTGATGGTCTGTCCAATTGGGGCCCTGTAGAGAAAGAAGAGAAGGGGCCAAGGACTGAACGCTGAGGGACCCCAATATTGAGTGGAAGAGAAGACGAAATGGAGCCAGCGATCGAAACACTGAAGGAGCAGTCAGAAAGATAGGAAGAGAGCCAGAAGAGCCTATTGACTGGAGCATAGAGAGAAGGAGATGGTGGTCAACAGTGTTGAAAGCTGCAGAGAAGTCAAGAAGGATGAGCAGAGACTGGTTACCGTTACATTTTGCTATCAGAAGGTCATTAGTCACTTTGATGAGTGCAGTTTCTGTAGAATGTAGGAGGCAAAAGCCGGATTGTGAAGGAATTTGGAGAGAGTGAGTGTAGAGGTAACGGGTAAGGTGGGAGTAGACCAGGCTTCCAAGAGTTTAGAGATGAAGGGGAGGATGGAGACTGGTCAGTAGTTATTGGTGCAGGATGAGTCGAGAGAGGGCTTTTTTAATAATGGAGTAATGATAGAGTGTTTGAAGGAGGAGGGGAAAATGTCAGAGGAGAGGGACAGATTGAAGATTGCAGTGGGGGAAATAAGTATTTGATCCCTTGTTGATTTTGTAAGTTTGCCCACTGACAAAGACATGAACAGTCTATAATTTTAAGAGAAGGTTAATTTTAACATTGAGAGATAGAATATCAAAAATAAAATCCAGAAAATCACATTGTATAAATTATATAAATTTATTTGCAGTTTGCAATGAGAAATAAGTATTTGATCCCTTTGGCAAACAAGATTTAATATTTATGGAGATTCAGTGGCGCTTGTGTATGAGTGTAATTCCAGCAGCAAACACTAAGACACCTGTCACAAGGGTGTCAAAGAAATAAGGTAAAATAACTACGGTAATAATATTAGTGTGCGCTTGGAACACTCAAAGAAGAGGGAAATCTAAATTGGGTGGTTATAGAAAAAAAAAAAAAAAAAACCTCTTATAAGTGCTCTTTATGTAGCTGGATAATAGCGAGAAAATAGCAATTAGTAATAGTCAATTGTAAGACCTCAGAAGAAGTGCTTAAGGGAAAAAGAATATATATAGGTGCTGGTGGCAATCTTAGTTCCAACCTGAACAATCACAAACTAAAAAGGCATGAGTGAGGGTAAAAACCTGAAATCACTGAACAGGTTATATACTGCAGGGTAATTCTCCCTGATAGTAGCTTAAAAGAAAAAAAAAAAAAAAAAAGTCAAAGTCAAATTGCAGCCTGTGCAGAGTAGCCGCAATAGTAAATGCACAAGTCAGAGAGCGGTACCTGTAAAGATAATGCGATGCGAAGTCCTCACTCCAGTAAGCGGTGCAGGTTAAAATAGCGCTTTTTGCTCCAGCGCTTGGAAAAAGAGGGGGGGGTTTGTACACTGGGGTATAGACGAGTTACAGGGCCTGCCCCGGCCGGTGGCAGCCTCCTGTCAGTGTACCTCCAGCTGTGGAGCAGACGTGAGTGGCGTCTTGTGCTCCCGGCGTCTGTGAGCTGCTCCAGGTATACAGGACCTTCGTGATGTGAGTCAACACATGACCACGTCAGTTTCACTTGCTGGTGGTTGCGACGGGGACCAATGGTCTTTCCCTGAGGAAGAAGACAGTTAGTCTTTGAAACAAGACCCCCGCACACATTCTCCGCACACACATAGTCATAGCCTATGACTCATAGGCTATAACTATGACGCTGCGTGGCCAGCCAATCACAGTAATGCCACAACTAAGAAGGCGGTGACTTTACTGTGATTGGCTGACACATTCCGGGTGGGACATTGCGAGGCGAGTAGTGAAATTTACTCTCTTGGATTCGAGTACTGCGAGTACCGCATTACTCACCGAGTACCGAATCGTAACGAGTATACTCGCTCATCCCCAGTGGGTATTGATGACAGGAAAGAGAGACTGGAGGACATGTGAGGGAATTGGGTTGGTAGTGCATGTAGTTGGACGAGAAGAAGAGAGGAGCCTGGAGACTTCTTCTGTGATAGGATCAAACATGGAGAGTGAGTCAGGGGAGATGCAGGGAGGGATGGGAGTCACAGCACTTGGAGGCTGGGGGCTGATTTCCTGATGGGTATTCTCTATTTTTCCTATTAAATGGGAGGCCAGGTCATCAGCATAGATGTCTGTGATAGGGGCCTGTGTTTTTGAACAGAGAAGGGAGTGAAAGGTGTCAAAAAGTTTTTTTAAGTTGTTAGACAGTGAGGAGATCAGAATACTTTATGGATGTGTAAGTGAATATGAAAAACTTTTTAAACCTTTTATGGAATAATATATGCCACAGAAATGTACCCAAGAGCATGTAATACTGTATGGATGAGTAAGAAAATACAGAACATTTTGAACACTTTTTTAGAATATTATATGCCACAGAAATGTACCCCAGAGCATGTAATACTCTATGCTTGAGTACATGCATACAGAAACATTTTTTAATTGCTTTTTAGAGTGTTATATGCCACAGAAATGTACCTCAGAGACATGAATACTCTGTATATGAGCAAGTGAATGCAGAAAAATATTTCAATGCTTTTTTGAGAGTTATATGCCACAGAAATGTAACCCAGAACATGGAATATTCAATGGATGAGTAACTGATAACAGAAAATGCTTTCAATGCTTTTTTTGAGTGTTATATGCCACAGAATATATCCCAGAGCAATGAATAGTCTATAGATGAGTAAGTGAATACAGAAATGTTATATGCCAACAAATGTAACACAAAGCAAGGAATACTCTATGGATGAATAATTGAATCCCAAAAAATTTTTGAACGCTTTTTGAAATGTATCCCACAGGAAGAAATATTATCTGGATCAGCAATATAACACCAAAAAATTATTGAATGCTTTTCTGGATGATTATGTAACACTGAAATGTACCCCAGAGCATGGAATACTCTATAGATGAGTAAATGAATGCAGAAAGATTTTTCAACTATTTTTTGGAGTGTTATATGCCACAGAGTGTATTACAAATCAAGGAATACTCTATAAAGGAGGAAGTGAATACAACACATTAAATGAAATTTTTTTTTTAAATTTTATATACCACAAAAATGTACCCCAGAGCATGTAATACTCTATGAATGAGTAAGTAAATACAGAAAAATTGTGAAAGCTTTTTTGGAGTGTTATATGCCTCATAAATGTACTCCAGAACATGTAATCCTCTATGGATGAGTAAGTGCATACAGAAACATATTTTTATTTTTTTTGAAGTGTTATGTGCCACAGAATTGTTGCCGACTAAGCACATTACACTGTATGGAGTACTATTTCAATCCAGAAAAAATGTTGATTACTTTTTTGTTGTTTAACATACCACAGAAACATGCCCCAGTTTATGTAATACCCTATGGATCTTCCAAGGGAGCAACCGGAGGAATTTCAAAGCCACAGCAGAGTTGGCAGTAGCCTGTGGTCCGGAACTAGCCATTTTCCCAGTACTACAAAAGCCAAAACCAAGGCTTTAGCCTTCATCACTGGGGTTCTTGCGGACTACAGATAGGAGAGCCAGGTTCCTTAAACTGGTGAGTAGAGATGAGCGACTTTGCCTTTTTTAGGGTCGAGTCGGGTTTCATGAAACCCGACTTTCTCAAAAGTTGAAATAATCTAATTCACCGCATGCTCAATTATGTTTCATGCGAATAAATGTCTGTTTCATTGTAAACAAAATATGTGGGAGCCAAACAAGAATATATAGCACATAGCAGAAGCGATATAACCAAAAAAGACGTTTCGGCTCAACCAGAGCTTTTATCACTTTATCGCTTAGTCCAGTGACCAGCGATTTCTCATTTTTGCAACACCATTTTATTTTTACGGACCACATCACATTTGAAGCCACTTTGAGGGGTCTATATGATAGAAAATACGCCAAAGTGACACCATTCTAAAACTGCACCCCTTAAGGTGCTCAAAACCACATTCAAAAAGTTTATTAGCCCTTTAGATGCGTCACAGGAATTTTTTGAATATTTAAAAAAAAATGAACATTTAACTTTTTTTCACAAAAAAATACTTCAGGTTCAATTATTTTTATTTTACCAAGGGTAACAGGAGAAATTGGACTGCAAAATTTATTGTGCAATTTGTCCTGAGTATGCTGATACCTGATATGTGGGGGGAACCACTGTTTCGGCGCATGGCTGAGCTCAGAAGGGAAGGAGCGCCGTTTGACTTTTTCAATGCAAAATTGGCTGGAATTCTGATCGAACGCCATGTCACGTTTGGAGAGCCCCTGATGTACCTAAACAGTGGAAATCTCCCACAAGTGACCCCATTTTGGAAACTAGACCCCCCAAGGAACTTATCTAGATATGTGGTTAGAACTTTGAACCCACAAGGGCTTCACAGAAGTTTATAACGTACAACAGTACAATTAAAAAATCATATTTTTTCCACAAAAATGATCTTTTCACCCCAACTTTTATTTTCCCAAGGGTAACAGGACCCTAAAAGTTATTGTGAAAATTTGTCCTGAGTACGCTGATACCCCACATGTGGGGGTAAACCACTATTTGGGCGCATGGCAGAGCTCGGAAGGGAAGCAGTGCCATTTGACGTTTTTGGCTGGAATTGAGATCGGACACCATGTCGCGTTTGGAGAGCCCCTGATGTACCAAAACAGTGGAAATCCACCACAAATGACACCATTTTGGAAACTAGACCCCCCCAAGGAACTTATCTAGATGTGTTGTGAGCACTTTGACCCCTCCAGTGCTTCATAGAAGTTTATAACGCCCGGGCGTGAAAATAAAAAAATCGTATTTTTTCCACAAACATGATCTTTTAGTCACCAATTTTTTTATTTTCCCAAGGGTACCAGAAGAAATTGGACCCCAAAAGTTGTTGTCCAATTTGTCCTGAGTACGCTGACACCCCATATGTGGGAGAAAACTACTGTATGGGCACACGTCGGGTCTCGGAAGGGATGTAGTGACGTTTTGGAATGCAGACTTTGATGGAATGTTCTGCGGGTGTCATGTTGCTTTTGGAGAGCCCCTGATGTACCTAAACAGTGGAAACCACCCACAACTGACCCCATTTTGGAAACTAGACCCCCTAAGGAACTTATCTAGTTGTGTGGTGTGCACTTTGAACCCCCCAATGCTTCACAGAAGTTTGTAACGCCCGGGCGTGAAAATAAAAAAATCGTATTTTTTCCACAAACATGATCTTTTAGTCCCCATTTTTTTATTTTCCCAAGGGTACCAGGAGAAATTGGACCCCAAACGTTGTTGTCCAATTTGTCCTGAGTACACTGATACCCCATATGTGGGAGAAAACTACTGTATGGGCACACGCCAGGGCTCGAAAGGGAAGTAGCGACGTCTTGGAATGCAGACTTTGATGGAATGGTTTGCGGGTGTCATGCTGCCTTTGGAGAGCCCCTGATGTACCTAAACAGTGGAAACCCCCCACAAATGACACCATTTTGGAAACTAGACCCCCTAAGGAACTTATTTAGATGTGTGGTGAGCACTTTGAACCCCCAAGGGCTTCACAGAAGTTTATAATGCCCGGGCGTGAAAATAAAAAGAACATTTTTTTCCACAAAAATGATATTTTTGCCCCCAATTTTTTATTTTCCTAAGGGTAAGAGGAGAAATTGGACCCCAAAAGTTGTTTTGCAATTTGTCCTGAGTAGGCTGATACCCCATATGTGGGGGTAAAACACTGTTTGGGCGCATGGCAGAGCTTGGAAGGGAAGGACCACCATTTGACTTTTTCAACTCAGAATTGGCTGGAATTGAGATCAGACGCCATGTTGCATTTGGAGAGCACCTGATGTGCCCAAACAGTGGAAACCCCCAATTCTAACTCCAACCCTAACCCCAACACACCCCTAACCCTAATCTCAGCCCTAACCCTAACCAAAGCCCTGGCCCTAACCCTAGCCCTAACCCTAACCCTAATGGGAAAATGGAAATAAATACATTTTCTTTTAATTTTATTATTTTTCCCTAACTAAGGGGGTGATAACGGGGGGTTTGATTTACTATTTATGGCGGTTTTTATGTTTGGCAGCTGTTGCACGCTAAAAGACGCTTTTTATTGTAAAAATAGTTTTTGCATCACCACATATTGAGAGCTATAATTTTTCCGTATTTTGACCCACCGAGTCATGTTAGGTCTTATTTTTTGCGGGACGAGTTGACGTTTTTATTGGTACCATTTTCGGGCACGTGACATTTTTTGATCGCTTTGAACAAAAAACAGCGTTTCATGAATTTCTTTTGGGGGGTGCGTTTACACCGTTCCGCGTGCGATAAAATTGATAAAGAGGCTTTATTTTTTGTGTCGGTACGGCTACAGCGATACCTCATTTAGGTCTTTTTTATGTTATGTCGGTTTTATGCAATGAAAACTATTTTATATAAAAAATAATTATTTTTGCATCGCTTTATTCTGCGAGCTATAACTTTTTTATTTTTTCGCTGATGATGCTGTATGGCAGCTCGTTTTTTGCGGGACAAGATGACGTTTTCAGTGGTACCATGGATATTTATATGCATCTTTTTGATCACGCGTTATTGCACGTTTTGTTTGGCGGTATGATAATAAATCATTATTTTTTACTTCGTTTTTTATTTTTTAAGGAGTTCGCTGAAGGGGTTAACTAATGGAACAGTTTTATAGGGCAGGTCGTTACGGACGCGGCAATACCAAATATGCATACTTTTATTGTTTTTTTATTTTTTATTTCCAAAAAATGAATTTATTGGGGGAATTTTTTTTTTTTCTAATTTATTTGGCGATTTTTTAAAAATTATTTTAACACTTTTTTTTTTTAACTTTATTACATAGTCCCAGGTAGGACATCACTGTCCTGTGACAGATCGCTGATCTGTCACATCACAGATCACTGTGACAGATCAGCGATCTGTCACAGGCAGTGCAGCAGACTTCCTCGTGCCTGCGCTTTGCAGGCACTGAGGAAGCCAGCTCCCTGTGCAGGCCCCTGAAGGTCCCCGTTGCCATCTTGGATTCGGGGGCCTGCAGGGAAGAAGCCCCCTGCAGCAGCGCTGCACATTGCGCTGCTGTGGGGGGCTCAGGGAAGCACGGAGGGAGCCCCTCCCTGCCAATGCTTCCTTTTAACCCCCGGTACACCGCGATCGTGTTTGATCGCGGTGTGCAAGGGGTTAATGTGTCGGGGGCGGTCCGTGACCGCCCCTGACACATTGTACTGGGTGTCAGCTGTGATAATCAGCTGACACCCGGCCGCGATCAGCGGCGCTCACCACGTGGGCGCCGCTGATCGCTATGACGTACTATCCCGTCCCTGGGAATTAAGGCCCAGGGTACATGGACGGGATAGTGCGTCTCAAGGCAGAAAGGGGTTAAAAACATTTATTTAAATAATTTAAAATCAACGGCTTGGGGAACACTCTATTTTTGATAACCAATGCAGGAAAAAGCGACAGCTGCGGGCTATCAAAAATAGAGGGGACCACACGTCTTCTTTTTTTTTAAACAATGTGCAGTGGCCAATCACAGCCATGCCTATTCTTGACATGGCTGTGATTGAGCAGGAAGTGCCCACACAGGACAGCTTATTGATTTCAACACCCTTTGTTGGGGTTGCCAAACTAAAACAGTAACACAGACTTCTGGTAGAAGTCCATGTTTGAGGTCTGTGCATGGACACTAGGTGTCTGGTACGGACCCCAAACTTTACCATTCTGGTTCTTCTGGCCATCTCATAGCAGTAAGTCACCTGCTAACTCAGAGTGATTTTTGAATTACAGTCGATTCATGCTCCACAAACAATAGGCGTTGGGAATCAAAGACTGACTGCACAGTTGCAGCTAGGTATGTTTTTCTGTGAAACTCTCTAGCATCTTAGAGAAAACCTAGTGTAAAGATCCTAATACAGTTCCAGTCCCGAGAAAAGCAGACAGGCCTAAATACATCTGCACTAACAGCCATTTTACTTGGGTCCGCTGTACCCTGGTTAGTGCAGATGCATTTAGGCCTGTCTGGTGGTTTCTGGATTTTTTTGGAGGATTTTTTCCTCTTTCTGAGGTTTTCATGTTAGAGTAGGACTGGCAAGAGTAAGGAACTTTGATGCAGTTTGTCAGCTTCCGTATTATGGCCATAATATCAACCAATACCTTACATATATTGCTATGTTTTTGTGCACTGTATATTTTTTCAGGGTGCAGTTGGGCCCAAATGGTTCTGCTTACTGTAGCCTCTGTTCACACGGATGCATTCTAGTTGGCACTGGAGCGGCCCCCCTATATGGTGTTACTAAGAGGCTGTGAACCAGAAGCTCTGCATACCCTGTGTGAACACTGCCACATGCGGATTATTTTTTGCACTGGTGTGCCACATGGCCAATCCCTGATTGTAGGCTGGCTATTTCATTTGGTATTATTGCACCTGTGCAGTTACCACTTTACTTGGGTCTGCTGCACCCTGGTTAGTGCAGATGTATTTAGGCCTGTCTGGTTTTCTCTGGATTTTTTTGGGAGGATTTTTTCCTCTTTCTTAGGTTTTCATACAGTTCCAGTCCCGGCCAGCTTCTCCCCTCATCACTCTCCTTGATTGATAGGTTTGTGTCTATGTACACACATACAGTGCCTTGCGAAAGTATTCGGCCCCCTGGAACTTTTCAACCTTTTCCCACATATCATGCTTCAAACATAAAGATACCAAATGTAAATTTTTGGTGAAGAATCAACAACAAGTGGGACACAATTGTGAAGTTGAACGAAATTGATTGGTTATTTTAAATTTTTGTGGAAATTCAAAAACTGAAAAGTGGGGTGTGCAATATTATTCGGCCCCTTTACTTTCAGTGCAGCAAACGCACTCCAGAAGTTCATTGTGGATCTCTGAATGATCCAATGTTGTCCTAAATGACTAATGATGATAAATATAATCCACCTGTGTGTAATCAAGTCTCCATATAAATGCACCTGCTCTGTGATAGTCTCAGGGTTCTGTTTGAAGCACAGATAGCATCATGAAGACCAAGGAACACAACAGGCAGGTCTGTGATACTGTTGTTGAGAAGTTTAAAGCTGGATTTGGATACAAAAGGATGTCCAAAACTTTAAACATCCCAAGGAGCACTATGCAAGCGATCATATTGAAATGGAAGGAGTATCATACCACTGCAAATCTACCAAGACCCAGCCATCCCACTAAATTTTCATCTCAAACAAGGAGGAGATGGATCAGAGATGCAGCCAAGAGGCCCATGATCACTCTGGATGAACTGCAGAGATCTACAGCTGAGGTGGGACAGTCTGTCCATAGGACAACAATCAGTCGTACACTGCACAAATCTGGCCTTTATGGAAGAGTGGCAAGAAGAAAGCCATTTCTCAAAGACATCCATAAAAAGTATTGTTTAAAGTTTGCAACAAGCCACCTGGTTCACAAATAAACGAATCCAGGTGTTAGAATGGCCAAGTCAAAGTCCAGACCTGAATCCAATCGAGAATCTATGGAAAGAGCTGAAAACTGCTGTTCACAAGTGATCTCTATCAAACCTCACTGAGCTCGAGCTGTTTACGAAGGAAGAATGGGCAAGAATTTCAGCCTCTCGATGTACAAAACTGATAGAGACATACCCCAAGCGACTTGCAGCTGTGATCACAGCAAAAGGTGGCGCAACAAAGTATTAAGTTAAAGGGGCCAAATAATATTGCACGCCCCACTTTTCAGTTTTTGAATTTCCACAAAAATTTAAAATAACCAATCAATTTCGTTCAACTTCTCAATTGTCTCCCACCTGTTGTTGATTCTTCACCAAAATGTTACATTTGGTATCTTTATGTTTGAAGCATGATATGTGGGAAAAGGTTGAAAAGTTCCAGGGGGCCAAATACTTTCGCAAGGCACTGTAGGAAAGACCTCTCAACTAGTCTTGTCTCTGCCTACAATCCATTCATTTTTTAACGCAGGTTTTCTCTGCAACGCTGGAATGTTTCTGAGAAAGACATACCTGGCTGCAATGTCAGACTCTGAATCATGCTGCCTTTGGCTTGGGCATCATAAATCAACAGATAATGTAGTTTCCCTAAGATATAGAAAATGCAGGATGTAAGTCTTACAATGGCCAAAAAGAGTGTTATTCTGCATGTTGCATGTACACAAAAAATGACATATTTTAAAGAAATACTTGAAAGTCTAGTTCCCCATATATAATTATTCATGAAGGGCTATTTGAGCTCATACTAATTTTTAAATAAGTTTACAAACCACTTTTGTGCAAATATGTAATAAAATATCTTGAAAATGTGATGCATATTTCTTTAAGGTAAGGGTAAATTGAGGAAACTGAGGTCATCTATAGTATGAGGAAAAGGGTTTCTAACATCACAAATCAGATTACCACTTTGTCTAGAGGGTCTGTTCAAAGTAATAGCATCAATTTCAGGTCACTGCTTCTGACTCTTAGCTTTAAAATCTAGACAAAGGTTACATTTCTTTGACCAAGTGAAGAAAGGAAAGTCCATCTGCTTAAACCAATGTAAATTCCTCAAAATAAGGATTTGAACATAATCCATTGAAACTAGTAACCTGGTTAATATTACAGCCCTTCTCTGTACTGAGAAGCTTTAATTTCAGGGATGGATAAGTCTTTTTGACAAGTGAATGTAATCTGAAAATACTTGAATTAACTTTAGATAAAATGTGTCTGTTTACAATGTCTCAAAATTAGATCAGTCTCTGATGATTACTTTTTCATTATAAATGATATGATAGATGAACAGTATTTCCGTAATACTCAGGGCTGGTTTTAGACAAAGTGGGCAAAAGTTTAAAGTGGGGCCTCAAATGCTAACATATTGTACCATCACACAGAAACATATCGGTTTTATTTATATGCACTGAGTTGAGTCCGTTAAACTAGCGTGATCGACAATATTGAAGTCGTTCAATGCTTGTTTCCCAGCTTCTTTACACAGGCTGAGGAAGAATGATGGGGACAGAACAATCACTAGTAGATCAATCTGTACCCATACAGCATCATGTTATCAGCAGCATATTTGAAGTTTTCACACGGCGATGTGCTGTTGAGAACAATGATTTTTATCCTGGCATAAACAATCCAATTACTCGAATAGGCAGCATTTTGCACTTTTAGTATAATATGCTCTATATTTCTCCATATAGTATAATACACACTTTATAGTCCTCCACATAGTATAATACACCCCATAATCCTCCACATAGTATAGTGCACCCCATAGTAGGAATTTAATGCAGCCCCATGGAATAGAATGCAGCCCCATAGGAATATAATCCAGCCGCCCCATAGAGTTATCACAGCTTTACATTGGCAGAGAGGAGCCAGAAGAACGCAGCTTCTGATTTCTCCTACTCCTGCAATGATTAGAAGCACTTCACCTTCATATTAAATGGTGCAAGTTTCTTTTAGCGGTGCAGAGGTTAATTTGTTCAGTTGAAAGCTGCTGGGAGCTTTCCTGCATTAATGTTCAGCTGTTCACGTTTAGCCACTCCCAGCTCCTATGTAATCTGGGCCCTGGCAAGCACTGTCAGAGCTAGCTTATGCTGCATGGCTGGAGGTATTTGGGAAGGAATTTGATGGATTTATCTGTTGCTAGTTTTTAGTTGTGTGCTAATCCCCTTCTTCTCCTACGTAGGTTTTACCCCATTCTCCAATCCCTGGTGCATTCCTCTGTTGTTTGTGTGAGTATATTTGTATGATTGGTATTTTGACTTATCCCTTTTCGTATTACCTTGTTAGTCTGGTTGGTGTATTATGATACACTACTACTCCCCTCTTCCCTGGATGGGGGAAGGGTATAGACTGAGGGCAGATTCATAAGCTAAGGCAAGGTACATGGCCCTGGTGTTCTCACCATCATAAGTTATCCGGGGAACAGGGTGAGCTAGGGCGCCCCTAACATTATAGACAGTGAAGGAGCCCCACTGATGCTGATAAAGTTGAATGTGAGATACCAGGGGGAGAGTGCTGGCCTTAGGCCCCCCTGACTCTCTGTTAGTGATGAGCCACTGGCTGGGGCCCCTAAAGGAGTGGGGGCTCTAGGCAGATGCCTAGTCTGCATGACACTAACGCCTTCCATTGTAATAATCGTTACCGCAATAGCTTTCTTTAAAAGCAGAAGCACGCTGATTAAACAAGGATAGTAATAGTGTTTCCTCATACTATGAGACCCACTTTTTCGAAATTTGCATACTCTTCTACAGCAATGTGAGTCTGGCACATTGGATCAGAAACTATTATTGCCACTGGGCCCCTGATAAATCATAGCAACCTCATGGGGTGGGATTTTGCACCATTGTAGAAATGAATGTATAATTGAACTTTGTATATTCAGAGCCCTTGCGTGATGTTAGTTTAGCTTGGAAAAACTTCCATCTGCTGGCCAGGTGGAACCAATCTGTACCAGAAGAGTTGCAGGGATTCTTATGCCGGACCTGGTCAGATAACCTCAAGACAGAGTTGCTGAATATAAAAGCCCTGTGCATCAAACCACAGGGGGATTTAGCGACAAGAAAGTGACCAGAGCAGACATTTCGTGTAGATGACGTGTCCCTACTTCACCCACACATTCTCCCCAGCATTGTGCTGCTGTGCCGGCTTACTTCTCTGCCCTGATGAGGGAATAGGGAGTACTAAGTGTGAAGGTGTGGGAAAGGTGAATGGTTCCCTTTTAGGCTGGTTTCACACTAGCGTTTTTTTGCGCTGCGTTTTTGCGCATACATGCACATGCGCCCTTTTCCCCTCTCTTTAACATGGGTGCGCATGGTCTAGCGTTTGCACCATTCGTACGCGTTTTACGTGTGCATGCGTTTTTTTGTAGTGTGCGCCCAAGCGCGCCGGACGCAACCTGCTGCATTTTTGGTCCGTCCGACCTGTCTCAAAAAAACGCATGCGCATCGAATGCGCAAAAAAACACATTACAGTCTATTGGGAATGCAGATGTGCGCATGGATATGCTCACGTCTGCGTTTAAAAACGCATGCATTTTAAGAGTAAAAATGGCATGATGCGTTTTTGTATGCGTTTGCTCTGCGCAAAAACGCAGCGCAAAAAAACGCTAGTGTGAAACTAGCCTTAGTGATGTAAAAAGGGATACTACAAACACCCAGTGGGGAAGGAACAGGGATTGCATAAGAGACAGTTTGGTTTTCAACAAAGGATGGTTGATACAGCTGCCCAACACAGAGAGCATCTCTCTCAGCTGTAATCAGCCATATGGTTCATCTGCGGGAGGTGCTCTTCGTGTCAAATGGCCCCAAAGGTAATCTTCATGAGTTCCAAGAAGCAATGATTCTTCCTTGTTCCTCATAGCACTGTCTAGAATTAAACTGTTTCTATGAGGGATGTTCTCACAAGATCATGCCTATAATGGGCAGAGGCCTTGATGTACTTCAGGATGGGGCTGCATACAATACAGAGTGGCTTAAGAGAAATGTACTGCAAGATTGGGCTGTATACACAAAGACTGAGAGAATTGATGTATTGGAGGGTGAGGCTGTGCAAAAAGGAGGCTCAAAGGAATATTCTACGAGATGGGGCTATGCATAGATGAAATAAATGATATTGTGTAGGATGGGGCTGTATATAAAGGGAATGAAAGGACTGATGTACTGCAAGATGGGGCTGTATATAGAAGAGCTGAAAGAAGTGATGTTCTACATGATAGGACTGTACATAAAGTAGGCTGGAAAGAGTGATGTTTTGCAGTAAAGGCATGTATATAGGGCAGGCTGAAAGGAGAAATGTTTTGCAGGATGTGGTTGTATATAGAGCAGGATAGGAGGAGTGATGTTTTGCAGGATGGAACTGTGTTCAGATGAGGCTGAGAAGAGTGATTTTCTGTATGATGGGGCTGCAAATACAGTGACTGAGAGGAGTGATGTTCTCAAAGATGTGGCTGAATTTAATGTAGATGGACTGAAAGAAGGGATGTTCTACAACAAGGTGTTGTACATACAGGGACTGAGATGATTTATGTCCTGCAGGATGAGGCTGTATATTGAGGGTACTAGAGGAGTGGTATGCTGCAGGGTATGGCTGTACATGGATGGAACTGATAGGAGTGATGTTGTGAAAGATGGGACTGTATAGAGAGGGGCTGAAAGGAGCCATGTACTATAGGATGGTACAGTACATAGAGGGGCTCAGAGGAAATAAAGTCTGTAGTATTGGGTTGCATAGACAAAGGTTGAAAGGAGTGATGAAACCACAAGATGGTACCACATATTGAAGGAATAAAAGGAATGATATTCTGCAAAATGGGGCTACATATAGAAGGGCTAAGAAGAATGATGTACTGAGGGACTATATATCGATGGTGAGGGACTATATATCGATGGAAGTGCTTTATTTCGGAACATGGAGGAGACTGAAGGGATGATAATAGTCATTTTTACATGGGACTGTATTGTGGAGGGGGCTGGAATGGCAGGAGTAACGTTATTTATATGGAAGATTATGTTGGTGAAAACTGATAGGAGGAGAGTCCTGTTTTGCTTTTACATAGGACTATGTACTGGAGACTGTTGAAAGGAGGGAAGCATTATTTACTGGGAACTAGAGTTGAGCGAAACAGGTCGGCCAGATTCATAAGTCGCCGACATATGGCAAAGTCGGGTTTTGCCGACCGAAACCCGACCACAGCGTGAACTCGGCCATGCGGTCGGCAAAACGAGCGCCAAAGTCAGATTTCCCAGAATGCTTGCACGTGACTTTTTTCAGCCACTGAGCAAGGATATACACTGTGGGCAATGATATGACATGTGCAGCGTCCGGAGAGAGAGCGAGAGAGATTTTGCGCACTTTAAAAAAGCGGTCCGGCATGTTGGTGTGTTTACTGTCCTCCACTCCCTGCCGACTTTGCTTCCCCATTGACTTGCATTGGGTTTCATGTTTCAGTCGGACCTTCGACTTTTCCTGATAGTCGGCCGATTTCGTTCGACTCGACTTTTGAGAAAGTCGGGTTTCATGAAACCCAACTCGACCCTAAAAAAAGGCAAAGTCGCTCATCTCTACTGAGAGATGGCTGTTTTCAAAAGATAGTATGTTGGAATAAATAGGCAGAAGTGATTTTATTTACATAGATGGGGCTGAGGAAAAGGTAAGGGATAACTTGTGGAAGAGGACAGTTGGGTAGGTATGACGTCATGGCTGTCAATGAAGTGACTCTATTTTTCAAACTTTTCTTTCTGGTGATATCAGAAAAATCCCAATACTCTTCTTCACCATATGACTGCTAATTAGAGAAGGTGTCTCACACAATATCTATGGTCTGGACTGGAAGTAACTTTCTCAGTGTAATCCTAAAAATCCTCTATGTGGGTAGATACAATCAACTTTTAGTACATGGTGAAAATGCTGTATAATTAATCTAATCTGTAATGTGATAATAACATATTGAAGAGGACCAGCACAGCACTGATACCAGGAGAATATGATAAACGATAAATATATGAACACATGCACACTGTACAACATCAATACTGCTAAGGGACTAAGAAATGTAAATCTTTCTAGAAGTGTTTCTTTAAGGGAGTATGTCAGCACAAAATTACTACTCAAAGCAAGCACAGGAAAGCAGTGCATCTTTGGCACAGGTAAATAGTTTAGTGCCCCTTCCCACCTACTTGTCTGCATCAATCGTCAATCAATTGGCACACTCCTATGAGTTTTGTGAAGCAGCGCTGTTAATTTAAGGCCCATTTCACAAGTCCATTTTTTGTGTCCGTAAGAGGTCCATTTTTTAAGGACTGTAAATACGGACACATACACACCCATTGTGTTCAATAGTGGTATGTACATGTTAGGTTGTTCACCCACAGACCTTTCAGTTGTTTATGCTCAGCATGGATAAAATGCATGCCACACACGTGCACACTGTGTGTCATCAGTGTGACTTGTTCCAGCACCTGTGAAGAAGCGGTACAGTTTGAGTTGTTCCTAACGCCGGTTGCTCAAGGCAGCTCTCATCACTGTCCCTCAGTCTCCTTGTGATCAACAAGATCAGGCGACAAAGATGGGAGTTGTATTCAGCACCCACTGTGTGCATCCTGTGTAAAATTAAGTATGCAATTAAAAAAATAGCTTGGGTTCCCATGTAATTTTGATAACTAACAGAGGGAAAGCCCACAGCTGGAGGCTGATGTTAATAATATGGGAAAAGGGACAATATATCAAATGGTTCCCAGGCTATTATTAACAGCTAACAGCTGTCTGCCTTTACATATTAGGTTTGTAAATAAACACACAGCATGATTAAAGTCCTTTTTTTAAATAAAGCTCAACACCCACTTTTTCACATTTATTTAAAAAAAACAGTTATACTAACCTTTACTGCCCATGTCCCCTGTAAAAAAAAACAGCATAGGAGAAATGTGGTCAGACAATCCGTGCTGCGAATCACTAAAACTAGGATTATTAATACAGTGGTCTTTATTTGACGCATTTCAGAGTTTCACAGAACTCCTTCCTCAGGAAAAAAACACAATAAAAACAAAAAAACAATAATAAGCAACTGTATTCCTCACCTGTCCGACAAGAAGATAATCCATACAGTCCCATGTCATAATCCTTCTCTGATTCATCTGGATTTCAAACCGAACAGTGGCTTGATGCAACCATTCAGGCTGAGATCCAGGAGACAATGAGCTGCTGAGAGTGCTGCTTCAGTGACGAGCGGTGACGTCATAGAGGTTACTGCCTTTCATTGAACCTGTGGTTCTCACGGTCAGCTCATTGTGAGCAGCTCAATGAACTGTGGTGACCTCAATGAGATCACCTCTAGCACCGTGGGAAAATTCTAAGCGTCAGATTTGGCGCATCTTATGGGTGTGCCATTTCTGGGGCTGATGAGGGTTGATTTGAGAGGAAATATCCATGGCCCCTTCCCAAGCTATGTGTATTGATATCAACTACCAGCTGTCTGTTTAGGCATTGTTTGTTTGAATTTATAGGGAGACCCTACATAATTTTTTTTCTGGGGTCCCCCATAAATTCACCAGTACAGGCTAAGCAAACAGCTGTTATTAATAGCCTTGGAACCTTTTGGAATAATGTCCCTTTTTCCAGATTACTAACATCAGCCCCCAGCTGTGGGCTTTCCCTCGACTGATTATGAAAATTACACGGGAGCCCCCCTCATTTTTTTCATTTAATTAATAATTTTACACAGGATGTACACAGTGGGAGTCACAAGGATGTCACTTATGTACCTACGGATGGCACATGGACATGCACATTGGATCTCACCAGTACTGTTTTTTCCTGTACATGAATCAAAAGTACATGTGAAGGAGGCCTAAGGAAGAGGTGCAAAGATAGACGGAATAATGTTCAACCCTGCTTTAAAGGCTAAGTCACGCCGCTTGATGCTTCTCAGATTGGCCAATCATTTAAATACACCTTCCCGCCTGCTTCTGTCCCTCTATCTCTACCTCCCTTTTCTTTGACTGTCAGCTGTGGCTTCATTTAACATCTGTTAGGGTTGGCGGATTGCACTAATATAAAATTAATAATAAAGTTCAATTGCAACCCAGGGTCCACCATGCAGAGATGTTAACGTGCTGCTAGTGTGGTCAAATGACGGATAAAAAACTAGCGAATGCACTGTGTTAAAACCACACAGAGCGAATGGGACACAGAGTACCAAGCTCAGCTAACCACTGAGAGGCACAGAAAATATAAGTACCAAACTCAGCTAACCACCAAGCAGCACTGGAAAAATAAGAAGTGTGCAATACCCTGATAAACCCCCAGGGAATAAGCACATGGATTGAGCTTGCCCCGCAAAAGACCCGTGCTAACCGCACACGTGGCCGAGACAGGTGCTAAGTCAAGTGAAAAGGCAAAATCTACACTACCTATCTGAAGCTGTCCAGTACTAACCACACAAAAGCATACAGACAGAGCGTTCGAGAAGCCACCCACACACACCACAACACAAATGATGCTAGCACAACCACTGGAAGCCTTTTATGTGCTAGGCTCCACTCCAAACACTCACACCCAGTTGGACGGGATGTCACCCATGGGCCAATCCGGAGCTGCCACATCACCACAGCAGTCAGCGTCCGAGCACCAATGAGAAGGCGCCACATCATGGACATGCTCAGTAAGATGATTTCTGGACTTAGACTCCAGAGGGTAGGGCTGCCTCTGTATACCACTGGTCACCATAGACTTAGCTGGAGAGCCAGCACTAACCACTTGGACACTAGGAAGCAGTGCAAGACACTGGGACTGACGTCTATGCTGAGAAACAATCCCGGCGGCTGGGCCTAAATGGGAGACCACAGAGGCAGACAAGACCTGGGATCCATCCTGTGCAGTGGAAGAATCCTGGTGCCTAACTGCATCTTGCATGCACTGCTATTTTGAGCTCTAGCTACAAATGTTAAGATCAAGGAATTGTGATGGTTATTGTAAAACCTTCAGCTTGCGTCTTTTGGGATAGTCTATTGTGGTTTTTGACATGTGCTTAGGATCATTATCCATTTATAGAAGACATCCTCTTTCCAACTTCAGCTTTTTTATAGATGGTATTATGTAGGGGTGGCATTTATGCACATGTAATCGAAGTACATGTATCAAAGTACTACTGGCAGTTATAACATGGATGAATGTGACACGCATCTCTATTCTCTTCATACAGGTAACCAGCTTTTCCAATCTCTGCTCTGAATCCACTCCTGTGTCTCCATTCAATGTCAGCAAGCAGTTAATCCTGAATGCTATCTATGTGTTTTCAACTATGCAAGCTTATATCTGGTAACCAGCTTTTCCAATCTCTGCTCTGAATCCACTCCTGTGTCTCCATTCAATGTTAGCAAGCAGTTAATCTTGAATGCTATCTACGTGTTTTCAACTAAGCAAGCTTATATCTGGCATATAGTTTTTTTTTCAACTTACTCTGCTTGTCCCCTTATGTTGTGAGGTCACGAAACTTTTCAAAGTGCTTTATGATCCATGTAGTGCTGGACATGTGTTTATTTGACCACAACACTTTATTGGGTCCTGGTGTCTCAATTTAGTGTGATTGATTAACGAGAAGAGAGAGAGCAAAAAAATAAAAAATCTTAGCCTTAACCTCCTATATATTCAGACCTAGCTAGGGGGAGCATTTATGCAGGGGTGGCATTTATGCACATGTAATTGAAGTACATGTATCAAAGTACTACTGGCAGTTATAACATGGCAGTTAGATAGGTAAGACATTTATTTACATCTACTCCCTGTACATTTGGAGTGCAACAAATATATACCATATGCATTTGTGTAATTTTTATTTTGGCTGCTGCATTCACACACATCCACCGCCCTGGCATTAACTCTCTACACTCCATCCATATTGGCCCCTCGCTCCTTTCCTCTCCTATGTATAGCACTCATGCTCTTTTCACATTGTTAATTTGCACAGATCCAGTCAGTCCCACCATTCAACATCAGAGACGCTCTCACAAATCACTTAACCATCTGCTCACTCTTTCTATCCTCCTTCTCCTAGTCGCAGGAGACATTGCTCCCAACCCTGGTCCCCCATGTTATAGAAAGTCAAACCCCCCGACTGCTACACTCAGAAACCCCTCTAATCTTATTAATATTCCCTGCATGCCATCTGTCTCTCTTAATTGTGCACTTTGGAATTCTCGATCAGTGTGTAACAAACTCTCCTTCATCCATGACTTCTTCCTTTCTAATTCTCTTAACCTCCTGGCTCTTACTGAAACCTGGATCCAGCAGTCAGACACTACCGCTGCTGCTGCTCTTTCATACGGGGGCTACACTTCTCTCATACCCCAAGATCAGACAATAGAGCAGGTGGAGGCGTTGGTCTGCTCCTATCACCAAAATGTACCTTTCAGGTTATCCCTCAAGTACCCTCACTTGTCTTCCCTTCTTTTGAGGTCCATGCCGTCAGACTCTACACCCCCTTCTCCATGCGAGTGGCGGTGGTGTATCATCCTCCCGGCCCACTCCCATCAGTTCCTGGAACATTTTGCCACTTGGCTTCCACATTTTCTCTCCTGTGACATCCCTACCCTCATCATGGGAGATTTCAACATCCCCATTGCTCTTCCCCTCTCATCATCTGCTACTTACCTTTTATCTCTAACCTCCTCATTTGGCCTTTCGCAGCTTACTAATTCTCCAACGCATGAAGACGGAAACTCCCTCGACTTGGTCTTCTTTCGGCTTTGTGCAGTGGATGATTTTGCAAACTCCCGCTCTCTGACCATAATCTTCTTTCATTCTCTATCAAGAACTGCCAGGCTGCTCAGGTCACCCCCACTGTCCAGACTTATAGAAACATACAGGTCATTAACACCCAGAAACTTATGAAGAACTTACAGTCTTCATTGGCCCCTATCTCCTCCCTCTCATGTCCTGTTTCTGCATTGAAGCATTACAATGAAACACTTCAAAGTGCCCTGGATGAATTTGCACCCCCTATAAATAGAACACCACAACGCAGATGGCGACAACCCTGGCACACGGTGCAAACACGTTTCCTGCAGCGGTGCTCCAGGTGCGCCGAACGTCTGTGGAGAAAATCGAATCTACACGAAGATTTCATCCATTTTAGGTTTATGCTTAGAACATACAACACTGCCCTTCACCTCTCCAAACAAGCCTATTTCAACACCCTCATCACCTCACTGTCCAATAACCCGAAACGTCTCTTTGACACTTTTCATTCTCTACTCAATCCAAGAGTACAGGCCCCAACCACGGAGCTCCGAGCAGACGATCTGGCCAATTACTTCAAAGAAAAAATTGACCAGATTCGACAGGAAATTATCTCCCAGTCACCTCATACCATGCACTGTCCTCCCTCCCCCACTGCATCTAGCTCACTCTCTGATTTTGAACCAGTCACAGAAGAAGAAGTAAGCAGGCTCCTTGCATCTTCTCGCCCAACTACTTGCAGCAGTGACCCATTTCCGTCACATCTCCTCCAGTCCCTTTCCCCTGCAGTCACCCCTCACCTAACTAAAATATTTAACCTCTCTCTTCTGGTATTTTTCCCTCCTCATTTAAG
The DNA here is from genome assembly GCF_039654945.1 of Dendrobates tinctorius. Classification (NCBI taxonomy): domain Eukaryota; kingdom Metazoa; phylum Chordata; class Amphibia; order Anura; family Dendrobatidae; genus Dendrobates; species Dendrobates tinctorius. The sequence continues at coordinate 14,762,914 of NW_027361766.1, read as the reverse complement.
CATGCCATCATACATCCACTACTTAAAAAACCATCCCTCGACCAAAACTGTGCCACTAACTATAGACCTGTCTCTAATCTTCCCTTCATCTCTAAACTCCTGGAACGCCTGGTCCACTCCTGTCTTATCCGCTATCTCTCAGAAAACTCTGTTCTCGACCCTCTCCAATCCGGTTTCCGCTCTTTACACTCCACTGAAACTGCCCTCACTAAAGTCTCTAATGATCTGCTAACAGCTAAATCAAATGGTCATTACTCCATGCTAATTCTCTTGGATCTCTCTGCAGCATTCGACACTGTGGATCATCAGCTTCTCCTCACTATGCTCTGTTCCATTGGCCTCAAGGACACCGTTCTCTCCTGGTTCTCCTCCTATCTCTCCGACCGCTCCTTTACTGTATCTTTTGCCGGTTCCTCCTCCTCTCACCTTCCCCTTACTGTTGGGGTCCCCCAAGGATCGGTTCTAGGCCCCCTCCTCTTCTCCTTGTACAATCAGTAGATTTCGTTTCCAGTACCATCTCTATGCTGATGACACCCAATTATACGCTTCTTCTCCTGACATCACGCCAGCCTTTCTAGAAAACACCGGCGAATGTCTAAACGCTGTCTAATATCATGTCCTCACTATATCTGAAACTGAACCTGTCAAAGACTAAACTCCTGGTGTTTCCTCCCTCTACTAATGTACCTATACCCGACATTGCTATTTCTGTGTGTGGTTCCACTATTACTCCCCAGCAACAGGCCCGCTGTCTTGGGGTCATACTTGATTCCGAGCTTTCCTTTGCCCCCCACATTCGATCACTGGCTCGCTCTTGTCATCTGCACCTCAAAAACATTTCTAGAAATCGACCTTTTCTTTCTTTTGAGTCTGCAAAAACTCTTACTGTTTCTCTTATTCATTCTCGTCTCGACTATTGTAACTCTCTTCTAATCGGTCTCCCTCTTACCAAACTCTCCCCTCTCCAATCTGTCTTGAATGCTGCAGCCAGGATCATATTCCTCACCAATCGTTACACCGATGCCTCTACCTTGTGCTAGTCATTACACTGGCTACCCATCCACTCCAGAATTCAGTATAAACTTATTACCCTCACCCACAAAGCCCTCCATGGCTCAGCACCACCCTACATCTCCTCCCTTGTTTCAGTATACCACCCTACCCGCGCCCTCCGTTCTGCTGATGACCTGAGGTTAGCATCCTCAGTAGTCAGAACCTCCCACTCCCGTCTCCAAGACTTTACGCGTGCCGCACCAATTCTTTGGAATGCACTTCCCAGGTTAATACGATTAGTCCCCAAACCCCACAATTTTAAGTGTGCCCTGAAAACGCATTTATTCAGACTGGCCTATCGCCTCAACACATTAACCTAATCTATCCCTGTGTGGCACAGCCAAAAGTTTTACCATAACCAGATATCCCGCATCATGTTCCCACATGCTTTATGCATCCATTAGCCCTCTGTGTCTGTACTGTTACACACTTAACATTACGGCTGGTCCATACAATCAGAGCAACTGTTACCTCCCACCTTTCGTGTCTATCTCTTTCCTCATAGACTGTAAGCTTGCGAGCAGGGCCCTCTTTCCTCTTGGTATTTGTTATAATCTACTGTATGTGATTATTGTTATGCTGTAATGTCTATTGTCTGTACAAATCCCTTCTGAAATGTAAAGTGCTGCGGAATATGTCGGCGCTATAAAAATAAAATTTATTATTATTATTATTACTATTATGTTTGCATCAAGAATTTGTTGAAATTTTATTATTATTATTATTATTTTTATTATTATTATTTATTATTATAGCGCCATTTATTCCATGGCACTTTACATGTAAGGAGGGGTACACATAATAAATACAAGTACAGTAATCTTAAACAATACAAGTCATGACTGGTACAGGATGAGAGAGGACCCTGCCTGCGAGGGCTCACAAACTACAAGGGATGGGTGAGGATACAGTAGGCGAGGATAGAGCTGGTCGTGCAGCGGTTTGGTGGATCGGTGGGTGGTTACTGCAGGTTGCAGGCTTGTCGGAAGAGGTGGATCTTCAGGTTCATTTCAAATTTCATTGAAACCATTCTTCCCTCTACCTGTGAAATGTTTCCTTTGCCATTGGCTGCAACACAACCCCAAAAGCATGATTTATCCACCCCCATGTTTAATGGTTGTCAAGATGTTATTTTCCTGAAATTCTGTGCCCTTTTTTTCCTCCTTTTTTTTCTCTATTTTAACGTCATCAGTTCACAGGACTTGTTTCCAAAATGCATCAGGCTTGTTTAGGCTGGTTTCACACTTGCTTTTTTTTGCGCTGCTTTTTAGCGCAAAAAAAGCATGCGTTTTTTCTCCTATACTTTAACATGGGTGCGCATATGTGTGCATACATATGCGCACGTACGCGTTTGTATGCGCATGCGTTTTTTTGCAGTGTGCACTTGTGCGCACAAAATGCATCCTGTTGCATTTTTTGTGTGTCCGACTTGCCCCCAAAAAATGCATGTGCCCGCAATGCGTTTTTTTTTTACAGCAAAACACCCATTAAAGTCTATGGGTGCGCATACATGCGCATTGTAATGCGCACATATGCTCAAAAAAAGCATGCGTTTTTTAAAAAAATGCACCAACAACCGCAAAAAATGCACACAAACCCATGATGCGTTTTTTTTATGTGTTTGTGTGCGCAAAAAACGCGCAGCAAAAAAACGCAAGTGTGAAAGTAGCCTTAGATTTTTTTTGCATACTACTGATGCTGAACCTTATGGTGAAGATGTAGGAGACGTTTTCTTCTAATGACTCTCCCATGAAGGCCATTTTTATGCTGGTGTCTCTGAACAGTAAAACAAAGTAACACAACTCCAGAGTCTGCTAAATCTTTGTCAAGGCATTTTGAAGTCAAGTTTGGATCCTGATATCCCTCTCTCGCAATCTTACGAGCAGCTCTCACTGACATATTGCTTCATCTTCCAGAGGTTATCTTGACTTCCACTGTTCCTGCTACCTACCTTTTCCTATTTAAATTTCAAACTGAGGAAAGGGCAACTTGATAATGCTTTGCTATCTTCTTGTAGCTTTCTCCTACTTTGTGGGACACCACCATTTTCACTTTCAGAGTGCTAAGAAGCTGCTTAGAAGAACCCATGACTGCTTTTTTTATACAAGGTTAGAGTAGGCTGGGTTTTTATAAAGCTGGGAAATTTGCATCACCTTGTCCTTTCCTAATGATGATAGTGAACAAGCTATAACCCTGACAGGTTAATTAAGGTCCGAAACCTTGATCAAAGTTATTTGAGCAGACAAATCTCCAAGGATGCACAACTTTTGCATCAACTTATTTTGCCTTTTGTAATTTTTAAAATGTAAAAGATTAAAATATATTTTTTTACCTAAAATACAAAGAAAATGCGTCTTTTTTAACTTTAGGCCTTTTAGAGATCATTTCATCTTCAATTTGCTAAACTATTCACACTAACGTTTGTGACTTGGTGTGCCCAAACTTTTACATGACACTGTTTCTGTCATTGTGATTTTGCCTCAATGATCAATTTATGCCAGTTATCTTGAATGTTTTAAGCTAAGAAAGAAGTTAAATGGTGAGTTTGGTAAAAATAAATGCAAGAGTAAAAGGAGGCGACTATTTAGTCCCTCACCTGTTATTAGAATGGATTACCGTATATACTCGAATATAAGCCGAGATTTTCAGCCCATTTTTTTTTGGCACATCATCTGTCAGTGACGTTCAGACAGCAGAGGGCGCGGTGACGTGGTTAGTGCGCGATGCACCCCCTGCAGTCTGAACATCACTGACAGATGATGTGCCAGACAGCAGCAAGCAGCGGCACCTGGCCCCAGTGATGGAGAGGTGAGTATGTCAGTTTTTTATTTTTAAATGCAGCAGCGGCAGTACATGGGGGCATAATGTATGGAGCATCTTATGGGGCAGCACATCAGGGTATAATCTATGGAGCATCTTATGGGGCAGCATATAGGGGTATAATCTATGGAGCATCTTATAGGGGCAGCATATGGGGGAATAATCTATGGAGCATTTTATAGGGGCAGCATATGGGGGAATAATCTATGGAGCATCTTATGGGGCAGCGTATGGGGGAATAAACTATGGAGCATCTTATAGGGGCAGCATATAGGGGCATAATCTATGGAGCATCTTATGGGGGCAGCATATTGGGGCATAATCTATGGAGCATCTTATGGGCGCAGCATATGGGGCCTATTCTATGGAGCATCTTATGGGGCCATAACCTTTATGGAGCAGCATATGGGGCATATTATTCTAGGGAGCATCTTATGGGGCCATTATTAACCTTTGTGCAGCATTACATGGGGTGTATTTTGTATCTAGCATCTTATGGGGCCATCATGAACTGTATGGAGCATTATATGGGGCTCCTGATTCAATATGGATATTCAAAAACATTTAACCTACTGATGTCTCAATTAATTTTACTTTTATTGGTATCTATTTTTATTTTTTAAATTTACCAGTAGCTGCTGCATTTTCCACCCTAGGCTTATACTCGAGTCAATAAGTTTTCCCAGTTTTTTGTGGCAAAATTAGGGGGGTCGGCTTATACTCGAGTATATACGGTACTTCTGTTCACCATTGGAATAGAGCACCAATCATATACAATGCCATAGAATAATAGAATAGAATAATAACCTCCAAAATCTTATCCCTTACCATAAGATGTTGTAGCAGATTTTCAGACCTATTTACATACTCCATCCGTCCCCTCTGTTCCTCATCTGTGCCCCAGTAAGCTCTGTTTGTTGACACTGCTTTATGTTAAATTTATGTTATTAGCTCCTTTATGGAGTTCTTTCATGGCCGTGTGACTGGTTTATACTGTCTTCTATGAGCTTACCTTGTGTCTACCATCACCTTCTCACCAGCTTCCAGTCACTTGACTTATATTGTTGCATGGTGACTATTCTCTGGGGACATTTGGGGGGATGGGAGGTTATTGTTCTGCATTGGATTGGCACGTGTTATAATAATGTGACTATATGTGTAAATTTTTAATTTTTAATATTTGATATAGTAACCAATAAATTGACTTTTTTTCTGTATTGGTTGTAGTCATTTTTCCTCCTCGTTCTCCTATTGTTGTTACATTATTCTCACTATAACCTTTCCTCCATGAGCCTCTCTCTCAGAGAGAAACACTGTATTTTGGATCAGTATTTTACATGAGTATTTTGAAACCAAAACCAGGGTGGGTCCAAAATATGGAAGATGTGCAAATCTTTTCATCATCGACTTCAGATTTCAGGCACTTTTGTGGTAAAAAAAAATTAAGCAAAATAGTACATGTTTCAATTTTTGTTCAGGTCTTGACTAGCACATAGGAATCAAGTCATCTATTTGTGGTCCGTCGGAGCCTAAAGGGATTCTTAGCACTTATTCTCCATAAATCAAATAATTGTAAATTGCTGTAATTGACATTCATAAGAAGCCTGTTATCCTTCTCATAGTTTACCCTAAAGAGCTCAGAATCAGATTAAGGAAATACGACTCAATATGTATTTTTACACAAAATCTTGCCTTCTGACTCCAAGGAAGAAATATTTTGTTTCCTTTCCTCCTATAAACCTATCGCTCACAGATTATATGTCATTCAGCAAGCTCACACTATATTGGCAGCCCCTAATACAGCACCCTTGGAGCCTCAGCATGCGGTTTATTATCTGCTGCCAAAATTTTTATATAATACTCCCATAATCCCTAAACATACCTCAGTTGAGAAAAAACATACAAAGCCAGCATGCTTAGCCGCTTTCTGCAACTTTGTTCTCACAGCAGGAGAATGATATGTGTACAAAAGGCAAGAAAAATTGCTACGTTGTAAAGATTTAATGCAAGTTGGATAACTATTGTAAAATATTTCCCGGAAGGAATATGAAAAAGTGTTGTAATGTGCCATATTCATTATATGAAATATTACCATAAAAATGTTGAGTGTTGTGCCAAACTTGGAGAACTTTTTTGTTTTAAGACGGGAGTATAGTTTATATTCTTAAAATATTTTCATTTCCTTTACACTTTTGTCTCTTTTAGCACATTTTTCTAATATTAAAACATTGTAATCAGTTGAATGATTTCTTTATTATTTCTAATATGGGGACTATCAAGGAACATTAAAGATAAACTTAGTTTGGTTTTGACCCGGATTAAATTAATACATTTTTAAAGACATATCAATAGGACCCATTTAGCTGCCTTCTGGTTTAGCTAGAACTAGAAATTAGGAAGTCAATTCGAGTTTTTCAGCACATTTTTTTTTGTTCTGAAAACGCCCCCATCAGCTTATACATGAGTCATTGTCCCAGAAAGCCGGCGGGGGAGGGGGAGCGGAGGGTCACAGAGGCAGGAGCCATCAGGGGAGGGGGAGCGGCGGAGCAGCAGGTCACAGAGGCAGGAGCCAGCGGCTGTGGCTAATGCCTGTGCCGCTGCTAAAGAGAAATGAATATTCATTTCTCTTATAGCGAGCACAGTTACAGCCGCAGCTGCCGGCCTACAGCACACATCCTACTCACCTTCATACGCGCCCTCATTGCATCTTGTTCTGGTGCCAGCAGCTCCTGCGGCCCAGCGATCATGTGGCCCTGCTAATTAAGGCAATGAATATGCACGCCTCTCCACTCCCATAGGCGTGGAGTGAATATACATTACCTTAATGAGCGCGGCCACATGATCGCTAGGCCGGAGGAGCTGCCGGCGCAGAATGAGATGCTGCAAGAGCGCACAGGAAGGTGAGTAGGATGTTTGTTTTTTTAATAGGAACCATGCATACAAGGATAGGAGATAAGGAGCCATGCGTACAAGGCTAGGGGACAGTGATGGAGGAGCCATGCATACAAGGACAGTGACTGGTGAGCTATGCATACAAGGACAGCGATGGGGGAGCCATGCATGCAAGGACAGGGAATGGTAAGCCATGCATGCCAGGAGAGGGACAGGGGAGTCATGCATACCAGGACAGGGATGAGGGGACAATGCATACCCAGCTTATACTCAAGTCAATAAGTTTACCTAGTATTTTGTGGCAAAATTTGGTGCCGCAGCTTATACTCAGGTAGGTTGGCTTATACTCGAGTATATACAGTAATTGAGTTTATTTAGAATTTACCAAAATTTGTGGACGCAGTCACTCATAATCTAAATTTTGGTTTACTAGCGTTTAGCCCTTTCCATATTTTTAGAATCCTGCAAAATGGCTATTAGACAGCCACCATTTTGCTGAATTTTAAAAAGCTGGAAAGGGGAAGAACATAAGGTATTTACTTAATCCCAGTCTTCACTTGTCTACACTTTGGTTTAATTTTCAGTCATTCATTTTAGTTCGGTCTACCGTGTTCAGGAAACTTTGGCACCTCAGCGCTCCACTGGGCCTCAAAACTTCATGATGTTTTAAGAGGCCTAATCACTGTCCTGCTGTCCAGTTCCTTTATGCCCTGATGTCATAAAGTTTTAAGACCTAGTCAAGCACAAACAGGCCAAATTTGTGCCATGACATAGCACTCCAGGCTAGATTGGACACTAGAACCTTGGATTATAATAGAAAGAGGCATCGAGGCTGGACAGATGAAGACAGAAGCTAGATGAATATAATTTTTCTTTACTTGTAGTTATTAAGCTCTAGGGTCTGAAGAGAGCTCAGTGTGTAGTAAGGAACATTCGATTTTGCAGTGAATAAATTCAAATTCGCTCATCACTAGCTAGAAGTACTACTATCTTGTCATGGTGCAAAAGCCTACCTGATGGATAGATGGAATTCCATAAGTTAAATAAAGCGGCAACTAGATTAAATTAGTGGCAATGTCTGAACAAATAGCAAAGGTATTGATTGCACTAGCAACAATGGTTGAACAAATAGGACAAAGGCAATAAGCAATTAATGAGGTGAGTACTTCCTTTGCTATAACATTTTCTGATACTATAGTTTCAGGAATTTATATGAAATCCTTGAAAAAAAACATAACATGTTTAGTTCATGTGTTATATTGTGGAGCTCTTCTTCAATAGAAAGACTATGATTCCCTATGGTAGTATGTAATGCTCACACTTGGAGTTGAAGGTACTATGTGTGCTACCAATTTTGATGTAGATATCTATGGAAATGTTTTGTTGATTTAACAAGTCCTACATTCACGGATCGAGTACAGAATGAAATGTTGGGACCAAAGGAATAATCATACCCTAAGGAATAATCATTGCAACTACAACACCTATTTAGTAAAACCTTTAAGATCGACACGACTTATTCAGGAAGCCATGTCATACTAATAGGATTCAGTCTCAAGCACAAATCTCTAATTATGTAGCTATTGAACCCTGGGCATGAATTTTCCTAAACAATATGATGTCATGCTCTAGGGCTAGGTCCATTCCTACATCATTAATAATGAAGTAAATGGCAGCCTTAATAATGCAGTTGTTAAGTGAACATTTGTGTGAAAAAAGGTCTCCAGAAATGACCCATGACTGTAAAAAATGACTGTAGTGGTGAAAGCAGTGGAAATTTATAACATGAAGTCTAAACAGGAGCATGCTCTGGGTAAATTGGACACAGCTCACTTAATATGGAACATTTTCAACAAATGTCACCTTGCAGAAGCTAAAACAGAAGATGTTCGTATCTTCCACAAGCTGCACTAGAGGTTTTCAGAGATTTAGCAATTCATCAGTCAACACTTTAACACTGAAGATAAGTTTTCCCTTCCCTGATTTGCTACTAATAGATGTGCCAGGATTCTCAAAGGAGGCGTCAACACCAAATGACAGGATAATTTCTTATATTGCAGTGTGGCCAGATTAATCTTTCAATGAAAGATGCCCAGCCAAAATGGATAAAAATCGCTGTTGTCAGTCACTGAGAGTTTCGTTGCCCTGCATTCATGAGCTTAGCCTAACTTATTGCCTCAACCTGTGTTTGAGGAACAGAAGAAAATTAAACTGAAATCCTGTTCTTGAGATTCAGTATTTTAAATGAAGATGGTGTCTCTTCAATTTGTAACATAAGATAAGATGGCCACAGGAATTTACTTTTTAACCCTGGCAATTTTCTAACTTAACCCTTTAATATCTTAATTATGTTGGGCTTTATGAGGCCGGGATCACACATGCGAGAAACACGGCCGAGTCTCGCATGTTAATGCCCGGCACTGCCGCCGGCACTCAGGAGCGGAGCGTACGGTTACATGTATTGCTATGCAGCCACATGCTCAGCTCCCGAGTGCCGGCATCAGCGCCAGGTAATAACATGCGAGACTCGGCCATGTTTCTCGTATGTGTGATCCCGGCCTAAGAGTTGTTCACATGTGGCAATCCATTTATGTTGAAGAATCTCTCAATGAAACCCAAGGTCTCACTTATAGAACTCATAGTATTCAGCTGTAAAGGGTGAGATGTTCAATTTTTTTGTAGCAGAGTTACAGATGAAACTTAGCATTAGGGTGCAGCCACAATGACGCGGCTGGTGGCGCAGGAGAAGCTCAATTGGCGATCATGCTGGCATGAAGCCACCTGGAATGTTTGTTCTCACCATGGTGCCCAATGAAGTCATTTGGGTCAGTGTACTGCACTGTTCCTTATGCTCTGGGTTAAGAAATGATCTTCGCAATCCCTGTCCGGAACATGTACCACTCCTCTAAAAACTTAATTTCTTGATACCGAAACTCAGTAGCAGATCAGTAGTTTAAATTGTATTCATGTTCTTGTAAATCTTTCATAACAATAACATTTAGGCTCATTTAAAAAGACCTTTTTACTCTGCACAGTCACCCTACCCGGTGCATTCCTTTTGTGTTCCATTCTTCCAGATTCCAGGTTGGCCAGTGCAGTTGGAGTAGGAGTGCGGTGGAAAGCCTAACCTGTCAGTGGCTAGTTTTACTACAGTGCAACTTTAAAGGGATCTGTCAATAGGTACGTCACTCCTAAGTCATCTGTATGGTGCTGTATGTCATAGGAAGCTGAGTAAAATGGTACCTTAATATCTGATGTCTTATTGCAGAGGAATCCATGTGTTTCTTATATGTAAATGAGCTGTTTAGTGTAATGGGCCGATCACTGGTCTGCATGAGAATCTGCCTTCAGAGATTATTTTAAATAGAAGGAAAAGTTACCAGTATTATAATGACTGTAATGACTGCTCTTTGCTCTCCTGATTTCACTGCAGAACTGTGTGTGGTTATGACTGACACAATCTGCAGGTTTTCTCCCAGTGTTTCAGCTTTCATATCACAGGCAGCCAGTCATGAACGATGGGCCACATGCAGGGGCAGATTAAGAGTAGCCAGGGCCCAAGCAGTTTGAAGGGTGTTGGCCCTCCGAGCACCCAATGCATCATGAGACATGTCACTTGATTTTCTTGAGACGTTATGTGAAAGATCATGTTTGTGATGAACACATATGTCAAGCTCAAAAAAGGATCCCTTAGGAAATTATAAACTAAATGAGTGAACATATATTTCCCTATAAAATTCAAATTTATTTATAGCGATTAAAAAGGACCAACCCAGTGAAAAATTGGTATATATGAAAAATACCATAGAATAAAACCTAACCTAGAGTATACCCTGCAATAGAACTGAACTTTTTCCTGCCTAGCTGGGGAGGTTGGCACCCGTGATAGGGTGGGCGGAGCCTATCAGGGCAAACTAAATGTCGGTGGTTATTTAAGTCTACTATGTGTGGGGCTGCGGCGCGTCATCATCTACTATGGCAGCCAGCATCCACTTGAGTATAACCGCCTGATGAACCGTACCACTTATGGGGAAATGCGTCGGGGTGCACCTGAGTCATGGTAAGTCCTACCTTGGGGGAATATGTGTGGCACATGTTTTGTTATATCGTTTGTTTATCTATTGATTATGGGACTGTTTTGGTGCTATTTGTCAGCATATGAGGAGTTTGGAGGACACCAGATATGAGAACTCATAAAATCATGCTGAATTGCCTAATAAATAAGGGGTTTGTTGACATTATTGCTTAACATATGTCTCATTACTTATATGTGAATGAAAAAATGTTGTGCCATAAGGCCATTAACTATTGTCGTATGTGCCTATAATACATTACATATATACAATATTGTGATTGAGCAGTCCCTCTTATCCTGTGGAAGGAAAAGGTCATGTACTTTGGTTTTTGCTATACTTAATGGGTACCTATTTAGTTTCAAGGCTCACTTCACCTCTGTCCTTTTGGACATTGTTTTCCCACCTTTTTTGCCAGGGTGAATTAGGGGAGTGAGGGAAAGCCTACATTGAGTGGGGGCGCCAAAATCGTTCTATTAGGGTGCCAACCTCCACAGCTAGGCAAGAAAAGAGTTCAGTTCTATCGCAGGGTATCCTCTAGGTTAGGTTTTATTATATGGTATTTTTCATATATACCAATTTTTCACTGGGTTGGTGTTTTTTAATCGATATAAATAAATTTGAATTTTATAGGGAAATATATGTTCACTCATGAACACATATGTGCCCTGGTGCACAAATGCAGAGGCAAAAGGACAGAGAAAGCAGTGTAAAAAGTGCATCACCCAAATTTGTATCCCTTAGGTGCAGATCTATATATAGCGTAATGCAGTGCTATACATATTAGAGGATACTATGTAATAAGAAATGGTGCTATATATAATGAAAAGAAGCTATATAATACAGGACAGCGCTATACATAACAAAACGGAATGATATGTAATAAGGAACAGCACTAAATATGACAACATGGGACGCTATATAATATGGCACGGATCACTCTGTGCGCATTGTTTACTGCTGTCTGACTGTTTAAACAGGCTATTACTATATGACTGTCCTTCTCTAATGGTTTACTGACTGGTGGTAGTCTAACGCCGTTAGTCAGTCTGTGTAAACATACTCCTATGCAGTGTAGCTGCAGAATACATACATCCAGTAACTTACCACTGACATCTCATCTGATCACAGTTTTTTTTTCTGCATCTTGTTAAAACTTCAGTGATCACCGCTGTTAGGCTGGGGTCACACTGTGTTATGGCAGTCCATTAAACGGACTGTGTTACACCGAGGTATAACGCTGTGTAACGCAGTTCGTTAGCGCTGCCATAGACCCTCATTATGTGGCGCATCGCGACGCATGCCGTAAAGCGTTAGGCTATAGCATTAACGCAGCCCGTCAACGCTATGTGTTGACTGGGCTGTGTTTTAACGCTATCTGAACCTGGCCTTAGGGTTTGCAGAATGCACTAAAATAAAATATTATAATGAAGTGCTTTCACATCCCGGGGTCCACTGTGCAGAGGTGTAAAACTGCAGCTAATGTGAACAATGGCGGCGCTGCACTGCAAGCGTTCACAAAACGCAAACTGGGCTAATCGCACACAGTGTGAGTGGAACGCAAACGTACCGCACTCTGTTACTCCTCAAAGCGGTACAATGCTACAGAGCACCTAAGGCTAAGCACACAGCATTAAACGTCACACAGTGTGAACTGAACATAATGAACCTGCCCTGTTACTCCACAGAGCGGTAAAGAAGCAATGTGTCAGAACACGTGGATAAACTGTGCTCTATGTACAGCACAAGCTAACAGGTGTGTGCCATAGCATGTGGCTAGACTGTGCCCTGTATAGCAAGTGCTAACAAACAGTTGCTTGCCACAGCGCATGGCATGGCTATGCCCTGTAAACTTATTTTTCCAAGGGTAACAGGACCCTAAAAGTTATTGTGCAATTTGTCCTGAGTATGCAGATACCCCACATGTGGGGGTAAACCACTATTTGGGCGCATGGCAGAGCTCTAAAGGGAAGCAGCACCATTTGACGTTTTTGGCTGGAATTGAGATCGGACACCATGTAGCGTTTGGAAAGCCCCTGATGTACCAAAACAGTGAAAACCCCCAACAAATGACACCATTTTGGAAACTAGACTCCCCACGGAACTTATCTAGATGTGTGGTGAGCACTTTGAACCCCCCCAGTTCTTCACAGAAGTTTATAACGCCCAGGCGTGAAAATAAAAAAAATCGTATTTTTTCCACAAACATGATCTTTTAGTCACCAATTTTTTTCTTTTCCCAAGGGTACCTGGAGAAATTGGACCCCAAAAGTTGTTGTCCTATTTGTTCTGAGTACACTGATAACCCATATGTGGGAGAAAACTATTGTATGGGCGCACGTCAGGGCTCGGAAGGGAAGTAGTGACGTTTTGGAATGCAGACTTTGATGGAATGGTCTGCGGGTGTCATGTTGCTTTTGGAGAGCCCCTAATGTACCTAAACAGTGGAAACCCCTCACAAGTGACCCCATTTTGGAAACTAGACCCCCCCACAGAACTTATCTAGATGTGTGGTGAGCACTTTGAACCCCCCCAGTGCTTCACAGAAGTTTATAACGACTGGCGTGAAAGTAAAAAAATCGTATTTTTTCAACAGACATGATCATTTAGTCCCCATTTTTTTTATTTTCCCAAGGGTAACAGGAGAAATTGGACCCCAAAAGTTGTTGTCCAATTTGTCCTGAGTACGCTGATACTCCATATGTGGGAGAAAACTACTGTATGGGCACACGTCGGGGCTCGGAAGGGAAGTAGTGACGTTTTGGAATGCAGACTTTGATGGAATGATCTGCGGGTGTCATATGCGTTTGGAGAGCCCCTGATGCACCTAAACTATTGAAACTCCCCACAAGTGACCCCATTTTGGAAACTAGACCCCCCACAGAACTTATCTAGATGTGTGGTGAGCACTTTGAACCCCCAAGTGCTTCACAGAAGTTTATAATGCCCGGCGTGAAAATAAAAAAATCATTTTTTTCCACAAAAATGATATTTTTGCCCCCAATTTTTTATTTTCCTAAAGGTAAACTGAGAAATTGAACCCCAAAAGTTGTTGTCCAATTTGTCCTGAGTACCCTGATACCCTATATGTGGGGGTAAAACACTGTTTGTGCGCATGGCGGAGCTTGGAAGGGAAGGAGCACCATTTGACTTTTTCAACGCAGAATTGGTTGGAATTGAGATCAGACGCCATGTTGCATTTGGAGAGCACCTGATGTGCTCAAACAGTGGAAACCCCCCAATTATAACTCCAACCCTAACCCCAACACACCCCTAACCCTAATCTCAGCCCTAACCCTAGCCCTAACCCTAGCCCTAGCCCTAACCCTAACCCTAACCCTAATGGGAAAATGGAAATAAATACATTTTCTTTTAATTTTATTATTTTTCCCTAACTAAGGGGGTGATGACGGGGGGTTTGATTTACTATTTATGGCGGTTTTTATTTTTGGCAGCTGTCGCACGCTAAAAGACGCTTTTTATTATAAAAATAGTTTTTGCATCACCACATATTGAGAGCTATAATTTTTCCATATTTTGACCCACAGAGTCACGTTAGGTCTTATTTTTTGAGGGACGAGTTGACGTTTTTATTGGTATCATTTTCGGGCATGTGACATCTTTTGATCGCTTTTTATTCCGATTTTTGGGATGCAGAATGAACAAAAACCAGTGTTTCATGAATTTCTTTTGGGGGGTGCATTTACACCATTCAGCGTACGGTAAAATTGATAAAGCGCTTTTATTCTTCTGGTCAGTACAGTTTCAGCGATACCTCATTTAGGTCTTTTTTTATGTTTTGGCGCTTTTATGCAATGAAAACAATTTTATATAAAAAATAATTATTTTTGCATCACTTTATTCTGCGAGCTATAACTTTTTTATTTTTTTGCTAATGATGCTGTGTGGCAGCTCTTTTTTTGCGGGACAAGATGACGTTTTCAGCGGTACCATGGATATTTATATGCGTCTTTTTGATCTCGCATTATTGCACTTTTTGTTCGGTGGTATGATAATAAATCATTATTTTTTGCTTCGCTTTTTATTTTTATTTTTTAAGGGGTTCGCTAAAGTGGTTAACTAGTGGGCCAGTTTTATAGGGCGGGTCGTTATGGACGCGGCAATGCCAAATATGTATGCTTTTATTGTTTTTTTTTTAATTTTCAAAAAATGAATTTATTAGGGAATATTTTTTTTTTTAATTTATTTAGCGATTTTTTAAAAATTATTTTTACACTTTTTTTTTTTTTAACTTTATTACATTGTCCCAGATCACTGTGACAGAACAGATTTTCTAGGATATGACATGGTAAAACCAATGATGTCGTTCAGGAGCACAACTCATCCCACAAAAAACATGCACTCACACGGCCATATTGATGGAAAAATAAAAAAAGTTATAGCTCTGGGAAGAAGGGGAGTAAAAAACTAAAACCGAAAAAGCTCTAGGGGTTAAGGGGTTAATATATAATTAGCTGTTATGCAGCCCACGAATATAAATTTTATTTAATAAGTAAGCACTGTGCACACTATTAACTATAATTGCAAACTTTGCCAAAGGCCAATAAATGTATAAATTATTCGACACTCATCTTTCCTACAGTTCGTTACCATTAACTCTCCTGCGTCCTCAACCCCCCACCACGGTGCTCCTCCAGTTGGCCCAATTCATTATAATTACATGTCATCCCCAAAATTCATCAAAATTACATGCCCCTCCAATTTATTATATTCACATGCTCCCCAAGTCATTATGTCATATTTAGAGTTGAGCATTCCGATACCGCAAGTATCGGGTATCGGCCGATACTTGCTGTATCAGAATTCCGATACCGACATCCGATATTTTTTCAATATCGGGCATCGGAATCGGAAGTTCAAAGTTGATTGACAGCCGAAATGACGTCATCATGATGCGCGGTGTGTGCGCATCATGATGCGCCGTCATTTCGGGCCTTCCGGGGGGTCTGTAGCGGCCTGCCGGGGTGCTGTGCCGGCCTGCCGGGGGGCTGTGTGGACTGCCCGGGGTCTGTACCAGCCTGCCGGGGGGCTGTGCCGGCCTGCCGGTGGTCTGTGCACCCTGTGGGGGTCTGTTCCGGCCTGCCGGGGGGGCTGTGCCAGCCTGCCGGTGGTCTGTGCACCCTGTGGGGGTCTGTACCGGCCTGCCGGGGGGCTGTGCCGGCCTGCCGGGGGGCTGTGCTGATGTCCGGGGCTCTGTGCAGGCATCGTCCGATGGGACTACAAGTCCCATCGGGTGATGCCTGCTACCATGACAGTGATTGACACATTAGCCAATGATGGGACAGTAGTAGTCCCATCATCCGGCTAATGTGTTAAATGTTAAAAAAAAAAAAAAAAAAAAAAAAAAAAATTACTACATACATACTACATGCATGCTACATACATACCACATATATACTACATGCATGCTACATACATACTACATGCTACATACATACTATATGCATGCTACATACATACTACATGCTACATACATACTACATATATACTACATGCATGCTACATACATACTACATGCTACATACATACTACATACATACTACATGCATGCTACATACATACTACATGCTACATACATACTACATATATACTACATGCATGCTACATACATACTACATGCTACATACATACTACATACATGCTACATACATACTACATACATACTACATGTATGCTACATACAATACATTCATACAATACATACATAGACATACAGTACATATAACATAGAGTAACATACTTACCAATACTTGTCACATTGTTCCCCGAAGCCATTGTCTTTTACGGAATAAATATTAACATAACAAACCACAAAAATACTCACCCATGATCCGAAGCAGTCCACGAGTGTGTCCCACGACGATCTTGGGTAGAGAACTGCAGCATCAGCTGATGCTGCCGCTCTCTACGGGCTGCAGGAATCCAATGACGGAAGGTAGGTATCCTTCCGCACTGTATTCCTCCGCCACTTAAAAAAAAAAAAGTCCCTAGTCTCACTTTATGGTAAAAGCTGTGTGGGAATTGTTAATATTTATTCCGTAAAAGACAATGGCTTCGGGGAACAATGTGACAAGTATTGGTAAGTATGTTACTCTATGTTATATGTACTGTATGTCTATGTATGTATTGTATGAATGTATTGATGTAGCATGCATGTAGTATGTATGTAGCATGTATGTAGTATGTAGCATGTATGTAGTATGTATGTAGCATGTAGTATGTATGTAGCATGCATGTAGTATGTATGTAGCATGTATGTAGTATGTAGCATGTATGTAGTATGTATGTAGCATGTAGTATGTATGTAGCATGCATGTAGTATGTATGTAGAATGTAGTATGTATGTAGCATGCATGTAGTATATATGTAGTATGTATGTAGCATGCATGTAGTATATATGTAGTATGTATGCAGCATGCATGTAGTATATATGTAGAATGTATGTAGTATGTATGTAGCATGCATGTAGTATATATGTACTATGTATGTAGCATGTAGTATGTATGTAGCATGCATCTAGTATGTATGTATGTAGTATTTTTTTTTTTTTTTTTTTACATTTAACACATTAGCCGGATGATGGGACTACTACTGTCCCATCATTGGCTAATGTGTCAATCACTGTCATGGTAGCAGGCATCGCCCGATGGGACTTGTAGTCCCATCGGACGATGCCTGCACAGACCCCCGGACATCAGCGCAGCCCCCCGGCAGGCCGGCACAGCCCCCCGGCAGGCCGGTACAGACCCCCACAGGGTGCACAGCCCCCCGGCAGGCCGGCACAGCCGCCCGGGCAGGCCGGTACAGACCCCGGGCAGTCCGCACAGCCCACCGGCAGGCCGGCACAGCCCCCCGGCAGGCCGGTACAGACCCCCACAGGGTGCACAGCCCCCCGGCAGGCCGGCACAGCCCCCCGACAGGCCGGTACAGACCCCGGGCAGTCCGCACAGCCCACCGGCAGGCCGGCACAGCCCCCCGGCAGGCCGGCAGAGACCCCCGGAAGGCCCGTACAGACCCCCGAGAGGCTGTACAAGGGCAGGAAAGGGTTTTTCCAATTCCGATACCGGAAGTCTCATAGACTTGAATGGGACTTCCGGTATCGGCATCGGCGATACCGATACTTTTTTTAAAGATCGGCCGATCCATTCCGATCCAATATTTTGAAGTATCGGACGGTATCTCTCAACTCTAGTCATATTCTCTTTCCCACCTCCACCCTCAATTCATTCCAATATAATATCCTCTCTGCAACCCTCGGTCCTAAACTCATTATAATATTCTTTCTCCCACCCCTCACCCTCAATTCCTTATAATATTACCTCTCTATAAGTTCTCCTACAGCTCTTTTGACTGACGCCCACATACTGACGTGATTATTGTACGAGTGTTGGCTGAGTCACAGAGAAACCGATGGGAGCTCCCCTTTCGCTACACTATAATGAGGGCAATCTGGCCATGGGCTCCTCAGAGTCTAGAGTATAAGGCCAGGGGTGTTTCCAAGATTACCCTCATTATAATCTGCCTTTGGCTCTTTGACTAGCATGCTGAAAAATGGTTCTTATGCAGTATTAGTACAGAGGTCCTTTGTTGTGTACGGCCGCCAATGGATACTAAGATTACTCAAAAAAGGAAAGGCATTTGTGTACAAGAGTACAAACACCAATTTGGCTGTCTGTCTACCTGAACTCCAAAAGCTAGAAGTTCAAACTCGAACTAAAAGTACATTTTATCTGGAGTGTGCTTCAAGTAATAGGCATGGCCCTCTATAAAGAATGAACCATTATGTTTAGGATATTGGTAATTGTCAGCCAAAGTTGACAGTGATGAACGCATGTAATCTAGAAGCAGCTCTGGGATTAATCTCTGTGGTAGCGGCAGAACTGTGCTCTTAGTTTAGACAAGCCAAAAGAAAAATATTCCCCTTGATAAGAATTTGAGGCAGGTGCTGATGAAGGCCCGGTGGGTTGAATAACAGCGTTTCCCTTCATGATGTTGAGGATGAGGTCTGTAGATAGACATCAGATGAGTCTGTGCAAAGTTTTCTAGGGTGTGCTCTAATGAAAATGTCACTCAGGCACAGGGTACAAAATCGAAGCCACCACAGAGGTCCATGTTGTTAAAAATAACTGGTAAGAGACTTTTTCATATGATATGGTCCTTCAGAGAAATTACTAAGCTATGTATGTCTTGTGCTCAGTAGAAATCTTCATGGGTTATTTTCAAAATCACAATGTGTTCTTATAGTAATATGCCCATATAATTATTCACTCACTACTTGAATATAACCCTTTTTATGTCTGCCCTGTTTTGCACATATCACCCCCCAAAAGATGCCTCTACAGTCTCTATTTGCCCCTCCAGCCTTTGGAATCATCTTCGTGGAGTTCCAGTGACCCTATTTGATCATGCACAATGGAGTCTATCTCCACTGGCTTTTTGACAGCATAGCTCTGCGATAGGATGAGCCTAGAAAGGAGCTTCTCCTGTGAGAGATGTCACAGAAAGAGCAAAGCTTCCTTCATTGCAATGCAGAGAGCTGATAATGAGAAGCAGCTGTGAGCATGTGTGCTGGTAACGAAAAGAAATTATGTACTGCAGGATGCTTCATTATACTGGGAGCAAAATGGATCCCTATACTGCAGAATGGGGCTGTATACAGAGGTTGAGATTAGCTGAGCTGAGTTTGTTGCTTATTGCTGACAGATTGTAAAACTGTAAATGGTGCTCCGTTGATTCATAAAATAAAGGGCTTTTCTCTTCCATATGTATCAATACAGTGGCATGTGCTCCAAATTTTATGTGCGCATCGTTTATAGGAGTGTCCAAATACGTATTTTTTTGGTTGGCCCTGCTATGGAGGCATAGGACCATCCTTTTTTCTTATTGATTTGGTGATTATATCTGTTTTGATGATACTGTTAAATACAGTGAAAGGGAGAAACTGGAAAAGAAAAAAGCGCAATAGGGTCTTATCCGATGACAATGGGGTGTCAGACAAAGGAGAGATACACTCACCTTGTTAGGGTGCTGAATGGCAACACATAATGGGCATATAACAGCTGCTGCACAGATACCGGTCATTGAAATAAAGATTAAAACGGAGGTATCACTCATGCGCTGCTGGCGAATTGTTGGTGAAATAAAATACTTTTGTTTAAACAGGTTTAAACGTCAATGCATTTCGAGGTCACGCAGGACCTCTTCATCAGGACAAAACCGTTCATCGCTGGGACACAGAACCTGTCTCCTTCCTGAGCGGTATGATAGCTGGACCTTCCCATCTTGTTTGTACTTGCAAATAATTGTTTGTACAGATGAACAAGATGCCTTCAGGTATCATGAAATTGTACCCAAGGATGAGCAAGACTTGTGCAAGTCCACAATTCTCTTCCCGATATCTTGGCTGATTTATTGAGGCTTTCCCATGATGCTACACAAAGAAGCAGAGTGTTTCAGGTGTGCATTAAAATGCATCCACAGGTGTGTCTCTAATTAACTCTGGTATTGCCAAAAAAACTATCAGAAGCTTCCAAACACATGAAATCATCACATGGGCAGTCCAGAATTGTTTAAAGGCATAGTAGTCTTAGTGTATGCACAATTTTGACTTTGCAGTAAGTAGAAAATGCCTTAAAACACTTAAAACATTCTCTCTCTCATTATTCTGGCATTTGGCAAATATTAATAATTTTGTTCATCCTAATTGGCTTAAAACGACAAAGGTTTATTTTGATTTCATGTTAGCTATTGAGAAAAACTTGAATATGTGTATTTTTATATAGTGTAGGTAAACTTCTGGTTTCAACTGTATCTAGATGGCACAAGTTAAGCTTGGTTAGGCAAGAGCATAAAATCTTAAGTTGAATTCTGCAGTTAGATTGCTCAATGATAATTTAGAGAGGTGGAGTTAGTCAGGCTATTCACCTACAGTTGAGGCCAAAAGTATTGACACCCCTGCAATTCTGTCAGATAATACTCAGTTTCTTCCTGAAAATGATTGCAAACACAAATTCTTTGGTATTATTATCTTCATTTAACCCATTAACGACCGCCAATACGCCTTTTAACGGCGGTAGTTAAGGGTACTAAAACCACAGCGCCGTTAATTCACGGCGCTGTGATTTAAGTGAATAGCGCCCCCATTGTCAGATTTTCTCCGGGGTCTCGGCTGCCAGGGGTAGCCGAGATCCCAGAGAACATGAATCGGTCAGTTTTTACCGACCCCGCTTTTGCGATCGCCGTTATTAACCCTATAACGGCGACCGCAAAAAAAGCCGCGATTTTACATTTAATTTCTCTCTCCTCTGATGTGATCGCACATCAGAGGAGAGAGAAATAGGGTCCCTGATCCCCCCCGGTACCTCTCCGTGGCTCTCCGTCCCCTCTCGGTGGTCCCACGTCCCGCCGGCGTCCTCCGATGGGCGCCGCCATCTTGAAAATGGCGGGTGCATGCGCAGTAGGCCCGCCGGGAATCTGCCTGCTCTGGCTGGCAGATTCCATTCATTATTTTGATCACTATGACAAACGATCATAGTGATCAAAATAAAAAAAATAGTACATAACCCCCCCGTTTATCACCCCCTTATATAGGCAAATATAATGAAATAAAGAAAATATTTTTTTTTCAGTTTTCCATTAGGGTTAGGGTTAGGGTTGGGGTAGGGTTAGGGCTAGTATTAGGGTTAGGGTTAGGGTTGGGCTAGGGTTAGGGTTGGGCTAGGGTTAGGGTTAGGGTTGGGCTAGGGTTAGGGTTGGGCTAGGTTAGGGTTGTGCTAGGGTTAGGGTTGGGCTAGGGTTAGGGCTAGGGTTAGGGTTAGGCTAGGGTTAGGGTTAGGGTTAGGGCTCGGGTCACGGCTAGGGTTAGAATTAGGGTTAGGGCGAACTAGGATTAGGGTTAGAATTAGGATTAGGGATTAGGGTTGGTATTAGGGTTAGGGTTGGGATTAGGGTTAGGGGTGTGTTGGGGTTAGGGTTGGAGCAAGAATTGAGGGGTTTCCACTATTTACCAACTTTGGAGGTCTAAAAATTGGGGTCTAAAAAAATCACTTTTGTCGAAATAAAAAAGACTTTTTATTTTCACGGCTCTGCGTTTATAAACTTTTGTGAAGTGCTTGGGGGTTCAAAGTGCTCACCACACATCTAGATAAATTCCTTAGGGGGTCTAATTTCCAAAATGGGGTCACTTATGGGGGGTTTCCACTGTTTAGGCCCATCAGGGGCTCTGCAAACGCAACATGATGCCCGCAGACCATTCCATCAAAGTCTGCATTCCAAAATGGCACTCCTTCCCTTCCGAGCTCTCCCATGCGCCCAAACAGTGGCTCCCCCCACATATGGGGTATCGGCGTACTCAGGACAAATCGCACAACAACTGTGTGGGTATGATTTCTCCTGTTACCCTTGTAAAAATAAAAATTTGGGGGCGAAAAGATCATTTTTGTGGAAAAAAAATGGATTTTTTATTTTCACGGCTCTACGTTATAAACTTCTGTGAAGCACTTGAAGGTTCAAAGTGCTCACCACACATCTAGATAAGTTCCTTAATGGGTCTAGTTTCCAAAATGGGGTCACTTGTTGGAGTTTTCCACTGTTTAGGCACATTAAGGGCTCTCCGAACGCAACATGGCATCCGATCTCAATTCCAGCCAATCTGCGTTGAAAAAGTCAAACGGTGCTCCATCCCTTGGGAGCTCTGCCGTGTGCTGAAAAAGTGGTTTACCCCCACATATGGGGTATCGGCGTATTCAGGAGAAATTGTGCAACAAATTTTGTGGTTGATTTTCTCTTTTAACACTTGTGAAAATAAAAAAATTGGTTCTGAAGTAAATTTTTTGCAAAAAAAAGTTAAATATTAATTTTTTCCTTCCACATTGCTTTAGTTCCTGTGAAGCACTTAAAGGGTTAATAAACTTCTTGAATGTGGTTTTGAGCACCTTGAGGGGTCTAGTGTTTAGAATGGTGCCACTTTTGGGTATTTTCTGTCATGTACACCCCTCAAAATGACTTTAAATATGATGTGGTCCCTAAAAAAAATGGTTTTGTAAATTTTGTTGTAAAAATGAGAAATCGCTGGTCAAATTTTAACCCTTATAACTTCCTAACAAAAAAAATTTTGCTTCCAAAATTGTGCTGATGTAAAGTAGACATGTGGGAAATGTTATTTATTAAGAAATTTGTCTGACACATCTCTCTGATTTAAGGGCATAAAAATTTAAAGTTTTAAAATTGCAAAATTTTCTAAATTTTCGCCATATTTCCATTTTTTCATAAATAAACACAAGACTTATCGAAGAAATTTTACCACTAACATGAAGTACAATATGTCATGAAAAAACATTCTCAGAATCAGTGGGATCCATTAAAGCGTTCCAGAGTTATAACCTCATAAAGAGACAGTGGTCAGAAATGTAAAAATTGGCCTGGTCATTAAGCTGCAAACTGGCTCTGTCGCTAAGGGGTTAATTTGTCTTAAATGAAAAGACACAAAAGAGAATGAAGCAAAAAGCAAAACATTGATCATTTCACACAAAACTCCAAAAATGGGCCAGAGAAAAGTATTGGCACCCTCAGCCTAATACTTGGTTGCACAACCTTTAGCCAAAATAACTGCGACCAACCGCTTCCGGTAACCATCAATGAGTTTCTTACAATGCTCTGTTGGAATTTTAGACCATTCTTCTTTGACAAACTGCTCCAGGGCCCTGATATTTGAAGGGAACCTTCTCCAAACTGCCATTTTTAGATCTCTACACAGGTGTTCTATGGGATTCAGGTCTGGACTCAATGCTGGCCACCTTAGAAGTCTCCAATGCTTTCTCTCAAACCATTTTCTAGTGCTTTTTGAAGTGTGTTTTGGGTCATTGTCCTGCTGGAAGACCCATGACCTCTGAGGGAGACCCAGCTTTCTCACTACATTATGCTGCAAAATTTGTTGGTAGTCTTCAGACTTCTTAATGCAATGCACACGGTCAAGCAGTCCAGTGCCAGAGGCAGCAAAGCAACCCCAAAGCATCAGGGAACCTCCTCCATGTTTGACTGTAGGGACCATTTTCTTTTCTTTGAATGCCTCTTTTTTTCTCCTGTAAACTCTATGTTGATGCCTTTGCCCAAAAAGCTCTACTTTTGTCTCATCTGACCAGAGAACATTCTTCCAAAACGTTTTAGGCTTTTTCAGGTAAGTTTTGGCAAACTCCAGCCTGGCTTTTTTATGTCTCGGGGTAAAAAGTGGGGTCTTCCTGGGTCTCCTACCATACAGTCCCTTTTCATTCAGACTCCGACAGATAGTACGGGTTGACACTGTTGTACCCTCGGACTGCAGGGCAGCTTGAACTTGTTTGGATGTTAGTCGAGGTTCTTTATCCAACATCCGCACAATCTTGCGTTGAAATCTCTTGTCAATTTTTCTTTTCCGTCCACATCTAGGGAGGTTAGCCACAGTGCCATGGGCTTTAAACTTCTTGATGACACTGCGCACGGTAGACACAGGAACATTCAGGTCTTTGGAGATGGACTTGTAGCCTTGAGATTGCTCATGCTTCCTCACAATTTGATTTCTCAAGTCCTTAGACAGTTCTTTGGTCTTCTTTCTTTTCTCCATGCTCAATGTGGTACACACAAGGACACAGGACAGAGGTTGAGTCAACTTTAATACATGTCAACTGGCTGCAAGTGTGATTTAGTTATTGGCAACACCTGTTAGGTGCCACAGGTAAGTTACAGGTGCTGTTAATTACACAAATTAGAGAAGCATCACATGATTTTTCGAACAGTGCCAATACTTTTGTCCACCCTCTTTTTTATGTTTGGTGTGGAATTATATCCAATTTGGCTTTAGGACAATTCTTTTTGTGTTTTTTCATTTAAGACAAATTACATGAAGATAATAATACCAAATAATTTGTGTTTGCAGTCATTTTCAGGAAGAAACTGAGTATTATCTGACAGACTTGCAGGGATGTCAATACTTTTGGCCACAACTGTATGTAAAGCTGGTTGCACAGCGGGGCAGATACAGATGAAAAAAAAGGAACAAAGGTTCAAGAAAGAAACTTGTTGAGCTTAGTCTGCATATGAACAAGAAACATGGATTTACTGTGCTTTGTGAAAAATAATGTGATTGTAAGAATAACCCTCAAAGCTCATGCAACACCCCTGGCCTTAGGCTCCTAATTGTTGTATTCGCTGAACTGTTATAATGCACTGTAACTATTTTACATTGCTGTGAATTTATTAAACCTTATGTTTTCCAATTTATTGACTGGCGTTGCCTCCTAGATTGCCTGCTCCCCTTACCTCCTGTTTTAGGCCAGGTTCAGACTGCGTTAATGCAGTCTGTTCAATGCAAAGCATTGACGGGTTGCGTTAACGATCCCGCTAGCGCAGATGCTTCATCCGCGCTAGCAGTGACGGACCCTCGGATGCTGCAGCCCGCGTCCGAGAGTCCGTCACAGAATGACGGTACATCGCTAACGCTTACCAATTATGACATGCATTAGCGCTTGTCTATTGCAGTCTATGGGTGCATTAACGCATCCGTTACATAGCGTTAATGCCGCTATGTAACAGATGCGTTAAACGCTGCCCACAAACGCAATATGAACCCAGCCTTATTGTAAATTATTCCTTTTGCCTACATTTGCTCTGAGCACTTTAGAGTTAACTAAAATAGTGCACTATTAGGGACATCATTAGAGTTGAGCGAAACGGGTCGAAAAAATTTAAAAGTCGCCGGCTTTTGGCAAAGTCGGGTTTCATGAAACGAAACCCGACCCTAGGATGAGGTCGGCCACGAGGTCGGCGACTTACGCGCCAAAGTCGCGTTTCAAAAGTTTGTTTTGCGCTCTTTTTCAGCCAATCAGGATCCACGGACACTGTGGGCAACGTGATGACATAGGCACGGGTCACCACCATCTTTCAGAAGGGCATGCAAGTGATTGGCTTGCTTTGGTGGGCGTCACAGGGGGTATAAAAGGGCGTGCACGCCGACCGCCATCTTACTTCTGCCGATCTTAGTATAGGGAGAGGTTGCTGCTGATTCTGTAGGGAGAGCGTTAGGCAGGGAAGAAGACAAAAAAACTGCTTCTGCTGCTAGCGATTTGGCCTGCACAACACACAAGTCACTGTGTGTGCAGTGCAAGGGGAGGCTACATAGTGGTGTATCAGTGGTGTTGGTTGTTGGGCTGCCTTTTAAGGCTTCCTGACACGCTGGCATTGTTTACCCACTGCTCCGCAAACTGCTTTTTTAAAAGCAATCCAATCTCCCTTATCCTCTAGTCACTTTTGTCACAGCTGTGCCATCGAGTGTGTCACATAGCGCTCAGATATCAGTGGGCCTCACACAATCCACAAGTGTCCAGTGTCCAAAAGTGTGCGCAGAGATTCAAAATCTCCATTATCCTCTCGTCACTTTGGTCACAGGCAGCTGTGCCATCGAGCGTGTCACATAGCGCTCAGATATCAGTGGGCCTCACACAATCCACAAGTGTCCAGTGTCCAAAAGTGTGCGCAGAGATTCAAAATCTCCATTATCCTCTCGTCACTTTGGTCACAGGCAGCTGTGCCATCGAGCGTGTCACATAGCGCTCAGATATCAGTGGGCCTCACACAATCCACAAGTGTCCAGTGTCCAAAAGTGTGCGCAGAGATTCAAAATCTCCATTATCCTCTCGTCACTTTGGTCACAGGCAGCTGTGCCATCGAGCGTGTCACATAGCGCTCAGATATCAGTGGGCCTCACACAATCCACAAGTGTCCAGTGTCCAAAAGTGTGCGCAGAGATTCAAAATCTCCATTATCCTCTCGTCACTTTGGTCACAGGCAGCTGTGCCATCGAGCGTGTCACATAGCGCTCAGATATCAGTGGGCCTCACACAATCCACAAGTGTCCAGTGTCCAAAAGTGTGCGCAGAGATTCAAAATCTCCATTATCCTCTCGTCACTTTGGTCACAGGCAGCTGTGCCATCGAGCGTGTCACATAGCGCTCAGATATCAGTGGGCCTCACACAATCCACAAGTGTCCAGTGTCCAAAAGTGTGCGCAGAGATTCAAAATCTCCATTATCCTCTCGTCACTTTGGTCACAGGCAGCTGTGCCATCGAGCGTGTCACATAGCGCTCAGATATCAGTGGGCCTCACACAATCCACAAGTGTCCAGTGTCCAAAAGTGTGCGCAGAGATTCAAAATCTCCATTATCCTCTCGTCACTTTGGTCACAGGCAGCTGTGCCATCGAGCCTGTCACATAGCGCTCAGATATCAGTGGGCTTCACACAATCCACAAGTGTCCAGTGTACAAAAGTGTGCGCAGAGATTCAAAATCTCCATTATCCTCTCGTCACTTTGGTCACAGGCAGCTGTGCCATCGAGCCTGTCACATAGCGCTCAGATATCAGTGGGCCTCACACAATCCACAAGTGTCCAGTGTCCAAAAGTGTGCGCAGAGATTCAAAATCTCCATTATCCTCTCGTCACTTTGGTCACAGGCAGCTGTGCCATCGAGCGTGTCACATAGCGCTCAGATATCAGTGGCCTCACACAATCCACAAGTGTCCAGTGTCCAAAAGTGTGTGCAGAGATTCAAAATCTCCATTATCCTCTCGTCACTTTGGTCACAGGCAGCTGTGCCATCGAGCGTGTCACATAGCGCTCAGATATCAGTGGGCCTCACACAATCCACAAGTGTCCAGTGTCCAAAAGTGTGCGCAGAGATTCAAAATCTCCATTATCCTCTCGTCACTTTGGTCACAGGCAGCTGTGCCATCGAGCGTGTCACATAGCGCTCAAATATCAGTGGGCCTCACACAATCCACAAGTGTCCAGTGTCCAAAAGTGTGCGCAGAGATTCAAAATCTCCATTATCCTCTCGTCACTTTGGTCACAGGCAGCTGTGCCATCGAGCGTGTCACATAGCGCTCAGATATCAGTGGGCCTCACACAATCCACAAGTGTCCAGTGTCCAAAAGTGTGCGCAGAGATTCAAAATCTCCATTATCCTCTCGTCACTTTGGTCACAGGCAGCTGTGCCATCGAGCGTGTCACATAGCGCTCAGATATCAGTGGGCCTCACACAATCCACAAGTGTCCAGTGTCCAAAAGTGTGCGCAGAGATTCAAAATCTCCATTATCCTCTCGTCACTTTGGTCACAGGCAGCTGTGCCATCGAGCGTGTCACATAGCGCTCAGATATCAGTGGGCCTCACACAATCCACAAGTGTCCAGTGTCCAAAAGTGTGTGCAGAGATTCAAAATCTCCATTATCCTCTCGTCACTTTGGTCACAGGCAGCTGTGCCATCGAGCATGTCACATAGCGCTCAGATATCAGTGGGCCTCACACAATCCAAAAGTGTCCACTGTCCACAAGTGTGTGCAGAAATTCTAAATCTCCCCTGTCCTATAGACACCTTGTACCTTGTTTTACATTACTATATAGTTTGTTGGATTTTGTCTACATTTCTTCCAAAAATGAGGAAGGCTGGTGGAAGAGGCCGTGGAATTGGGCGGGGGTTGGCAGCTGGTAATGATGGTGTTGGTGGTGGATCTGATGGTAGTGGCAAGAGCAAAATAGGACCGAATGCAGGAGGTGCTGACCCTGCGTCATCATCTGGCTACATAAGGCCTCGAACGCTTAGTTTTCTAGGAGTTGGCAAACCGCTTTTAAAGGCAGAGCATCAGGAAAAAGTTTTGTCTTACATTGCTGACTCAGCCTCCAGCTCTATCGCCTCCTCTTCTTCAGTTGTAAAAAGTAAAAGCACTGAGTCGTCATTGGAGGCTCATGTTCATGAACCACACCTTTCCTTGTGTCCTTCACCCCAACCAAGATTGAAGGATGACGCAGGCCATACTACTGATTACTCCATGGAGCTGTTTTCACATACCATGCCTGGATTATCAAGTCAAATGGTGAATTACTCAGGCCAAGATGAATCTGACATGGAGTGCACTGATGCACAGCCGCTGATGGATGATTCTGCTGGTACATTCACTCAGAGCACTACATTGTCCTCGCAGTGTACAGAGCCAGATTTTGACCCTGATGAGACTCAGGTGCCCCTTCCCGCACACTATACCACCATACACGGTGACACAGAGAAAGGTGCACATGACATAGAAGAGTAGGTGATGGATGACCCAGTTGTTGACCCAGATTGGCATCCATTGGGGGAAGAGGGTGCTGCTTCCAATAGCTCAGATGAGGAGCATCCACAGCAGACATTGACATCGCAACAGCTGTTATCTGGCAGGCCCGGAGCACTCCAAAGACAGGTTCCAAACATCAAAAGAGTTGCTGGACAGCTTGTCCAGAGGGTCAAAAGATCACAGCGTGCTAGGCCGCAAAATGTCTGCCAAAGTAGGAAGAGTGCAGTGTGGCACTTTTTTGAACAAAATCCTCATGATCAGGCCAAGGTTATCTGTAAGAAGTGCGCAAAGACCTTTAGCCGAGGGAAAAATCTGAAAAATTTGAATACCAGTTGCATGCTTAGACATTTAACCAGCATGCACTTGCAAGCGTGGACACAACACCAAACCTCAAGTGCCACATGTGCAACTGATCACAATGAAGGTAGTCAGCAACGCTACATTGTTTCCCCCACTGTAAGCCCACCGGTTAGCACAGCAGCAAATGGTGAGGTGTCGTTGCAAGGCCACAGCAGTCAGGGAATCCCACTGTTATATCAACGAAAGACTGATTCTAGGCCATCAGAAAGAACACCAACTCCATCACCATCATCAACCCTCTCTCAGTCCGCCCTGTCCACCGCTACTTCCACCATATGCAGCTCTCAAGTCCAGCTCACCCTCCCAGACACTATGAGTAGGTCAAGAAAGTACTCAGTCTCTCATCCGCGTACACTGGGTTTGAACGCCCACATTGCCAAACTAATCTCGTTTGAGATGATGCCCTTTCGGTTGGTGGAAAGCACAGCTTTCCGCGAACTCATGGCCTATGCAGTACCACGCTATGACCTACCCAGTCGCCACTTCTTCTCTCGCAAAGCCATCCCAGCCCTCCACCATCATGTGAAAGACCGCATTGTCCATGCACTCAAGCAGTCAGTGAGCGGAAAGGTGCACCTCACAACTGATGCATGGTCCAGTCGGCATGGCCAGGGCCGTTACGTGTCCATCACTGCGCACTGGGTTAATGTGTTGGATGCAGGGTCCACAGGGGACAGCGGTGGTGGGACAGTGCTGCCTAGCCCACGGTATAGGAAACAGTTGGCTGTAGGCGTTCGACCCTCCTCCTCCTCCTCCTCCAGAAGCGAAAGCTCGTCCACAGAGCGCAGTCGTACGAGCACTCCATCTGCAGCTGCCACTGTTGCACACGATGTGTCCCCCTATCGAGCAGCTAGTGGAAAGCGTCAGCAGGCTGTGTTGCAGATGATGTGTTTGGGCGACAGACACACCGCCGAGGTGCTGGCCGAGTACTTGAAGCGACAAACTGAGTCATGATTGGGCAGTGTACATCTTGAGGCAGGCAAGGTAGTTAATGATAATGGGCGTAATTTTGTGGCAGCCATAGCCCTTTCAAAACTCAGCCACATACCTTGCTTGGCTCACACCTTGAACCTGGTGGTGCAGTGCTTCCTCAAAAAGTATCCGGAGTTAACAGCCCTGCTCCAGAAGGTGCGAAGACTGTGCGCGCACATCCGCTGGTCGCCTGTACACTCCGTTCGTATGCAGAAGCTGCAGCGATTGCTCCACCTTCCCAACCACCGCCTCATTATCGACATTGCAACAAGGTGGAACTCCACCCTGCACATGGTGGAGTGGCTGTGCGAGCAGAGGCAGGCCATAATGCATTTGTGGGAGGATACACGGCCAGGCACTTTGAGAGCAGACATGGAGTTGACAGGCGTGCAGTGGTCGAAGCTGAAAGACCTTTGTAAAGTCCTTCAGTGTTTTGAGGAATGCACACGGCTGGTAAGCGCAGACGACGCCATCCTAAGCATGAGCATCCCACTTATGCGTCTGCTCATGCAAACTTTGACGCACCTTAAGGAGCAGGCGTCTGCAGCCAATGTTGATGAGGAGGAAGAGGAGGAGGGAATCCTTGATGACATTCAGCCATTGTCTGCTCAGGGACCTCTCCTGGACGAGGTGGAGGAAGAAGAGGAGGAGGAGGAGGATGATGGGGATGATTACTTGGGGGAGGAGGATGCATCTCATGGGGCAAGTGAAAATGTTGGCGTGGCAAGGTCTGGTACAGGGTTTGTGCGTGACTGGAGGGATGTGGATTTGCCAGAAAGTGCTCCTCCACCCAGCACTCGCAGTGCATCATTGACACCGGGATATTGGCCCACATGTCAGATTATGCCTTGCGGATCCTAAAAAGGGACCCCCGCATTGCCAAAATGATGAACGATGACGACTACTGGTTGGCCAGCATCCTGGATCCACGCTATAAAGGCAAATTACAAAACATCATGCCACAGGAGAACCTTGACCTAATATTGGCTAATAAACAAGCAACTCTGGTAAATCGGTTGCTTGAGGCATTCCCAGCACACAGCAGCGGTGATGGTTCTCACACGAGCCGTACGGGCCGGGGGCAGCTTGGCAGAGGTGTTCGTGGTGCACACAGCAGAAGTGGCGTTGGAGACAGGGGTTTCATGACAATGTTGTGGACTGATTTTTCAAATACCGCTCACACAACTGGTAATACTGCATCGATGGAAAGTGACAGGAGACAGCAGTTGTCAACTATGGTTACAAACTACTTTTCCTCCCATATCGATGTTCTCCCACACAGGTCATTCCCCTTTGACTATTGGGCCGCTAAACTGGACACCTGGCCTGAATTGGCCCAATATGCCTTACAGGAGCTCGCTTGCCCAGCTGCAAGTGTGCTATCGGAAAGAGTCTTCAGTGCAGCTGGATCAATCCTGACAGAAAAAAGGACCCGTCTGTCAACCCAAAATGTGGATGATCTAACCTTCATTAAAATGAACCACGCATGGGTTTCCAAGGATTTTGTCCCACCTTCCCCTGATGACACATAGGGTGACAGAAAAATGGCTTGCTTTGGTCCACCTCTTCCTGGTACTTCACCTATTTCGCCTTTTGCATCAGCTGAATGTCCAACATCAACATATGCCACTTTCTAAAACTCCCTAACTGTGCTGCCTCCCCCCCCATGGCCGGGGTCACCACCTAGCGCACGACACTGTGCGAGTGCCGTTGCCCTGGACAGGTGGGTAGGCCGACTCTTGGGCACGGGCACTGGCACAGGGTCCCTCATAGTGCAATCAAGTGTCTCTGACGGTGGTGGTGCACACCCGCCGTCAGACACACCGCTGTACTATGAGGGGCCCAGTGCCAGTACCGGCGCCCACGAGTGGGCCCCCCTTGCTTGGGCAGGGCCCCAGCATTTGCAATCTTTACCTCTCCCTGCTCCTCCGCTGTGTAATCTGGGCCGTCAAATCCATACTGTGCCTGACACCGTCTGAGCCTGCCTCCTGAGACATATATTTTGAATGTGTACGCTATCCATACATGTTATCCGGGGATACGGTACCCTTTCTAACCTTTGTGCAATCACGTGCAATCCATACTGGGCCTAACACCGTCTGAGCCTGCCTCCTGAGACATATATTTTGAATGTGTACGCTATCCATACATGTTATCCGGGGATACGGTACCCTTTCTAACCTTTGTGCAATCACGTGCAATCCATACTGGGCCTAACACCGTCTGAGCCTGCCTCCTGAGACATATATTTTGAATGTGTATGCTATCCATACATGTTATCCGGGGATACGGTACCCTTTCTAACCTTTGTGCAATCACGTGCAATCCATACTGGGCCTAACACCGTCTGAGCCTGCCTCCTGAGACATATATTTTGAATGTGTACGCTATCCATACATGTTATCCGGGGATACGGTACCCTTTCTAACCTTTGTGCAATCACGTGCAATCCATACTGGGCCTAATACCGTCTGAGCCTGCCTCCTGAGACATATATTTTGAATGTGTACGCTATCCATACATGTTATCCGGGGATACGGTACCCTTTCTAACCTTTGTGCAATCACGTGCAATCCATACTGGGCCTAACACCGTCTGAGCCTGCCTCCTGAGACATATATTTTGAATGTGTACGCTATCCATACATGTTATCCGGGGATACGGTACCCTTTCTAACCTTTGTGCAATCACGTGCAATCCATACTGGGCCTAACACCGTCTGAGCCTGCCTCCTGAGACATATATTTTGAATGTGTACGCTATCCATACATGTTATCCGGGGATACGGTACCCTTTCTAACCTTTGTGCAATCATGTGCAATCCATACTGGGCCTAACACCGTCTGAGCCTGCCTCCTGAGACATATATTTTGAATGTGTACGCTATCCATACATGTTATCCGGGGATACGGTACCCTTTCTAACCTTTGTGCAATCACGTGCAATCCATACTGGGCCTAACACCGTCTGAGCCTGCCTCCTGAGACATATATTTTGAATGTGTACGCTATCCATACATGTTATCCGGGGATACGGTACCCTTTCTAACCTTTGTGCAATCACGTGCAATCCATACTGGGCCTGACACCGTCTGAGCCTGCCTCCTGAGACATATATTTTGAATGTGTACGCTATCCATACATGTTATCCGGGGATACGGTACCCTTTCTAACCTTTGTGCAATCACGTGCAATCCATACTGGGCCTAATACCGTCTGAGCCTGCCTCCTGAGACATATATTTTGAATGTGCACGCTATCCATACATGTTATCCGGGGATACGGTACCCTTTCTAACCTTTGTGCAATCACGTGCAATCCATACTGGGCCTAACACCGTCTGAGCCTGCCTCCTGAGACATATATTTTGAATGTGTACGCTATCCATACATGTTATCCGGGGATACAGTACCCTTTCTAACCTTTGTGCAATCACGTGCAATCCATACTGGGCCTAACACAGTCTGAGCCTGCCTCCTGAGACATATATTTTGAATGTGTACGCTATCCATACATGTTATCCGGGGATACGGTACCCTTTCTAACCTTTGTGCAATCATGTGCAATCCATACTGGGCCTAACACCGTCTGAGCCTGCCTCCTGAGACATATATTTTGAATGTGTACGCTATCCATACATGTTATCCGGGGATACGGTACCCTTTCTAACCTTTGTGCAATCACGTGCAATCCATACTGGGCCTAACACCGTCTGAGCCTGCCTCCTGAGACATATATTTTGAATGTGTATGCTATCGATACATGTTATCCAGGGATTCGGTACCCTTTCTAACCTTTGTGCAATCACGTGCAATCCATACTGGGCCTGACACCGTCTGAGCCTGCCTCCTGAGACATATATTTTGAATGTGTACGCTATCCATACATGTTATCCAGGGATATGGTACCCTTTCTAACCTTTGTGCAATCACGTGCAATCCATACTGGGCGTGAGAACGGCTGGCGAGCTGTTAAGCAAGCTACAGCACCTGTCCAGACAAGTACAGGGATTCCCTAGCGAGGAGACTTATTTGATTGTTTTCAATGTTGGGACAGCAATTTTTGGGGAGCACTATACTCTGGAGAATGATAGATGGGGCCCACCATACACTGGAACATTCCAAAGGTGGACATCAGACACTGGAGCAGCATTTACAAGGCCCATTATACACTAGAGCATTAGAAATGGGGCCCATTATGTTTGGAGCATTATTTGGGCCCATAAGACAGTGGAGCTTCATCCATGGGGACCAACATATACTGTAGCATTATGTGGAGCTCATCATATACTGTTTCAAACATTATATGGGACCAATGATTCTGTATGGAGAAATAGATGGGCCTCGTCATGAGATGTAAAAAGTGAGGTATTTTTCATTGTACTATACCGCTATTTATCTGCCGTATCGGAGCATGATGAGTTGTGGTATGTGTTAAAGGGGCGCTCTTTCGCCCAGGGCACATGAAAACCTGCAGCCAGCCCTCCCCCCCCACAACTTTAGCCAAATAACCCCCATTTTTCAGTGCGTAACTTATATTATGAAGTTAATTAAGGTTGACAAGCTTAAGTAAGAAGAATTGATGCTTTTGGCATTCAAATGGGCACTGTAGGTGTGTTTCCTGTCCTCCTCTCACTGCCGACTTTTATTCCCCATTGACTTACATTGGGTTTCGTGTTTCGGGACGACCCCGACTTTTCCCTATAATCGGACGATCTTGCTCGACCCGACTTTTGGAAAAGTCGGGTTTCACGAAACGAAACGCGACCCTAAAAAACCAAAAGTCGCTCAACTCTAGACATCATTAAAATAATCTTCTTTTCAAAGTTTCTCTCTGCTTTATTTTATGCAGACTCTAATATTGATGCCTGCAGCCAGACTAGTTGGATGATAAACTCAAGGTCACAAAGAACTGACTGTGAAATACAATCTATGTTCAATGCTAAGCTGCTCCTTTGCTGTCAGTCATTCACCTGCATTACTGTATACCTGTCACTCACTGAGGATTATCATTTTTAATAAATTTCAGGCATGTTCATTTTCTATTAACAGAAATTCATGATTTCAAATAAAAAATGTTAGGATAAAGCAAAATTTACTCTTAACAAAAAATATGATTATCCATTAGAATGTATTGAAAGATTTTTGTACATAATCATTTTACTAGTTAGTCTCGTGTTTTTCTTGCAGACCTGTATAATACTTGTACATTTACTGTTAATAAATATTAATAATAATAATTTTATTTCTATAGCGCCAACATATTCCGCAGCACTTTACATTATAGAGGGGACTTCTGATGCCATGTTGTGAAGTATGACTGGATGGATGGTAAGTGACTTCTTGACTACCGACACAAAGCACAAAAAAATGTATTATTTTTCATCCAAGTCCACGTTCACATATTCATTATTTAGTCAGTATTTTTCATCAGTATTTGTAAGCCAAAATCAGAAGTTAGTGAAAAATGTAAAAGTGGGGACGTGTTTCTATTATATTTTTCCTCCGAGTGTTTCACTCCTTGGTTTGACTTACAAATACTGATATAAAAAAGTCACCAAATACTGAAGTTGTGAACATGCCCTAAGATTAAAAATATCATTAACACATACTGCAATTTATTTTACAAGAATCAAGGGATGGAAATCACAAGGATCCCAGAGGTAAGGAGGTCCACTTATACTGCCAAAACAGGTGGTATTGTGTATTATGATGAGCTATAGAAGAAAGACAGAAAGAAAGAAAGAAAAAAGAAAGAAAGAAAGAAAGAAAGAAAGAAAGAAAGAAAGAAAGAAAGAAAGAAAGAAAGAAAGAAAGTTCAATTTTTTTTTAATTGTACCCAAAAGTATAATTTACTACTCTCTTCATTATAGCGGAAACCTGCAAAAAAAAAATGCATGCTTATTTTTTATATATGTCAAATCAGGCTAGTTGTAGATATATACAATGATAAATACATAAACTTGCCTGTAACTAGGGCAAACACTGCTTGGCACAATTTAATGTCATTGGAAGCTTCAAATATTAGCCTAAGATAAAGATTACACACATTTCTTCTAATATTAACGTATAGACATCTATAGCTGGTTCAGAAGTTCATTTTTTGTATCAAAGAATAAGCTTTAACGTCGTCACCTCCATGACCAGGACAAGTTTTACAATTTTCACCAGTGTTACTTTTTGTGGTAATAACTCTAGAACGCTTCAACGGATACCATTGATTTTGAGAATGTTTTTTTCAAGACATATTGTCCTTCATGATAGTGGTAACATTTGTTGGATATGACTTGCATTTATTTGGGGAAAAAATCTGAAATTTGTCAAAAAAAATTTCAAATGTAGCAATTTTCACATTTTTATTTTTATGACCTTAAACCACAGAGTTATGTCACACTAAGTAGTTAATAGATAACATTTCCCACATGGCTACATTACAACAGCACAAATTTTGAAACATAATTTTTTGGTAAGTAACTTAGAAGGTTTAAAATTTGACCAGCGATTTTCTCATTTTTCCAACAAAATTTACGAAATCATTTTATTTAGGGGTCACCTCAAACACGAAATGAGTTTGAGTGTCTATATGACAGAAAAATCCAAAATTGACACCATTTTAAAAACTGCACCCCTCAAGGTGCTCAACACCACATTTAAGAAGTTTATTCACTCTTCAGGTACTGCACAGGAATTAAAACAACGTGGAAAGAAAAATTAACATTTACCTTTTCTAACAAAAAAATTACTTTATACCCACATTTTTTTATTTTGTCAAGGGCAACAGGAGAAAATGAACCACAAAATTTATTATGCAATTTCTCCTGAGCATGCTGATACCCCAGATGTAGGGGAAAACTACTGTTTTGGTGCACGGCAGGGCTCAGAAGGGAAGGGCACTGCTTGACTTTTTGAATTTGTCTGGAAAAGAAAGCAAACAACATGTCGTGTTTGGAAAGCCTCTGATGTGCCTAATCAGTGGAAATCCTCCACAAATGACCTAATTTTGAAAACTAGGCCCTTCAAAGAACTTATCTAGATGTGAGGTTAGCACCTTGAACCCCTGGATGCTTCACAGAAATTTATAACATTGAGCCATGAAAATAAAAAATCTATTTTTTCCCCACAAAATTTTTCTCTGTCCAAGGGAAACACGAAAAATTGCACTACATAATTTGTTGTGCAATTTCTCCTGTGTAAAACATTACCCCATATGTGGTCGCAAAGCAACTTTTGAAGCACAGTGCAAAGCTCAGAAGGGAAGAAGAGTGCCAAATTGGAGCTCATGTTTTGCTGAAATGGTTTAAGGGTGCCATGTCAGTGCCCCAAAGGTGCCAGAGCAGAAACATAAGTGACATCATTTTATAAAGTACATACATCTCTCAATGAATTAATCTAGGGGAACAGTGAGAATGTTGACACCACATGCACCTCATAGAAATTTATAACATTGGGCCATGAAGAAACAATAATTACATTTTTACCACTAGCATGTTTTAGTTCAAAATATTTAATTTCTATAAGGCTATTAGGAAAAAATGGACCTCTCAGTTTGTTATGCAATTTTTCATGAATATGCCAATACTGTACAAGTAATCAGGAACTAATTTTGAAGCACAGTGCAAAACTTAGAATGGAAGGAGCTCCATAATTTAGTGCAGATTTTATTGTTATGGTTTGCGGCTGCAATGACCCACTGGAAGAGCCCCTGAGGTGCCAAAACAGCAGAACAAACAAACCGCACCACTCAATAAATTAATCTAAGAGTTCAGTGATCATATTGACACTACAATTGTATCACAGAATTTTATAACATTGAGCAGTGAAGAAAAATAATTACATTTTTAATACCAAAATGTTGTTTTAGCCCATATTTTACATTTTCACAGGGGGAAATGGCTAAAAATGGCACAAAAAGGTATCACACAATTTCAGCTGAATGTGGAAATACCCTATATTTCGCTGTACTGTACTGCTTAGCAATATGGTGATAGGATTAATGTTCACCTCACACTCAAGTGGAATAACTTGCATAAAGAATTCATTTATTGTGATACAAATATTAAGCCAGGGAGCAGATTTACAAATGCGATTGTAAGTGACGTTTCGACCCTGCCAGGTTAATCATATATCGCTGTAAGAAAATGAAACAAATATAAATAAAACACAATACACCAAAAGTTGATTAGATATACAGAAAAAGAATCACCCCGGGTACATAGTCAAGCAAAAAACAGAGTAGACAATACAGTTGTGGCCAAAAGTATTGACACCCCTGCAATTTTGCCAGATAATACTCAGTTTCTTCCTGAAAATGATTGCAAACACAAATTCTTTGGTATTATTATCTTCATTTAATTTGTCTTAAATGAAAAAACACAAAAGAGAATGAAGCAAAAAGCAAAACATTGATCATTTCACACAAAACTCCAAAAATGGGCCAGACAAAAGTATTGGCACCCTCAGCCTAATACTTGGTTGCACAACCTTTAGCCAAAATAACTGCGACCAACCGCTTCCAGTAACCATCAATGAGTTTCTTACAATGCTCTGCTGGAATTTTAGACCATTCTTCTTTGGCAAATTGCTCCAGGTCCCTGATATTAGAAGGGTGCCTTCTCCAAACTGCCATTTTTAGATCTCTCCACAGGTGTTCCATGGGATTCAGGTCTGGACTCATTGCTGGCCACCTTAGAAGTCTCCAGTGCTTTCTCTCAAACCATTTTCTAGTGCTTTTTGAAGTGTGTTTTGGGTCATTGTCCTGCTGGAAGACCCATGACCTCTGAGGGAGACCCAGTTTTCTCACACTGGGCCCTACATTATGCTGCAAAATTTGTTGGTAGTCTTCTGACTTCATAATGCCATGCACACGGTCAAGCAGTCCAGTGCCAGAGGCAGCAAAGCAATCCCAAAACATCAGGGAACCTCCACCATGTTTGACTGTAGGGACCGTGTTTTTTTCTTTGAATGCCTCTTTTTTTCTCCTGTAAACTATGTTGATGCCTTTGCCCAAAAAGCTCTACTTTTGTCTCATCTGACCAGAGAACATTCTTCCAAAACGTTTTAGGCTTTTTCAGGTAAGTTTTGGCAAACTCCAGCCTGGCTTTTTTATATCTCGGGATAAGAAGTGGGGTCTTCCTGGGTCTCCTACCATACAGTCCCTTTTCATTCAGATGCCGACGGACAGTACGGGTTAACAATGTTGTACCCTCGGACTGCAGGGCAGCTTGAACTTGTTTGGATGTTAGTTGAGGTTCTTTATCCAACATCCGCACAATCTTGCGTTGAAATCTCTTGTCAATTTTTCTTTTCCGTCCACATCTAGGGAGGGTAGCCACAGTGCCAAGGGCTTTAAACTTCTTGATGACACTGCGCACGATAGACACAGGAACATTCAGGTCTTTGAAGATGGACTTGTAGCCTTGAGATTGCTCATGCTTCCTCATAATTTGGTTTCTCAAGTCCTCAGACAGCTTTTTGGTCTTCTTTCTTTTCTCCATGCTCAATGTGGTACACACAAGGACCCAGGACAGAGGTTGAGTCGACTTTAATCCATGTCAACTGGCTGCAAGTGTGATTTACTTATTGCCAACATCTGTTAGGTGCCACAGGTAAGTTACAGGTGCTGTTAATTATACAAATTAGAGAAGCATCACATGATTTTTCGAACAGTGCCAATACTTTTGTCCACCCTCTTTTTTATGTTTGGTGTGGAATTATATCCAATTTGGCTTTAGGACAATTCTTTTTGTGTTTTTTCATTTAAGACAAATTAAATGAAGATAATAATAACAAAGAATTTGTGTTTGCAATAATTTTCAGGAAGAAACTGAGTATTATCTGACAAAATTGCAGGGGTGTCGATACTTTTGGCCACAACTGTATATACAGTATATATAATATATACAAAATGAGCACAGCTCTAAAAAAACCAATAAATTTGAACAGTTCATAGCATAGCAAAGCGTAAGGTCCAATGCACGGAGCAGGTAAGAGACATGAACAAAGATGTATATATTACCTTAAAATATAGTGCATACACGAAATAGAGCACAGTGGTGCAGTGAGGGTATAAAGCGATCCCACAGGCTGCAATGAATCATAACATGATGAGGATTTGAATTAGAATGAAACCATAATGAAGAATAGAAAATGTAGAAAAATGTAAAAGGTAAAAGGTGGATACCTAATAATAATAAAAATAATAATACATTTTATTTCTATAGCGCCAACATATTCCGCAGCACTTTACATTTCGGAGGGGATTTGCACAGATAATAGACATAACAGCATAACAATAATCGAATAGATTATAACAAATACCAAGAGCAATGAGGACCCTGCTTGCAAGCTTACAATCTATGAGGAAAAAAAGGGAGACACGAAAGGTGGGTGGTAACAGTTACCCTGATTCTATGGATCAGCCATAATGTTAAGTGTGTATCAGTACAGACACAGAGGGCTAATGGATGCATAAAGCATGTGGGAACATGATGCGGGGAACCTGGTTATGGTAAAACTTTTGGCTGTGCCACACAGGGATAGATTAGGTTAATATGTTGAGGCGATAGGCCAGTCTGAATAAATGCGTTTTCAGAGCACGCTTAAAATTGTGGGGATTGGGGACTAATCGTATTGACCTGGGAAGTGCATTCCAAAGAATTGGTGCAGCACGTGTAAAGTCTTGGAGATGGGAGTGGGAGGTTCTGATTATTGAGGATGCTAACCTCAGGTCATCAGCAGAACGGAGGGCGCGGGTAGGGTGGTATACTGAAACAAGGGAGGAGATGTAGGGTGGTGCTGAGCCATAGAGGGCTTTGTGGGTGAGGGTAATAAGTTTATACTGAATTCTGGAGTGGATGGGTAGCCAGTGTAATGACTGGCACAAGGTAGAGGCATCGGTATAACAATTGGTGAGGAATATGATCCTGGCTGCAGCATTCAAGACAGATTGGAGAGGGGAGAGTTTGGTAAGAGGGAGACCGATTAGAAGAGAGTTACAATAGTCGAGATGAGAATGAATAAGAGGAACAGTAAGAGTTTTTGCAGACTCAAAAGTAAGAAAAGGTCGAATTCTAGAAATGTTTTTGAGGTGGAGATGACAAGAGTGAGCCAGTGATCGAATGTGGGGGGCAAAGGAAAGCTCGGAATCAAGTATGACCACAAGACAGCGGGCATGTTGCTGGGGAGTAATAGTGGAGCCACACACAGAAATGGCAATGTCGGGTATAGGTACATTAGTAGAGGGAGGAAACACAAGGAGTTCAGTCTTTGACAGGTTCAGTTTCAGATATAGTGAGGACATGATGTTAGGCACAGCGTTTAGACAATCGCCGGTGTTTTCTAGAAAGGCTGGGGTGATGTCAGGAGAAAAAGCGTATAATTGGGTGTCATCAGCATAGAGATGGTACTGGAAACCAAATCTACTGATTGTTTGACCAATAGGGGCAGTGTACAAGGAGAAGAGGAGGGGGCCTAGGACTGATCCTTGAGGAACCCCAACAGTAAGGGGAAGGTGAGAGGAGGACGAACCTGCTAAAGATTCAGTAAAGGAGCGGTCAGAGAGATAGGAGGAGAACCAGGAGAGAACGGTGTCCTTGAGGCCAGTGGAACGGAGCATAGTGAGGAGGAGCTGATGATCCACAGTGTCGAATGCTGCAGAGAGATCCAAGAGAATTAGCATGGAGTAATGACCATTAGATTTAGCTGATAGTAGATCATTAGAGACTTTAGTGAGGGCAGTTTCAGTAGAGTGTAAGGAGCGGAAGCTGGATTGGAGAGGCTCAAGAAGAGAGTTATCAGAGAGATAGCGGATAAGACGGGAGTCGACCAGGCGTTCCAGGAGTTTAGAGATGAAGGGAAGATTAGAAACAGGTCTATAGTTAGCGGCACAGTTTTGGTCGAGGGATGGTTTTTTAAGTAGTGGATGTATGATGGCATGCTTAAATGAGGGGGGAAAGATACCAGAAGAGAGAGAGAGGTTAAATATTTTAGTTAGGTGAGTGGTGACAGCAGGGGAAAGGGACTGGAGGAGATGTGACGGAAATGGGTCACTGATGCAAGTGGTTGGGCGAGAAGATGCAAGGAGCCAGCTTACTTCTTCTTCTGTGACTGGTTCAAAATCAGAGAGTGAGCTCGATGCAGTGGGGGAGGGAGGACAGTGCATGGTATGTGGTGATTGGG
This sequence comes from Dendrobates tinctorius, assembly GCF_039654945.1. NCBI lineage: Eukaryota > Metazoa > Chordata > Amphibia > Anura > Dendrobatidae > Dendrobates > Dendrobates tinctorius. The sequence continues at coordinate 14,720,412 of NW_027361766.1, read as the reverse complement.
AGATAATTTCCTGTTGGATCTGGTCAATTTTTTCTTTGAAGTAATTGGCCAGATCGTTAGCTCGGAGCTCCGTGGTGGGGGCCTGTACTCTATCCTAATGAAATTAGGATGGTACCAAAGTAGCGCTATTAAAGCACTAAGCTGGTTCTTGGGCGCTTTGTGTACTGCAGGACCTAAAAAAGTCATGGAAATAGTCACTAATGTAGCCTATGTGACAGGTATAAAGTAAGGCAGTATGCAGCAGAGGTATTACCTTAGTCCCAATATGTGGCTGAGCGCGCGCTCCTGCGCCTGGCTGTGGCAGTGTGCATCTGTGTCGAATAACCCACTATTTAAGTCCTGTGAGCGCCCGGGACCGGAAGTCCAGCACTAAAACCGGAAGTGATGTAAGCCAGTGACTCAAAGGCAACTGAGCATGTCTATGACAGCTAAGGAAGCTGTTGTTATGGAAATTGTCTAGCAGTGTGTCAGCTCCTATGTGCTGGGCACCAGTGAATACATAATAAAGGAAGGAGGAACTAAATCACAGGGAGTGTCTTTATTAAAGCAGGCTATGCGTGGGTGTAAACAAATGCAGGAGATGAATGACGCTAGTGAAAGAGGGATGATTAGTGTTGAGCATTCCGATACCGCAAGTATCGGGTATCGGCCGATATTAGCGGTATCGGAATTCCGATACTGACTTCCGATACTTTTGTCATATCGGATTCCGGAATCGGAAGTTCAAAGTTGATTGACAGCCGAAATGACGTCATCATGATGCGCGGTGTGTGCGCATCATGATGCGCCGTCATTTCGGGCCTTCCGGGGGTCTCTGCCGGCCTGCCGGGGGGCTGTGCCGGCCTGCCGGGGGGGGCTATGTGGACTGCCCGGGGTCTGTACCGGCCTGCCGGGGGGCTGTGTGGACTGCCCGGGGTCTGTACCGGCCTGCCGGTGGTCTGTGCACCCTGTGGGGGTCTGTACCGGCCTGCCGGGGGGCTGTGCCGGCCTGCCGGTGGTCTGTGCACCCTGTGGGGGTCTGTGCTGATGTCCGGGAGTCTGTGCAGGCATCGTCCGATGGGACTACAAGTCCCATCGGGCGATGCCTGCTACCATGACAGTGATTGACACATTAGCCAATGATGGGACAGTAGTAGTCCCATCATCCAGCTAATGTGATAAATGTAAAAAAAAAAAAAAAAATACTACATACTACATGCATGCTACATACATACTACATATATACTACATGCATGCTACATACATACTACATGCTACATACATACTACATATATACTACATGCATGCTACATACATACTACATATATACTACATGCATGCTACATACATACTACATATATACTACATACATACTACATGCATGCTACATACATACTACATACATACTACATGCTACATACATACTACATATATACTACATGCATGCTACATACATACTACATATATACTACATACATACTACATGCATGCTACATACATACTCCATGCTACATACTACATGCTACATACATACTACATGCATGCTACATACATACTACATGCTACATACATAGTACATATATACTACATGCATGCTACATACATACTACATACATACTACATACATACTACATACATACTACATACATACTACATGCATGCTACATACATACTACATGCTACATACATACTACATGCTACATACATACTACATATATACTACATGCATGCTACATACATACTACATACATACTACATACATACTACATGCATGCTACATACTACATGCATGCTACATACATACTACATGCTACATGCATGCTACATACATACTACATACATACTACATGCATGCTACATACATACCACATATATACTACAAATAAAAAAAATAAAAAACAATATAGTACATATATACTACATGCATGCTACATACATACTACATATATACTACATACATACTACATGCATGCTACATACATACTACATGCTACATACATACTACATGCTACATACATACTACATGCATGCTACATACATACTACATGCTACATACATAGTACATATATACTACATGCATGCTACATACATACTACATATATACTACATACATACTACATACATACTACATACATACTACATGCATGCTACATACATACTACATGCTACATACATACTACATGCTACATACATACTACATATATACTACATGCATGCTACATACATACTACATACATACTACATACATACTACATGCATGCTACATACTACATGCATGCTACATACATACTACATGCTACATACATACTACATGCTACATGCATGCTACATACATACTACATACATACTACATGCATGCTACATACATACCACATATATACTACATACATACTACATACATACTACATGCATGCTACATACAATACATTCATACAATACATACATACTACATACATACTACATACATACTACATGCATGCTACATACATACATCATGCTACATAAATACTACATATATACTACATGCATGCTACATACATACTACATACATACTACATACATACTACATGCATGCTACATACAATACATTCATACAATACATACATACTACATACATACTACATACATACTACATGTATGTAGCATGTGGTATGTATGTAGTATATATGTGGTATGTATGTAGCATGTATGTAGTATGTATGTAGCATATAGCATGTATGTAGCATGCATGTAGTATATATGTGGTATGTATGTAGCATGTAGTATGCATGTAGTATGTATGTAGTATGTATGTAGCATGTAGTATGTTTGTAGCATGTAGTATGTATGTAGCATGCATGTAGTATGTATGTAGTATATATGTAGCATGTAGTATGTATGTAGCATGCATGTAGTATGTATGTAGTATATATGTGGTATGTAGTATGTATGTAGCATGCATGTGGTATGTATGTAGTATGTATGTAGTATATATGTAGCATGTAGTATGTATGTAGCATGCATGTAGTATGTATGTAGCATGTAGTATGTAGCATGCATGTAGTATATATGTAGCATGCATGTAGTATGTAGCATGCATGTAGTATATATGTAGCATGCATGTAGTATATATGTAGCATGCATGTAGTATGTAGCATGCATGTAGCATGTAGCATGCATGTAGTATATATGTAGTATGTATGTAGCATGTAGTATGTATGTAGCATGCATGTAGTATATATGTAGTATGTATGTAGCATGTAGTATGTATGTAGCATGCATGTAGTATAGATGTAGTATGTATGTAGCATGCATGTAGTATGTATGTATGTAGTATTTTTTTTTTTTTTTTTTTTTATATTTAACACATTAGCCAGATGATGGGACTACTACTGTCCCATCATTGGCTAATGTGTCAATCACTGTCATGGTAGCAGGCATCGCCCGATGGGACTTGTAGTCCCATCGGACGATGCCTGCACGGACCCCCGGACATCAGCGCAGCCCCCCGGCAGGCCGGCACAGCCCCCCGGCAGGCCGGTACAGACCCCCACAGGGTGCACAGCCCCCCGGCAGGCCGGCACAGCCCCCCGGCAGGCCGGTACAGACCCCCACAGGGTGTACAGACCCCGGGCAGTCCGCACAGCCCACCGGCAGGCCGGCACAGCCCCCCGGCAGGCCGGCAGAGACCCCCGGAAGGCCCGTACAGACCCCCGAGAGGCTGTACAAGGGCAGGAAAGGGTTTTTCCAATTCCGATACCGGAAGTCTCATAGACTTGAATGGGACTTCCGGTATCGGCATCGGCGATACCGATACTTTTTTTAAAGATCGGCCGATCCATTCCGATCCGATATTTTGAAGTATCGGACGGTATCGCTCAACTCTAGGGATGATACAATCAGGTAGATAAACGCATATAGGGCAGAGATATCAGTTGGTGTGGCATATGTAGAGGACAGATAATGCGCGGTAGAGAAAAATTGAATGAAGATGGATCAAAATAGATATAAATTATGCCAAATCATTAGAAAGCACTGGCCACTGCAATCTAGGGCTTACCCAAAAATTGAGTCCTTCAGTACTCCCACTTTGATATGCACTAAGAGACCCTCGAATATTAGGGACAAACTGATAAGAGCTGATATAGGCAGCACACGCCATACCACTTCCTCTATGTTGGGGAGACCACGCAACATGTGAAGGATAAAATAGCAAGCCACAAATCCACTATCAGGTGTGGCAAGACTTGGCGTCCCCTAACGGACAACTTTACTAAACGATGTCATTCTGTGGCACAACTGAAATTCCAGATAATAGAGCAGGTCCCCTATCCAAGGAGAGGTGGCGATCGCATAAAATTACTAAGACAAAGAGAATCATTCTGGATACACACCCTGGATACATTGGAACCTAGGAGCTTAAATAGAGAGATAGATTGGCATGTTTAATTATGTTACATTAACCTCGTTGTTTTCTTTTTTCAGATACGCTAATTTTTTAAACAGATAGTTGAGTTGCACAATATTTGTTCATTTTTTGTTATTTTTTTATTATTTTTATTTCAATTTTTTATTAATTTTTTATTAATTTTCATTATTTTCATTTTATTTTTAATTTTTCTCTTTTATTTTTATAATTGTTTTATTTTTTCATCTTTATTTTATTTTTATTTTCATTTTTATTTATTTTTTTCTTTATTTTTTCTGTTCAGTTTTGCTCCATCCATTCATTTATTATTCACATTTCTCTACACTCCCTTTACTCTTTATTTTTATTTTATTTTATTTTTTCAGTTTTTCACAATTTTCCCCTATTTTTTAAATTTTATTATTTTTAATTTTTATTTTTTTATTTTTTTATTTATTTTTTCTCATTTCACTTATTATTTTTCTTTTATTTTTTTCTCTTTTTCTTATTTTTTTCTTAATTTTCTTATTTTTCCTTAATTATTTCCATTTTTATTGTTATATTAATTTTCATATTATTTTTTCTAAATTTATTTTTCTACATTAATTTGGCATAATTTATATCTATTTTGATCCATCTTCATTCAATTTTTCTCTACCGCCCATTATCTGTCCTCTACATATGCCACTTCAACTGATATCTCTGCCCTATATGCGTTTATCTACCTGATTGCATCATCCATCTTTCACTAGTGTCATGCATTTGTTTACACCCACACATAGCCTGCTTTAATAAAGACACTCCCTGTGATTTAGTTCCTCCTTCCTTTATTATGTACTAGCTGAAGAGCCCGGCGCTGCCCGGGCATAGTAACTAACTGTGGTTAGTTATAGAAAATTATAATTATCCTCCATCCCATAGTCCCGTGCCCATATACCCATCATACATATCCACCATCCCATAGGCCCGTGCCCATATACCCATCATACATATCCTCCATCCCAAAGTCGAGTGCCCATATACCCATCACACATCCTCCATCCCATAGTCCCATGCCCATATACCCATCATACATATTCGCCATCCCATAGTCGAGTGCCCATATACCCATCACACATCCTTCATCTCATAGTCCCGTGCCCATATACCCATCATACATATCCTCCATCCCATAGTCGAGTGCCCATACACCCATCATACATATCCACCATCTCATAGTCCCGTGCCCATATACCCGTCATACATATCCTCCATCCTATAGTCCAGTGCCCGTATACCCATCACACATCCTCCATCCCATAATCCCGTGCCCATATACATATCCACCATCCCATAGTCCCATGCCCATATACCCGTCATACATATCCTCCATCCCATAGTCCAGTGCCCATATACCCATCACACATCCTCCATCCCATAGTCCCGTTCCCATATACCCATCATACATATCCTCCATCCCATAGTCCCGTGCCCATATACATATCCTCCATCCCATAGTGCCGTTCCCATATACCCATCATACATATCCTCCATCCCATAGTCCGGTGCCCATATACTCATCACACATCCTCCATCTCATAGTCAGCCATTATGACATCATAATGAGCGGCGGCGGGGCTTGCAACCTTTGATGACATCAGCGTCGCCATGGCAACCATAGTGACATCATAATGAGGGGCGGGGCTTGGCACGCACACACTGCTTCCCCAGTATGCAAATAGGGGCATTGTGACATCACAATGAGGGGCGGGGCTTGACGCGCACACACTTTTTCCCCCAGTATGTAGATAGGGGCAACATTGTTTGGTGAATTGGAATGCGCGGGGTTAAAATTTCGCCTCACAACATAGCTTAGGACGCTCTCGGGGTCCAGACGTGTGACTGTGCCAAATTTTGTGGCTGTAGCTGCGACGGTGCGGATGCTTATCCCGGACATACAAACAAACATACACACACACATAAACACATACATACACACATACACACTTTGAGCTTTATATATTAGATTCACTGGTGCCCCACACGCAGGCGCTGACACACTGCTAGACAATTTCCATAACAACAGCTTCCTTAGTGGTCATAGACATGCTCAGTTGCCTCTGAGTCACTGACTTACATCACTTCCGGTTTTAGCGCTGTACTTCCGGTCCCGGGCGCTCACAGGACTTAAATAGTGGGTTATTCCACACAGATGCACACTGCCACAGCCAGGCGCAGGAGCGCCGCTCAGCCACATATTGGGACTAAGGTAATACCTCTGCTGCATACTGCATTGCTTTATACCTGTCACATAGGCAACATTAGTGACCATTTCAGGACCTGTAGTACACAAAGCGCCCAAGAACCAGCTTAGTGCTTTAATAGCGCTACTTTGGCACCATCCTAATTTCATTTGGTATCCACCTTTTACCTTTTACATTTTTCTACATTTTCTATTCTTCATTATGGTTTCATTCTAATTCAAATCCTCATTATGTTATGATTAGTGTTGAGCTTTCCGATGCCGCAAGTATCTGGTATCAGCCGATATTAGCTGTATCGGAATTCCGATACTGACTTCCGATACTTTTTTCATATTGGATACCGGAGTCGGAAGTTCCCATAATGCTATCAGCCCGCTCGCTTTGATTCAGCCAATGAGAATCCTCAGAAGTGTGGGCACATCCTGTTAGGCATGTAGGCATGTTAACTATTGGCATGGCTGTGATTGGCTGCTGAAATGATGTCATGATGCACTATAAAAGCCACCGCCGCCGCCATTTCTGGTCACTCTGCTGTGAATTCAGTTAGGGACTGGCTGCTGTTGAAGACTGTAAGGGACAGTTAGAAATAGCGATTCTCAAAACAATATTGTGCTTTACCCAGGCTACATAAACCACCACTGTAGCTTTATTTTGCCTTGCAGCAGTGTTCACAGCTGTCTGCAAGGGCTGTTTGAGTGCAGCTCACGCTGTGGAGTGGGTCCTGCAGCCACGTCTGGTTGTAGGCCGCCCAGCGTGCCTCACTGCTGCCTCATACATATTTTTCTTTTTGAGCTGCTTATTTTTAAAAAAATTCTATCTAGTGTGCTTCCATCCGTATCCATATACGTTGGTAGCAAACACTAGTAGTAGATAGCGGAGCCTTTCTGCAGCCTTTCAGTGCTAGTGCCCACTTAGCTGCACTGTTCATGGCTGTCTGAGAGGTCTCTGACTGTGTGAGTGCAGCTCACGCTGAGTAGTGTGTCCTGCAGCTACGTCTGGTTGTAGGCCGCTCATCGTGTCACTGCCTCACACATTTTTCTTTTATTGCAGCTCATTTTTTCTCCTGTTAGTGTGCATCCATCCGTATCCATATACGGTGGTTCCAAACACTCTAGGAGTACACAGCGGAGCCTTTCTGCAGCCTTTCAGTGCTAGTGCCCACTTAGTTGCACTGTTCACGGCTGTCTGAGAGGTCTCTGACTGTGTGAGTGCAGCTCAAGCTGAGTAGTGTGTCCTGCAGCTACGTCTGGTTGTAGGCCGCTCATCGTGCGTCACTGCCTCACACATTTTTCTCTAATTGCAGCTCATTTTTCTTCTCCTATTAGTGTGCATCCATCCCTATCCATCTACATTGGTTGGTTGCAAACACTATATAGGAGTAGATAGAGGAGCCTTTTTTCTGGCTTGTGCCCTTCAGCTGCAGCCAGATTAGTATTACCCAATTTTTTTGGAGCCTCATCTTTTGCATTGTAGGTTACCTGCCTGCATTGTAATAGCTCCAGAAAGTTGGTGATACTCTGACTTTCAAATCTTTGGTCACATCCTTTTAGTTTTTTTCCTCCCCCAAAAAAACAGCAAAGTTCACCAAACACTACATTTGAAAGTTGTGTAGGCCACATTAGCTCCCATTAAAGTGTAGTCGACACACACACTTCATAAAATTAGTGTTTCTTATACCTGTAACCAGCTGTTCAGGAATAAGCACATTAAGGCCCCCTTTGTACTTTTCTGCCTATCTTTCTCAGTCTAGCAAGATGAAGAAGGCAGAGAGTAAGGCACGTGGCCGTGGACGTGGAGTTTCAGCAGAGATAGGACGTGGGGATTCTGCAGGGAGAGGACTTGGGGATTCTGTGCCTGCTGTTGGCACCAGTGAGTCAGCATCCCCCAGTTTTAGCAGGCAACAGTCCTTTATGCGCAGCTTTGTAGGACCTCACCGTACCCCACTGCTGCGGGAGGAACAAATTGAAGCCGTTGTCGGATGGATGGCAGCTAAAGCATCGACTTCAATTACTTCCACATCCTCTCAGGGCCAGAGCACCGAAGAGCAACCATCTGTCTCTTCACCACCTGCCAAAGTGCCCAGGCAGTCAGAGAGCCCTGGACAGGAGCCATCACAGTCTCTACTTCTGTTCTCGGAATCTGTTGATTTGGAAAGAGGGGGCCAGCCAAGCAGCACTCCAGAATGTGAAGAAGAGGGAGTATGCAGTGATGCGCAACTTCTTTGTCCCTCTGAATCTGAAGAGGCGGGTGGGCCAGTGCCTATGGTCAGCACACCTCAGTACGCATCAGATGATGACGAGACTCAGTTACCACTTTCTGGTGCGTAAGGTGCTGGCGAGACAACCCAGGAGAAGCAGGTGTTTGAAGAGGGGAGTGTAGATGATGAGGTCCTTGACCCATCATGGCGTGAGGAACAGAAAGGTGGTGGGAGCAGCTCTGAGGAATCGATTCCCCGAACGGACAAAACCGGAGGGAGAGGGAGGGGGCAGACTTGGCTGCCTGTAGCCTCCACTTCGGCACCCGTTAGGAGCATTCCACTTTCAAAAGGCAAAACGGGCGCTCCCAAGACTTGCAGTGCGTGGTCCTTTTTTGACACAGTTGCAGATGACATTTGCTTTGTCAAATGCAAGCTGTGTCATCAGAGAGTCAAAAGAGGGAAAAATGTCAGCAACCTCAATACCACTAATATGTGGAAACATGTGTGGACCAAGCACGTGGTGGAGTTACACAGACACACTGAAGATGTATGCCAACGTACAGCACCACCTACCACCTCTTCAGCTTGTGTTGGGGCCTCTTCCTCCAGCTCACACACAGCTGGTTCGGCTTCCTCACAGGATAGCCAAGGAAGAACCTCTGGCACTGTTGTCCAGAGACCCTGTGACATTCCACCCACAGCACCACGTTCCAAGTCATCCTCACACTCCCAGGCCACTCGACAGCCATCGGTAGCACAGGCATGGGAGAAAAGGCGGCCATACTCAGCAAACCATCCCCGAGCACAGGCTCTGAATGCTGGCATTGCCAAACTACTGGCACTTGAAATGCTGTCATTCAGGCTGGTGGAGACTGACACCTTCCGGGACTTCATGGCATTGGCATTCCCACAATACACTGTGCCCATCCGCTTTTATTTCAGCAGGCGAGCCGTCCCTGCCCTGCAGAAACATGAGGAGGCAAACAAAAAACATGCACTACTCAATGCCATCAGTAGCAAGGTCCACCTGACCACCGATGCGTGGACCAGTAACCATGGACAGGGACGATACCTTTCCCTCACTGCCCATTGGGTCAATGTTGTGGAGCCGGGTACAGATCTGGGGAGTGGCGCTCAACGTGTTCTGCCAACTCCACGGATTGCAGGAATCCAGTCTGTACACATTGACTCCTCTTCCTACTCAAGTTCCTCTGAAACAGCGCAGCAGGAGCCTGTTATGACCGATATGAGCATAGCCGTGGCCAAACATCAACAGGCCATACTAAAATTAATTTATTTGGGGAATCGAAGCCACATAGCGCAGGAGCTCTGGAATGCCATCAAGCAGGAGAGCGACGTGTGGTTTCTGCCAGCGAATCTCCAGCCGGGCTTGGTAGTGTGTGACAATGGCCGAAATCTGGTGGCAGCTCTTGGCCTTGGCAACCTCACTCACATCCCATGTCTGGCACATGTGGTCAACTTGGTCGTGCAGAGCTTTCTGAGGGACTATCTGGATCTTGATGCACTGCTGCACAAGGTCCGCATAGAGTGCGCTCACTTGCGTCGTTCCAGCACGGCAAGATCGCGCCTTGCTGCTCTGCAGTGCCGATTACGCCTTCCGGAACATCGCATCATATGTGACCTACCCACCAGGTGGAATTCAACGTTACATATGTTGGAGCGGTTGTGTGAGCAGCAGGCAGCAGTCACGGAGTACCAGCTGCATCAGGCGCAAACAAGTCGCAATTTGCGCCGGTCACACTTCAGCACCACTGAGTGGGCCTCTATGAAGGACATCTGCCTCGTTTTGCGTGCCTTCGATGATTCCACGCAGATGGCGTGTGCAGATGATGCACTAGTCAGCATGACTGTCCCCCTTATCTGCCTGCTTCAAAAAACACTGCAGGCACTAAGGGATGAGGTTTTGGAAGAGGTGGAGGAGGAGGAGTCGCAAATGCCATCTGCCTCTGGACAGTCTGCGCTACGTGCTTCCTCACAAAGGCCTAGGCAGGGGACACTTTGTGAGGAGGATGAGGAGGAGTCGATGGAGGAGGAAGACATCTCTCCACAGGAGGGAGGTACACAAAGCTCTAGTCAGTATGTACAGCGAGGGTGGGGTGATGCAGAGTAGGCAGAGATCACGCCTCAAACAGGGGACAGCAGTTCTTTGGCAGTTGGGAGTCTGCAGCACATGGTTGACTTCATGCTGCAGTGCCTGAGAAATGACCGCCGCATCGCCCACATTCTCTACACGGCTGTTTAGTGGGTGTACACCCTCCTAGATCCTCGCTACCGGGACAACTTGCAAACCCTCATACCAACGTTGAACCGGGAGCGTAAACTGCGGGAGTACCACGACACACTGGTGCAGTCCATCATGTTTTCCATTCCACCCGACAGCAGTGGTGCTAGTGCTTTACAAAGCACCTCTATGCATTGAGCCAGTGGAGGAAACTTGGCACAAAGAGGGAGCAGAGGCAGCGCCTCAGCACAAGGCAAGACCACTATGGCCCAAATGTGGCAAAGTTTTGTGTGTCTGCCACAATTGTCTACACCATCACTGACGGCTCCAGTCAGCAGGAGGCAACGTTTCCGTCAGATGGTGACAGACTACATGTCTTGCCCTGTGAGTGTACTCCCAGATGGCTCTTCCCCCTTCAAGTTTTGGGTCTCTAAGCTGGATACATGCCCAGAGCTTAGCCAGTATGCATTGGAGGTGCTGGCGTGCCCTGCTGCCAGTGTATTATCGGAAGGCGTCTTTAGTGCCGCAGGTGGTGTACTAACAGACCGTCGCACGCGACTTTCTTCCGATAATGTCGACCGGCTTACTTTTCTGAAAATGAACAAGGCCTGGATCTCCCCAGAATTTGCCAGTCCTCTTCCCGACTAAATAATTGGTTGGCAACTGTATCCAGGTCTCCTGTTGTGTTCATGTTTCTACCACCTGAACTATAATCCCTGGGCTTTAACACAGCCAGTTGTCGCTCAGATGTGTCATCTGCACAGAGAAAAACACTAGCTCCTGTGTTAGTGGGGTTCAGTAACGCCAGCTGCAAACCCTGCTGTGTGGACGGCAAAGTCTCCTGCTCCATCCACATTCAAACTACTACTGATTTTTAACCCTGCTCCACTTAGGCCTCTGGCTCCACTGTCTCTAGTATTTTCCCTGGCCTCCAACCCCGCCAGTGACAGCTCTTAAGTGGCGTCTGCATAATCCACACTTGTTCCAGTGTTACTTGGCCTCAGTCACGTCAGTTGATCCCCTGATGTGTGTCCGGCAAGGTCTCCTGCTCTGTCCACATTCCCATTACTAGTAGTGTGAATGAGGACAGAGCAGGAGACCTTGCCGGACACACATCGGGGGATCAACTGACGGGACTGAGGCCAAGTAACACAGAAACAAGTGTGGATTGTGCTGACGCCACTTCAGAGCTGTCACTGGCGGGGTTGGAGGCCAGAGGAAATACTAGAGACAGTGGAGCCGGAGGCCATAGTGGAGCACGGTTACAATCAGTAGTAGTCTACTACCTCTATAAAACTTGCTGCAAGTTGGCCTCACCCTGCTCCATGCCTCATCCTGGGCTCCAACAACGCCAGTTGGTGTTCAGAAGTGCCGTCTTCACAGAGAAAAACACACTCGCTACTGTGTCTGTGGGGTTCAGTAATGCCAGCTGTTCTCCTGCTGTGTAGACGGCAAAGTCTCCTGCTGCCTCCACATGCCAACACCATCAGGCCTCAGCGTGCTCCATGCCTCATCCTGGGCTCCAACAACGCCAGTTGGTGTTCAGAAGTGCCATCTTCACAGAGAAAAACACACTCGCTACTGTGTCTGTTGGGTTCAGTAATGCCAGCAGTGCCCCTGCTGTGTAGATGGCAAAGTCTCCTGCTGCCTCCACATGCCAACCCTATCAGGCCTCAGCCTGCTCCATGCCTCTTCCTGGGCTCCAACAACGCCAGTTGGTGTTCAGAAGTGCCATCTTCGCAGAGAAACACACACTAGCTACTGTGTCTGTGGGGTTCAATAATGCCAGCTGTTCCCCTGCTGTGTAGACGGCAAAGTCTCCTGCTGCCTCCACATGCCAACACCATCAGGCCTCAGCCTGCTCCATGCCTCATCCTGGGCTCCAACAACGCCAGTTGGTGTTCAGAAGTGCCGTCTTCACAGAGAAAAACACACTCGCTACTGTGTCTGTGGTGTTCAGTAATGCCAGCTGTTCCACTGCTGTGTAGATGGCAAAGTCTCCTGCTGCCTCCACATGCCAACCCTATCAGGCCTCAGCCTGCTCCATGCCTCTTCCTGGGCTCCAACAACGCCAGTTGGTTTTCTGAAGTGCCGTCTTCGCAGAGAAAAACACACTCGCTACTGTGTCTGTGGGGTTCAGTAATGACAGCTGTTCCCCTGCTGTGTAGATGGCAAAGTCTCCTGCTGCCTCCACATGCCAAGAACATCAGGCCTCAGCCTGCTCCATGCCTCAATCTGGGCTCCAACAACGCTAATTGGTGTTCGAAGTGCCGTCTTCACAGAGAAAACACACTAGCTCCTGTGTTAGTGGGGTTCAGTAACACCAGCTGTTCCCCTGCTGTGTAGACGGCAAAGTCTCCAGCTCCATCCTCATGCCAACAACATCAGGCCTCAGCCTGCTCCATGCCTCAACCTGGGCTCCAACAACGCTAGTCGGTGTTCAGAAGTGCTGTCTTCACAGAGAAAAACACACTAGCTCCTGTGTTAGTGGGGTTCAATAATGCCAGCTGTTCCCCTGCTGTGTAGACGGCAAAGTCTCCTGCTGCCTCCACATGCCAACAACATCAGGCCTCAGCCTGCTCCATGCCTCAACCTGGGCTCCAACAATGCCAGTTGGTGTTCAGAAGTGCCATCTTCACAGAGAAAAACACACTAGCTCCTATGTTAGTGGGGTTCAGTAATGCCAGCTGTTCTCCTGCTGTGTAGACGGCAAAGTCTCCTGCTACCTCCACATGCCAACAACATCAGGCTTCAGCCTGCTCCATGCCTCAACCTGGGCTCCAACAACGCTAGTTGGTGTTCAGAAGTGCCGTCTTCACAGAGAAAAACACACTAGCTCCTGTGTTAGTGGGGTTCAGTAATGCCAGCTGTTCCCCTGCTGTGTAGATGGCAAAGTCTCCTGCTGCCTCCACATGCCAACCCTATCAGGCCTCAGCCTGCTCCATGCCTCTTCCTGGGCTCCAACAACGCCAGTTGGTGTTCAGAAGTGCCATCTTCGCAGAGAAACACACACTAGCTACTGTGTCTGTGGGGTTCAATAATGCCAGCTGTTCCCCTGCTGTGTAGACGGCAAAGTCTCCTGCTGCCTCCACATGCCAACACCATCAGGCCTCAGCCTGCTCCATGCCTCATCCTGGGCTCCAACAACGCCAGTTGGTGTTCAGAAGTGCCGTCTTCACAGAGAAAAACACACTCGCTACTGTGTCTGTGGTGTTCAGTAATGCCAGCTGTTCCACTGCTGTGTAGATGGCAAAGTCTCCTGCTGCCTCCACATGCCAACCCTATCAGGCCTCAGCCTGCTCCATGCCTCTTCCTGGGCTCCAACAACGCCAGTTGGTTTTCTGAAGTGCCGTCTTCGCAGAGAAAAACACACTCGCTACTGTGTCTGTGGGGTTCAGTAATGACAGCTGTTCCCCTGCTGTGTAGATGGCAAAGTCTCCTGCTGCCTCCACATGCCAAGAACATCAGGCCTCAGCCTGCTCCATGCCTCAATCTGGGCTCCAGCAACGCTAATTGGTGTTCGAAGTGCCGTCTTCACAGAGAAAACACACTAGCTCCTGTGTTAGTGGGGTTCAGTAACACCAGCTGTTCCCCTGCTGTGTAGACGGCAAAGTCTCCAGCTCCATCCTCATGCCAACAACATCAGGCCTCAGCCTGCTCCATGCCTCAACCTGGGCTCCAACAACGCTAGTTGGTGTTCAGAAGTGCTGTCTTCACAGAGAAAAACACACTAGCTCCTGTGTTAGTGGGGTTCAATAATGCCAGCTGTTCCCCTGCTGTGTAGACGGCAAAGTCTCCTGCTGCCTCCACATGCCAACAACATCAGGCCTCAGCCTGCTCCATGCCTCAACCTGGGCTCCAACAATGCTAGTTGGTGTTCAGAAGTGCCATCTTCACAGAGAAAAACACACTAGCTCCTATGTTAGTGGGGTTCAGTAATGCCAGCTGTTCTCCTGCTGTGTAGACGGCAAAGTCTCCTGCTACCTCCACATGCCAACAACATCAGGCTTCAGCCTGCTCCATGCCTCAACCTGGGCTCCAACAACGCTAGTTGGTGTTCAGAAGTGCCGTCTTCACAGAGAAAAACACACTAGCTCCTGTGTTAGTGGGGTTCAGTAATGCCAGCTGTTCCCCTGCTGTGTAGATGGCAAAGTCTCCTGCTGCCTCCACATGCCAACCCTATCAGGCCTCAGCCTGCTCCATGCCTCTTCCTGGGCTCCAACAACGCCAGTTGGTGTTCAGAAGTGTCGTCTTCACAGAGAAACACACACTAGCTCCTGTGTTAGTGGGGTTCAGTAATGTCAGCTGTTCCCCTGCTGTGTAGACGGCAATGTCTCCTGCTCCATCCACATGCAAACTACTACAGATTTGTAACTGTGCTCAACTTAGGCCTCTCGCTCCACTGTCTCTAGTATTTCCCCTGGCCAACAACCCCACGAGTTACAGCTCTGAAGTGGCGTCTGCACAATCCACACTTGTTCCTGAGTTACTGTGGCTCAGTCCCGTCAGTTGATCCCCCCGATGTGTGTCCAGCAAGGTCTCATGCTCTGTCCACATTCACATTACTAGTAGTGTGAATGAGGACTGAGCAGGAGAGCTTGCCAGACACACATCAGGGGATCAACAGACGGGACTGAGCCACAGTTACACAGGAACAAGTGTGGATTGTGCAGACGCCACTTCAGAGCTGTAACTGGCGGGGTTGTTGGCCAGGGGAAATACTAGAGACAGTGGAGCCGGAGGCCATAGTGGAGCACGGTGACAATCAGTAGTAGTCTACAACCTCTATAAAACCAGCTGCAAGTTGTCCTCTGCCTGCTGCATGCTTCATCCTGGGCTGCAACACAGCCAGTTGTAGCCTGGAAGTGCCGTCCGCACAGATATAAACACTCGCTCCTGTGTCTGTGGGGTTCAGTAACGCCAGCTGTTCCCCTGCTGTGTGGATGGCAAAGTCTCCTGCTGCGTGGATGGCAAAGTCTCCTGCTGCCTCCAAACTCACACTACAACATTTTTTCTCGTCTCTCCAAGTAGGCCTCAGCCTGCTCGGAGCATTGATCCTGGGCTACAACACAGCCAGTTGTAGCCTGGAAGTGCCGTCCGCACAGATATAAACACTCGCTCCTGTGTCTGTGGGGTTCAGTAACGCCAGCTGTTCTCCTGCTGTGTGGATGGCAAAGTCTCCTGCTGCCTCCAAACTCACACTACAACGCTTTTTCTCCTCACTCCACGTAGGCCTCAGCCTGCTCAGAGCATTGATCCTGGGCTACAACACAGCCAGTTGTAGACTGGAAGTGCCGTCCGCACAGATTGAAACACTCGCTCCGGTGATAGTGGGGTTCAGTAATGCCAGCTGCTCCCCTCCTGTGTGGACGGCAAAGTCTCCTGCTCCATCCACATTCAAACTACTACTGATTTTTAACCCTGCACCACTTAGGCCTCTGGCTCCACTGTCTCTAGTATTTCCCCTGGCCTCCAACCCCGCCAGTGACAGTTCTGAAGTGGCGTCTGCACAATCCACACTTGTTCCTGTGTTACTTGGCCTCAGTCACATCAGTTGATCCCCTGATGTGTGTCCGTAAAGGTCCGTAAAGGTCTCCTGCTCTGTCCACATTCCCGTTACTAGTAGTGCTGCTGTTTCCGGGTAGTGTAAACGTCACTTTGCCACCAATACGTTGTCCTGTCGTGTTGCGGTCGGGTTAGCCAAGTCTATGGTGCCTGCAGTTTCAGTGCTTCCTATGTGGACTGTGGGTTCTGGTAGCAAAGGCTGGTTCCATAGTGCCAATAGGAAAAGCACCCCCTGTAGGACTGTGGGTTTCGGTAACTGCGGCCTGCTCGCGGACGCGACACTTTGTTAATCATGGGTACCTTCTGCTACCCATCCGGGTTCCAGCAACGTCAGCTGGTTCCCGGCAGAGCCTTTGGCCTAGGTGCCTCCTTGTCGGTATCCGAGTTCCACCAACGTCTGCCGGTCCTTGGTAGTGCTTTGGAGCACAGGTACCTCCTGCTTAGTAACCGTGTTCCAGCACCGTCAGCTGGTCCACAGTTGTGCCATTGGCTCTTTTTCATTCTGCTGCCACTCTGGGTTCCAGTACCATCAGCTGGTTCTCGCCAGTTCCTCAGCCTTCATGTAACTTCTGCTACTTTTCAAAGTTCAAGCTTGTGGAAATGGTTTTTGATTCTCACTCTGGATCTCCCTGACAATGACCCTGAAGACGATGACCCTGAAGACCACACAGAAGAATACCTAAAAGATGACCCTGAAGAAGATGACCAAGAGGACAAAGAACAGGAAGACAACCTCCAAGATGCAGGACAACAAGAGACAGAAGACCAAGAAGCATAAAAACCAAAAGCAGAAGAACATTAAGCATAAGACTAAAAATCTGAGCAAATGAGATTATCAAATTTAAAAGCAGAAGAAGACTAAGCAGTGTATGGGGGTGAGTCCGTTCCTCCTCGTGGTGCCCCTGGAAAAGGCCTGCTGCTGCAGGCCAAACTGAACGCGGACAAATCCTGTTGTAAATCTTTTGTGACAGGCTGAACGGAAGGTGTAATCTTCAAACATTTATAGATAACAACTACAGGAATGCCTGACACTAATAAGAATATGATGATGAATAAAAGAAGAAGAAGAAGAAGAAGTAGAATATGATGATGAATAAAAGAAGAAGAAGAAGAAGAAGTAGAATATGATGAAGAAGAAGAAGAAGAAGAAGAAGAAGAAGAAGAAGAAGAAGAAGAAGAAGAAGAAGAAGAAGAAGAAGAAGAAGAAGAAGAAGAAGAAGAAGTAGAATATGATGAAGAAGAAGAAGAAGAAGAAGAAGAAGAAGAAGAAGAAGTAGAATATGATGAAGAAGAAGAAGAAGAAGAAGAAGAAGAAGAAGAAGAAGAAGAAGAAGAAGAAGAAGAAGAAGAAGAAGAAGAAGAAGAAGAAGAAGAAGAAGAAGAAGAAGAAGAAGAAGATACTGCTGCTGCTGCTGAAGATGATGGAGAAAGTGTGGGACAAGTAAAAAAGAAGGTGAGGAGCATGGAAGTAGTGAAACATACATATCTGACAAAAAATTAAAGACTTTAACATAGTCAATATCTTTGTAACTACGAACGTCTTTAAAAAAAAAAAAAAATCCTGCTATTCCATTTGATTGGGCTAAACCTCGATGGCTTTAATGTCTCCTACACCTCCCACAATACATTCTACATTATTATTAGTTGTTTTTCTTCATGTAGAATTAACCGACAGGGAAAGAGAGGTTTTTTTTTATTCCGATATTTCTGTTCCATTGACTTGAATGGGACTTCCGGGATCGGAATCGGCGATACCCGATACTTTTCTTTAGATCGGCCGATCCATTCCGATACGATATTTTTCAGTATCGGGTGGTATCGCTCAACACTAGTTATGATTCATTGCAGCCTGTGGGATCGCTTTATACCCTCACTGCACCACTGTGCTCTATCTCGTGTATGCACTATAATTTAAGGTAATATATACCTCTTTGTTCATGTCTCTGACCTGCTCCGTGCATTGGACCTTACACTTTGTTATGCTATGAACTGTTCAAATGTATTGATTACTTACAGCTGTGCTCATTTTGTATATATTATATATACTGTATATATCGTCTACTCTGTTTTTTGCTTGACTATGTCCCCGGGGTGATTCTTTTTCTGTATATCTAATCAACTTTTGGTGTATTGTGTTTTATTTTTATTTTTATTTGTTTTATTTTCTTACAGCGATATATGATTAAGACCCTGGCAGGGTCGAAATGTCACTTACAATCGCATTTGTAAATCTGCTCCCTGGCTTAATATTTATATCACAATAAATGAATTCTTTATGCAAGTTATTCCACTTGAGTGTGCGGTGAACATTAATCCTATTGACACGGGGCCTTTGGTCCGTTACACCAGCACCTCAGAAATTCACACAGTGTGCACGCTAATCCGTTTATCTGGTAGCTTTTTTCGGGTCGAGTCGGGTTTCATGAAACCCCATTTTCTCAAAAATCGGGTCGAACGCAATTGGCCGATTATCGTGAAAAGTCGAAGGCCGACTGAAACACGAAACCCAATGCAAGTCAATGGGGAACCAAGGTCGGCTGTGAGTGGAGGACAGTAAACACACTTACAGTGCCCATTTTAATGCCAAAAACATCAATTCTCATTACTTAAGCTTGTCAACCTTAATTTACTTTATAATAATAGTTAGGCATTGAAAACTGGGGGTTATTTGGCTAATGTAGTTGGGGGGTAGGGCTGGCTTCAGATTTTCGTGGGCCCTGGGCCAAAGAGTGTCACTGGCCTCCTTTAACACATGCCACAATTCATGATCCTCTGATACGGCAGAAAAATAGCGGTATAGTACAATGAAAAATACTTCACTTCTTACATCTCATGACTGATATCCATTTTAAATTCTCCAATAGCTCCAAAAATGGACAGTATATTACTCCATACAGTATTATGGCCACCGCATAGTGTGCCATACAGAGTAATGAGGCCCATATATTTCTCCATACAGAATCATTGGTCCCATATAATGTTCCATACAGTATATGATGAGCTCCACATAATGCTACAGTATATCTGGGTCCCCATGGATGAAGCTCCACTGTCTTATGGGCCCAAATAATGCTCCATATATAATGGGTCCCATTTCTAATGCACCAGTGTATAATGGACCCTGTAAATGCTGCACCAGTGTCTGATGTCCACCTTTGGAATGATCCAGTGTATGGTGTGCCTCATATATCATTCTCCAGAGTATAGTGCTCCCCAAAAATTGCTGTCCCAACATTGAAAACAATTAAATAAGTCTCCTCACTAGGGAATCCCTGTACTAGTCTGGACTCCTCGTCGTCCCCATCTTCTATCTGCATGTGGATGCATTTTTTCAAGCCTTGGGGTTGTTATATGATGAACCTAATGCTGTTGATCAAGCTGAGATAACCCTGTTGGCATTAAACCAGGGTCAGGATTCTGCAGAGTTATACTGTCAAAAATTCAGAAAGTGGGCGGTCCTTACTACATGGAATGATAGTGCTTTGGCAGCTCTCTTTCGGAAGGGTTTATCAGAGACCGTAAAAGGTGTTATGGTGGGATTTCCTGTTCCCCCTGGTCTGGATGATTCTATGTCATTAGCCATTCAAGTTGATCGGCGTTTACGTGAACGTAAAACTACACGGGAGGCACTGCCACCTTTTGAACAAAAATCTGAACCTATGCAATGTGATGGGGTTTTGTCTAGGGCGCAACGTCAGGAGTTTAGAAGGTGTAATAAGCTGTGTTTTTTTCTGTGGAGACGCCTCTCATACTATTTCTGTCTGCCTTAAATGATAGAAATGTTTTGCACACATATTTGCTGTGGGCAGTGTACAACCTAAGTTCCTTTTTGCAATTACTCTGATCTGCTCCTTATCCACGTTTTCCACTAAGGCTTTTGTGGATTCAGGAGCAGCTTTGAATCTGATGGATTTGGACTTTGTTAAACGTTGTGGTTCTTCCATGATGCCTCTGCGGACACCTATTCCTTTGAGGGGTATTGATGCTACTCCTTTGGCGGAGAATAAACCTCAGTTTTGGACCCAGGTGATAATGCGAGTTGCCCCAGACCACCAAGAATATTGTAAATTTTTGGTGCTGCATAATTTGCATGATACTATTGTTCTGGGTTTTCCCTAGTTGCAAACTCATAATCCAGTTTTGGATTGGAAATCTGGGTCTGTGGTGAGTTGGGGTTGCCTGTGTTCTTAGGGACGCTCCTGTTTTCTCCACCTCTCCTCAGTCTCATGATATTCCTGATTATCTGGCCAATTTTTCTGATGTATTTAGTGAGAGTAAGTCTGCATCTTTGCCTCCTCAAAGGAGTTATGACTGTGCAATTGAGTTGATGCCTGGGTGCAAATTTCCCAACGGTCGGCTTTTCAACTTATCAGTACCCGAACATGATGCTATGCGATCCTATATTAAGGAGTCATTGGAGAAGCGTCATATTAGACCATCCTCGTCACCTTTAGGTGCTGGGGTTTTTTTTGTGGCCAAGAAAGATGGTTCATTAAGACCGTGTATTGATTATCTTTCCCTTAACAAGATGACGGTTAAATATCAGTTCCCTGTTACCTCTGATGTCTGATTTATTCTCCAGAGTTAAGAGTGCCTGCTGGTTTACTAAGCTTGACCTCAGGGGGCGTATAATCTTATTCGCATCAAGCACGGGGATGAATGGAAGACGGCGTTCTGTCTTCCAGTCCTTTATGAATGATAAATCCAAAGGGAGTTCGTATTGCGCTTTTTGTCTCCCCCCCTTTTTTTTTGCAATAGTCCTTTATGAATGATATTTTCCGAGACTTTGTGGATAAGTTTTTAATCATCAATCTGGATGATATTTTGATCTTTTCTAGTGATTGGGATTCTCATGTGGAACATGTCCGGACTGTGTTGCGGATTTTGAGGGAAAATTCCTTGTTTGTTAAGGGATGGAAATGCCTCTTTGGTGTACAGAGGATTTCATTTTTGGGATTTATCTTGTCTCCGTCGACTATTGAAATGGATCCGGCCAAGGTACAGGCCATTTATGATTGGGTTCAGCCTACTTCTTTGAAGGCTCTCCAGAAGTTTTTGGGTTTTGCTAATTTCTATCGTAAATTTATAGGTAATTTTTCTGGTATTGTCAAACCACTGACTGATCTGACCAAGAAGGGTGCTGATGTGCTGAATTGGTCTCCTGAGGCTGTCTCAGCATTTCAGGAGCTTAAGCGGAGATTTACTTCAGCTCCAGTTTTACGGCAACCTGTTGTCTCACTTCCATTTCAGGTGGAGGTAGATGCTTCTGAGATTGGTGCAGGAGCTGTTTTGTCCCAAAAAGACCCTGTGACTTCTAAGATTAATCCCTGTGCCTTCTTTTCTTGAAAGTTCTCCCCATCTGAACGCAACTATGATGTGGGGAATCGGGAATTGTTGGCCATGAAATGGGCATTTGAGGAGTGGAGACATTGGTTGGAGGGAGCTAGACATCAAGTTGTGGTCCTCACCGATCACAAGAATTTGATTTATCTGGAGTCGGCCAAACGCTTGAATCCTAGACAGGCGAAATGGGCCTTGTTTTTCACGCGTTTTAATTCTGTGGTCTCTTTTCTTCCGGGCACTAAGAATTTTAAATGCAGACGCCCTTTCTAGGAGTTTCTTTGCTGATTCTCTTAATGTGACCGAGCCTACTACCATCCTAGGTAAGGGGGTAGTTCTTTCTGCCATTTCGCCAGATTTGAGATGCACCCTGGAGGAATTTCTGGAGGATAAACCTGAGCATTGCCCTATGGGAAAATTGTATGTTCCTGACCAGTGGAGAAAGAGAGTGATGCCTGAAGTTCATTTTTGGTACCAGAGATTTGGTGAGTCGGTCCTTTTGGTGGCCTGCCTTATCTCGTGATGTCAGGAATTTTGTACAGTCCTGTGGGACTTGTTCTCGGTCTAAACCTTGTTCTCGTTCCAGTGGGTTGCTGATGCCCTTGCCGGTGCCCAAGAGGCCACGGACCCATAACTCAAGGGATTTTATTTCTGATCTTCCTGTCTCTCAGAGAATGATTGTTATCTGGGTGATTTGTGATAGATTTTCGAAGATGGTCCATCTTGTACCACTCCCAAAGTTGCCATCTTCTGCTGAGTTGGTGCCCTTGTTTTTACAACAGGTGGTTCGGTTACATGGGATTCCTGAGAACATTGTGTCGGACAGAGGAGTCCAGTTTGTTTCCAGATTCTGGAAAGCCTTTTGTTCCAATCTGGGAATTCAGTTATCCTTCTCCTCTGAGTTTCATCCCCAGACCAATGGACAGACTGAGAGAACAAACCAGACCTTGGAGTCTTATTTAAGATGTTTTATATCTGCTGATCAGGATGATTGGGTCTCATTTTTGCCCTTGGCCGAATTCGCGCTGAACAATAGAGCTAGTTCTGCCACTTTGATGTCACCCTTTTTCTGTAATTTTGGGTTTCATCCTCAATTCTCTTCAGGGCAAGTGGAATCTTCGTCCTGCCCAGGTGTGGACACTGTGGTTGAGAGAATGCAGCAGATATGGGACCAAGTGGTGGATAAGTTGTCACTCTCTCAGGAAAAGGCCCAGCGATTTTCCAACCGACATAGGACCATTGGTCCCCGATTTAAAGTGGGTGATATGGTTTGGTTGTCATCCAAGAATATTCCTATGAAGGTTGCATCTCCAAAATATAAGCCAAGATTTATTGGCCCTTATAAGATTTTGGAGATTCTTAATCCTGTTTCTTTTCGATTGGCTCTTTCAGTTACGTTCAAGATCCATAACGTATTTCACAAATCACTGTTGAAGAGGTTTGTTGAGCCAGTAGTTCATATGGCAGCACCTCCTGACCCTGTATTGGTTAAAGGCAATGTGGAATATGAGGTAGAGAAAATATTGGATTCTCGTTTGGTTAGCTGGAGACTCCAGTATTTTGTCAAATGGAAGGGTTATAGCCAGGAGGATAATTCTTTGGTCTCTGCCTCTGATATTCATGCCAATAGATTGGTTCGTGCTTTTCACCGGGCCCATCCTGATCGGCCTGGTGGCGTGGATGAGGGTTCCGTGACCCCTCTTCAAGGGGGGTACTGTTGTGAACAGGAGGTAGTGAGGTTGATTTAATTAGTAGAGATCTGCCACCTGATGATGAGGATAACGATTGGATCTCTGGAATCTCAGACTAGATTTAAGACAGCCGACGCCCTATTCTGGTGCTGGTGATTCCTTCTGACTTTTCAGGTCTTGGTTTTCAGCTCTTTTCCAGTCATCTCAAGCTAAGTGTTTCTGCTAATTTTCACACTTGATTTTGTTGGTCTATTCAGTTTTTTGTGTGGTCAGCCTGCCCCGGCTGGGGCTGTGCTGAATTTCCACTCTTATTTACCTGTATTTGCCAATTTGCTTTTTGTCCCTTATTAGATTGGCCTCTTTTTTGCTCTGTCTCAGAATATTTCAGAGTGCTGATATAGTGGGAGAAGTCGAGTGACTTCAGGGTTAATTTTGTTATCAGAAGTGTTGGACATTATTTTTGTAGGGTTTTTTTGGGCAGATTGCAGACAGTGTCTTTCCTTTCCTATCCTTTCTAGTTAGTTTGGGCCCCATCGTTTGCTCAGCCTATTTTACTGCCTGTGTTTGTGTTTTCATCTTGTTTCTCCATCAATACATGTGTGGGGGCTGTCTATTCCTTTGGGGTCTGCTCTGGGGCAGTTAGTTTTCCCCTTTTCTTGCTTTAGGTTTATTTAGTCCTCCGGCTGTGACAAGGCATCTAGATTCATCGTAGGAACGCTCCACGGCTGCTGCTAGCTGTGTGGTTAGGATTAGGGGTCTGCAATCTGCATAGTTACCAACCTCTCTGGTTTTCTGTGACTTAGCTTGTTTAGTTTTCCTCCTCAGTGACCCATTCATAACAGCTATCTCTCAATTACTAATACTCTTATAAAACACATTATCAAATACTTTTCAATAAAACAGTGCAAAGATTCCTGTAAGTGCTGGACACCGCTCCCAGCCGGGATCTCCCGCAGCATCCCCCGAGGCAGACATCATTCTTCGAAAAGTGTCCATGCAGAACATCATCTTCGCAAAGTGTCTATATATGTAAAACCAAGAAAGGGCACCTAAAGAGGTGCAAACTATTTACAAGAAAGTTTTGGATCATACAGCATCCATGATCTCCTCAGTTCCAATGCAAAGGCTGCCAATCAAAAACTAGGCAACAAAAAGTGCTACCAGCAAAAATAGAACATGATGAACAAAAAGGCACAACTGGTGCAAACTAACCCTCCTGGGTAACGAGAATTGTAGAAAATTAGTGCTGATCACCTACTGGGGCTCTGGAAGCTGTACTGGAACTGCCACCAGGTGAAATATATTCATTGGCAATCTTTAGGTACTCTTTTTCCCATGGTGTCAAATTGGAAAATTGTAGTCTAGGCTGCCGGGTTGGTGTTGGTACTGGGGCAGCTGGTTTCTTGGGAACCGGTACAGGAACAGTCTGGATGGCAACTGTGGATAGAGGGGCAGCAACAGGTCGCTTTGGCTTGCACCTTTCAATCAGCTCTGCTGGAATACGACGTACATTTAGGGCATGCCACCCCCTGAGCCCCTCATGCCTGGTAAATGTCACATACTATCCTGGCCGCAGATCTCTGTCAGGATCTCCCTTCCTCAGATGCGACTCGACATCTCTCCTGCTGAAGAACAAGTCACTGATTGTCTTGGGGTCTGCTATGAATCCAAAACCTCTCTCCCGGTTCACATTCAGGACTTGTCCCCATCCAGCTGCATCCCGGGGACCAAAGTGACCAGCACGGGCTCTCTCTTTGCGGTCTAGATCAGGGCCCAGCACCGACAGCTTCCTCTGCTCCCTCTCCCGGTATTCAGCTGCCAGCTGCCATAGGGTAGCCCGACAACGGGCCTCGGTCTCTTCTTCCTCCTCCCGGGACCTGCTCTCACCCACTGGGGCTCGCAGTACCACCGTAAGGGGTTCAGATGTCTCCCCCTTGGGACTAGCATCCCGGTCCCAGACGAGGTCCAACACGACCTGTCCCGCCGCCACTACGGGCGCGCACCCCAGGGCCTTCCCAGGTGCAGGGGCTGCAGGCATACCTGGGACCTCCTGGCAATGCTCCGGCTCCGGTACAGGCCCGATGCGGTGGGGAGTTGCGGGGACCTCCACCGGAATGGCGGGTCCAGGTGCTGGCGGTGGTGGAGCAGATGGCGGCTCCGGATCCGCATGGGCTTCAGTAGGGACCTGCGCGGCCGTGACAGGTCCGGGCGGGAGCACAGTCTCAGCTCCCGGGGTCTTCGATGGCTTTTCCGGGCGAGCGACACTCAGTTGCACGGACAGCGTGGAGGTGTAAATCAACGCTGCCTGAGGACAGTCCGATGCAGTGGTAGCAGGTACCGGTGGAACGGGTACCGCGGATGTAGGCCCTGCCGGGGCGCGCTGCTGTCTCAGCTTCTCCAATGCCTCCTGCCTCAGCTGCAGACGGGTGGTCAGTTCGGCGATCTCTTCCGCCAGCTGCCGGCAGATCATTTCGGTGTTCGGGTTGGAGCCTTCAGCCATGGCGCCAGGGAGATCCGTTTCCCCATGCTCCACAGGCCTAATTCCCTCTCTCTCCAAAATGGCGTTCTAGCGTTCTCCTTCCTGCCTCGGCCCCCTTCCTGCCACTGGCTTCTCCTGCCCCTCCTTCCGGGGCGGCGTCTTCTTCCAGCGCCTTCATACCAAGCCAGTATACGAACCGCTCGGGGGGGTGGGCCATGTAGCTGTCACATAGCAATTCAGGCAGGGGAGGCCCAATATTCTTTGCGGTCTTTTCCTAAGACCTCCCATCTCTTCACGCCCTTCTTCTCCATGCCAGCAGCCATTTCTAATGTCCATTTTACAGTTTATCAAATTAGGTCTTCTGCACATTTTCAAAAGCGAAAAGTCCAATAAATCTCAGGTGCACAGAACCCGATGGTGTTGGGTCTCGTCATCCTGTTCGTGATGCAAAATTGGGTCGCCCTCCCAGGGCTGTGGGGTACCCCGGTGTCAGGGGGAGAATGTGTTGCGGCAGCGGTGACCTGGTCCGTGGCCCTGGACGCCCAAGTAATGGGGAATGTAGTTAATGGAATAATAGTTCATGACGTCACCTGTGGTGTTTGGCAAGTAAGATGTTAAGCCAACGCTGCTTGCAGATCCGCTGGGACTGATGGTGTGATGCAGCAAAGATGGTGTAGCTCCCCACAGGTGGAGCTGTAGTCCCAGGGCAGTGTAAGTGCAATGGATCTGGAGAAGTGCAGGATGGTGTGGATGCTGGTACCCAGATGTAGCGGTGCTGAAGGTGTTAGCGCACAAATCAATGGAGGACACAAGAGCTTGCAGTTTCAAAGCTTTACTCACAGTTCGTGGTACACACTGGTGCCTGCCTCCGTGTCTTGTCCTCCGGGGTAGAGACTCAATCAACCTCCCGGGCAAGTCAGGGCTCTCCTCTCCAACACTCCGCAAACATGTACCTTTCCTGAACGACTCCTCCAATGCGCCTTGTGGTGTGAAGCACTCCAGTACTTAGTTACCCTGGAATACCTCCTTTCTAGATGTTCCTAGAACTCTACTTGTATGACAGACAGCTGTAGCCTGCTCAGGGATTCTCCTGGATCCCGGCTCTCTATCAATGTTGCTGTTGTGTCCCAAGTCTTGGATGGGAGTAGTGCATTTACAGCCAACTACTCCACCGGTGTCTGCTGCAGAACCATAAGTGTCCATACAACCTTGGGGACCGGGCCCCGGCCTTGCGCTGAGAACCTATAGGCAGGGTTCCTATCCAACCCACTCCTACTCTCTGTTCTCTACTCCTTCGTTCCATACTTGTCTCTTCTTCGTATGGATGCTTAGGTTACAGGTCTACGTCTCCCCACCTTTCTTACTTTCCCGTGCCAGCTGGCTCAGGTCACTGAGGCAGCTGCAGCACTCCTTCCTTCATCCCTTCTTCCAGGGATCCTCACTCCTCACTCTGAGTGACTACTCCACCGACCTCCTGTCAGACGACCCCCTAAGGGACTGACCTGTAATTCTAAACCTTCCCAATCTTTTATATGAATCTAAACTCGACCCACCTCCCAGCACATCCAGTGTTCCATGCATGGAACCACCAAAGGTGCTCCTAATATATAGGAGGAAGCGCACCATGGTTGTGCAGAACTACCCTGAGTGTGTGTGTGGGGTGCGGGTGTTGGAGCGTGGAAAGGAGTTCCCAACCTACCAGGATGGTGGGGCACTGCACCTTAGAAGAAGGTGCAGTACCTCTGTGGCGACTGAGCCTCAGGGGCGCCACATATATAGTATTAGTGAGAATTTGAATCTCACTAGAGGTTTGAGGACGCTGAACTATTGTCTCAGACCCAGTAAAGATTACACCTCAATGTAACAGGCTGAAATTGGATGGTGTATGACATGGTGGAGGGGGTATATAGTATTGGAGAGAATTTGAATCTCACTATAAATTTGAGGAAGCAAAACTATTGTCTCAGGCCCAGTAGAGATTACACCTCAATGTAACAGGCTGAAATTGGATGGTGTATGACAAGGTGGAGGGTGTATGTATTATTGGTGAGCATTTGAATCTCACTAGAGATTTGAGGGCGCTGAACTATTGTCTCAGCCCCAGTAGAGATTACACCTCAATGTATCAGGCTGAAATTGGATGGTGTATGACAAGGTGGGTGTGTATGTAGTATTGGTGAGAATTTGGATCTCACTAGAGATTTGAGGAGGCTGACAATGATGCTCTCAGTCCAAGTATGGACGTAGGCAGCCTAATAAGCAGGACTGCTGCACAAAAGGGTGGAAAAATGAACGCTTGGTAACTGTGCAGAAAAGAGGAAGTAAAGTATTTTTGCTTTTAAAAAAGCAGTTTGCACAGCAGTGTGCAAACAGCAATGCAGCCTTATAAGGCATCCTAATAACCAACAGAGCTAATGCACAAAAATATAGCCTCCCCTGTCACTGCACACAAACTGTTGTGTTGTACAGTGAAAATCGCTAACAGAAGAAGCAGTTTTTTAATTCTTCTTCCCTGCCTAATGCTCTCCCTTATTCTGAATCAGCAGCAGCAACCTCTCCAAAATGCTAAGATCGGCAGAAGTAAGTTGTCGGTCGGTGTGCACGCCCTTTTATAGCCCCTGTGACACCACACAAAGCCAGCCAATCACTTGCATGCCCTTCTCAAGATAGTGGTGACTGATGCCTATGTCATTGCGTTGCCCACAGTGTGCGTCCTCCATCATTGGCTGAAAAAGGGCGCTGGAAGCATCATTTGAAACGCGCTCTTGTCGCCGACCTCGTGGCCGACCTCATGCTATGGTCGGGTTTCGTTTCATGAAACCCGACTTCAGCGAAAGTCGCCGACTTTTGAATTTGACCGACCCGTTTCACTCAACTCTACTGGTAGCCATATGGTGAGGCTTGAGATGGACAGAGTGCTATTTGCCTCCTGGAGTGCAGATTTTCCTAGAATAATTTGCAGACTCCATATACAGAGCCCCTACGTGCTTGAAGAGCAGAGTGCCCCCTCTAGTGACCCAATTTTGGAAATTATACCCTTGAGAAATTTATCTACAAGCGTAGTGATGCATTTGACTCCATGTGTGTTTTCCAGAAATGAGCATCAGTGCATGTTGCTGAGTGAAAATTGCAAATATGCTATTGAAATAACCAATATGCTTGTGACTAGTTTGATATGCCCAGCTCATGCTTTTGGAGTCATACACCTATAAATTAGATGGGCTCTCATCATTACAGAAGTCCCAAACATGTGAATGCTAAATGTGGTTTAGACACACTGTGGGGCTCAGAAGAGAGAGGGGCATTTGGATATGGGAGTGCAGAATTTACTGGATTTCTTTTGGAGGGCTAGGAGCCATTTTCCAGAAATTTCATACTAACAGTAACGTGGAAGTACAGTGGTATTTCCATTAACCAATGATGGACCTGAGTGGTAACTTTCTTTTTTGTGGATTGAGTTGAAACTTTTGTTAGGAACATTTTACTTAATGTTTGGAATCACATTTATCCAGCACTCTACGCTGAGCACTTACATCTGGGTTTCCATCTAAATCTATGAGTAATGTGATTCAGATGAAACCCCAGAGGGATCCATTCAGTATAATGAGGCAGCAGAGTTACTTTAGACTCCATCTGGCTTCTGTTCAGCTGTGTTCTTCTTTTCAGAAGTGCACAAAACTATGGCCGATGGCATTTTTATGCAATCCTAAAAGGACGGACACAACTGGATCACAGGTCCTATGACACCCACAGTTCCTCCATCTGCTTCATTATAGGGAATCTTCCGACTAGGATTGCATCTGAATCACATATTTCAGAGATTTGCGTGGAAACCTTGATGTAAGCTCTCATTGTAGAGCACAGGATAAATATGCGCCGGCCTAACTGCGACCTTTGGGAGGCAGAACGAACAAATTAACAACAGGTGAAAAATTGTTTTGTTTATTTTTTTACACTCTTTCTTGTCTAGTATACGTGATGTGGTGACTTTATTCTTCTGGTCGGTGCAATTAATAGATAGCGATAGCAAATTTATATCTGGTTTTTACGTTTGACTGCTGTCACACACTAAAAATGCTTTTTATTGCAAAAACTAGTTTTGTATCACCATATTTTGAAAGCTTTAATTTTTTTTCCATATCTTATCTCATGGAGTCATGTGAGGGCTTTTTTTTGGCGTGACAAATTGATGTTTTTATTGGTACCGTTTTCATACACATGACATTTTTTGATAGCTTTCTGTTCCATTTTTAGGAGACAACAAAAAGCAAAAAACACAAATATTCTGAACTAAAAAGCAAAAAATAAACTGCAAATAATGCATAAAGGTAATAATAATAATAAGGGTATTTAGTAAACATAATTTTGATCAAAATAATGTACAAGCCATCCTGCCACGTCATGGCAACCCTTGTGGGACAGTCCCTACTCTAGTATTTAAAACCTTTTCACTTGCCAAGTGACGTGAATGTGAACAAGGATCGAGCGGCTGAACCACTAGTAAAAGCTAAGGCCAGACAGGATGGTTTTCCCAGCTCAGAAATAGGGCGGTCACACCCATATATGCACTGAATGAGTAGTCCCACAAGGGTTGCCGTGACATGGCGGGATGGCTTGTACATTATTTTGATCAAAATTATGTTTACTAAATACCCTTATTATTATTATTACCTTTATGCATTATTTGCAGTTTATTTTTTTACTTTTTAGTTGAGGATATTTGTGTTTTTTGCTTTTTGTTTTCTCTGGTTAATGGTCATGTGCTAATATGCAGTTTCTTTGTGCATACACATTAACTTACTTTCTCAGTTCAGATTAGTTTTTTATCCATTTTTAGGAGGCAGAATGAATAAAAAAAAACAGCAATATAGGAATTTTTTTTCTTTTTTTGTCATTCCGTATGTGGTAAAATTGATAAGGCAGTTTTATTCTATGGGTCAGTATGATTACAGTGTTTCCACATTTATATAATTTTTTTTGTTTTGGCGCTTTTACACAATAAATCTATTTTATAGAAAAAATAATTACTTTTGCATCGCTTTATTCTGAAGACTAACTTTTGTATTTTTCTGCAGATGGAGCTGTATGATGGCTTCTTTTTTTGCAGGACAAGATCAAGTTTTCAGCGGTACCAATATTCTGTATATATTTTTTTTGTTATATTTTTGAACTTTTTTAAAAAACGTTTTTAAACTTTTTTTTACTTTGTCCCACTATGGGACTTTCATTTTTTGAAGGCTAATCACTTGAATAGCATAGAGATGCAGGAGCATCCCAATGCTATGCACACTGTCAGTGCTGCTCAGACAGACAAAGTTGCTTCATCATGCTCTTAACATAGTCAAGCAACTTTGCTAGCTTTGATGACCCAGATGTTGTCAGGTCACCATGGCAATGATTGGGACACCGCGATGATGTCGCATGGTCTCATATCCAAGGGCAGAGGTGCTTTCTTCCTTCTGCCTGCTCCTAAAATGTTGTGATTGAGTTAGATTGCAACATTTAAAGGGTTAAAGTGATGGGAGACATGCAGGACCACTCCTGCCACTGAGCCCTGGTCTCAGTTGTCAGAATCAGCTGACACTCAGTGGCGATCATGCGTGCACAGCCTCTGTGAGTGCAAAATTGCTGGGATGTATCAACAAGTACCAGGTTGCAGGGACATATGGCTGCATTTCAGGTGGTAAAGGGGTTAAAGGACAATAGCACAAAACACACTTCCTAGCTGTGCAAGAACTATGTGGCCATGAATTAACATAGTAACATAGTAACATAGTTATTAAGGTTGAAGGCAGACTTTAAGTCCATCTAGTTCAACCCATATCCTATCCTAACTTGCCCTAACATGTGGATCCAGAGGAAGGCAAAAAAAACCCTGTGGCAAACAGTAAGCTTCACAATGGGGAAAAAAATTCCTTCCCGACTCCACATACGGCAATCAGACTAGCTCCCTGGATCAACGCAATATCAAGGAAACTAGTGTATATACCCTGTAATATTATACTTTTCAAGAAAGACATCCAGTCCCTTCTTAAATTTTAGTAGGGAATCACTCATTACAACATCATATGGCAAAGAGTTCCAAAGTCTCACTGCTCTTACAGTAAAGAATCCGCATCTGTGAGTATGCTTAAACCTTCTTTCCTCCAGACGTAGAGGATGCCCCCTTGTCCCCGTCACAGGTCTAAGATTAAAAAGATCATTAGAAAGGTCTTTGTACTGTCCCCGCATATATTTATACATTGTAATAAGATCACCCCGAAGCCTTCGATTTTCCAAACTAAATAACCCCAAGTGTAATAACCTATCTTGGTGTTGAAGACCCTCCAGTTCTCTAATAACCTTGGTCGCTCTTCTCTGCACCTGATCCAGTTCACCTATGTCTTTCTTATACACCGGAGACCAGGACTGTACACAGTATTCTAAGTGTGGTCGCACTAGTGACTTGTATAGAGGTAAAATTATGTTTTCCTCATGAGCATCTATGCCTCTTTTAAAGCATCCCATTATTTTATTTGTCTTTGCAGCAGCTGCCTGACACTGGCCCCTAAATGTGAGTTTGTCGTCCACCCATAAGGGGATGTAGTGCTGTAACAAACTACATAGACTTTACAATCATCCAATCTTAGCCCAATTTACAATGTTTAGGATTATTTGGACCAGAAAATGAAGGCAATGCAGCCAATAAGTTCTCAGCACTTCTGGGAATTCCTTTAAGACTTTCGGAAAGTCACTCCAAGTGACTACCTGATGAGAGAATGCCAAGGAGGTATAGACTTGTCATCAGAGTAAAAAGAGGGTACTTTGAGGAATCTCACGTTAAACACATTTTCTGGTCTCTTTCTTTACTCCTCGTTTCCATAGATATTCCTTCATGGCTTTTTATTGCTTTCAGTGTAAGTCTAAATTGGGAACATTTCAATAAGACCCAGTATCTAAAGGGTAATGTTTCTCCTTGTGGAGAATGAAATGCCTGGCACGCCAGTGTGAGGAGGCTTATAAGCCATGCAGTGCTCCTCTGGGAAATTAAATATACATATTGCCTCTTCAGAGAGGAAGATGACTAGAATTCTAGTGCCAACTATTGAAAGAAGAAATCCTAAAAGTCAATATTGACCCTTTAAAAAGCCCTTCCATATGACTTAGAAAAAAAGCCAAACCAGAATCTCAATTTCTCAGAGAACCAATACATAGCTTATAAGCCTCCTCACATTGGCAATATGGTTACTATCCACAAGGAGAAACATTACCCCTTAGATCCCAGTCAGAAGCCTCTCATACAGCCAAATCACATCTCATACTTTGCATTGACAAGGCACAATACCCAGAGACACTGTGTCTGCAAATCTGATATCCAAATTACAATATCAGTTGATATTGGTCTCCATTCTAATATTATTAAATTCTACATACAGTTGTGTGAAAAAGTGTTTGCACCCTTCCTGATTTCCTATTCTTTTACATGTTTGTCACACTTAAATGTTTCAGATCACCAAACAAATTTAAATGTTAGACAAAGATAACACAAGTAAACACAAAGTGCAGTTTTTAAATTAAGGTCTATATTATTAAGGGAAAAAGAAATCAAAACCTACCAGGCCCTGTGTGAAAAAGTGATTACTGCCCTCCCTCCTTAAAACATGCATGAAATTCCCTTGCCACACCTGTTTTCAATCAAAAAATCACTTAAGTAGGACCTGCCTAGACATCATGCCGCGATCCAAAGAAGTTTGAACTATAGTGGCAGTATGGAAACAAAAGGGAGTAGAATGGGGAGACATGAGGGCAGTATGGAGAGACATGGGGCAGTATAGCGAGACATGGAGGCAGAATGGAGAGACATGTGGGCAGCATGGAGATACATTGGGGAAGGATGGAGTCAAATGGGGAAGTATGGAGACTGAGAGACATGGCACCATGAATGAGAGAACATATGGGGCCATGAATGTGAAAAAATATGGGTCAAGAAATTCTTGAGAGATTTTTCCTGTTCCTATCCCTTATAGTCAGCTCATGATGTTGTAATGGTTGATTACCTAAAAAAGTTCAAGGAGGGTGTGGATATCTTTCATGAAACATAGAATATTACATGCTATGGGTTCTAAATTCTGTGATGGAAGGTTGATCTATGTAACTATGTAGTCTGATTTACCATTTGCAGAGATGGGAATTATTTTTTTTCCTAATATGGTGTAATTAGCATCTGCCTCATGGGGTTTCTGTCCCTCTCTGGATTAACATATTAAATTATTGGTCTAAATCAATGTACTTGAGTATTCTTTCAACCTGGAAAATATGAATTCTAAATGTTTAGTTCTTTCTCTTCGTTATTTTTCTGTACTTTTAGTTTTTTTTATCTCTTATTGCCATTTTAAAAGTTTATTTTTCACTAACATGTCACTTCAGTTTAAGACCAGTGCTCCCAGAAAGTTAGTAGTTATGTATTTAAAAGGTAAAAAAAGGTGTAATACTATTTATTTTTTCCTTTATTCCCTTCAAAAGTACATCCAAATTCTTGATTTTGGGCAAAGATCTGCTTAACATAGTGGGGATATTTTAATTTCCTTTATGGATACTGTGTGAGCCTGAAGAAGAATTTAGAGAGGAGATCTCCCAACTTGCATTGAGATGGTATGTGCAGATATACTCACCTTGAGAAACAGTATAATATTTTCATGTAAAGCAGGAAAGATGAGAAATTACAGAATAACAGAAATTTGATAAAACCTCATAGTAGTGCCAAGTGAAATGAACTGAAGTTCACATTCCCAAAGCATTTCCATCCTGCTGCTGGGAAGTGGTGTGTCCTTTGAATAGATCTCCCAGGTTCCTTCTCCTACTTCTGTGGTGCAGATGTGTGTGGAACTCATTCAATAAGAAATGAATATATATGGCTTGGAACCAAATACGCAAATTCTGCATTGGCATTTGGAACTTCCATTACTCACTGTTACCAAACAGATGCTCGGATGACCACAACAGTGAAATTCCAAGGGATGTTACTAAAGTTAAAACAAATGCAAAGTAAAAATAAACTACTGTATTGGCTGTGCTGGTTTTAATAAAATCTCAACAGTTATATTTTATTAGAAAATGTAATAGCATCCACATAACATCATAAACTAGATGTGTATTTCCTGAAGGAAGTACAGATAGTGCCTGGGCTGCCCCTGCAAGACTTTCAACTCAGGATCCGTTTTAACTGTGGGTGCCTCTCAGGGGCCACTTTGGCCTCAGGGTCTGATTTGGTGGGTGGGGTCCCTCAGGATCCGATTCGGTGGCCTGGGCTCCTCAGGGCTTGAATTGGAGGCCGGGAACCCTCAGGGTCCGATTTTGTGGCCGGGGCCCCTCAGGGTCCGATTTTGTGGTTGGGGCCCCTCGGTCCGAATTTGTGGCTGGGGCCCCTCAGGGTCCGATTTTGTGGGTGGGGCCCCTTAGGGTCTGAGTTTGTGGGCGGAGCCCCTCTGGGTCCGATTTGGTGGGCGGGGCCACTCTTGGTCCGATTTGGTGGGCGGGGCCACTCAGGGTCCGATTTGGTGGGCGGGGACACTCAGGGTCCGATTTGGTGGGCGGGGCCACTCAGGGTCCGATTTGGTGGGCGGGGCCACTCTGGGTCCGATTTGCAGGCCAGGGTGGCTCAGCCTCCGATTTGTAGGCCAGGGTCGATCAGCCTCCGATTTGGAGCCTGGGGTGGCTCAGCCTCCGATTTGGAGCCTGGGGTCACTCAGCTTTCGATTTGACGCTCCGGCCCTTTAAGACTCATTTCGGTGCGCCGGCCCTTTAAGAATCACTTTGGCGCGTCGGCCCTTTAAGAGCCAGTTTGGCTCACTGGGCTTCTAAATCCACTTTGGCGCACATTCTCTCTCGGGGCATGCGTCATGTGATGAAGCTAGATTTGCATTTGTGCTGTGGGTTTCGCTTTAAGAGCTGATATTATGTGGCAGAAGCTCTGTCCTGGGGGCGTCATGTGACGTTTGTAGGCGTTGGCATAGTAACTGGGTGTGCCTGCGCATATCAATGAGCTTAACTGCCATTTGAATTGCCTCAGGGCACGTTTTAAGTTTCATATTGAAAAGCATTGAGACAGTGCATTCCAATGACGGGAAAAAAAATTTTCAAACGCAAATTGCGCAAAAACTACAAATCCGATCGACACGAAAAAGAGAGAGAGAATTTTTTTTTTTGTCCGGCACCCAGACAGAAATTCGGGTTAAATCAGTGTCTGGAGGATCCGCCGGCCAAAAAAATGTTGCAAGCTCCGTTTGGAAATCTTTGAGGATGTTAACGGACAGCAACATTATGGCGGATCCTCACAAAAATGGATGCAATGGACGGCAATCCGTCAAAATCCGCCAATAATGGAAGTCAATGGGGAAAAAAATGGATCCGCAAAAAAAAATTGAGGATCCGTTTTTTTCAAAACCTGGCGGATTTTGACTGATTGTAAAAAATGGAAGTGTGAAAGAGGCCTAACATTGCTTATTTCTTTTGGCAACATGAAGCCATTAGATAACCAAGTGGTACATTTAGGTTGACTAAAGTAATGGGATGAAACATGTTGGGTGTTCAATATCTATTCTACATGTGTGATGCTTTAAAAGCCAGTTTTCAGTGCTCAAACTTACTGGCAAAAAAGGAAAAAAAATACTTGTGTTCTGCAGGTTCAGCATCTGTCATATGACACTTTCAGGATAAAGTAACCATACACTTTAAAGTCAACAACCTATATGACTAGTGTTGAGCATTCTGATACTGCAAATATCGGGTATCGGACGATATTCGCGGTATCGGAATTCCGATACTGAGTTCCGATACTTTTTGCATATCGAATACCGGAATCGGAAGTTCCCATAATGCTATGAGCCAGTTTGATTTGAT
The DNA here is from genome assembly GCF_039654945.1 of Dendrobates tinctorius. Taxonomy (NCBI): domain Eukaryota; kingdom Metazoa; phylum Chordata; class Amphibia; order Anura; family Dendrobatidae; genus Dendrobates; species Dendrobates tinctorius. Next base: position 14,683,411 of record NW_027361766.1, on the reverse strand, counting down.
TCAGCCAATGAGGAATCCTAAGAAGTGTGGGCACATCCTGTTAGGCATGTAGGCATGTTAACTAATGGCATGGCTGTGATTCGCTGCGAGCAGACCACCCAGCTGCTCCTCCCCCAGACACACGCTGAACAGTGATCTATGGAAAGTGAAACTAGTGAGGGAGGAGGAAATGACAAGTTCTCATTTCAATGCCAGAAGACCCCCCCTGGACGTTTATCTTAGAAGCAAGAGATAATATCTTGGAAACCATGCAGACTAGCCACAGAAGGTAAATTACTTATTGTCAGCATTCTGCAGCCTAGATATGCACTGAGATGATGTGAAAAGCCCGGACAACCTGTTCTGTTATGTATTTCTGCCAAGTTGGATTGCCCGCCAGGGCTGGTGGGGTACTCGGTACCGGGCCTGTTGGTTTCAATGGGAGATGTCACGGTAGCTGTGACCCAGTCCGTGGCCCTGGGCGTCCATTGTAAAAGGGAAATGTTGAACGTGTGGATGATGATTAAAGTTTATGAGTGAATGATTCGTAACGCCACCTGTGGTGTTTGGCAATGAAGATGTTAAGCCGACGCTGCAGACAGATCCTTTGGGACAGATGGTGTGGTGCAGCAATGATGTTGTGGCCCTCCACAGGTAGGGCAGTAGTCCCAGGGCAGTGTAGATGGAGAGGTAGTGAAAAGACGTAGATGGTGCAGTGCCAGGCACAGAGAGTGCTGAGTGTGTTGGCACAGGAATAACTGGAGGACACCAGGGCATGTAGTTCCAAAGCTTTACTCACAGTCTGTTGTGCATACAGGTGCCCGCATCCGTGCCGTTTCCTCCGGGTCAGGGGCTCAGTCATCCTCCAAGCTAGATGAAGCACTCTGTTCCAGCACTCCGCCAACATGTGCCTTTTCTGAACGTCTCCCTCTATTGCTACACAACCCCTTTAACATAGTCAATATCTTTGTAACTCCGAATGTCTTAAAAAAAAATTAATTCCTGCTATTCTATTTGATTGGGCTAAACCTCTATGGCTTTAATGTCTCCTCCACCTCCCCCAATACATTCTACATTATTCTTAGTTGTTTTCCTTCATGTAGAATAAACCTACAAGGAAAGTAAGGGTTTATTTTAATTCCGATATTTCTGTCCCATTGACTTGCATTGGTTTCCTGTATCGGAATCGGCGATATCCGATACTTTTTGGGTATCGGTCCGATCCAATCCGATCCGATATTTCACGATATCGGAAGGTATCGCTCAACACTATATATGACTTGAAACTGAGCAGCTACAGATCCAGTAAATGTCAAATGAATAATTGTTTGTCTACTCATTGATGAGTTTACTAGGACAGTAATTTTGTTCTCTTATCATTAATGAAGGTCTTGAAAAGAGATGAGCTGATATATAAACATTTGAATTCACCAAATCGAGAGGATATTACTGGCAAATTTGATTTGAAGCGAAGTAATTCTCTATGAATTGAATGTTCCTTATTAGTCTCTATGGTCTCTATAGACCCAAGATCATAAGGAAAGTAATATGTAAAAATAAAAAAAAACCAATATTCACTTCTCTGTCTCAGCATCCCCGCTGCCTCTAGTTCCAACTGTCCAGTCCTCAGGACCTTTTCTTTACGCAGTCATATACCATGACCAGTCCTTATGGGTCATGGCGCATCATAATGTCTTGGTGCACAAAATTACAACACACTGTGTCCTCTGAGAGCTGTCTGTCTTTACACTAGAACAAGACTTCTATCCAGGAACAGACTTTGGCGGCCAAGGCATGCATTCACTTTGTAATTTACAATGTTACCACATGCTATGACCATCCTAAAGATAGATTAACATCTGCAAAGTTCTGCAAATTCCTTAACTTTAGGGTACAATCTTCATTTTGTGCTTGCTACTACTAATATAGACAATGGGCTTCTGCCATGAAAAGTTTAAAGAAGTGAAGGAAAACAATTTTGATTTTTTTCCTCATCAGCCGCTATCAGTCCAATAGATAAAAAGCAAGAGTAGAAAGCTCACGTCAAGGATGCACTTGATTACATAAAAATTTAACCTTTTCCTTAAAGGGATGTCCAAGATATTTTAAGATATGTACACAAAGCATTATGTCATTGTTCCTTGGCTTAGTAAAGAGTTACAGCTTCCATCTGCTTGTTTGTTACACCTCTATAGCTTTCTAAGTAGTCATATTGGGTCTGGATGATGTCCAGCTTCTATATGTGGTGTGCGTTGGTGTGCACAATGTCATGGGCATCGGTGGATTAGGTGTAAAGGTGAGTATTATGGTTGTTTGTTATTTTCTGTCTTTTATAGATGGCATGGGCTTCAATGCATTAGGTGTAAGGTGAGTAGAACTGTCAAACACCGCACTGAACTTGCTCACTGAGCCAGTGCGCGTGTCCTGAGTAAAGCAAACTGTGCTCCAAGATACCTGTGGAGTGGGCAGCAGCCGAGTAGATGCGTACTTCAGAGCCGCAGGACCTGAAGCACGTGACTGCTAGGGGTGTGGCCTAAACTCCAGAGAGCTAGGAGCTGCAAGAGAACTCCTAGCAGGGTAACTGCGAGACAAAGTTACCAAGGGGCATAGACAGGGAGGATAGTCAGGACATAGCCAATTAGTAATACACAGAGATAGCTGCAAGGTACAAGAGGGGTGAGCAGAGAGTAGTCAGATCACAGGCAATGAGTCATACACAGAGAGGATAGCACAGTACAGAATCAACAGGCAAACTCACAACGGGAAACAGAACCATGTCAGAACCATATAAGCAAGCTATAACAACGAACAGTCATAGGAACACAGAGGTCAGCACACTCGGCCAAAGGCAAAAGTATAACTGGCAGGGATTGGAGCTTCCCAGGGGTTTAAGAAGCTCTCCCTGAACCAGAAAGAGGCCACAACCATTAAGCCCAGGTGTGCAGGTCAAAACCTGCACTGAGCTCCAGACATTAACCCCTGACATGCAGCTCAAAAACCTGCACTGGGATCATGACAATAACTATGGCATTAGTAATGGCGGTGTCTCATAGACGACTTTCCATTGCTAACTTGTGGGCTTGATGTCAGCAGCTATAAAACAGCTGACATGAACACCACAACCAATACCCCATTTGCAACCACACAAGGGCAAATGAGAAGAGCTGAACAAATCACCATAATTGGTACATCTAATAGATGCTCCTTTTCTGGGGTGGCTGCGGGCTGCTATTTTTAGGCTGGGGGGCAATATCCTTGACCCCTTATCAGTGGAATACCAGCCCCCAGCTGTTTGATTTAGCTTAGCTGGTTGTCAAAAAGGGGGGGTAAGCTGTGCCATTTTTTTAAATGATTTATTTAAATAATAATAAAAAACTGCATGGGACCCCTGTATTCTTGACATGATAAATCTGACAGTTGAGGGTTGCAGCCTGCAGCTGTCAGTTTTTCCTGTGCTGGTTATCAAAAATAGAAGAGACCCCATTTTATTTTTTGTTTTTACTTATTTAATTATAACACAAGTACCAGCTAATGAATACATCCATCAGTGGCACCTGCTCTCACTGTTATCAGTGACAGTATGCATAGACTGATGATAGTACTCACTCATCAGTCGATACCTGTGACTGGTGGTAACCTTTTTACTGCCGGTCACAGTTGCTTGCTCATCTGACAGCATGGGAGCCACAGCTCTCTCACCGTAGTAGTAGTGATCTTACAGTGTTGTGAATTCCCTTGCTCGGATTTCTGAGCCGAAGCCCCCTCTGGTAGTTACTGAGAGATGAGGAGCTGGCCAGGTTAATGGAAGTTCCCCACCTGACGACGATAATTGGGAACCTGGGATTACTGGCTGGGAGCATATAATTGAGCTGGCTGCTCTTGAAGGTTGCTGGTGATTTTCATCCTTGTGCATTTGGAGTTCTTTTGTCCCCTGCCTGATCTGCATGGTTCAGTTAGTGATTATTTTGCTAATCCTTTGCATCTAATTTGGTTGTGCCTTTTTTTTGCTTTCTGCTTTGTTGCTAGGGTTCAGCGTACTCCCTGCTGGGGGCAGCGCTGGGCCCTGCTCTATATGTTACAGCTTGTGTCAGTTTGTTCAGTCCCCTGTTATGTTAGTATCTTTTGCTTTGCTTCCAGCTTCTTTGCTGATCTAGCGGGGGTGAGGTCGTGTGGCCTCAGGTTTTTTATATCAGAAGTGTTGGATTTTTTTTAGGGTTTTGTGTGTGATTGCAGAGAGTGTCTTTTCTGTCCTGTCCTGTCTAGACAGCTTGGGCCGCACCATTTGCTCAGTCTGTTTTCTGCCTGTGTTTGTGTCTCATCTTGTCTCACCGACAATATATGTTTGGGGACTGTCTATTCCTTTGGGGATCTGCTCCGGGGCAGTTTAGATTTCACCTTTCTGACTTCAGCCTTAGTTAGTTCTCCGGCTGTGACGAAGCATCTAGGGCATCGTAGGAACGCTCTATGGCTACTGCTAGTTGCATTGATAGGATCAGGGGTCTGCAATACGCTTAGTTACCAACCTCTCTGGTTTTCTGGTGGCTTAGCCTGTTCCTGCCATCCTTCTCGGTGACCCATTCATAACATTACAGCCTATTAGAGCCTGTGTTTGCTGCGCTGTCATACAGATGACACCATGGCAAACAACGGATGTTCAGGACCCCCATTTATCTGAATGGGGTCTGGGTTCAGGTTCCAAAGTGGTACCCAAACCAAACTTTTTTAGATGTTCGGCCAAACCCACCGGACCCGAACATCCACGGGTTCGCCCATCACTATTAATAATGTTACTTTGATGATAATATGTTCAATGATCAATTTGTATCACTTGTAGATGATCTCAAAGCTTCTAGTTTAGTTTATTAGTCTCTTCCTCTTGTCAGCTTATCAGTGCTAAACAATTGAAGTGCCAGATCTAAGTTGATATAAGGGCACTGACACAGGAACTTTTATATACTTGTATCTTTTCCTTTATTTATTTGCCTGCCTCATCTAAATAATAGGTCAGCTAATACTTAAGTATTTTTTATCTTTTCCAATCTGTTTCCACTTTAAAAGGCTTTTTTAAGGTTATGAAACATTTGCACACATCTTCTGCTCGTCTTTTCTACATATGCCAAAGTGTATAGGTACCATGGAACCACTACAGTAAATCATTGGCCTTAGTGTTGTCTGACAGGAAACTGTTAAAGCCACTGACTGACTGCAGTGGTCTCATAAGGTATGCAGGAGGTAATGCATGCACCCAAGATCCACAGAAGACTAATGGGTAGAATGAAGGACTTTTGCTGGGACAATGTAGTGTAAAAAGGAACATATAAATATTTATCTTTTACAATGATGGCTTCCTTTTCAATTATCTTGAACAATCCCTTTAAGAGCACAAAGCTATAGATAGTGGCTGTTATTGTCAGAAGGAAAAAAGTAATGCTTAATAAATATCTTTTATTGAAAGTTTGCGAAAACTCAGTTCCCCTTATGATGAAGAGTAGGCCTTGTTCATAAACAGGACGGCCAAGACCTATGTGGTTTTCTAAAAACAACTTCAACTCCAACCTGACAAAAGTTTCGAAAGGATACAGGTTTTGTAACTTGAAATTTAACAGAACACTGGGGTAAATACATATATTACCTTTTGCGATAAAATATATCTCAAATAATCAGGAGTCACCTGGCAAACAGGTATCCGTGTTTATGATCAAACCCTTACAGTTCCGAGAAGAGGTGAATGTAACAAACCTCTAACACCTGGCTTACATCAGATTTTAGTAAATTAACCTAATTTATAATATTGTCTACATAGCCACAATTAAAGAGCAGGATTTAGTTGAGGTGTATTGGTTCCTATTCCAAAAATTCCATTCCAGATGCTAAAAAAACAGTAATAAGCCATAAATCTTATATCAAGTAACTGTGAGATGAAGCATATTACACTGTTAATTTTGTGGTGTAATATTGTAGATTTTCCTATGGCGACATGGCTGACATGATCCATTTCAACAGGAAAAAACTTGGTTTGGTGTTTCCCCAGTAATCTATTAGTGGAATTACCATAAAATAGGATTGCTTTACATCTGTAGGTTAGCTGCGTCATTATTCGAAGAAGAATGCAGTTGACAAAATAAAACTGTGTGATATATTTCTGAATTTAAGTTGGATACACACTTCAAGCTAAGGCTGGTTTCACATTTGGGTCTGTTTGCGCAGTGTTTCATCAGCAGCAATCCGTATGCGTCATTTTTCCCTATCTTTAGCATGGTGTACGCAGGGGCATGCGTTTGCATCAGTTCACAGGCGTCAGTGTACACATGCGTTATTTTTTGGTGTGCGGCAGATCCAGCGAACGCATCATGTTGGATTTTTGGAAGCAGCAAAAATCTGTCAAATATGCACATATGCGCATATTCAATGCATTCATGCGCATGCAGATGAGTGTGTCAAATAAACAAATTACTGTCAGTGGGAACAAGGACATTCGAAACGCATGCATTTTTCACATAATCATGTCCGGCAAATGAGACACGCCCATTGAGTGTGGCTTGTGTCAAGGAAATACTCAGAACGCATGCGCTGAAAAAAACGCAAACGCATGCAAAGACAAAAATGTCCAGGAAGGATGGGAAATCTTGAAAAATGAAATTCTCAAAGCACAGTTGTTAACAATTCCGAAAAGAGGGAAGAATAGGAAGCATTTAAGGAAACCAGGATGGATGAACACAGAACTTAAGCACATGCTAAAAAGGAAGAAAAAAATGTTTATAAAATGGAAAGAGGGAGGCATATCTAAAGAAGAATATAATGCTGTCTGCAGAACCTGCAGGGCACAAATCAGATTATCTAAAACTGAAAATGAACTGAGGCTTGCAAGAGATGTCAAAAGCAATAATAAAGGATTTTGGGGATATGTCAAAAGTAAAAGAAAAGTCAAAGATGCTATAGGATTTTTACAGGATGAAAATGATGAAATGGTAAGACAGGATGTTGAGAAGGCTGAACTTTTAAATTCCTATTTTGCATCTGTTTTCTCTCAGAAAGGAAATGCAACATCAACTGTTATTCACTGTCCTATTAAGGGAATAGAAGAATCCAGGATATCTATAAACAGAAAGATAGTGAGGAAACACTTAGCTAACCTAAATGAATTCAAGTCTCCAGGTCCAGATGAATTACACCCCAGAGTACTGAAGGAGATAGCAGAAGAAATTTTTGAACCCCTCTCCATAATCTTTGAAAATTCTTAGAGAACAGGAGAAGTGCCAGAAGACTGGAGAAGAGCAAATGTTGTTCCTATCTTCAAAAAGGGGAAGAAGGTGGACCCAGGCAACTATAGGCCGGTGAGTCTGACTTCTATACCAGGAAAGATCTTTGAACAAATTATTAAACAACATGTATGTCAATACCTGGATAAGAATGAAGTGATTAAACAGAGTCAGCATGGGTTTGTAACTAATAAGTCATGTCAGACTAACTTAATTTCCTTCTATGACGGTATCACTGATTGGGTGGATCAAGGAAATGCTGTAGATATAGTATATCTTGACTTCAGCAAAGCATTTGACAAAGTCTCTCATACAATCCTTATTGAAAAAATGACTAAGTATGGAATGGACAAGGCAACTGTTAGGTGGATTCATAACTGGCTTAGTGATCGGACCCAAAGAGTGGTCGTAAATGGCTGCACATCCAGTTGGAAGAATGTCTCAAGTGGGGTACCACAGGGCTCTGTCCTGGGCCCTGTATTGTTCAACATATTTATCAACGATTTAGATGAAGGAATTGAGGGTAAACTGATTAAATTTGCTGATGACACAAAGCTAGGAGGGATAGCTAATACTAGAGAAGAGAGAGAGAGGATTCAAAAAGATTTAAATAAACTGGAGAAGTGGGCAGCAACTAACAGAATGGTTTTTAACAGGGAGAAATGCAAAGTACTACATCTGGGCAATAAAAATGAAAAAAGCATATATAGAATGGGAGGAATAGGGCTAAGTGACAGCACATGTGAAAAAGACTTGGGTATACTAATAGATCACAGACTGAATATGAGTCAACAGTGTGATGCAGCAGCAAAAAAGGCAAATGCAATTCTAGGATGTATTAACAGAAGCATACAGTCTAGATCACGTGAAGTCATTATTTCCCTCTACTCCTCTTTGGTCAGACCTCATCTGGAATATTGTGTCCAGTTTTGGGCACCACATTTTAAAAAAGACATCAACAAACTGGAGCAAGTTCAGAAAAGAGCGACCAGAATGGTGACCGGTCTGCAAACCCTGTCTTATGAGGAAAGGTTGCAGGATTTGGGAATGTTTAGTTTGCAAAAGAGAAGACTGAGAGGAGACTTAATAGCTGTCTACAAATATCTAAAGGGCTGTCACATTGTAGAAGGATCAACTTTATTCTCATTTGCACAAGGAAAGACTAGAAGCAATGGGATGAAACTGAATGGGAAGAGACACAGATTAGATATTAGAAAAAACTTTTTGACAGTTAGAGTGATCAATGAGTGGAACAGGCTGCCACGAGAAGTGGTGAGTTCTCCTTCAATGGAAGTCTTCAAACAGAGGCTGGACAGACATCTGACTGGGATTATTTAGCGAATCCTGCTTTGAGCAGGGGGTTGGACCAGATGGCCCAGGAGGTCCCTTCCAACTCTACGATTCTATGATTCTATGATTCTATGAAAAAATGCGTGCAAATGCAGCGGTTTTTTATGTAAACTGATGCGGACAAAAAACGTGTTGTAAACATGCGTTTGTATGCATTTTGACATGCGTTTGCGCATGCAGACGATACGCTGCACACACAAGCGCTAATGTGAACCTAGCCTAAGAGCCCTCAATATACTAGTTCTCAATAGAGACTAGTTCCTTTTAGGTTGTGACAAAAAAAAATATAGATTGGTCCCTTCTGCTTTTAAAGAAGTTGGAATTTTTTAATTTCTCTTTGACTTTGCTTTCGGTCATTTTTATTACGTATGTTTTGATTTCAGTTTTTCATATTTCTTAATAAAAATAGAGACATAGACTCAGAAAGAGGTCATTACAATGACATTTAGACTGAATTCGTAAGTCATAGTTTTCTCTTCTACTCTAAATGTTTAGGGACCAATTTTTGTCAGTGCACTGGATCCATTTGTTATCTGTTTTTGTTCCATGTGTCTGTCATTACCATCTGTGAGTCATAAGTTACTCTCCAATGAGTAAAACAAACTGTAGGAGGGTTTCCGTGCTTCTTCTACCAACCAGTGGTGCAACAAATGGCACAAGTATGCAACACAGATGTCACTAGTCTCTTTTCTTTTTTTTTTATACATTCACTTGAAAATTGGATGTGAACAGGGCCTTAAATTGGTAGTATAAAAGATATTCTTAATGCCCTTAATCCAATATCTATAACATCCTAAAGATGTAAATAACCCTTGCCATGATGGAGTGTCAAATTCCACTGAAGATGGCAAAACAGGTTAGAAGAACATGCTATTTATAATTTTAATTATTTTCATATCTTGTGTATTACAGTACTGTTAGACACTACTAATGTTTGTTCGATTTGTGTTCCCTTTGTTCCCTCTTTGGCCACTGAGACTTTGGTGCACTTAATCAGGGAGCTATGGAGTTAATTTTGGTCTGGTATTGATTATTCTTTCCTGCGAACCCTGCATCACTGAACAGTAACCGACTTTCTGGACCAGTCAAGGGGTCCCTTTTTAAGTACAGAACCCTGTACATGGGTTAAATGGTGAAGACCAGGGCAACCCCAGGGATCTGAAAATTGGAATAGCTAGCACCAAGCCAGTTCATGGTATCCATTTTGGAGCTGCCAGGGGACTAAGAACAGTGCCTTTGTGATAGTGATAGGCTCATACAGCTCCAATGGTTGGGTACATATAACAATTATTGTTGAAGCATGAAGTAATATGCTCACCTGAGTGAGTTGTGTAGGCGCAATTTTTGTGAAAGCTCAATAAAGGTGGATGCTGCCCCATGATTGGGGGATGAAACCCACCAGGTAGCTTGAAAGAAAAGATAATTCACAGTTTTGGGCTGTACTAGCCTAAATGAAAATCCTTGATCCAATAATATAAAGAAACGTTTTTTTCCACAGTGCGTTTCCAAGCCGGACTGACGTCTATCTCAAGGTACTTTTGGTTTTTACATTTGAGAAAGATGCCAGTCCGGCATGGAAATGCATTGTGGAATAGAAACACTTCTCCATATTACAGTATTAGATTCAGAATTTTTGTTTAAGCTAACACAGCCCAAAACTGTGAATTGTTTTTTCTTTCCTGATCTAAATAGTAGCACTGTTATTTCTCTTCATGTGTTTAAGCTTTAAATGTTGCATAATGCATTTGTGATTTTGCACATTCCAATAATGTATAAATACAGCAAAATTATATGAGTCTTAGGGCAGTTTCACACGTCAATGTCTCCGGTACATGTAGTGACAGTTTTCTCACGTACCGGAGACACTGACACACGTAGACACATTCGAATGAATGTGTCTATGCAGATGTCAGCGTGTTTTCACGGACCATGTGTCCGTGTGCAAAACACGCTGACATGTCCGTTTTTGTGCAACAGCACGGATCACACGGACCCATACAAGTCAGTGGGTCCGTGTAAGCACATACCGCACACAGATGCTGTCCGTGTGCGATTTGTGTGCGTTTTTAAAAGTCAAAGGGTTAACATTGAAAATAATTTTTCAAAAACACGGACACGGACACACGGACGGCACACACGGACATACGGATAGCACATGGATGTCACACGGATGGCATATGTATGCACACGGACAGCTCCGGTACCGGTTTTTCCGGTACCGGAATTATCTGGACGTGTGAAAAAGCCCTTAAATAGAGATGAGCAAGCACTAAAATGCCAGAGTGCTCGTTACTTGAACCGAACAATTCCTAATACTCTGATGCTCATTTCGAGTAACGAGTATAATGGGAGTCAATGGGAAATCTGAGCTTTTTTCCGGCAGACCCTACAAGGAGGTCTGGGGGGCAGTAAAAATGTTGAAATGGATGGAAAAAGCATTGAATGGAAGGAGAATAGCACAAGGAAGAACCCTGGAAGCATCTGCGACTCCCAGATCGCTGCTGAGAACAATGGTGTCACACTTTTACTCCACTTGAAGGACTGACAATAAAACATTCAAAATTGGCCAGAAATTGGCGTTTACAGGAAAAAAAATTAACAAACATTTTCATCCTTTATAATGTCTTGCATATAAGGCAAAATATAAAAAGGGATTTTAGAAAAAAATTGTAATTTAACCCCTTAACGATCGGAGATATTTTTGTTTTTGCATTTTCATTTTCATTTTTTGCTCCCCTTCTTCCCAGAGACATAACTTTTTTATTTTTTAGTAAAAATGGTCATGTGAGAGCATGTTTTTTTGCGAGATACATTGTACTTTTGAAATACATGATTAGTTTTAACATACTGTGTACTGGAAAACGGGAAAAAAAACTCCAAGTGCCGTGAAATTGCAAAAAAGTGAAATGTCACACTTTTTTTTTACCATGTTCACTAAATGCTAAATCTGACCTGCCATTATGATCCTCCAGGTCATTACAACTTCATAGATACCAAACATGTCTAGGTTCTTTTTTATTTAAGTGGTGAAAAAAAATCCAAACTTTGGTTAAAAAAAAGAAAATGGCACTATTTTCCGAGACCTGTAGCGTCTCCACTTTTCATGATTTGGAGCTGGGTGAGGGCTTATTTTTTGTGCTCTGAGCTGTTGTTTATATTAATACCATTGTGGTGTATATACGATCTTTTGATCACCTATTATTGCAATGTAGCGGCAATCAAATAAACGTAATTTGGCAATTTAAATTTTTTTCTCATTACGCCGTTTACCGATCAGGTTAATTTTTTTATATTGATAGATCTGGTGATTCTGACCTCAGTGATACCAAATATGTGTCTGTTTGATTTTTAACAGCGCAAGTTAAATGCTGCTGCCAGAGATTGATAGTAGCATTTAACAGGTTAACAGCTGCAGGTGGATCGCAATTCCAAGCGCAGCTGTTATAGGCACATGTCAGCTGTTCCAAACAGCTGACATGTGCCCAGAAAGATGTGGGCTCAGCGCCAGATCCCACATCAACCACCATCTATTTACGTCGGGCCCTCAGAGCATCCTCATGGAGTTGGTTTCTAACTGTTTATGCAGACACATGCACATTTGTGGCCTGCTGGAGGTCATTTTGCAGGGCTCTAGCAGTGCTCCTGTCACTGTTTTTATTCTGTATGCGGCAGATCATTTGCCAGCTTTTATCTATCTATCTATCTAATAATTATATATGTTTTGAAGAATATTTCGCTTTAAAACGACCTGTCAATGACCGAGAGCTGCTGTATGTAAAAGATCATGTTAAAATCGCATTGCATACAGATGTCATACGGATGCTAGATGCAAGGAAGACGCATCATCGCATTGCAAACGGATTACATACGGATCACCATACGAAGAACACCTGCGATTCTCATCCGAGAAAATCTGACCGATTTTTCATACGGGAAGTGTGACGCCGGCCGTACTCCTAGACTCATAAAAACTATGCACTAAGTACAAATCCTGAAAATAATTACAAGCAGGGTTACCCATACATCCTTGAAGGCACCAATTGGAGTGCCTCATAAAAAAAATAAGTGTAGTTGTGGAACTTCTACACTCATATAGACTTTGCACAAAGCGCAAAGCCTGGAAAAATGCTAAGTAGGGTCATCCAAACATCCATAGACCCTAGAAGGCAACATTTAAATATTGAACATTAAAAGCATTTTATGTGCTGCTGTCATCTGGTGATGTGGAAAAGTCATGTCTAATCCAGGCTTTGTTCACTGTTATCAGAGTGAGCTTTTGAGCACTTTCTGAAGTCAGGTGAAAGTGCCTGTCTGTTATGACCCCCCCACACCCCGTTGGCACTAAAAACCTGCTCAAGCAAGATGCTAATGGCAGGGCAGCTTTATATCGGGACTTAAGTGGGTCACAGTTGTGATTATAACATAACACCACATCTAATTGTGACTCAATATACATCTTCACCAGGATGTATGCAAATTTATTTTAAATAAAACAAAAATTCATTTTTCTTCACATTTTTTCCTCTCTTTTTACCTTTTTCTGATTATCTATTACCTTTTGGTGGTGTCCACCCATGTAAAAAATGTCTGATGAGATTTGACAACATAACCACTTAGCTGGGTAGTATGTCCCAGTCTCATGTCTTCCTCCATTTACCCTTGGTTCTCATGTAAAGCTAAATGTTTAATAGCCAGCAATGACTGTTTAAATAGGCACAGCAGCAGCAGGATCATTACACTGATGAAGGCGTCACCGCTGGTGAATGGGCTCACATCTTTTGGCCAAATTTTGTGCTAAGTATCTCATATGTTTTTCTAGATTACAAAAGCCATTATGCTATTCATGTTTCACTTATTTCATATTTGATATGCCTTATAAAAGCCATTATGAAATGTATTACTAAAGCCATTTTGCTATTCGTATTTCACATATTTCATATTTGGTGTGCTACCATTTTCTATTTAATATGTAATTTTCCTTTTGGTATGCACCTATTCAGACTAGTTCTAGATGTGCCGTCAGTTTTTCTATTACTTGTATACTGTTTTTCTGACTGAGCACTCCGCCCTTCATCAAGTGGTGATTTTAATCGCATTCAATCACATGTTTTGGTTCCTATCGTCCTATATACAGTATATATAGGCTTTATCATGTTACTAGCCAGTTAATATGTAAGTTACCTTTTGGTATGCACCTATTCAGACTAGTTCTAGATGTGCCGTCAGTTTTTCTATTACTTGTATACTGTTTTTCTGACTGAGCACTCCGCCCTTCATCAAGTGGTGATTTTAATCGCATTCAATCACATGTTTTGGTTCCTATCGTCCTATATATATATATATATACAGGCTTTATCATGTTACTAGCCAGAGGTCAGTTCACACCAGGCAGTCAGTATAGGGACCCATTCAATCTGAGATCACCTTGTCGTTGGTGAATGGGCTCACATCTTTTGGCCAAATTTTGTGCTAAGTATCTCATATGTTTTTCTAGATTACAAAAGCCATTATGCTATTCATGTTTCACTTATTTCATATTTGATATGCCTTATAAAAGCCATTATGAAATGTATTACTAAAGCCATTTTGCTATTCGTATTTCACATATTTCATATTTGGTGTGCTACCATTTTCTATTTAATATGTAAGTTACCTTTTGGTATGCACCTATTCAGACTAGTTCTAGATGTGCCGTCAGTTTTTCTATTACTTAAATAGGCGCAGCAGCAGCAGGATCATTACACTGATGAAGGCGTCACCGCCGATGACCATTTTTGTGGAGTCCTCAAAGTCTTGGAGAGCCGCACAAATGTCAAACATCCATGCCGACTCTTCAGTTGTTATGAATACTGCAACTTGCCATTTTCTACTGCTGGCCTCTGTCAGAGCGGTAGTAGCTATAGCTGGTTTGCAGAAATGGGTGCTGACTTAGCACACCTTGAACAGAAGCTTTTGCAAATCTTGGTAGGTTTCAGAAATTGCTGAACTACCAGGTTTAGCATGTGGGCTAAGTATGGTAGGTGTGTGAGCTTGCCAAGCTTCACAGCTGCCACCAGGTTGTGATCATTATCACACATGACCATGCCTGGTTGTAGATTCAGCAGCAAAAAACACAGATCTGTCTAGTCTAGAGTTGAGCGAAACGGGTCGAAAAAATTCAAAAGTCGCCGACTTTTGGCAAAGTCGGGTTTCATGAAACGAAACCCGACCCTAGGATGAGGTCAGCCACGAGGTCGGCGACTTACGCGCCAAAGTCACGTTTCAAAAGTTTGTTTTGCGCTCTTTTTCAGCCAATCAGGATCCACGGAATACTGTGGGCAACGTGATGACCTAGGCACGGGTCACCACCATCTTTCAGAAGGGCATGCAAGTGATTGGCTTGCTTTGGTGGGCATCACAGGGTGTATAAAAGGGCCTGCACGCCGAACCGCCATCTTACTTCTGCTGATCTTAGTATAGGGAGAGGTTGCTGCTGATTCTGTAGGGAGAGCGTTAGGCAGGGAAGAAGACAAAAAAACTGCTTCTGCTGCTAGCGATTTGGCCTGCACAACACACAAGTCACTGTGTGTGCAGTGCAAGGGGAGGCTATATTGTGGTGTATCAGTGGTGTTGGTTGTTGGGCTGCCTTTTAAGGCTTCCTGACACGCTGGCATTGCTGTTTACCCACTGCTCCGCAAACTGCTTTTTTAAAAGCAATCCAATCTCCCTTATCCTCTAGTCACTTTTGTCACAGCTGTGCCATCGAGCGTGTCACATAGCGCTCAGATATCAGTGGGCCTCACACAATCCACAAGTGTCCAGTGTCCAAAAGTGCGTGCAGAGATTCAAAATCTCCATTATCCTCTCGTCACTTTGGTCACAGGCAGCTGTGCCATCGAGCGTGTCACATAGCGCTCAGATATCAGTGGGCCGCACACAATCCACAAGTGTCCAGTGTCCAAAAGTGTGCGCAGAGATTCAAAATCTCCATTATCCTCTCGTCACTTTGGTCACAGGCAGCTGTGCCATCGAGCCTGTCACATAGCGCTCAGATATCAGTGGGCCTCACACAATCCACAAGTGTCCAGTGTCCAAAAGTGTGCGCAGAGATTCAAAATCTCCATTATCCTCTCGTCACTTTGGTCACAGGCAGCTGTGCCATCGAGCGTGTCACATAGCGCTCAGATATCAGTGGGCCTCACACAATCCACAAGTGTCCAGTGTCCAAAAGTGTGCGCAGAGATTCAAAATCTCCATTATCCTCTCGTCACTTTGGTCACAGCTGTGCCATCGAGCCTGTCACATAGCGCTCAGATATCAGTGGGCATCACACAATCCACAAGTGTCCAGTGTCCAAAAGTGTGCACAGAGATTCAAAATCTCCATTATCCTCTCGTCACTTTTGTCACAGGCAGCTGTGCCATCGAGCGTGTCACATAGCGCTCAGATATCAGTGGGCCTCACACAATCCACAAGTGTCCAGTGTCCAAAAGTGTGCGCAGAGATTCAAAATCTCCATTATCCTCTCGTCACTTTGGTCACAGGCAGCTGTGCCATCGAGCGTGTCACATAGCGCTCAGATATCAGTGGGCCTCACACAATCCACAAGTGTCCAGTGTCCAAAAGTGTGCGCAGAGATTCAAAATCTCCATTATCCTCTCGTCACTTTGGTCACAGGCAGCTGTGCCATCGAGCCTGTCACATAGCGCTAAGATATCAGTGGGCCTCACACAATCCACAAGTGTCCAGTGTCCAAAAGTGTGCGCAGAGATTCAAAATCTCCATTATCCTCTCGTCACTTTGGTCACAGGCAGCTGTGCCATCGAGCCTGTCACATAGCGCTCAGATATCAGTGGGCCTCACACAATCCACAAGTGTCCAGTGTCCAAAAGTGTGCGCAGAGATTCAAAATCTCCATTATCCTCTCGTCACTTTGGTCACAGCTGTGCCATCGAGCGTGTCACATAGCGCTCAGATATCAGTGGGCCTCACACAATCCACAAGTGTCCAGTGTCCAAAAGTGTGCGCAGAGATTCAAAATCTCCATTATCCTCTCGTCACTTTGGTCACAGGCAGCTGTGCCATCGAGCGTGTCACATAGCGCTCAGATATCAGTGGGCCTCACACAATCCACAAGTGTCCAGTGTCCAAAAGTGTGCGCAGAGATTCAAAATCTCCATTATCCTCTCGTCACTTTGGTCACAGCTGTGCCATCGAGCCTGTCACATAGCGCTCAGATATCAGTGGGCATCACACAATCCACAAGTGTCCAGTGTCCAAAAGTGTGCACAGAGATTCAAAATCTCCATTATCCTCTCGTCACTTTTGTCACAGGCAGCTGTGCCATCGAGCGTGTCACATAGCGCTCAGATATCAGTGGGCCTCACACAATCCACAAGTGTCCAGTGTCCAAAAGTGTGCGCAGAGATTCAAAATCTCCATTATCCTCTCGTCACTTTGGTCACAGGCAGCTGTGCCATCGAGCGTGTCACATAGCGCTCAGATATCAGTGGGCCTCACACAATCCACAAGTGTCCAGTGTCCAAAAGTGTGCGCAGAGATTCAAAATCTCCATTATCCTCTCGTCACTTTGGTCACAGGCAGCTGTGCCATCGAGCCTGTCACATAGCGCTAAGATATCAGTGGGCCTCACACAATCCACAAGTGTCCAGTGTCCAAAAGTGTGCGCAGAGATTCAAAATCTCCATTATCCTCTCGTCACTTTGGTCACAGGCAGCTGTGCCATCGAGCCTGTCACATAGCGCTCAGATATCAGTGGGCCTCACACAATCCACAAGTGTCCAGTGTCCAAAAGTGTGCGCAGAGATTCAAAATCTCCATTATCCTCTCGTCACTTTGGTCACAGCTGTGCCATCGAGCGTGTCACATAGCGCTCAGATATCAGTGGGCCTCACACAATCCACAAGTGTCCAGTGTCCAAAAGTGTGCGCAGAGATTCAAAATCTCCATTATCCTCTCGTCACTTTGGTCACAGGCAGCTGTGCCATCGAGCGTGTCACATAGCGCTCAGATATCAGTGGGCCTCACACAATCCACAAGTGTCCAGTGTCCAAAAGTGTGCGCAGAGATTCAAAATCTCCATTATCCTCTCGTCACTTTGGTCACAGGCAGCTGTGCCATCGAGCGTGTCACATAGCGCTCAGATATCAGTGGGCCTCACACAATCCACAAGTGTCCAGTGTCCAAAAGTGTGCGCAGAGATTCAAAATCTCCATTATCCTCTCGTCACTTTGGTCACAGGCAGCTGTGCCATCGAGCCTGTCACATAGCGCTCAGATATCAGTGGGCCTCACACAATCCACAAGTGTCCAGTGTCCAAAAGTGTGCGCAGAGATTCAAAATCTCCATTATCCTCTCGTCACTTTGGTCACAGGCAGCTGTGCCATCGAGCCTGTCACATAGCGCTCAGATATCAGTGGGCCTCACACAATCCACAAGTGTCCAGTGTCCAAAAGTGTGCGCAGAGATTCAAAATCTCCATTATCCTCTCGTCACTTTGGTCACAGGCAGCTGTGCCATCGAGCCTGTCACATAGCGCTCAGATATCAGTGGGCCTCACACAATCCAAAAGTGTCCACTGTCCACAAGTGTGTGCAGAAATTCTAAATCTCCCCTGTCCTATAGACACCTTGTACCTAGTTTTACATTAATATATAGTTTGTTGGATTTTGTCTACATTTCTACCAAAAATGAGGAAGGCTGGTGGAAGAGGCCGTGGAATTGGGCGGGGGTTGGCAGCTGGTAATGATGGTGTTGGTGGTGGATCTGATGGTAGTGGCAAGAGCAAAATAGGACCGAATGCAGGAGGTGCTGACCCTGCGTCATCGTCTGGCTACATAAGGCCTCGAACGCTTAGTTTTCTAGGAGTTGGCAAACCGCTTTTAAAGGCAGAGCATCAGGAAAAAGTTTTGTCTTACATTGCTGACTCAGCCTCCAGCTCTATCGCCTCCTCTTCTTCAGTTGTAAAAAGTAAAAGCACTGAGTCGTCATTGGAGGCTCATGTTCATGAACCACACTTTTCCTTGTGTCCTTCACCCCAACCAAGATTGAAGGATGACGCAGGCCATACTACTGATTACTCCATGGAGCTGTTTTCACATACCATGCCTGGATTATCAAGTGAAATGGTGAATTACCCAGGCCAAGATGAATCTGACATGGAGTGCACTGATGCACAGCCGCTGATGGATGATTCTGCTGGTACATTCACTCAGAGCACTACATTGTCCTCGCAGTGTACAGAGCCAGATTTTGACCCTGATGAGACTCAGGTGCCCCTTCCCGCACACTATACCACCATACACGGTGACACAGAGAAAGGTGCACATGACATAGAAGAGGAGGTGATGGATGACCCAGTTGTTGACCCAGATTGGCATCCATTGGGGGAAGAGGGTGCTGCTTCCAATAGCTCAGATGAGAAGCATCCACAGCAGACATCGACATCGCAACAGCTGTTATCTGGCAGGCCCGGAGCACTCCAAAGACAGGTTCCAAACATCAAAAGAGTTGCTGGACAGCTTGTCCAGAGGGTCAAAAGATCACAGCGTGCAAGGCCGCAAAATGTCTGCCAAAGTAGGAAGAGTGCAGTGTGGCACTTTTTTGAACAAAATCCTCATGATCAGGCCAAGGTTATCTGTAAGAAGTGCGCAAAGACCTTTAGCCGAGGGAAAAATCTGAAAAATTTGAATACCAGTTGCATGCTTAGACATTTAACCAGCATGCACTTGCAAGCGTGGACACAACACCAAACCTCAAGTGCCACATGTGCAACTGATCACAACGAAGGTAGTCAGCAACGCTACATTGTTTCCCCCACTGTAAGCCCACCGGTTAGCACAGCAGCAAATGTTGAGGTGTCGTTGCAAGACCACAGCAGTCAGGGAATCCCACTGTTATATCAACGAAAGACTGATTCTAGGCCATCAGAAAGAACACCAACTCCATCACCATCATCAACCCTCTCTCAGTCCGCCCTGTCCATCGCTACTTCCACCATATGCAGCTCTCAAGTCCAGCTCACCCTCCCAGACACTATGAGTAGGTCAAGAAAGTACTCAGTCTCTCATCCACGTACACTGGGTTTGAACGCCCACATTGCCAAACTAATCTCGTTTGAGATGATGCCCTTTCGGTTGGTGGAAAGCACAGCTTTCCGCGAACTCATGGCCTATGCAGTACCACGTTATGACCTACCCAGTCGCCACTTCTTCTCTCGCAAAGCCATCCCAGCCCTCCACCATCATGTGAAAGACCGCATTGTCCATGCACTCAAGCAGTCAGTGAGCGGAAAGGTGCACCTCACAACTGATGCATGGTCCAGTCGGCATGGCCAGGGCCGTTACGTGTCCATCACTGCGCACTGGGTTAATGTGGTGGATGCAGGGTCCACAGGGGACAGCGGTGGTGGGACAGTGCTGCCTAGCCCACGGTATAGGAAACAGTTGGCTGTAGGCGTTCGACCCTCCTCCTCCTCCTCCTCCTCCAGAAGCGAAAGCTCGTCCACAGAGCGCAGTCGTACGAGCACTCCATCTGCAGCTGCCACTGTTGCACACAATGTGTCCCCCTATCGAGCAGCTAGTGGAAAGCGTCAGCAGGCTGTGTTGCAGATGATGTGTTTGGGCGACAGACACACCGCCGAGGTGCTGGCCGAGTACTTGAAGCGACAAACTGAGACATGGCTGGGCAGTGTACATCTTGAGGCAGGCAAGGTAGTTAGTGATAACGGCCGTAATTTTGTGGCAGCCATAGCCCTTTCAAAACTCAGCCACATACCTTGCTTGGCTCACACCTTGAACCTGGTGGTGCAGTGCTTCCTCAAAAATTATCCGGAGTTAACAGCCCTGCTCCAGAAGGTGCGAAGACTGTGCGCGCACATCCGCCGGTCGCCTGTTCACTCCGTTCGTATGCAGAAGCTGCAGCGATTGCTCCACCTTCCCAACCACCACCTCATTATCGACATTGCAACAAGGTGGAACTCCACCATGCACATGGTGGAGCGGCTGTGCGAGCAGAGGCAGGCCATAATGCATTTGTGGGAGGATACACGGCCAGGCACTTTGAGAGCAGACATGGAATTGACAGGCGTGCAGTGGTCGAAGCTGAAAGACCTTTGTAAAGTCCTTCAGTGTTTTGAGGAATGCACACGGCTGGTAAGCGCAGACGATGCCATCCTAAGCATGAGCATCCCACTTATGCGTCTGCTCATGCAAACTTTGACGCACCTTAAGGAGCAGGCGTCTGCAGCCAATGTTGATGAGGAGGAAGAGGAGGAGGGAATCCTTGATGACATTCAGCCATTGTCTGCTCAGGGACCTCTCCTGGACGAGGTGGAGGAAGAAGAGGAGGAGGAGGAGGAGGATGATGGGGATGATTACTTAGGGGAGGAGGATGCATCTCGTGGGGCAAGTGAAAATGTTGGCGTGGCAAGGTCTGGTACAGGGTTTGTGCGTGACTGGAGGGATGTGGATTTGCCAGAAAGTGCTCCTCCACCCAGCACTCGCAGTGCATCATTGACACCGGGAACATTGGCCCACATGTCAGATTATGCCTTGCGGATCCTAAAAAGGGACCCCCGCATTGCCAAAATGATGAACGATGACGACTACTGGTTGGCCAGCATCCTGGATCCACGCTATAAAGGCAAATTACAAAACATCATGCCACAGGAGAACCATGACCTAATATTGGCTAATAAACAAGCAACTCTGGTAAATCGGTTGCTTGAGGCATTCCCAGCACACAGCAGCGGTGATGGTTCTCACACGAGCCGTACGGGCCGGGGGCAGCTTGGCAGAGGTGTTCGTGGTGCACACAGCAGAAGTGGCGTTGGAGACAGGGGTTTCATGACAATGTTGTGGACTGATTTTTCAAATACCGCTCACACAACTGGTAATACTGCATCGATGGAAAGTGACAGGAGACAGCAGTTGTCAACTATGGTTACAAACTACTTTTCCTCCCATATCGATGTTCTCCCACACAGGTCATTCCCCTTTGACTATTGGGCCGCTAAACTGGACACCTGGCCTGAATTGGCCCAATATGCCTTACAGGAGCTCGCTTGCCCAGCTGCAAGTGTGCTATCGGAAAGAGTCTTCAGTGCAGCTGGATCAATCCTGACAGAAAAAAGGACCCGTCTGTCAACCCAAAATGTGGATGATCTAACCTTCATTAAAATGAACCACGCATGGGTTTCCAAGGATTTTGTCCCACCTTCCCCTGATGACACATAGGGTGACAGAAAAATGGCTTGCTTTGGTCCACCTCTTCCTGGTACTTCACCTATTTCGCCTTTTGCATCAGCTGAATGTCCAACATCAACATATGCCACTTTCTAAAACTCCCTAACTGTGCTGCCTCCCCCCCCATGGCCGGTGTCACCACCTACCGCACGACACCGTGCGAGTGCCGTTGCCCTGGACAGGTGGGTAGGCCGACTCTTCGGCGCGGGCACTGGCACAGGGTCCCTCATAGTGCAATCAAGTGTCTCTGACGGTGGTGGTGCACACCCGCCGTCAGACACACCGCTGTACTATGAGGGGCCCAGTGCCAGTACCGACGCCCACGAGGGGGCCCCCCTTGCTTGGGCAGGGCCCCAGCATTTGCAATCTTTACCTCTCCCTGCTCCTCCGCTGTGTAATCTGGGCCGTCAAATCCATACTGTGCCTGACACCGTCTGAGCCTGCCTCCTGAGACATATATTTTGAATGTGTACGCTATCCATACATGTTATCCGGGGATACGGTACCCTTTCTAACCTTTGTGCAATCACGTTCAATCCATACTGGGCCTAACACCGTCTGAGCCTGCCTCCTGAGACATATATTTTGAATGTGTACGCTATCCATACATGTTATCCGGGGATACGGTACCCTTTCTAACCTTTGTGCAATCACGTGCAATCCATACTGTGCCTGACACCGTCTGAGCCTGCCTCCTGAGACATATATTTTGAATGTGTATGCTATCCATACATGTTATCCGGGGATACGGTACCCTTTCTAACCTTTGTGCAATCACGTGCAATCCATACTGGGCCTGACACCGTCTGAGCCTGCCTCCTGAGACATATATTTTGAATGTGTACGCTATCCATACATGTTATCCGGGGATACGGTACCCTTTCTAACCTTTGTGCAATCACGTGCAATCCATACTGGGCCTAACACCGTCTGAGCCTGCCTCCTGAGACATATATTTTGAATGTGTACGCTATCCATACATGTTATCCGGGGATACGGTACCCTTTCTAACCTTTGTGCAATCACGTGCAATCCATACTGTGCCTGACACCGTCTGAGCCTGCCTCCTGAGACATATATTTTGAATGTGTACGCTATCCATACATGTTATCCAGGGATACGGTACCCTTTCTAACCTTTGTGCAATCACGTCAAATCCATACTGTGCCTGACACCGTCTGAGCCTGCCTCCTGAGACATATATTTTGAATGTGTACGCTATCTATACATGTTATCTAGGGATACGGTACCCTTTCTAACCTTTGTGCAATCACGTGCAATCCATACTGGGCGTGAGAACGGCTGGCGAGCTGTTAAGCAAGCTACAGCACCTGTCCAGACAAGTACAGGGATTCCCTAGCGAGGAGACTTATTTGATTGTTTTCAATGTTGGGACAGCAATTTTTGGGGAGCACTATACTCTGGAGAATGATAGATGGGGCCCACCATACACTGGAACATTCCAAAGGTGGACATCAGACACTGGAGCAGCATTTACAGGGCCCATTATACACTAGAGCATTAGAAATGGGGCCCATTATGTTTGGAGCATTATTTGGGCCCATAAGACAGTGGAGCTTCATCCATGGGGACCAACATATACTGTAGCATTATGTGGAGCTCATCATATACTGTTTCAAACATTATATGGGACCAATGATTCTGTATGGAGAAATAGATGGGCCTCGTCATGAGATGTAAAAAGTGAGGTATTTTTCATTGTACTATACCGCTATTTATCTGCCGTATCGGAGCATGATGAGTTTTGGTATGTGTTAAAGGGGCGCTCTTTCGCCCAGGGCACATGAAAACCTGCAGCCAGCCCTCCCCCCCCACAACTTTAGCCAAATAACCCCCATTTTTCAGTGCGTAACTTGTATTATGAAGTTAATTAAGGTTGACAAGCTTAAGTAAGAAGAATTGATGCTTTTGGCATTCAAATGGGCACTGTAGGTGTGTTTCCTGTCCTCCTCTCACTGCCGACTTTTATTCCCCATTGACTTACATTGGGTTTCGTGTTTCGGGACGACCCCGACTTTTCCCTATAATCGGACGATCTTGCTCGACCCGACTTTTGGAAAAATCGGGTTTCACGAAACGAAACGCGACCCTAAAAAACCAAAAGTCGCTCAACTCTAGTCTAGTCTGTTATTCCTTTCAATAACCATGCTGTGGTGTGCTGTTTGTCTCCTAGACAAATTAGCTAGAGCAGAGCCTGTTGCCGCAGTGCTGACAGTGCTGCAAAGCTTCCAGCTTCCGGATGATGTGGACAACGTGCTCTGAGATATCACATAAGAGATGGAGGATGAAGAGGAGCAGGAGGGGGTGCAGGAACTGGTGTAGGAGTTAGAGGAAACCCTGATAGAGATATGGCCAGCAATCCTTGGTGTTGGTTTGTTTTGTGCCTTGCCAGGGTGAGACTCAGGCTTGACCTCCACAATGTTCATTAAGTGTGCTGTCAGGGAAATGTAGCATGTCTGACAACAAGTGAGTGTCAGTCATTAGGGGTGACACAATGGGAGAAAAAATGTCAGTTGGGACCAAATACCAAGGGATCAAATTTGTACACCTGTAGCAGGACAATGTTTTTTATGTGAAATCAACAAAATTTCACACAAACCAAGTTCCAGAGTATACAGTGGGCAATGACAGAGGTCAAACATTTTCTTTAAGTCATCACAAGGTTGGCACACACTGTTGGTGGTAAGTTGGCCCATTCCTCCATGGAGATCTCCTCTAGAGCAATGATGTTTTGGGCCTGTCGCTGGGCAACACGGACTTTCAAATCCCTCTAAAGGTTTTCTATGGAGTTGAGATCTGGAGACTGGCTAGGCCACTCCAGGACCTTTATATGCTTCTTACAAAGCCACTCTATCGTTGCCCTGGTGGTGTGCTTGGGATCATTATCATGCTGAAAGACCCATCCACGTTTCATCTTTAATGCCCTTGCTGATGGAAGGAGGTTTGCACTCAAAATCTCACGATACATGGCCCCATTCATTCTTTCATGTACACGGATCAGTCGTACTGGTCCCTATGCAGAGAAACAGCCCCAAGCATGATGTTGCTACCCCCTTGCTTCACGGTAGGTATGGTGTTCTTTGGATGCAACTCAGCATTCTGTCTCCTCCAAACACGGTGAGTTTTATTTCTACCAAGCCATTCTACTTTAGTTTTATCACACCATATGACATTCTCACAATACTCTTCTGGATAATCCAAATGCTCTCTAGCAAGCTTCAGACAGGCCCTAACATGTACTGGCTTAAGCAGGGGGACACGTCTGGCACTGCAGGATCTGAGTCCCTGGCGACATGGTGTGATACTGATGGTAGCCTTTGTTACGGCGGTCCCAGCTCTATGCAGATCATTCACTAGGCACCCAATTTTTTGTATACCCAAGGGTAACAGAAGAAATTGGACCCTAAAAGTTGTACAATTTGTCCTGAGTATGCTGATACCCTATATGTGGGGGTAAACCACTTTTTGGGCGCACGGCAGAGCCCAGAAGGGAAGGAGCACTGTTTGACTTTTCAATGCAAAATTAGCTGGAATTGAGATGCCATGTCGCATTTGGAGAGCCCCTGATGTGCCTAAACAGTGGAAACCCCCCAATTCTATCTCCAACCATAACCCCAACAAACCCCTAATCCCAACCCTAACCATAACCCTAACTACAAACCTAACCCTAACACACCCCTAAACCTATTCCCAACCCAACCCTAGTCCCAACTCTAACCCTATCTTTAGCCCCAACCCTAACTTTAGCCCTAAGCCTAACCCTAGCCCTAATCCTAACCCTAACCGGAAAATGGAAATAAATACATTTTTTTTATTTAATTATTTGTCCCTAACTAAGGGGGTTTTATTTACTATTTATTGCAGGCTTTTATAGTGGGTTTTTATGTTTGGCAGCTGTCACACACTAAAAGACACTTTTTATTGCAAAAATTAGTTTTTGCATCACCACATTTTGAGAGCTATAATTTTTCCATATTTTGGCCCACAGAGTCATGTGAGGTCTTGTTTTTTGCCGAACAAGTTTTGCATCGCTTTATTTTGAAAGCTATAACTTTTTTATTTTTTAACTGATGACGCTGTTTGGAGGCTTGTTTTTTGTGGGACAAGATGATGTTTTCAGCGGTACCACGTTTATTTATATCCGTCTTTTTGATCGCGTGTTATTTCACTTTTTGTTTGGCAGTATGATGATAAAGCATTGTTTTATTTCCTTGTTTTTTATGGTGTTCACTAAAGGGGTTAACTAGTGGGATAGTTTTATAGGTCAGGTCATTACCGACGCGGCGATACTAAATATGTGTACTTCTATTGTGTAGGTTTTTTTATTTAAATATTTATTTCTTGAATAAATATAGATTTTTTTATTTTTTCAAATATCTTTACAATTATTTAATTTTTTTTTTATTTAATTCTAACTTTTACACTTTGTCCCACTATGGGACACTCATTTTTTGTGCAGGCTGATCGCTTCTATAGCATGCAGGTCTGCATGCTATAGAAGCTGTCAGCACTGCACAAAGTTGCACACTGACCTGATAGACTTCCTGGTCATCACTGCGCATAACAGGAAGTCTTTTAGCAGTGGAGACCCGGATGTCATCGTGACGACATCGGGTCTCCATGGCAAAGATCTGGACCCCGCGTCAAGCCACGGGGTATCCTATCCAAAGGCAGAGGGGCTGTCAAAGCTGACAGCCCTTCTGCCTGCTCCCGAAACACTGTTATCATGCCGGGTGATAATCAGCTGACACCTGGCCACGATCAGTCGCACTCCCCCTGAAAGTGTGGCTAATCGCCTATGATGTACAATCCCATCCATGGGAATTAAGTCCCAGAGCACATGGATGGGATAGTACGTCACATGGCAGAGAGGGGTTAATGGCTAACTGAAAAGATGGAAACAAAGTTTCAGTTTTCAGTCTTTTCAGTTAGCCATTAAAATATATCAACCACTGAGGACTATCAGTTCTGAATATTTTTCCATCTACTGGCTAACACGGTACAAAGATATTCTTCTTTACTTTCCTACAAAATTTTGGAGGAAAAATGTGCATCTTATAGTCTAAAAAATACAGTATATGGATGAGTAACTGAACGCTTTTCTGGACTATTATACTGTATAACACATAAATGTACCACAGACCATGTACTAGTATATGAATGAGTAATTGAATGCCAAAAAATGTTTCTACGCTTTTTTGGACTGTTATATGACACAAATATGTACCACAGACCACATAATAGTATATGGATGAGTAATTGAATACAGAAATATGTTTCAATGCTTTTTTGGAGTGTTATATTTCACTATAATGTATCACAGACCAAATAATAGTATATGGATAAGTAATTACAGTGGCATGCAAAAGTTTAGGCAACCCTGGTCAAAATTACTGTTATTGTGAACAGTTAAGCAAGTTGAAGATGAAATGATCTCTAAAAGGCCTAAAGTTAAAGATGACACATTTGTTTTGTATTTTAGGCTAAAAAGTAATACACATTGTCATTTTTTCACATTTTAAAAATTACAAAAAGAAAAATGGTCCGATGCTAAAGTTTGGGCACCTTTGGAGATTTGTGTGCTCAGATGACTTTGACCAAGGTTTCAGACCTTAATTAGCCTGTAAGGGATATGGCTTGTTCACCCTCAATGTTAGGAAAAGCCAGCTGATGCAGATTCCACAGGTTTAGAAACACATAGCCTCCTCTAACCTTGTGCGAAGAAACAGCCACCATGGGTTCTTTTAAGCAGCTGCCTAGCACTCTGAAAATGAAAATGGTGGAGGCCCACAAAGCAGGAGAAGGCTATAAGAAGATAGCAAAGCATTTTCAAGTTGTCCTTTCCTCAGTTCAATATGTAATTCAGAAATAGCAGTTTACAGGAACAGTGGAGGTCAAGATAAGGTCTGGAAGGCCAAGCAAAATTTCAGAGAGAGCTGCTTGCAGGATTGCTAGAAAGGCATATCAGAACCTCCACTTGACTGCAAAAGACCTTCAGAAAGATTTAGCAGATTCTGGAGTTGTGGTAATTGTTCTACTGTTCAGAGACACCTTATCAAATATGGCCTTCATGGAAGAGTCATCAGAAGAAAACCTCTCCTGCACCCTCACCATAAAATTTAGCTTCAGAGGTATGTAAAAAAAAATCTAAACAAGCCCAATGCATTTTAGAAACAAGTCCTGTGAATCGTTGAAGTTAAAATAAAACTCTTTGGTCGCAATGATCAAAGGTATGTGCAGAGAAAAAATTGCATAGAATTTCAGGAAAAGAACATCTCTCCAACCATTAAGCATAGGGATGGATCAATCATGCTTTGGAGTTGTGTTGCAGACAATGGCACAGGGAACATTTCACAGGAAGAATGGAATCAATGAAATTTCTACAAATTCTTGATGCAAACATAACACCATGTGTAAAAAAGCTGAATTTGAAAACAGGATGGCTTCTACAAATGGATAATGATCACACACATCAAAATCCACAATAGACTACCTCAAAAGGCGATAGCTAGAGGTTTTTCAATGGCCCTCACAGTCCCCGATTCGATCATCATTGAAAATCTGTGGCTAACCCTCAAAATAGCAGTGCATGCAAGACGACCCAGGAATCTCACAGAAATGGAAGAATTTTCCAAGGAAGAATGGATGAAAATCCATCAAACAAGAATTGAAAGACTCTAGGCTGGCTACTAAAAGCGTTTACAAGCTGTGATATTTTTAAAAGGGAGTGTTACTAGGCACTAACTATGCAGGGTGCCCAAACTTTTGCATTGGCCTATTTTCCTTATTGTAATTTTTAAAATGTAAAAATGACAATATATAATTTTTTTGTCCTAAAATACAGAGAAAATGTGTCATCTTTAACTTTAGCCCTTTTAGAGATCATTCCATCTTCAACTTGCTTAACTGGTCACAATAAGAGTAATTTTGACCAGGGGTGCCCAAACTTTTAAATGCCACTGTAAATACAGAAAAATGTTTCAACGCTTTTTTTGGACTGTTATATAACACCGAAATGTACCACAGACCACGGAATAGTATGTGGATGAGTAACTAACTACAGAAAGTTATTTCAAAGCTTTTTGGGCTCTTTTATCACAATTAATTGTAACACACATCATCTAATAGTATATGGATGAGTAATTGAATACAGAAATAAGTTTCAATGCTTTTTTGGAGTGTTATATAACACTTTAATGTACTACACACCAAGCAATAGTGTATAAATGAATAAATAAATAAATACAGAAAAATGTTTCAATGCTTTTTTAGACTGTTATATAACACCAAAATGTACCACAGACCACTAATATATAGAACACAGAAATGTTCCACAAAGCACCTAATATGTTATGGATGACAATGTTGGAAATTTTTTGACCCAAAAAATAGAAATGTGGTCTACTGCTGCTGTAGATATAGAAATGGACTGAAAATCCCTAATCTCTGCATACAGACTGTATTCAACCACTCTCCTTGTTCCTGTAACTCTCTCTCCCTCCCAAGGCTAAGTGCAGATTTCATCTGATACAAGCAGCAAAGCACAAAATTAGCCCTAAGGGCTCATCCCCATTTGCGAGAAAAAAAGCGGTCCGCTTTCTGGATGGAAAAAACGGACCGATTCTATACGAGAGTCATGCGAGTGTAATGCGATTTCAGTGTGATTTTTCAATATCACATGAGTATGACATCCGTATGCAATGTGAATTTAACATGAGGTTTTACATAGAGCAGTTCTCTCCAAGGAAAAACTCATCATGTTAATATAGCATTGTAAACTAACACTGTACACATCGTTTTTTTATTTTTTAAAAACCTTCAAGACGCACACACATATATATATATATATGAGAGAAAGATAGCAGAATAGCCGTTAATTCATTTGTCGGCTTTTGTAAAATAATTGCAAAAGCCGACAGGATATGAGACATGTTTACATACAGTAAACCATTTTATTTCATTTATTTTTTTTATATGTACATATATACACATAGAGTACATACATATATATATATACACATGTCAGTGACACAAATACACACACTGTATGTATATATAATAAATATATATATATATAATATATATATATACACATGTCAGTGACACAAACATACTGTATATATATATATATATCTAAAATAATATGTATATATATACTGTATATACATAATATATCTATAATAATAAATGCCCTAAGCAACCTCCGGTTGTAACAACTTCCGTCCAGTTGTAACCGGTGACGTCACCGCACACCTCTTTCCATGTTAACCCTCAGCACACACACTCCACTCACCTTTCACCATCTCCACTCACGTCCACTTACTCTTTCACTCCACATACGACCCCTTCTCTCACTCCGTCTCTCATACTCACGCCGTCATCGCCGCTGATCCACGATCCCTGACATCTTCTTCTGTCGGCGCCATCCTGGATCTAGACGTCCTCCACGCCGGCGACATGTTCTTGCGGCGACGCCATTTTGGATCGGCGAAATCCCGCGATAGTCAAGATGGCGTCGCCGCAAGAACATGTCGCCGGCGAGGACGACGTCGGGATCCAAAATGGCGTCGGCGAAAACTCGCGAGATTTTGCCAATGCCATTTTGGATCCCGACGTCGTCCACGCCGGCGACATGTTCTTCCGGCGACGCCATCTTGACTATCGTGGGATTTCGCGATACTCAAGATGGCGTCGCCGCAAGAACATGTCGCTGGCGTGGACAATGTCTGGATCCAGGATGGCGCTGACGGAAGAAGATGTCGGGGATCGTGGAGCAGCGGCGATGACGGCGTGAGTATGAGAGACGGAGTGAGAGAAGGGGTCGTATGTGGAGTGAAAGAGTGAGTGGAGATGGTGAGAGGAGTGTGTGTCGAGGAGTGTGTGTGTTGAGGGTTAACATGGCAAGAGGTGTGATGCTATGGCATCCTCCCGATGCGATAGCATCGGGCAATAATCTAGTATTATATATATATGTAACATATAATATATATGATATATATAAAATATATGTAGTTACATATAATAAAGATATATAAATATTTTCCATGGTACATGACGGCACCACGAGAGAGGGGATCCGCCCAGCAAGGACAGGAAACCTTCAAGATAAAAGGGGCGGCTCCTCTCTCCGCATCAGTTGGTTTCCTGTCCTCGATGGGGAACCCTCAAGATGAAAAGCTCTTGAAGATTCTGGAAAGAAAGAAGAAAGAAGAGGATGCCTGGGCCTGGGTCGGGTGATTACTGGCAGGCACTGGTCTGCTACACCCGTCACCAGGTACCGGTAGTCGCCTCGGGGGCCATATAATCCTATGTCCCCCCTGAGCGAGTGCATGGCCACAGCCCGTGAGGCAGTTGCCCGGGTGAAGTAATGATGCCTCGGAGACCATGGTTCGTGTACCCTCCAAGATGACCAAAACTTGCCCCATAGAAGTCCACGGAGGCCACTTTCCGTGCTCCCTCCCTGTCGACATATAGTGGCCATGCAGCCTGTGACACACATCGGTGTCAAGGCAGAATTAAAGCTCCACGGAGGCTATGTGGGTACCCTCCCTGTTGAGACAGGCACTACAGAAACGGCCCTGATGAGGAATTACCTGATTTCAGTGGTGGCAGTGGAGATGCTTCACCTGGTAAGGCTGGACTACAGGTATGACGGGCGATAGCGGGGCTCTCCGATCCAGTACCCGTTGTCAGTGGTGGTAGTGCAGTTGCTTCTCCCGGTAAGACCAGTCGGCAGGTTTGACGGGCGACAGCGGGTCTCTCTGATACGGTACACTGAAATAGTGGTGGCAGTGCAAGGTATGGCTGACAAACTGCGCTATAAGAGAGCTGCTCGGGAGGTCCATGGCGGAACACCGAGAACAGACCGCGGGAAGCATTCCAGGACCGGAAGTGACCCCTGACGCGCACCGGAAGTGAAGGGTGCACGGGTCAGGGGAACGCGCATCGCCTGGTGCGTGCTTCAGCCGTGCTTACGCCTGAAGGGAGCATGGGCACTGGAAGAGAGCACGCATGCAACCGAAGGGGGCGGGGGCACCGGAGGAGAGCACGCACCAGATGTGATTGCCGGGTGTGCGCATAGGCCAGCTATAGTGCGCAGGCTTGGGGGCATAACCAGGAAGTGCAAGCGGATAGGCAACAGGAAGTGCTGGCAGGCGTCACCACACCATTATTTGGTTAGATGTGACTGCTCTCATCACAAAACAGCAGCAGTTAAGCAGTTTATAAAATGGAGAGCCCTTCGCCAGAGCACTTGCAGCTGCACCAGGAGGCGAAGGAGAGGCGGTTGCGCTCAGAGGAGAAGAGCCAGACACGCTGCAGCAGCAGTGGGAGCCACTCGGGCAGCACACGGACGGATCGTCGCCGCAAAAAGGAGGGGTCCCTAGTCTCTTTGGGAGACAGTGAGAAGACCAGTCAGCCTCCAGATCCGGTATCCGTTCTGTGAAGCGTCCTAGTGGTGAGTGAACTTCGAGAAAGTCCAGCACTCTAATGTCTGTTCTCTTTCTCTCTCTCTTGTCTCCTCTCTCCCCTATTTTACATACATTGGCGGGGTGGAGTATAGGAGGTCCCTAAGAAGAGTAGGGAAAAAAAAAAAAACGTAGAGCCTTCCCTATTAATGAACAACTGGAAGGACTCATAAAACGGGAATGGGAAAATCCAGAGAAGTCCCAGATAATCAATTCCCTAAAAAGGAGGTACCCCTTTGAGGAAGAGGCTTCCTCATCCTGGGATAGAGCTCCAAAAATTGATGTAGTGATATCAAAACTCGCCAGGAAATCCTCCCTACCCTTTGAGGATTTAGGTTCTCTAAAAGAACCTCTGGACTGAAAGACAGACAAGATGGCCTGGGAGGTCTCAGCTGGGGCACTAAGGCCCGCCATCACGGCCACTTTTGTGGCTAGGTCCCTGAAAATATGGGTGGAAAACCTGGAAAACCAGCTAGAGCAAAGAGAGGAATCTATTCTGGAAGCATTACTGGCCATCAGAGCAGCGGCATCCTTTCTTGCTGAGGCTTCAGGAGATTCAGCCAGGCTAGCAGCAAAGTCAGCGGCCTTAACCAATGTAGGACGCCGGGCAGTATGCTCAAATGCTGGAAACTCTGCTTTCTACCATGTGAGGGAAATTTTCTGTTTGGACCGCCATTGGATGACGTGTTGGAGAAAGCCGGCGACAAAAAGAAGAATTTCCCAAAACAGCCATTTCAGGCCTTTTGGCGCTCCTTTCAGAAGGGCCGAAAATTCAGAAGACAGCAGTACAGGGATCGAGACAGAAACAATTCTGACAAGCGAGCCAGAGGTGGGAGAGGCTTCTATTTCGGCAAGCCCTCCAAAGACACCAAAAAACCCTCCCAGTGACGGTCCTTCTCAGGTGGGGGGAAGGCTTTCTCACTTCCTCCCAGCCTGGGAGAGGATCTCATCCAGTACCTGGATCCGACAAATAGTAGGGTCGGGTCTGGAATTAAGATTTCACCACGGGCCGCCACGAAGATACATGCAGACTCCAGTACAGTCATCTCAAGAAAAACAAGAAAAGCAGGTCCTGGAAGAAATTCCGGAAAAAGAGAAGGAAGGTTTTTACTCCCCCCTATTTCTTATAAAAAAGCCAGACAATTCCTGGAGGACGATTATAAATTTGAAAGGCCTCAACAAATATCTGATAGTTCCATCATTCAAGATGGAAGCGATAAGGTCAGTGGTGAAGCTCCTTTATCCTCAGTGCTACATGGCAGTCCTGGATCTCAAGGATGCTTACTATCATGTCACGATCCGGCAACAAGACCGCAAATATCTCAGAGTGGCTGTTCAGATAAGGTCTCAGTGGCGTCACTTTCAATACAGGGCTCTTCCCTTTGGTGTAGCGATAGCTCCCCGAGTCTTCACAAAATCAATTGCAGAGGTCACAGCCCATCTCAGGGAAAAAGACACTCTGGTGATACCATATCTGGATGACTTCTTGATAGTGGGAAGAAATTTCTCTCACTGTCAAGAACAAGTCAAAATAGTGATGGAGACACTACAGACCCTGGGTTGGCAACTGAACTTCAAAAAATCTAAACTGGTACCAGCAATGATCCAAAATTTTTTGGGCCTAACATTGGACTCGGTGGTACAGGAGTGTCGCCTCCCAGAGGAGAAAAAAGAGAAGATCAAAAATCTAATCATGGCAACATTAAAAAAAAAAAAAAAAAACTCTGAGAAGGGCCATGTCAGTGTTGGGGTCCCTAACTTCCTGCATACCAGCAGTAAAATGGGCACAGTTTCACACAAGAGAACTTGAGTGGTGTGTTCTACAAAACGACCTGAGGCTTTAGGGGCAGTTAGAGCAGAAGCTCACCCTCCCGGACCCTGTACTCCAGTCACTCAAGTGGTGGTTACAGATAGAGTCCTCTCCAAGAGGAGTGCCCTGGACATACACAGCCTCCAGAGTAGTCACAACGGACGCCAGTCCATGGGGCTGGGGAGCCCATCTAGACACACGGTGGCTCCAGGATCCCTGGCTCCAGGAGGAAAGAAATTATCCTCAAACGAGTGGGAGCTACTAGCCATCAAAAGAGCGCTGGAGGGATTGTTGACACACCTAAGAGGACATCATGTGAGAGTCCTATCAGACAACCGTTCAGCAGTCGCATATGTGAACCACCAGGGGGCACCCGTTCTCGGTCCCTGATGCGAATAGCAAAAAGGATCATGAATCTAGCAGAACACCAGTTCTTTTCATCATCGGCCCTGCATATTCGAAGCGTAGCAACCTGAAGGCAGACTTTCTGAGCAGGAACCACCTGAGGCAAGGAGAATGGCGCCTAAGATAGTCCATTTTTCAACGGATTGTGCATATGTGGGGGAAACCCATCATAGATCTCTTCGCCTCAAAAACCAACAAGAAGGTTCAAAAATTCTGCTCCCTAAGTCCAGCAGACTGGCCGTTGGCAGTAGACGCCTTCAGGATAAAGTGGACACCAGGTCTCATGTATGCCTTCCCTCCAGTGTGCCTCATTCCAGCAGTTCTGAGGAAGATCAGGGAGGACCAAGCCAGAGTAATTATGATAGCTCCCTTTTGGCCGAAAAGACCGTGGTTCTACTGGCTGAGAGTGATGTCGGTGGCGGACCCATGGGTGCTCCCAGAGGACCACAACCTGCTAACACAGGGTCCCTTCAGTTACCCTCCGAAGTCCAGGCTGTATTTGACAGCCTGGAATTTGAAAGGTCACTGTTAGAGAAAAAAGGTTTCTCAGCAGGGTTAATATCCACCTTACTCAGTAGCAGAAAACCAGTGACTACAAAAATTTATGGAAGGATATGGAGAAAATTTTTATCTACCTCAGGCCCGATACAGGAGGGAGAAGTACTGATAGGGGCAGTACTGGAGTTTCTGCAGAAGGGCTTAGAGTTGGGGTTAGCTGGCAGCACCCTCAAAGTTCACGCTTCAGCCCTGGCAGACTTATTCAACTATGACCTGGCAAACAATAGATGGGTGGCCAGATTTATCCGGGCCTGTACTAGAGCTGACTCTGTCCCGTCTCCTATGCCTCCTCCCTGGGATCTAGATTTGGTTCTATCATCTCTGACAGAGAGTCCATTTGAACCACTAAATGCAACATCAGAAAAAGTGTTAACTTTAAAGACAGCTTTATTAGTGGCACTCACATCGGCCCGTACGGTTGGGGACTTACACGCACTATCAGCAGACCCGCAATACACTCAGGTCATGGACAATAGAGTTGTGTTAAAATTAGACCCAGCATACCTCCCTAAGGTAGTGTCGAAATTACACAGGGCTGAGGAGATAGTCCTACCATCTTTTTGTCCTAACCCCGGTAAACAGAAGGAGGAGAGACTTCATTGCTTAGACGTTAGGAGATGTATCCTACAGTATTTAGACATGACAAGACCTTGGAGAAAACAGAGGGCCTTATTTGTCCCATACCAGGGGGCAAGAAAAGGCCTTAAAGCCTCTAAGCAGACTATAGCTAGATGGGTGAGAGATGCCATCATGTTAGCATATAGTAGTGCAGGCAGGGCTGTTCCAGAGGGCCTAAAAGCCCACTCCACGAGGGCCATAGCAACGTCCTGGGTGGAGAGAGCTGACATCTCCATCGACCAAATCTGTAAGGCGGCCACTTGGTCCTCTCCATCTACCTTTTTCAGACGTTACAGATTAGACCTACCTCTGATCTCACATTCGGGAGAAGAGTGTTACAGGCAGTGATCCCCCCCTAAAGAGAATACAAATCTCTGTAACTCTCTCGTGGTGCCATCATGTACCATGGAAAAACACGGGTATTACATACCTGGTAATGTGTTTTTTCATGAGACATGACGGCACCCTTATATTCCCGCCCTATTTGATCACATCATTAGTTGGGTGGTTTGTTAGTATTATACACTCCCTTGGTGTTGGAAATTTAGCAGTATAAAATATGTACTATTTATGTGTCCACTAACCTGCGGAGTTCCTCTCGTGCTCTGTAAAACAACTGATGTGGAGAGAGGAGCCGCCCCTTTTATCTTGAAGGTTTCCTGTCCTCGCTGGGCGGATCCCCTCTCTCGTGGTGCCGTCATGTCTCATGAAAAAAAACATTACCAGGTATGTAATACCCGTGTATATATATATATATTATATATTTTATAAGTTAATATATTATATATACATATCATATAGATACATAATACATATATATATATATATATATATATATATATATATATATATATATATATATATATAGACATGTTAGTGACAAATACAATTATTCTAATGTTGGTTCTAAATTATGGATATGTATTTATTTAATACATAATTATTTCAAGAAACAAAATGGTGTGGGGTCCCCCTATTATTTATAGACAGCAACGCTATACTACAGTAAATGTATATGTCTCTGACATATATATATATATTATATTATATATATATATACATATAAAATGATAGAAAAGAGAATACACCGCGCTATGCTGGGAATTAAAAAGCAAAAATAACAATTTACTCACTTGTTGATAAATGGAAAAATCACGTGGTAATAGGTACATAGGAGTGTCCTGAGGCTATCCACTTTGGCTTTGACTTTTTAGAACTGCTGATAGAAATATGTAACAGAATTTAATGACATGTAAACCCCTTAATGGATTAAAGAAGCAATAAGCTGAACTGAACTTACTCACACTGATGTATCAGAACCAAATGGGCAGCATACTGTGAATAAACCGTTGCTTAGATGTTGTTAGTGGAATGATGTATCCTGATTAGCATATGGATAGTAAGATACTGATTGAAAATCAAATAATAAAAATTAACAAATAATAAAAAATACCACAGAGGACGGTCAATAGGTAAGTATAAAATGGGGACCAAAGTGGATAGCCTCAGGACACTGCTATATACCTATTACCACATGATTTTTCCATTTATCAACAAGTGAGTAATTTGTTATTTTTGCTTTATAATTCCCAGTATAGCGCGGTGTATTCTCTTTTCTATCAGCTTTTGCTTTTTTTAAACATGCACCAGCACAGAGCCAGTTGTTCACCAGCTGCATCTGGGAATATTGGACCTTTCCTCTCTGTTCAAGTGGATTAGCGCCAGTGTGACATTCTATTTTACATATAAAATGACTTAGTTCAGCTCTTCACAGCCTCACTGGCTGCCTGGAGAGGAACTAATAAGCGTGGGAAAGTTTCTGACTTTTTGCCCACGCTCATCAGTTCACTTAAGGTCAGCCGGGGACTCCCTCTGATGTCACTGAGGCTGCGGGGAGTCCCTTCCCACGCTAATTAGTTGCAGTGAGGCTGCAAGGAGCTGAACTAAGTCATTCTTGCAGTGGTTTACAATGGGGCTGGTAACATTATCACCGGTCCTCATTGTAAACTATTTAACCCCTTGTGAAGGATTGCAGCATGGGACATGACTGAACGGCGGAGAGGTAAGAATATGGTTGTTTTTTTTAAGTTATTTTTTTAGCAGGTCATGGTTTATTTATGGATTACCAGAGTAATAAAATGTGGTCAAAAACTAAGTGTCTTTATTTCATTAAAATACTTTTTCATTAATGTCTGTGTGTGTTTTCAATCCTTTACTAGTCTAGGGTTAACAATGGATCGGTGTCTAATTGACACCTCTCCATTATTAATCGGCTTAGGCTACTTTCACACATCCGTTTTTTTAAATCCGGCATGATGCGGCGAAATTTGAGTAAACCGAATCCGGAATTGGATCCGGTTTTTTCACATAGAATGTAATGATCGCCGCATCATGCCGGATGGACATGCGGCGCCTCCGGGTTTTGCCGGATACGGCAAACATGCGCCGTCCGGCGTCTGCAAAAAACGATGGCTGCAACGTTTTTTTGCAGCGCCGGACTGGCTTTTTCAACTGCGCATGCCCGGGCACTATGAGTTTTAACCCCACAAGTGCCCGGCGCGCATCTCTCTCTCTCTCCCCCTCCCCTTCTCTCTCTCCCTCTCTCTCTCTCTCTCTCTCCCCCTCTCTCTCTCTCTCTCTCTCTCTCTCTCTCCATACGCTCCATACCTTTCTTTGGCTGGCTCTCTCGTCCCCTTCTGTCTCTCTGGCTGCTCTCTCGTCCCCCGCTGTCTCTCTGGCTGCTCTCTCGTCCCCCGCTGTCTCTGTCTGCTCTCTCGTCCCCCGCTGTCTCTCTGGCTGCTCTCTCGCCTCCCGATCTCTCTCCGGCTGGCTCTCTCGACCCCCGGTGCTGCGGCTCCTTTAAATGTCCTCCAAGCCGCATCAGGGGCCGCATGTACATCCGGTGTCACCGCTGCAGGCCGGATCCGGCGGCCCGGCTATTCGCCGCAGGTCGCCGGACCCCTGACACCGGATGTCTGAAAGAGGCCTTAATGTCACCTTCCAATTGCAAGGTGACATTAACCCTTTGTTATATCAACCCATTTGCCACCACTACAGGGGAATAGAGAGGATAAGTGCCGGAAAAGGCGCATTTTATAGATGCGCCTTTTCTGGGGTGGCTGTTGGCAGATTCTTTTAGCCGGGGGGGCCGAGGGGGCCTAAAACAATGATACCTCTCTAGGTTAATAAAATATGCCCTCAATCACCTGCTTTACCTCTCTGGTTGCAAAATTTGTGCTGGAACCCATGCATTTTTTTTCCGGGAATTAACCCTTGAATTTAAGAGCTACAGCTCACAAATTTGAAACACATACACTACTAAAATTTTTAGTCAGGGACATGTAAAAAAATAGGGATATGCAATGGTTTACTATATGTAAACCATGTCTCATATCCTGTCGGGTTCTGGAATGATTTGACAGAAGCCGGTAAATGAATTACCGGCTTTTGTTCTATCTTACCATGCCAAATAAATATATATATATATATATGTATGTATATATACATATAAATTATATAAATAATATATACATACACATATAATTATACATATATATAGCTTCTATAGCCTCATCCTGGATCTGCCCCCATCCACCTTCCCTATGCCATGGACTTCTATAGCCCCATCCTAGATCTGCCCCATCCACCTTTCCTACAGCCCCTACCCGACATCCCTACAGTCCCTATCCCAATTCCCTTCTGTACACTTGCTTTGGCAAAACTAATGTGTATTTAGTCCTGCCAATAAAGCTTCTTTGAATCTTGAATCTTGAATCTTGAATCTATATATTACACATTTATATATATTATATATACACATAAATTATATATATCTAAAATATAATTAGATATATATAATATAATTAGATGTATATATAATATAATTATGTATGTATGTATATATATATAATATTAAATATAATTATATATATAATATACATATATAAAAGATATATAATATATATGTATACATATTATATATATACGCTAGACATATTTAATATACAGTGGGGCAAAAAAGTATTTAGTCAGTCAGCAATAGTGCAAGTTCCACCACTTAAAAAGATGAGAGGCATCTGTAATTTACATCATAGGTAGACCTCAACTATGGGAGACAAACTGAGAAAAAAAAATCCAGAAAATCACATTGTCTGTTTTTTTTTCATTTTATTTGCATATTATGGTGGAAAATAAGTATTTGGTCAGAAACAAAATTTCATCTCAATACTTTGTGATATATCCTTTGTTGGCAATGACAGAGGTCAAACGTTTTCTGTAAGTCTTCACAAGGTTGCCACACACTGTTGTTGGTATGTTGGCCCATTCCGCCATGCAGATCTCCTCTAGAGCAGTGATGTTTTTGGCTTTTCGCTTGGCAACACGGACTTTCAACTCCCTCCAAAGGTTTTCTATAGGGTTGAGATCTGGAGACTGGCTAGGCCACTCCAGGACCTTGAAATGCTTCTTACGAAGCCACTCCTTCGTTGCCCTGGCGGTGTGCTTTGGATCATTGTCATGTTGAAAGACCCAGCCACGTTTCATCTTCAATGCCCTTGCTGATGGAAGGAGGTTTGCACTCAAAATCTCACGATACATGGCCCCATTCATTCTTTCATGTACCCGGATCAGTCGTCCTGGCCCCTTTGCAGAGAAACAGCCCCAAAGCATGATGTTTCCACCACCATGCTTTACAGTAGGTATGGTGTTTGATGGATGCAACTCAGTATTCTTTTTCCTCCAAACACGACAAGTTGTGTTTCTACCAAACAGTTCCAGTTTGGTTTCATCAGACCATAGGACATTCTCCCAAAACTCCTCTGGATCATCCAAATGCTCTCTAGCAAACTTCAGACGGGCCCGGACATGTACAGGCTTAAGCAGTGGGACACGTCTGGCACTGCAGGATCTGAGTCCATGGTGGCGTAGTGTGTTACTTATGGTAGGCCTTGTTACATTGGTCCCAGCTCTCTGCAGTTCATTCACTAGGTCCCCCCGCGTGGTTCTGGGATTTTTGCTCACCGTTCTTGTGATCATTCTGACCCCACGGGGTGGGATTTTGCGTGGAGCACCAGATCGAGGGAGATTATCAGTGGTCTTGTATGTCTTCCATTTTCTAATTATTGCTCCCACAGTTGATTTCTTCACTCCAAGCTGGTTGGCTATTGCAGATTCAGTCTTCCCAGCCTGGTGCAGGGCTACAATTTTGTTTCTGGTGTCCTTTGACAGCTCTTTGGTCTTCACCATAGTGGAGTTTGGAGTCAGACTGTTTGAGGGTGTGCACAGGTGTCTTTTTATACTGATAACAAGTTTAAACAGGTGCCATTACTACAGGTAATGAGTGGAGGAAAGAGGAGACTCTTAATGAAGAAGTTACAGGTCTGTGAGAGCCAGAAATCTTGATTGCTTGTTTCTGACCAAATACTTATTTTCCACCATAATATGCAAATAAAATGAAAAAAAACCAGACAATGTGATTTTCTGGATTTTTTTTTCTCAGTTTGTCTCCCATAGTTGAGGTCTACCTATGATGTAAATTACAGACGCCTCTCATCTTTTTAAGTGGTGGAACTTGCACTATTGCTGACTGACTAAATACTTTTTTGCCCCACTGTATATATATATATTTATATGTATATTGTCAGATAGCGCTGTCATTTAAGTAGGGGATCACTCGCTTGGCAGCCACAAAATCAGATCCGGCACAGGTTTTCCATAAACTCAGAACGGTCCATGCGGTTTATTAAACATCATAAACCATGACCAGCAATATATAAACGGCATAGCGTCCATGACAGAGCTTCACTCTGTTAGCAATGTCCAATACACAGGCTTTTCAGCATCACAGTTATATCTCACCCCGTCAGGGTTCTCTCATGGCTGCTTCTCCTTACTGCAGACATTCATTCCCTCCAGGGATCTCTCAGGCACTTGCAGCCATTAAACACAGCGCCCACATGTGCTGTCAGGCAGGAAGTCCCATCT
Organism: Dendrobates tinctorius; assembly: GCF_039654945.1. NCBI lineage: Eukaryota > Metazoa > Chordata > Amphibia > Anura > Dendrobatidae > Dendrobates > Dendrobates tinctorius. The sequence goes on along the minus strand of NW_027361766.1, from coordinate 14,641,719 downwards.
CAGCAGGACCTTCCACACTAGACCAACCAGGTCCCAGCATTCACCCCCATGTGACCTACCCTGCCCACATTATATTGTCCATAGCCACGCCCACCGGGTCACATGACTCTGACTTCATTCCAGGTCCTTCAAGCCTTTACACACTCTTTCAAATAGTGCTTTAAACACACCTCATGGGTGGGGTTGTAGGTAACCAGGTCCCCCCATCTCTAGTTACCTGGAGACTTCTCCCTTACACATTGAAACAACACCTCAGCAGTATCACTGCTGATTAACACATAAGTCTCCATCCCAAAGCCACCCACTTTAAGATACATAACGGCCATTCAGTATCCTGCCATTCATCCTTTCTCCTGGGACATCCACACAGCGCCCCCTAGTGGACTCAGTGGTTACTACACCACAATATATATATATAAAGAGAGATGTCATTGACAAATACAATTAGTATAGTGTTGCTGTCTCTAAATTATAGGAGGACCCCACGCCATTTTGTTCCTTGAAAAAATCATTTATTAATTAAATGCATGTCCACAATTTAGAAACAACACTAGACTAATTGTATTTGTCACTAACATATATATATTTGATGCATGGTGTCAGTGCTGTCAGATTTTTACACGCACCCATTGACTTGCATTGGGGATTTTCTAGGGAAAATCACAGCAAATCGCATCATGCTGCGATTTTTTTCTCAGTCCGATTTCGGCTGAGAAAAAAATCGCAAATGAGATGTCACACATTGCCTAACATTGGTCAGAGTGCAATCCAATTTTTAATCGGATTGCACTCATCCAATTTTCGCACCAGTGAGTATGAGCCCTTACATAGACTGTTAGCTTCACAACCAATATCAACACTACAGGACTGTGGTTCATTAAACTGTGCACACACACAAGCCTGGACAAGCACTCTCTCTCCCCAATAACAACTTTCACCGAGCTGTGTAATGGTGTCAGTGTGACGAGCCTAGTGGTGTCTGTCCTTTTTTAACCCCTGATGTTGTCACATGGCCAGCCAATCACAGTAATGTCACAACGAAGATGGCTATGACATTACAGTGAGGTGCAGGCAATCCTCGCATGCTTATTGACTGTGTAACAGGTAATGAAAACCAGCTATAGTGTATAATACATAAATTCAATATTATATACTCTCAGGAGTAGTAGGAATATAGCTAGGAGAGTTTCCCATAAATTGATAAAATATAACCTTCACTGGATAATCCTAAAATAACCATTCAAGACAAAAAAGTGACCCAAAACTATAATACCACATGTATACAGTGCTTGTGCATACAAGTGCTCGATAAAAAAATGGTTTAGCCTCACCACTGTATTAGATGTTCACCATAGCAGCTCAGCATCAGATAGGAACAGGAAAGACTAATGTGAGGGGGAAAAGAGGGTTTCCTTTCATTACCTGTCATGCCCCTACATTGCCTCACAAGGACAGTACCCAAATGTAAACTGCTATAGGTCACCCACAGCCTTATATGATTTAGAGCTCCATACGCGTAACAGGTGCCAAGCCTGCGGGACGGGGATTTGAGTTTGAAATCAAGCATTGGCTAATGCTCGCTGAGTGCCAAACACTTCCGAGCACCCAGATACTTGAGTGATATCTGAGTATCATCAAGCATGTTCGCTCAGCACTGAGTTTTTTTTTAAAAACAAATTGACCATTTTTCTTTGTTAGAAAAAAATACAAAATTTATTGCTTGGAAATTCGGAGACATGTTGTCAAAAGTTTGTAGACTAAAAGAACAATTTATATTTTACTCAAATATATACCTATAAAGAGACAAATCAGACAAATTGAAAATGTAAAAGTGTTCTCTTAATTTTTGCGAAAGCTGTATATAGCTGTAATGTACTATAACTGTAGTATTAACAAACCTTTTATATAGTATAAAAGGAGAATGAACATACTAATGTAAAAGTTAAAGAGAATCTGTCTGCACAGAATAAAAACATGACTTTAATGGCTCTGTAATACTGATTAAATTGATACCTTTGGTGAAGAAATCCCTTTTGTGGTTCTTTTAGAATCACCCTTTGATATTTTCTGCTAATTAGATTTTTGGTGTGCAGGGGCCAGACTGTGCACTGGGTCGTCTTCTCCCTGTCTGCGATTCATTGCCAATCTGCCTGTTCCGCTGTTTGTTTGAATAGAAGATTTCAAACACAGGAGAAGCATAGCTATTTCTGTTACCATGAAAAAGCAGCACAAAAAGAAAAAAGGGGGTGCACGCTCCCAGGCATATACCAAACCTTAGAAGTATCCATCAAAAATTGAAAGCAGCACGCCTTAGAAAGTTCAATGTAATGATGTTCTTATTCAGCCCATCAGGCTATGTGCCCATTCAGCGCAACGTTTCGGTCCAGAAAGGTCCGCACCCTTTTTTTTTTTTATGGATATTTCTGTTACCAATTATATTGATTTATGCAACCAGCATCTGATTGTGTTTTGAATGTGGTTTGGATGACTACTTAAATATTAAAATTCACACCTGGTGAATTCAGCTTCCAATAAATGGGAATCCTAACCAGCGGAAAACCAGTGCGTGTATAGTATAGGATTGTATTTTATAAGCAGGGGAATCAACTCCAGATTCCTGGAAAAACAAAAAAATTACTACAATTAAAGACTTACATGACGGGAGGGAGTTCATATCTAATACAATATTAGCAGAACAACATGGTCTCTGTAGCCAATACTTTGATTATCTAGCCTGAATACAGCCATACATCTCACATCTTCTGAGGAAAAAATCTCTAGTAACAGAACTCTCTAGTCAACTAATATGCAACCCTAATAACAGGATCTACTGGAAATCTAAAAACATTTACGAAGCCCTCAACTTAGATCTAGTTTTTGAAAAAACTACAGCCATGTTAATTTGGAAAAAAGACCTTAAAATATCGGTCACCCATGAGGAATGGCAATCAGCCCTAAAAAACGCCTATTCATCCAACATATGCGCTTCTCTACATGAATCTTATAACAAAATGGTATCCAGATGGTACCTCACCTCTGCAAAACTAGCCAGGATTTTTCCAAACGTATCGTCCGAATGCTGGAGAGGTTGTGGACTCAAAGGTGACTTAGTACATATCTTTTGGGAATGCCCTAAGATTGCTTCCCTATGGAAAGAAATTTCCACATTAGTAGACTCACTTACTAAACAAAAAATAATCCTAAATAATAATAATTATTATTATTATTATTATTATTATTATTATTAATCCTCACACCCCAGATGGTATTGTTGTCTCTGGAATTGGAAAAAATTCAAGCACAACATAGAGCCTTAGTAATCCATTTATTTCTAATTACTAAAAACGCAATTGCGGCTTTATGGAAAGAAAAAAATGTCCCAGTTATTCAGGACATTGTGGATAAAATGTCACTCCACAACTCATATGAAAAAGCCCATGCTAATGCTAGCAATTACTACGCAACCTATCTCAAGAGATGGGAATCCTGGAACAGCTTTGTTCCCTGAACATGTGCTAAAGATGTCTCTCCTCAATTTCTAGCTATTTATTTACAGCTACTCAGGATATGTTATTTTTGTCTTTAAGAAACAACAGTAATTATTAACCCCTTTCTGACATTGGATATACTATCCTGTCCACGTGAACCGGGCCTGTGGGACCGTGGACGGGATTGTATATCACAGTGATGAGCTGCACTCATGGGGGGAGTGCAGCTGATCGCGGCCGGGTGTCAGCTGATTATCACAGTTGACACCTGGCACTATATGCCAGGAGCAGTCATGGACGCCCCTGACACATTAACCCCTGGCACACTGCGATCAAACATGATCGCAGTGTACCAGGAGCATAGGGAAGAATCACGCAGGGAGGGGGCTCCCTGCAAGCTTACCTGAGCCCCTTGGAACAATGCTATGTGCTCGCGTTGTTCCGAGGGCCTCCTTCCTGCAGGCCCCTGTATCCAATATGGCCACGGGGGCCTTCAGGGTCCTGCAGGGAGGCAGCTTTCTCAGTGTCTGCTGAGAGCAGGCACTGAGAAAGCCTCCTGCAGTGCTTGTCAGATCGCTGATCTGACACAGTGCAATGCAAAGTGTCAGATCAGCGATCTGACACTATACAGTGATGTCCCACACTGGGACAAAGCAATAAAGTAAAAAAAAAGATAAGTGTAAAAATAATTTTTTAAAAATTCCTAAAGAAATAATAAAAAAAATTCCCTAATAAATTATTTTTTGTAAATAAAAAAACAAAGCAATAAAAGTACACATATTTAGTATCTCCACATAAATAGTAAATCAAACCCCCTTTATCACCCCCTTAGTTAGGGAAAAATAATAAAATAAAATAAAAAAGTATTTATTTCCATTTTCCCGTTAGGGTTAGGGCTGAGATTAGGGTTAGGGGTGTGTTGGGTTTAGGGTTGGAGTTAGAATTGGGAGTTTTCCACTGTTAAGGCACATCAAGGGCTCTCCAAATGGAACATAGAGTCTGATCTCAATTCCAGCCAATTCTGCTTTGAAAAAGTCAAATGGTGCTCATTTACTTCCAAGCTCTGCCATGCGCCCAAACAGTAGTTTACCCCCACATATCAGGTATCAGCCTACTCAGGACAAATTGCACAACAACTTTTGGGGTCCAATTTCTCCTGTTACCCTTGGGAAAGCAAAAAATTGGGGACTAAATGATCACGTTTGTGGAAAAAATATGATTTTTTTATTTTCATGCCCGGGCGTTATAAACTTCTGTGAAGCACTTGGAGGTTCAAAGTGCTCACAACGCATCTAGATAAGTTACTTGGGGGGTATAGTTTCCAAAATGGGGACAATTGTGGGGGGTTTCCACTGTTTAGGTACATCAGGGGCTCTCCAAATGCGACATGACACCTGCAGACCATTCCATCAAAGTCTGCATTCCAAAACGTCACTAATTCCCTTCCGAGCCCCGACGTGTGCCCATGCAGTAGTTTTCTCCCACATACGGGGTATCAGCATACTCAGGACAAATTGGACAACTTTTGGGGTTCAATTTCTCCTGTTACCTTTGGGAAAATGAAATAGTTGGGGACTAAAAGTTCATGTTTGTGGAAAAAAAATGATTTTTTTTATTTTCATGCCCGGGTGTTATAAACTTTTGTGATGCCCTTGGAGGTTCTAAGTTCTTACCACACATCTAGATAAGTTCTATTGGTGGTCTAGTTTCCAAAATGGTCATTTCTTGGGGATTTCCACTGTTTAGGCATATCAGGGGCTCTCCAAATGCGATATAGCGTCAAGCCAATTCTGCGTTGAAAAAGTCAAACGGTGCTCCTTCCCTTCTGAGCTCTGCCATGCGTCGAAACAGTGGTTCCCCCCTATATATCTGGCATCAGCGTACTCAGAACAAATTGCACAATAACTTTTGCAGTCCAATTTCTCCTGTTACTCTTGGTTAAATAAAAAAAATTGCACCTGAAATAACTTTTTTGTGAAAAAAAGTTTAGTGTTCATTTTTTTAAACATTCAAAAAATTCCTGTGAAGCATCTGAAGTAATAATAAGAAAATGGAAGACATACAAGACAACTGATATTCTTCCTTGATCCTGGGCTCAACGCAAGAGCTCACCCCGTGGGGTCAAAATGATCACAAGAACAGTTAGAAAAAATCCCAGAACCAGAGAGGGGGAACTAGTGAATGACCTGCATAGAGCTGGGACCACCGTAACAAAGGCTACCATCAGTAGCACACTTCACCACCAGAGATTCAGATCCTGCAGTGCCAGACGTGTCTCTCTGCTTAAGCCAGTATGGCCGGGCCCGTCTGAAGTTTGCTAGAGAGCATTTGGATTATCCAGAAGCGTATTGGGAGAATGCCATATGGTCTGATGAAACCAAAGTAGAACTGTTTGGTAGAAGCAAAACTCATCGTTTAGAGGAGACAGAATGTTGAGTTGCATCCAAAGAACACCATACCTACTGTAAAGCATGGGGGTGGAAAATCATGCTTTGGGGCTGTTTCTCTGCAAAGGGACCAGGATGACTGATCCGTTTACATGAAAGAATGAATGGGGACATGTATCATGAGAATTTGAGTGCAAACCTCCTTCCCTCAGCAAGGGCATTAAAGATGAAACGTGGATGGGTATTTCAGCATGATAATGATCCCAAGCACACCACCAGGGCAACGAAGGAGGGGCTTCATAAGAAGCATTTGAAGGTCCTGGAGTGCTCTAGCCAGTTTCCAGATCTCAATCCCATAGAAAACCTTTGGAGGGATTTGAAAATCTGTGTTGCCCAGACAGGTCCAAAACATTACTGCTCTAGAGGAGATCTGTATGGAGGAATGGGCCAATGTACCACCAACACCAAATAATATAGATTCAAAAGACCACATGAATCATAATGCATGCAGTTATATAGATCATTAGAGCAATAGAATATTGTTTTATAGAATATTAAGGAGCAACCGTCTCTTTCTAGTCTGACAATCAGGGATCCATGTAGAGTACTATACCATGCTGAGAGTACAGTATAACAGGAACATGAAGCAAGACATCAGAGGTGCATCACCTGAATATATGAGAATGCTCCCATTATGCACCCACCATGACTGTTAGGGCTGGCGGAAGGACGCAAGTTATTAAATAATAGTAGGTGCGTTCGCAGCCCGGGGTCCACCGTGCAGAGGTGGTACACTGCTGCTAAGTAATGGCAGAAGAATTAAGCGGTGTGAAACCAGTCACACGTGGGTTACGTCACCCAATGTGAACAGGGGCGAACTCTGTTAATGCACAGAGCCGCACAACCGCTGAACGTAGATGCCGGAGCCTGTTTAGCTCACAGAGCCCGGCCAAAAGAGCGCACAGTGTACGGCCACAGAACTCTACCCCAAGGACACGGGGTTAGAGTCCTTATAGGCCCACAAAGCACACGGCGTCGCTGCCGCGAGCGCCACTATAGACGCTGGCAATGGAGCGCATGCACTGAGGCGTGCCGAGTCTCTGGTGAGGATTGAAGCCTGATTCTACCTCTGACCTACCTACGCCTCAGCCTGGGCGCTAGCAGGGTAGGCTGCACAACACATGCGTACCAAGGGTAGTGGTTTCATAATGAGTCAGTCACCAGAGACATTCATACGTGCATACATCACTCACTCCACATAGTCTGTAAATGCAGTCTATCCTAGCGCATGGCCGAGTGGCCATGCGAACCTTTTATAGCTGCGAGAGTCCGGGACCTTCCTGGCTTCTCGGATGGGCCAATCCGAACAGGAGCAGGACCTGAGCATGTGACCTTCTATCTCCAATGGGAGATCACTCCACGGGCATGCTCAGTGGCCCGACAAGAGGACTTAGTCCCTGGAGAATCTTGCTGCTGAGCAGCCTGCATTGCCAAAGCTGTGCCAGAGGTGGCAGCAGCAAGCAAACCCATGGAGCTGGTCTGGGCAGAGCGCTGGGACCAACGAGTTTTCTGAGCAACCTCCTCTGCGGTTGGAGAGGAATGGGAGACCGCTGGAAGCAAGGCTCGGGATTCCTGCTGTGCAGCGACAGAAACCCGACGCCTAACATTACCCCACCTCCTAGAGCCCCCGCCTCACTGTGCTCAAATTCCACAATGAGAAGAGCAGCGTGGATGTTCTCCACCGGCTCCCAGGTCCGAGCCTCAGGACCATGACCCTTTCAATCCACCAAGTAAAACTTTTAGCCCCGCATCACCTTGCATCCCACGATGGCATTGACCTCAAACTCGTCTGATGACAGGTCCGATGTCCCGGCAGATGGCTCAGAAAACCAGGACATGTGAACCGGCTTAAGGAGAGACACATGAAACGTGTCCGAGATAGCCAAGTTTGGTGGAAGGGCCAGGCAGTAGACCACAGGGTTGATCTGCTCGAGGACCTTGAAAGGGCCAATATAGCGCGGTGCAAACTTAGTGGATTCAACCCGCAGCCTGATGTTTCGGGCAGAAAGCCATACTAAGTCGCCAGGGGCGAAGGTCAGAGCAGGATGCCTGTGTGCATCAACGGAGACCCTCATTCTCTCCTTGGAGGCCCAGATAGCATCCTGCATGTGATCTCAAATGTCACGTGCCTCCACTGCCCAGTCTGTCACCCTAGAGTCAGTGGACGACACGGGCATGGGCACAGGGACGCGCGGATGCTGGCCATAATTTAAGAGGAATGGGGTCTGACCGTTGGAATCGGCCACAGCATTGTTCAAAGCGAACTCTGCCCACGGCAGCAAGGATGTCCAATCATCCTTCCTGGCTGAGACAAAATGTCACAGATATGTCACCAGGGTCTGGTTGACTCTCAACTAGTGTTGAGCATTCCGATACCGCAAGTATCGGGTATCGGCCGATATTAGCGGTATCGGAATTCCGATACTGACTTCCGATACTTTTGTCACATCGGATACCGGAATCGGAATCGGAAGTTCCCATCATGCTATGAGCCTGCTTGCTTTGATTAAGCCAATGGGAATCCTCCGAAGTGTGGGCACATCCTGTTAGGCATGTAGGCATGTTAACTAGAGTTGAGCGACTTTTGCTTTTTTAGGGTCGCGTTTCGTTTCGTGAAACCCGACTTTTCCAAAAGTCGGGTCGAGCAAGATCGTCCGATTATAGGGAAAAGTCGGGGTCGTCCCGAAACACGAAACCCAATGTAAGTCAATGGGGAATAAAAGTCGGCAGTGAGAGGAGGACAGGAAACACACCTACAGTGCCCATTTGAATGCCAAAAGCATCAATTCTTCGTACTTAAGCTTGTCAACCTTAATTAACTTCATAATACAAGTTACGCACTGAAAAATGGGGGTTATTTGGCTAAATTTGTGGGGGGGGAGGGCTGGCTGCAGGTTTTCATGTGCCCTGGGCGAAAGAGCGCCCCTTTAACACATACCACAACTCATCATGCTCCGATACGGCAGAGAAATAGCGGTATAGTACAATGAAAAATACCTCACTTTTTACATCTCATGACGAGGCCCATCTATTTCTCCATACAAAATCATTGGTCCCATATAATGTTTGAAACAGTATATGATGAGCTCCACATAATGCTAAAGTATATGTTGGTCCCCATGGATGAAGCTCCACTGTCTTATGGGCCCAAATAATGCTCCAAACATAATGGGCCCCATTTCTAATGCTCTAGTGTATAATGGGCCCTGTAAATGCTGCTCCAGTGTCTGATGTCCACCTTTGGAATATTCCAGTGTATGGTGGGCCCCATCTATCATTCTCCAGAGTATAGTGCTCCCCAAAAATTGCTGTCCTAACATAGAAAACAATCAAATAAGTCTCCTCGCTAGGGAATCCCTGTACTTGTCTGGACAGGTGCTGTAGCTTGCTTAACAGCTAGCCAGCCGTTCTCACGCCCAGTATGGATTGCACGTGATTGCACAAAGGTTAGAAAGGGTACCGTATCCCTGGATAACATGTATGGATAGCGTACACATTCAAAATATATGTCTATACAGCATGAGGCAGGCTCAGACGGTGTTAGGCCCAGTATGGATTGCACGTCATTGCACAAAGGTTAGAAGGGGTACCGTATCCCCGGATAACATGTATGGATAGCGTACACATTCAAAATATATGTCTATACAGCATGAGGCAGGCTCAGACGGTGTTAGGCCCAGTATGGATTGCACGTCATTGCACAAAGGTTAGAAGGGGTACCGTATCCCCGGATAACATGTATGGATAGCGTACACATTCAAAATATATGTCTATACAGCATGAGGCAGGCTCAGACGGTGTTAGGCCCAGTATGGATTGCACGTCATTGCACAAAGGTTAGAAAGGGTACCGTATCCCTGGATAACATGTATGGATAGCGTACACATTCAAAATATATGTCTATACAGCATGAGGCAGGCTCAGACGGTGTTAGGCCCAGTATGGATTGCACGTCATTGCACAAAGGTTAGAAGGGGTACCGTATCCCCGGATAACATGTATGGATAGCGTACACATTCAAAATATATGTCTATACAGCATGAGGCAGGCTCAGACGGTGTTAGGCCCAGTATGGATTGCACGTCATTGCACAAAGGTTAGAAGGGGTACCGTATTCCCGGATAACATGTATGGATAGCGTACACATTCAAAATATATGTCTATACAGCATGAGGCAGGCTCAGACGGTGTTAGGCCCAGTATGGATTGCACGTCATTGCACAAAGGTTAGAAGGGGTACCGTATCCCCGGATAACATGTATGGATAGCGTACACATTCAAAATATATGTCTATACAGCATGAGGCAGGCTCAGACGGTGTTAGGCCCAGTATGGATTGCACGTCATTGCACAAAGGTTAGAAGGGGTACCGTATCCACGGATAACATGTATGGATAGCGTACACATTCAAAATATATGTCTATACAGCATGAGGCAGGCTCAGACAGTGTTAGGCCCAGTATGGATTGCACGTCATTGCACAAAGGTTAGAAGGGGTACCGTATCCCCGGATAACATGTATGGATAGCGTACACATTCAAAATATATGTCTATACAGCATGAGGCAGGCTCAGACGGTGTTAGGCCCAGTATGGATTGCACGTCATTGCACAAAGGTTAGAAGGGGTACCGTATCCCCGGATAACATGTATGGATAGCGTACACATTCAAAATATATGTCTATACAGCATGAGGCAGGCTCAGACGGTGTTAGGCCCAGTATGGATTGCACGTCATTGCACAAAGGTTAGAAAGGGTACCGTATCCCTGGATAACATGTATGGATAGCGTACACATTCAAAATATATGTCTATACAGCATGAGGCAGGCTCAGACGGTGTTAGGCCCAGTATGGATTGCACGTCATTGCACAAAGCTTAGAAAGGGTACCGTATCCCCGGATAACATGTATGGATAGCGTACACATTCAAAATATATGTCTATACAGCATGAGGCAGGCTCAGACGGTGTTAGGCCCAGTATGGATTGCACGTCATTGCACAAAGGTTAAAAGGGGTACCGTATCCCCGGATAACATGTATGGATAGCGTACACATTCAAAATATATGTCTATACAGCATGAGGCAGGCTCAGACGGTGTTAGGCCCAGTATGGATTGCATGTCATTGCACAAAGGTTAGAAAGGGTACCGTATCCCTGGATAACATGTATGGATAGCGTACACATTCAAAATATATGTCTATACAGCATGAGGCAGGCTCAGACGGTGTTAGGCCCAGTATGGATTGCAAGCTATTGCACAAAGGTTAGAAGGGGTACCGTATCCCCGGATAACATGTATGGATAGCGTACACATTCAAAATATATGTCTATACAGCATGAGGCAGGCTCAGACGGTGTTAGGCCCAGTATGGATTGCACGCCATTGCACAAAGGTTAGAAGGGGTACCGTATCCCCGGATAACATGTATGGATAGCGTACACATTCAAAATATATGTCTATACAGCATGAGGCAGGCTCAGACGGTGTTAGGCCCAGTATGGATTGCACGTCATTGCACAAAGGTTAGAAGGGGTACCGTATCCCCGGATAACATGTATGGATAGCGTACACATTCAAAATATATGTCTATACAGCATGTGGCAGGCTCAGACGGTGTTAGGCCCAGTATGGATTGCACGTCATTGCACAAAGGTTAGAAGGGGTACCGTATCCCCGGATAACATGTATGGATAGCGTACACATTCAAAATGAATGTCTATACAGCATGAGGCAGACTCAGACGGTGTTAGGCCCAGTATGGATTGCACATCATTGCACAAAGGTTAGAAAGGGTACCGTATCCCTGGATAACATGTATGGATAGCGTACACATTCAAAATATATGTCTATACAGCATGAGGCAGGCTCAGACGGTGTTAGGCCCAGTATGGATTGCACGTCATTGCACAAAGGTTAGAAAGGGTACCGTATCCCTGGATAACATGTATGGATAGCGTATACATTCAAAATATATGTCTATACAGCATGAGGCAGGCTCAGACGGTGTTAAGTCCAGTATGGATTGCACGTCATTGCACAAAGGTTAGAAGGGGTACCGTATCCCCGGATAACATGTATGGATAGCGTACACATTCAAAATATATGTCTATACAGCATGAGGCAGGCTCAGACTGTGTTAGGCCCAGTATGGATTGCACGTCATTGCACAAAGGTTAGAAAGGGTACCGTATCCCTGGATAACATGTATGGATAGCGTACACATTCAAAATATATGTCTATACAGCATGAGGCAGGCTCAGACGGTGTTAGGCCCAGTATGGATTGCACGTCATTGCACAAAGGTTAGAAGGGGTACCGTATCCCCGGATAACATGTATGGATAGCGTACACATTCAAAATATATGTCTATACAGCATGAGGCAGGCTCAGACGGTGTTAGGCCCAGTATGGATTGCACGTGATTGCACAAAGGTTAGAAAGGGTACCGTATCCCTGGATAACATGTATGGATAGCGTACACATTCAAAATATATGTCTATACAGCATGAGGCAGGCTCAGACGGTGTTAGGCCCAGTATGGATTGCACGTCATTGCACAAAGGTTAGAAAGGGTACCGTATCCCCGGATAACATGTATGGATAGCGTACACATTCAAAATATATGTCTATACAGCATGAGGCAGGCTCAGACGGTGTTAGGCCCAGTATGGATTCCACGTCATTGCACAAAGGTTAGAAGGGGTACCGTATCCCCGGATAACATGTATGGATAGCGTACACATTCAAAATATATGTCTATACAGCATGAGGCAGGCTCAGACGGTGTTAGGCCCAGTATGGATTGCACGTCATTGCACAAAGGTTAGAAGGGGTACCGTATCCCCGGATAACATGTATGGATAGCGTACACATTCAAAATATATGTCTATACAGCACGAGGCAGGCTCAGACGGTGTCATGCACAGTATGGATTTGACGGCCCAGATTACACAGCGGAGGAGCAGGGAGAGGTAAAGATTGCAAATGCTGGGGCCCTGCCCAAGCAAGGGGGGCCCACTCGTGGGCGTCGGTACTGGCACTGGGCCCCTCATAGTACACTGGTGTGTCTGACGGCGGGTGTGCACCACCACCGTCAGAGACACTTGATTGCACTATGAGGGACCCTGTGCCAGTGCCCGCGCCCAAGAGTCGGCCTACCCACCTGTCCAGGGCAACGGCACTCGCACGGTGTCATGCGCTAGGTGGTGACCCCGGCCAATGGGGGGGGGAGGCAGCACAGTTAGGGAGTTTTAGAAAGTGGCATATGTTGATGTTGGACATTCAACTGATGCAAAAGGCGAAATAGGTGAAGTACCAGGAAGAGGTGGACCAAAGCAAGCCATTTTTCTGTCACCCTATGTGTCATCAGGGGAAGGTGGGACAAAATCCTTGGAAACCCATGCGTGGTTCATTTTAATGAAGGTTAGATCATCCACATTTTGGGTTGACAGACGGGTCCTTTTTTCTGTCAGGATTGATCCAGCTGCACTGAAGACTCTTTCCGATAGCACACTTGCAGCTGGGCAAGCGAGCTCCTGTAAGGCATATTGGGCCAATTCAGGCCAGGTGTCCAGTTTAGCGGCCCAATAGTCAAAGGGGAATGACCTGTGTGGGAGAACATCGATATGGGAGGAAAAGTAGTTTGTAACCATAGTTGACAACTGCTGTCTCCTGTCACTTTCCATCGATGCAGTATTACCAGTTGTGTGAGCGGTATTTGAAAAATCAGTCCACAACATTGTCATGAAACCCCTGTCTCCAACGCCACTTCTGCTGTGTGCACCACGAACACCTCTGCCAAGCTTCCCCCGGCCCGTACGGCTCGTGTGAGAACCATCACCGCTGCTGTGTGCTGGGAATGCCTCAAGCAACCGATTTACCAGAGTTGCTTGTTTATTAGCCAATATTAGGTCAAGGTTCTCCTGTGGCATGATGTTTTGTAATTTGCCTTTATAGCGTGGATCCAAGATGCTGGCCAACCAGTAGTCGTCATCGTTCATCATTTTGGCAATGCGGGGGTCCCTTTTTAGGATCCGCAAGGCATAATCTGACATGTGGGCCAATGTTCCCGGTGTCAATGATGCACTGCGAGTGCTGGGTGGAGGAGCACTTTCTGGCAAATCCACATCCATCCAGTCACGCACAAACCCTGTACCAGACCTTGCCACGCCAACATTTTCACTTGCCCCACGAGATGCATCCTCCTCCCCTAAGTAATCATCCCCATCATCCTCCTCCTCCTCCTCCTCTTCTTCCTCCACCTCGTCCAGGAGAGGTCCCTGAGCAGACAATGGCTGAATGTCATCAAGGATTCCCTCCTCCTCTTCCTCCTCATCAACATTGGCTGCAGACGCCTGCTCCTTAAGGTGCGTCAAAGTTTGCATGAGCAGATGCATAAGTGGGATGCTCATGCTTAGGATGGCGTCATCTGCGCTTACCAGCCGTGTGCATTCCTCAAAACACTGAAGGACTTTACAAAGGTCTTTCAGCTTCGACCAATGCACGCCTGTCAACTCCATGTCTGCTCTCAAAGTGCCTGGCCGTGTATCCTCCCACAAATGCATTATGGCCTGCCTCTGCTCGCACAGCCGCTCCACCATGTGCAGGGTGGAGTTCCACCTTGTTGCAATGTCGATAATGAGGCGGTGGTTGGGAAGGTGGAGCAATCGCTGCAGCTTCTGCATACGAACGGAGTGTACAGGCGACCGGCGGATGTGCGCGCACAGTCTTCGCACCTTCTGGAGCAGGGCTGTTAACTCCGGATAATTTTTGAGGAAGCACTGCACCACCAGGTTCAAGGTGTGAGCCAAGCAAGGTATGTGGCTGAGTTTTGAAAGGGCTATGGCTGCCACAAAATTACGGCCGTTATCACTAACTACCTTGCCTGCCTCAAGATGTACACTGCCCAGCCATGACTCAGTTTGTCGCTTCAAGTACTCGGCCAGCACCTCGGCGGTGTGTCTGTCGCCCAAACACATCATCTGCAACACAGCCTGCTGATGCTTTCCACTAGCTGCTCGATAGGGGGACACATCGTGTGCAACAGTAACAGCTGCAGATGGAGTGCTCGTACGACTGCGCTCTGTGGACGAGCTGTCGCTTCTGGAGGAGGAGGAGGAGGGTCGAACGCCTACAGCCAACTGTTTCCTAGACCGTGGGCTAGGCAGCACTGTCCCACCACCGCTGTCCCCTGTGGACCCTGCATCCACCACATTAACCCAGTGCGCAGTGATGGACACGTGACGGCCCTGGCCATGCCGACTGGACCATGCATCAGTTGTGAGGTGCACCTTTCCGCTCACTGACTGCTTGAGTGCATGGACAATGCGGTCTTTCACATGATGGTGGAGGGCTGGGATGGCTTTGCGAGAGAAGTGGCGACTGGGTAGGTCATAGCGTGGTACTGCATAGGCCATGAGTTCGCGGAAAGCTGTGCTTTCCACCAACCGAAAGGGCATCATCTCAAACGAGATTAGTTTGGCAATGTGGGCATTCAAACCCAGTGTACGCGGATGAGAGACTGAGTACTTTCTTGACCTACTCATAGTGTCTGGGAGGGTGAGCTGGACTTGAGAGCTGCATATGGTGGAAGTAGCGGTGGACAGGGCGGACTGAGAGAGGGTTGATGATGGTGATGGAGTTGGTGTTCTTTCTGATGGCCTAGAATCAGTCTTTCGTTGATATAACAGTGGGATTCCCTGACTGCTGTTGCCTTGCAACGACACCTCAACATTTGCTGCTGTGCTAACCGGTGTGCTTACAGTGGGGGAAACAATGTAGCGTTGCTGACTACCTTCGTTGTGATCAGTTGCACATGTGGCACTTGAGGTTTGGTGTTGTGTCCAAGCTTGCAAGTGCATGCTGGTTAAATGTCTAAGCATGCAACTGGTATTCAAATTTTTCAGATTTTTCACTCGGCTAAAGGTCTTTGCGCACTTCTTACAGATAACCTTGGCCTGATCATGAGGATTTTGTTAAAAAAATTGCCACACTGCACTCTTCCTACTTTGGCAGACATTTTGCGGCCTAGCACGCTGTGATCTTTTGACCCTCTGGACAAGCTGTCCAGCAACTCTTTTGATGTTTGGAACCTGTCTTTGGAGTGCTCCGGCCTGCCAGATAACAGCTGTTGCGATGTCGATGTCTGCTGTGGATGCTCCTCATCTGAGCTATTGGAAGCAGCACCCTCTTCCCCCAATGGATGC
The DNA here is from genome assembly GCF_039654945.1 of Dendrobates tinctorius. Classification (NCBI taxonomy): domain Eukaryota; kingdom Metazoa; phylum Chordata; class Amphibia; order Anura; family Dendrobatidae; genus Dendrobates; species Dendrobates tinctorius. Next base: position 14,625,575 of record NW_027361766.1, on the reverse strand, counting down.
CAATCTGGGTCAACAACTGGGTCATCCATCACCTCCTCTTCTATGTCATGTGCACCTTTCTCTGTGTCACCGTGTATGGTGGTATAGTGTGCGGGAAGGGGCACCTGAGTCTCATCAGGGTCAAAATCTGGCTCTGTACACTGCGAGGACAATGTAGTGCTCCGAGTGAATGTACCAGCAGAATCATCCATCAGCGGCAGTGCATCAGTGCACTCCATGTCAGATTCATCTTGGCCTGGGTAATTCACCATTTGACTTGATAATCCAGGCATGGTATGTGAAAACAGCTCCATGGAGTAATCAGTAGTATGGCCTGCGTCATCCTTCAATCTTGGTTGGGGTGAAGGACACAAGGAAAGGTGTGGTTCATGAACATGAGCCTCCAATGACGACTCAGTGCTTTTACTTTTTACAACTGAAGAAGAGGAGGCGATAGAGCTGGAGGCTGAGTCAGCAATGTAAGACAAAACTTTTTCCTGATGCTCTGCCTTTAAAAGCGGTTTGCCAACTCGTAGAAAACTAAGCGTTCGAGGCCTTATGTAGACAGACGATGACGCAGGGTCAGCACCTCCTGCATTTGGTCCTATTTTGCTCTTGCCACTACCATCAGATCCACCACCAACACCATCATTACCAGCTGCCAACCCCCGCCCAATTCCACGGCCTCTTCCACCAGCCTTCCTCATTTTTGGTAGAAATGTAGACAAAATCCAACAAACTATATAGTAATGTAAAACAAGGTACAAGGTGTCTATAGGACAGGGGAGTTTTAGAATTTCTGCATACACTTGTGGACAGTGGACACTTGTGGATTGTGTGCGGCCCACTGATATCTGAGCGCTATGTGACACGCTCGATGGCACAGCTGCCTGTGACCAAAGTGACGAGAGGATAATGGAGATTTTGAATCTCTGCGTACACTTGTGGACACTGGACACTTGTGGATTGTGTGCGGCCCACTGATATCTGAGCGCTATGTGACACGCTCGATGGCACAGCTGCCTGTGACCAGAGTGACGAGAGGATAATGGAGATTTTGAATCTCTGCGTACACTTGTGGACAGTGGACACTTGTGGATTGTGTGCGGCCCACTGATATCTGAGCGCTATGTGACACGCTCGATGGCACAGCTGCCAGTGACCAAAGTGACGAGAGGATAATGGAGATTTTGAATCTCTGCGTACACTTGTGGACAGTGGACACTTGTGGATTGTGTGCGGCCCACTGATATCTGAGCGCTATGTGACACGCTCGATGGCACAGCTGCCTGTGACCAAAGTGACGAGAGGATAATGGAGATTTTGAATCTCTGCGTACACTTGTGGACAGTGGACACTTGTGGATTGTGTGCGGCCCACTGATATCTGAGCGCTATGTGACATGCTCGATGGCACAGCTGCCTGTGACCAAAGTGACAAGAGGATAATGGAGATTTTGAATCTCTGCGTACACTTTTGGACACTGGACACTTGTGGATTGTGTGCGGCCCACTGATATCTGAGCGCTATGTGACACGCTCGATGGCACAGCTGCCTGTGACCAAAGTGACGAGAGGATAATGGAGATTTTGAATCTCTGCGTACACTTTTGGACACTGGACACTTGTGGATTGTGTGCGGCCCACTGATATCTGAGCGCTATGTGACACGCTCGATGGCACAGCTGCCTGTGACCAAAGTGACGAGAGGATAATGGAGATTTTGAATCTCTGCGTACACTTGTGGACAGTGGACACTTGTGGATTGTGTGCGGCCCACTGATATCTGAGCGCTATGTGACACGCTCGATGGCACAGCTGCCTGTGACCAAAGTGACGAGAGGATAATGGAGATTTTGAATCTCTGCGTACACTTGTGGACAGTGGACACTTGTGGATTGTGTGCGGCCCACTGATATCTGAGCGCTATGTGACACGCTCGATGGCACAGCTGCCTGTGACCAAAGTGACGAGAGGATAATGGAGATTTTGAATCTCTGCGTACACTTGTGGACAGTGGACAATTGTGGATTGTGTGCGGCCCACTGATATCTGAGCGCTATGTGACATGCTCGATGGCACAGCTGCCTGTGACCAAAGTGACGAGAGGATAATGGAGATTTTGAATCTGTGCGTACACTTGTGGACAGTGGACACTTGTGGATTGTGTGCGGCCCACTGATATCTGAGCGCTATGTGACACGCTCGATGGCACAGCTGCCTGTGACCAAAGTGACGAGAGGATAATGGAGATTTTGAATCTCTGCGTACACTTGTGGACAGTGGACACTTGTGGATTGTGTGCGGCCCACTGATATCTGAGCGCTATGTGACACGCTCGATGGCACAGCTGCCTGTGACCAAAGTGACGAGAGGATAATGGAGATTTTGAATCTCTGCGTACACTTTTGGACACTGGACACTTGTGGATTGTGTGCGTCCCCCTGATATCTGAGCGCTATGTGACACGCTCGATGACACAGCTGCCTGTGACCAAAGTGACGAGAGGATAATGGAGATTTTGAATCTCTGCGTACACTTTTGGACACTGGACACTTGTGGATTGTGTGCGGCCCACTGATATCTGAGCGCTATGTGACACGCTCGATGGCACAGCTGCCTGTGACCAAAGTGACGAGAGGATAATGGAGATTTTGAATCTCTGCGTACACTTGTGGACAGTGGACACTTGTGGATTGTGTGCGGCCCACTGATATCTGAGCGCTATGTGACACGCTCGATGGCACAGCTGCCTGTGACCAAAGTGACGAGAGGATAATGGAGATTTTGAATCTCTGCGTACACTTGTGGACAGTGGACACTTGTGGATTGTGTGCGGCCCACTGATATCTGAGCGCTATGTGACACGCTCGATGGCACAGCTGCCTGTGACCAAAGTGACGAGAGGATAATGGAGATTTTGAATCTCTGCGTACACTTTTGGACACTGGACACTTGTGGATTGTGTGCGGCCCACTGATATCTGAGCGCTATGTGACACGCTCGATGGCACAGCTGCCTGTGACCAAAGTGACGAGAGGATAATGGAGATTTTGAATCTCTGCGTACACTTGTGGACAGTGGACACTTATGGATTGTGTGCGGCCCACTGATATCTGAGCGCTATGTGACACGCTCGATGGCACAGCTGCCTGTGACCAAAGTGACGAGAGGATAATGGAGATTTTGAATCTCTGCGTACACTTTTGGACAATGGACACTTGTGGATTGTGTGCGGCCCACTGATATCTGAGCGCTATGTGACACGCTCGATGGCACAGCTGCCTGTGACCAAAGTGACGAGAGGATAATGGAGATTTTGAATCTCTGCGTACACCTTTGTACACTGGACACTTGTAGATTGTGTGCGGCCCACTGATATCTGAGCGCTATGTGACACGCTCGATGGCACAGCTGCCTGTGACCAAAGTGACGAGAGGATAATGGAGATTTTGAATCTCTGCGTACACTTGTGGACAGTGGACACTTGTGGATTGTGTGCGGCCCACTGATATCTGAGCGCTATGTGACACGCTCGATGGCACAGCTGCCTGTGACCAAAGTGACGAGAGGATAATGGAGATTTTGAATCTCTGCGTACACTTTTGGACACTGGACACTTGTGGATTGTGTGCGGCCCACTGATATCTGAGCGCTATGTGACACGCTCGATGGCACAGCTGCCTGTGACCAAAGTGACGAGAGGATAATGGAGATTTTGAATCTCTGCGTACACTTTTGGACACTGGACACTTGTGGATTGTGTGCGGCCCACTGATATCTGAGCGCTATGTGACACGCTCGATGGCACAGCTGCCTGTGACCAAAGTGACGAGAGGATAAGGGAGATTGGATTGCTTTTAAAAAAGCAGTTTGCGGAGCAGTGGGTAAACAGCAATGCCAGCGTGTCAGGAAGCCTTAGAAGGCAGCCCAACAACCAACACCACTGATACACCACAATATAGCCTCCCCTTGCACTGCACACACAGTGACTTGTGTGTTGTGCAGGCCAAATCGCTAGCAGCAGAAGCAGTTTTTTTGTCTTCTTCCCTGCCTAACGCTCTCCCTACAGAATCAGCAGCAACCTCTCCCTATACTAAGATCGGCAGAAGTAAGATAGCGGTCGGCGTGCACGCCCTTTTATACCCCCTGTGACGCCCACCAAAGCAAGCCAATCACTTGCATGCCCTTCTGAAAGATGGTGGTGACCCGTGCCTATGTCATCACGTTGCCCACAGTGTCCGTGGATCCTGATTGGCTGAAAAAGAGCGCAAAACAAACCTTTGAAACGTGACTTTGGCGCGTAAGTCGCCGACCTCGTGGCCGACCTCATCCTAGGGTCGGGTTTCGTTTCATGAAACCCGACTTTGCCAAAAGTCGGCGACTTTTGAATTTTTTCGACCCGTTTCGCTCAACTCTAATGTTAACTATTGGCATGGCTGTGATTGGCTGCTGAAATGATGTCATGATGCACTCTAAAAGCCACCGCAGCCGCCATTTCTGGTTCACTCTGCTGTGAATTCAGTTAGGGACAGGCTGCTGTAGAAGACTGTGAGGGACAGTTAGAAATAGCGATTCCACCAAATATCTAGTGCTTTACCCAGGCTACATAAACCACCACTGTAGCCTTCTTTGCCCTAGCAGCAGTGTTCACAGCTGTCTGCAAGGGCTGTGTGAGTGCAGCTCACGCTGTGGAGTGGGTCCTGCAGCCACGTCAGGTTGTAGGCTGCCCAGCGTGCCTCACTGCTGCCTCATACATCTTTTAATTTTTGAGCTGCATTTTTTACATAATTTCAATCTAGTGTGCTTCCATCCGTATCCATATACGTTGGTTGCAAACACTAGTAGTAGACAGCGGAGCCTTTCTGCAGCCTTTCAGTGCTAGTGTCCACTTTGCTGCAATGTTCACGGCTGTCTGAGAGGTCTCTGACTGTGTGTAAGTGCAGCTCACGCTGAGTAGTGTGTCCTGCAGCTACGTCTGGTTGTAGGACGCTCAGCGTGTCACTGCGTCACACATTTTTCTTTTATTGCAGCTCATTTTTTCTTCTATTAGTGTGCATCCATCCGTCTCCATCTACGGTGGTTGCAAACACTATATAGGAGTACACAGCGGAGCCTTTCTGCAGCCTGTCAGTGCCAGTGCCCACTTAGCTGCACTGTTCACGGCTGTCTGAGAGGTCTCTGACTGTGTGTGAGTGCAGCTCACGCAGAGTAGAGTGTCCTGAAGCTACGTCTGGTTGTAGGACGCTCAACGTGCGTCACTGCCTCACACATATTTGTCTTTGAGTGCAGCTCATTTTTTCTTCTCCTATTAGTGTGCATCCATCCGTATCCATCAACATTGGTTGGTTGCAAACACTATATAGGAGTAGATAGAGGATCCTTTTTTTCTGGCTTGTGCCCTGCCGGCGCAGCAAGATTAGTATTACCCAATTTTTTTGGAGCCTCATCATTTGCATTGTAGGTTACCTGCCTGCATTGTAATAGCTCCAAAAAGTTGGTGATACTATCAGTTTCAATTCTTTGTTCACATAATTTGAGTTTGTTTCCAACAAAGAAACCACAAAAAAAGTTCACCAAACACTACATTTGGAACTTGTGTAGGCCACATCAGCTCCTATTAAAGTGTAGTCCACACACACACACTTCATAAAATTAGTGTTTCTTGTACCTGTAACCAGCTGTTCAGGAATAAGCACACTAAGGCCCCCCTTTGTACTTTTCTGCCTATCTTAAGCAGTCTGGCAAGATGAAGAAGGCAGGGAGTAAGGCGCGTGGGCGTGGGCATGGAGTTTCAGCAGGGAGAGGACGTGGGGATTCTGCAGGGAGAGGACATGGGGATTCTGCAGGTAGAGGACGTGGGGATTCTGGGCCTGCTGCGGGCACCAGTGGATCAGCATCCCCCAGTTTTAGCAGGCAACAGTCCTTTATGCGCAGCTTTGTAGGACCTCAACGTACCCCACTGCTGCTGGAGGAACAAATTGAAGCCGTTGTCGGATGGATGGCAGCTAACGCATCGACTTCATTTACTTTCACAGCCTCTCAGGACCAGAGCACCGAAGAGCAACCATCTGTCTCTTCACCACCTGCCAAAGTGCCCAGGCAGTCAGAGAGACATGGACAGGAGCCATCACAGTCTCTACTTCTGTTCTCGGAATCTGTTGGCTTGGAAAGAGGGGGCCAGCCAAGCAGCATTCCTGAATGTGAAGAAGAGGGAGTATGCAGTGATGAGCAATTTCTTTGTCCCTCTGAATCTGAAGAGGCGAGTGGGCCAGTGCCTATGGTCAGCACACCTCAGTACGCATCAGATGATGACGAGACTCAGTTGCCACTTTCTGGTGCGTACGGTGCTGGCGAGACAACCCCGGAGAAGCAGCTGTTTGAAGAGGGGAGGGAAGATGATGAGGTCCTTGACCCATCATGGCGTGAGGAACAGGAAGGTGGTGGGAGCAGCTCGGAGGAAGAGATTCCCCTACCGGCCAAAACAGGAGGCAGAGGGAGGGGGAAGACTTGGTTGCCTGTACCCTCCACTTCGGCACCCGTTAGGAGCATTCCTCATTCCAAAGGCAAAACGGGCGCTCTCAAGACTTGCAGTGCGTTGTCCTTTTTTGACACAGTTGCAGATGACATTTGCTTTGTCAAATGCAAGCTGTGTCATCAGATAGTCAAAAGAGGGAGAAATGTCAGCAACCTCAATACCACAAATATGTGGAAACATGTGCGCACCAAGCACGAGTTGGAGTTGCAGAGACACCCTGAAGACGTAGGCCAACGTACTGCACCACCTACCACCTCTTCAGTTCGTGCTGGGGCCTCTTCCTCCAGCTCACACACTGCTGGTTCGTCTTCCTCACAGGATCGCCAAGGAAGAACCTCTGCCACTGTTGTCCGGAGACCCTGTCAGATTCCACCCATAGCAGCACGTTCCCATCCATCACAGCCATCGGTAGCACAGGCATGGGATAAAAGGCGCCCTTACTCGGCAAACCATCCCCGAGCACAGTCTCTGAATGCTGGCATTGCCAAACTTCTGGCAGTTGAAATGCTGTCATTCAGGCTGGTGGACACTGACACCTTCCGGGACGTAATGGCATTGGCAGTCCCCCAATACAACGTGCCCAGCTGCTTTTTTTTCAGCAGGCGAGCCGTTCCTGCCCTGCAGAAAGATGTTGAGGGCAAAATAAAACATGCGCTACTAAACGCCGTTAGTAGCAAGGTCCACCTGACCACCGATGCGTGGACCAGTAACCATGGACAGGGACGATACCTTTCCCTCACTGCCCACTGGGTCAATGTTGTGGAGCCGGGTACAGATCTGGAGAGTGGCACTGTACGTGTTCTTCCAACGCCACGGATTGCAGGACTCCAGTCTGTACACATAGACTCCTCCTCCTACTCAAGTTCCTCAGAAACAGCAGAGCAGGAGCCTGTTACGACCGATATGAGCACAGCCGTGGCCAAACGTCAACAGGCTGTACTCAAATTAATTTCTTTGGGGAATCAAAGCCACACAGCGCAGGAGCTCTGGAATGTTATCAAGCAGGAGAGCGATGTGTGGTTTGGGCCAGCGAATCTCCAGCCGGGCTTGGTAGTGTGTGACAATGGCCGAAATCTGGTGGCAGCTCTTGGCCTAGGCAACCTCACACACATCCCATGTCTGGCACATGTGCTTAACTTGGTCGTGCAGAGCTTTCTGAGGGACTATCCGGATCTTGATGCACTGTTGCACAAGGTCCGCATAGAGTGCGCTCACTTGCGGCGTTCCAGCACTGCAAGATCGCGCCTCGCTGCTCTGCAGCGACGATTTGGCCTTCCGGAACATCGCATCATATGTGACCTACCCACCCGGTGGAATTCAATGTTACATATGTTGGAGCGGTTGTGTGAGCAGCAGGCAGCAGTCATGGAGTACCAGCTGCATCAGGCGCAAACAAGTCGCACTGTGCGCCGTTCACACTTCAGCACCATTGAGTGGGCCTCTATGAAGGACATCTGCCTTGTTTTGCGTGCCTTCGATGAATCCACGCGGATGGCGAGTGCAGATGATGCACTAGTCAGCATGACTGTCCCCCTTATCTGCCTGCTTCAACAAACACTGCAAGCACTACGGGATGAGGTTTCGGAAGAGGTGGAGGATGAGGAGTCCCAAATGCCATCTGCTTCTGGACAGTCTGCGCTACGTGTTTCCTCACAAAGGCCTAGGCAGGGGACACTTTGTGAGGAGGATGAGGAGGAGTCGATGGAGGAGGAAGACATCTCTCCAGAGGAGGGAGGTACACAAACCTCTACTCAGTATGTACAGCGAGGGTGGGGTGATGCAGAGCAGGCCGAGGTCATGCCTCAAACAGGGGACAGCGGTTCTTTGGCAGTTGGGAGTCTGCAGCACATGGTTGATTTCATGCTGCAGTGCCTGAGAAACGACCGCCGCATCGCCCACATTCTCGTCTCGGCTGATTATTGGGTGTACACCCTCCTAGATCCTCGCTACCGGGACAGCGTACAAAGGCTCATACCAACGTTGAACCAGGAGCGTAAACTGCGGGAGTACGAAGAGTCACTGGTGCAGTCCATAATGTTTTCCATTCCACCCGACAGCATTGTTGCTAGTGCTTTACAAAGCAGCTCTGTGCGTCTAGGCAGTGGAGGAAACTCTGCACAAAGAGGGAGCAGAGGCAGCGCCGCAGCACAAGGCAAGACCACTATGGCCCAAATGTGGCAAAGTTTTGTGTGTCCACCACAATTGTCTACACCATCAGCGACGCCTCAAGTCAGCAGGAGGCAACGCTTCCGTCAGATGGTGTCAGACTACATGTCTTGCCCTGTCACTGTACTCCCAGATGGCTCTTCCCCCTTCAAGTTTTGGGTCTCTAAGCTGGAGACATGGCCAGAGCTTAGCCAGTATGCATTGGAGGTGCTGGCTTGCCCTGCTGCCAGTGTATTATCGGAACGTGTCTTTAGTGCCGCAGGTGGTGTACTAACAGACCGTCGCACGCGACTATCTTCCGATAATGTTGACCGGCTGACCTTTCTGAAAATGAACAAGGCCTGGATCTCCAAAGACTTTGCCATTCCTCTTACAGACTAAATTAGTGGTTGGCAACTGTATCCAGGTCTGCTGGTGTGTTCATTTTTCTACCACCTGAACTATAATCCCTGTGCTTCAACACAGCCAGTTGTCGCTCAGATGTGTCGTCTGCACAGAGAAACACACTAGCTCCTGTGTTAGTGGGGTTCAGTAATGCCAGCTGATCCCCTGCTGTGTGGACGGCAAAGTCACCAGCTCCATCAACATTCAAACCACTACTGATTTTTAACCGTGCCCAACTTAGGTCTCTGGCTCCACTGTCTCTACTATTTCCCCTGGCCTCCAACCCCGCCATCTACATCTCTGAAGTGGCGTCAGCACAATCTACACTTGTTCCTGTGTTCCTGTGGCTCAGTCCCATCAGTTTATCCCCTGATGTGTGTCCGGCAAGGTCTCCTACTCTGTCCACATTCCCATAACCAGTAGTGGGAATGAGGACAGAGCTGGCGAACTTGCCGGACAAACATCAGGGGATCAACTGATGGGACTGAGCACCAGTAACACAGGAACAAGTGTAGATTGTGCTGACGCCACTTCAGAGATGTAGCTGGCGGGGTTGGAGGCCAGGGTAAATAGTAGAGACAGTGGAGCCAGAGGCCTAAGTGGAGCATGGTTAGAATCAGTAGTAGTCAACAACCTCCATAAAAACCGCTGCCCATTGGCCTCTGCATGCGGCATGCGTAATCCTGGGCTCCAACAGTGTCAGTTGGTGTTCAGAAGTGTCGTCTCCACAGAGCCAAACACATTCGTTCAAGTGTTAGTGGGGTTCAGCACTGCCAGCTGTTCCCCTCATGTGGAGATGGCAAGTCTCCTGCTGCCTACACCTGCCAAAATCCAGTAGGCCCCAGTCTGCTCCACGCCGGATCCTGGGCTCCAACAGCATCAGTTGGTGTTCAGAAGTGTCATCTCCACAGAGCCAAACACATTCGTTCAAGTGTTAATGGGGTTCAGCACTGCCAGCTGTTCCCCTGCTGTGGAGATGGCAAGTCTCCTGCTGCCTTCACCTGCCAAAAGCAACAGGCCCCAGCCTGCTCCTCGCCTAATCCTGGGCTCCAACAGCGTCAGTTGGTGTTCAGAAGTGTCATCTACACAGAGCCAAACACATTCGTTCAAGTGTTAGTGGGGTTCAGCACTGCCAGCTGTTCCCCTGCTGTGGAGATGGTAAGTCTCCTGCTGCCTTCACCTGCCAAAAGCAACAGGCCCCAGCCTGCTCCTCGCCTAATCCTGGGCTCCAACAGCGTCAGTTGGTGTTCAGAAGTGTCGTCTCCACAGAGCCAAACACATTCGTTCAAGTGTTAGTGGGGTTCAGCACTGCCAGCTGTTCCCCTGCTGTGGAGATGGCAAGTCTCCTGCTGCCTTCACCTGCCAAAAGCAACAGGCCTCAGCCTACTCCTCACCTAATCCTGGGCTCCAACAGCGTCAGTTGGTGTTCAGAAGTGTCATCTCCACAGAGCCAAACACATTCGTTCAAGTGTTAGTGGGGTTCAGCACTGCCAGCTGTTCCCCTGCTGTGGAGATGGCAAGTCTCCTGCTGCCTTCACCTGCCAAAAGCAACAGGCCCCAGCCTACTCCTCGCCTAATCCTGGGCTCTAACAGCATCAGTTGGTGTTCAGAAGTGTCGTCTCCACAGAGCCAAACACATTCGTTCAAGTGTTAGTGGGGTTCAGCACTGCCAGCTGTTCCCCTGCTGTGGAGATGGCAAGTCTCCTGCTGCCTTCACCTGCCAAAAGCAACAGGCCTCAGCCTACTCCTCGCCTAATCCTGGGCTCCAACAGCGTCAGTTGGTGTTCAGAAGTGTCATCTCCACAGAGCCAAACACATTCGTTCAAGTGTTAGTGGGGTTCAGCACTGCCAGTTGTTCCCCTGCTGTGGAGATGGCAAGTCTCCTGCTGCCTTCACCTGCCAAAAGCAACAGGCCCCATCCTGCTCCTCGCCTAATCCTGGGCTCTAACAGCATCAGTTGGTGTTCAGAAGTGTCGTCTCCACAGAGCCAAACACATTCGTTCAAGTGTTAGTGGGGTTCAGCACTGCCAGCTGTTCCCCTGCTGTGGAGATGGCAAGTCTCCTGCTGCCTTCACCTGCCAAAAGCAACAGGCCTCAGCCTACTCCTTGCCTAATCCTGGGCTCCAACAGCGTCAGTTGGTGTTCAGAAGTGTCATCTCCACAGAGCCAAACACATTCGTTCAAGTGTTAGTGGGGTTCAGCACTGCCAGCTGTTCCCCTGCTGTGGAGATGGCAAGTCTCCTGCTGCCTTCACCTGCCAAAAGCAACAGGCCCCAGCCTGCTCCTCGCCTAATCCTGGGCTCTAACAGCATCAGTTGGTGTTCAGAAGTGTCGTCTCCACAGAGCCAAACACATTCGTTCAAGTGTTAGTGGGGTTCAGCACTGCCAGCTGTTCCCCTGCTGTGGAGATGGCAAGTCTCCTGCTGCCTTCACCTGCCAAAAGCAACAGGCCTCAGCCTACTCCTCGCCTAATCCTGGGCTCCAACAGCGTCAGTTGGTGTTCAGAAGTGTCATCTCCACAGAGCCAAACACATTCGTTCAAGTGTTAGTGGGGTTCAGCACTGCCAGCTGTTCCCCTGCTGTGGAGATGGCAAGTCTCCTGCTGCCTTCACCTGCCAAAAGCAACAGGCCCCAGCCTGCTCCTCGCCTAATCCTGGGCTCTAACAGCATCAGTTGGTGTTCAGAAGTGTCGTCTCCACAGAGCCAAACACATTCGGTCAAGTGTTAGTGGGGTTCAGCACTGCCAGCTGTTCCCCTGCTGTGGAGATGGCAAGTCTCCTGCTGCCTTCACCTGCCAAAAGCAACAGGCCCCAGCCTGCTCCTCGCCTAATCCTGGGATCCAACAGCGTCAGTTGGTGTTCAGAAGTGTCGTCTCCACAGAGCCAAACACATTCATTCAAATGTTAGTGGGGTTCAGCACTGCCAGCTGTTCCCCTGCTGTGGAGATGGCAAGTCTCCTGCTGCCTTCACCTGCCAAAAGCAACAGGCCCCAGCCTGCTCCTCGCCTAATCCTGGGCTCCAACAGCGTCAGTTGGTGTTCAGAAGTGTCGTCTCCACAGAGCCAAACACATTCGTTCAAGTGTTAGTGGGGTTCAGCACTGCCAGCTGTTCCCCTGCTGTGGAGATGGCAAGTCTCCTGCTGCCTACACCTGCCAAAATCCAGTAGGCCCCAGCCTGCTCCTCGCCTAATCCTGGGCTCCAACAGCGTCAGTTGGTGTTCAGAAGTGTCATCTCCACAGAGCCAAACACATTCATTCAAGTGTTAGTGGGGTTCAGCACTGCCAGCTGTTCCCCTGCTGTGGAGATGGCAAGTCTCCTGCTGCCTTCACCTGTCAAAAGCAACAGGCCCCAGCCTGCTCCTCGCCTAATCCTGGGCTCCAACAGCGTCAGTTGGTGTTCAGAAGTGTCGTCTCCACAGAGCCAAACACATTCCTTCAAGTGTTAGTGGGGTTCAGCACTGACAGCTGTTCCCCTGCTGTGGAGATGGCAGTCTCTCCTGCTGTCTCCCCATTCCAAAGACAGTAGGCCTCTGCCTACACCCTCCTATTTCCTGGGCTTCAACACAGCCAGTTGTAGCTCGGAAGTGCCATCCACACGGAAAGAGATACTTGCTCCCGTGTCTCAGTGGGGTTCAGTAACGTCAGCTGATCCCCTGCTGTGTGGATGGCAGTCTCTCCTGCTGTCACCACATTCCAAATACAGTAGGCCTCTGCCTACACCCTCCTATTTCCTGGGCTTCAACACAGCCAGTTGTAGCTCGGAAGTGCCGTCCACACGGAAAGAGACACTTGCTCCCGTGTCTCAGTGGGGTTCAGTAACATCAGCTGATCCCCTGCTGTGTGGATGGCAAAGTCTCCTGCTGCCTACACAGTCGTACTACTACTGATTTTTAACCATGCTCCAATTAGGCCTGTGGCTCCACTGTCTCTCGTATTTCCCCTGTCCTCCAACCCTGCCAGTTACAGCTGGGTTGGAGGACAGGGGAAATACGAATATCAGTGAAGCCACAGGCCTAAGTGGAGCTTGGTTAAAATTAGTAGAAGTCTACAACTGATCTTAAAATTTCTTCAATGCAGCCTCAGCCTGCTCCGTGCTTGTCCCTGGGCTTCAACACAGCCAGTTGTTGCTCGGAAGTGCCATCTTCACAGAGTAAAACACTAGCTCCTGTGTTTGTGGGGTTCAGTAACGTCAGCTGTTCCCCTGCTGTTTTGATGGCAATCTGTCCTGCTGCCTCCCAATTGACAGCACATCAGGCCTCAGCCTGCTAAGTGCTTGTCCCTGGGCTCCAACATCGCCAGTTGCTGCTCATAACTGACTTTGGCACGGGTACTCCCTCCTGCCCAGCTTGGTTCCAGCCCTGCTGTTTCCGGGAAGTGTCAATGTCAGTTTGCCACCCCAAGTTGCCATGTTGTGTTGCGGTTGGGTTAGCCGAGGCTAGGGTGCCAGCAGTTTAGGTGCTTCCTATGTGGACTGCGGGTTCTGGTAAGAAAGGCTTGTTCCGTAGTGCCAGTAGGACAAGCACCCCCGTGTAGGACTGTGTGATTCGATAACTGCAGCCAGCTTGCGGCATGCCAACTTTGCTTTTCAGGGGTTACTTCAGCTGCCCCTCCGGGTTCCAGCACCGTCAGCTGGTTCTCGTCAGAGCCTTTGGCCTAGGTGCCTCCATCTCGGTATCCGAGTTCCGGCAACGTCTTCTGGTCCTTGGTAGTGCTTTGTAGCACAGGTACCTCCTGCTTAGTAACCAGGTTCCAGCACCATCAGCTGGTCCTCAGTTGTGCCATTGGCTCTTATTCCTTCTGCTGCCCCTCCGGGTGCCAGCACTGTCAGCTGGTCCTCACTATTTCCATTTGCTCTTGCAGCTTATGCTACCCCTCCGGGTTCCAGCACCGTCAGCTGGTTCTCATCAGAGCCTTTGGCCTAGGTGCCTCCATCTCAGTATCCGAGTTCCGGCAACGTCTGCTGGTCCTTGGTAGTGCTTTGTAGCACAGGTACCTCCTGCTTAGTAACCGGGTTCCAGCACCGTCAGCTGGTCCTCGGTTGTGCCTTTGGCTCTTATTCCTTCTGCTGCCCCTCCGGGTGCCAGCACTGTCAGCTGGTCCTTGCTATTTCCATTTGCTCTTGCAGCTTATGCTACCCCTCCGGGTTCCAGCACCGTCAGCTGGTTCTCGTCAGAGCCTTTGGCCTAGGTGCCTCCATCTCGGTATCCGAGTTCCGGCAACGTCTGCTGGTCCTTGGTAGTGCTTTGTAGCACAGGTACCTCCTGCTTAGTAACCGGGTTCCAGCACCGTCAGCTGGTCCTCGGTAGTGCCATTGGCTCTTGTTCCTTCTGCTGCCCCTACGGGTGCCAGTACCGTCAGCTGGTTCAAGAGGACAAAGAACAGGAAGACAACCACCAAGATGCAGAACAACAAGAGAGAGAAGACTAAGAAGCATAAAAAAACAAAGCAGAAGAACATTAAGCATAAGACTAATACTCTGAGCAAATGATATTATCTTATTTATAAGCAGAAGAAGACTAAGCAGTGTATGGGGGTGAGTCCGTTCCTCCTCGTGGTGCCCCTGGAAAAGGCCTGCTGCTGCAGTCCAAACTGAACGCGGACAAATCCTGTTGTAAATCTTTTGTGACAGGCAGAATGGAAGGTGTAAACTTCTAACTTTTCTAGATAACAACTACAGGAATGCCTGACACAAACAAGAATATGATGAAGAAGAATAGGAAGAAGATGAAGAAGTTGAATATGTAGAATAATAATTGTTGAATAAGAAGAATATGAAGAATGTAAGAAAAGGAAGAAGAAGAAGAATGTAAAAAAAGGAAGTAGAAGAATTTAAAAAAAGGAAGAAGAAGAAGAATGTAAAAAAAGGAATAAGAAGAAGAATGTAAAAAAAGGAAGTAGAAGAATGTAAAAAAAGGAAGAAGAAGAAGAAGAATGTAAAAAAAGGAATAAGAAGAAGAAGAAGAAGGTAAAAAAAGGAAGAAGAATAAGAAAGAAGAAGAAAGAAGAAAGAAGAAGAAGACATACATGTCTGGCAAAATATAAATGAGGCTAACATAGTCAATATCTTTGTAACTCCTAACGTCTTTAAAAAAAAAGTTTAATTCCTGCTATTCCATTTGATTGGGCTAAACCTCTATGGCTTTAATGTCTCTTCCACCTCCCACAATACATTCTACATTATTCTTAGTTGTTTTTCTTCATGTAGAATTAACCTACAAGGAAAGAAAGGGTTTTTTTTAATTCCGATATTTTGGCCCCATTGACTTGCATTGGTTCCCGGTATCGGAATCGGCGATACCGATACTTTTTTTTAAGATCGGCCGATCCATTCCGATCCGATATTTTCAAGTATCGGCTGGTATCGCTCAACTCTACTCTCAACCAACCCGTTTGTCTCGGGATGATAGGCCGGGGAGAGATTTAGCTCAATGCTGAGTAGAGAACAGAGCTCTCTCCAGAACCGAGACGCAAACTGAGGACCCCGGTCGCTGACAATCTTATCCAGCATGCCGTGCAGGCGGAAAACATGTTTAATAAACAACGCTGCCAGGCCCCATGCAGAAGGTAGACGCGAGAGTGGTACCAGATGCACCATCTTGGAGAAATGATCGGTGACCACCCAAATAACGGTGCTGCCACTGGACTTGGGCAGACCAACCACAAAGTCCATACCAACCATCTACCCGGGCCTGTCCGCTACCAGCAGGGTATAAAGTAACCCAGCGGGCCACTGCCGAGAGGACTGATTCTGGGCGCAAGAGACGCACGCCTGAATATAGTCCCTGACGTCACAAGCCATATGCGGCCACCAGTACGTCCTCCCAGGAGATCAGAGGTTCGTTTGGTCCCAAAATGTCCCCCCACCCTGGATGAATGAGCCCAAGAGAGGACCTCCGGTCGCAGATGGGCAGGGACAAAAGTCTTGCCTGGAGGTACCACCTCGAGAGCAACCGGAGCCACGGTCCTCAGACTCTCCGATGGAACTATCAGCCGAGGCTCCTCCTCCTCTGATGACACCAAGGAGCGAGAAAGAGCGTCGGCCCGGACGTTCTTCTCCCCAGAGAGAAAATGCAGGGTAAAATGGAATCGGCAGAAGAACAAGGACCATCAGGCCTGGCGAGAATTCAGCCGCTGGGCAGTCTGTAGATAGACCAAATTTTTGTGGTCGGTGAACAACTGGAAAGGATGGCGAGCCCCCTCCAGGAGGTATCTCCACTCTGAGAAGGCCAGCTTCATTGCTAGCAACTCCCTGTCCCTGATGGAATAATTCCTTTCTGCCGGTGTGAAGGTCTTAGAGAAGAAGCATGGGTGCTTCCGACCTTGCGAGTCCTTCTGGGACAGGACCGCTCCAGCACCGACGGAAGAGGCATCCACCTCCAGAATGAAGGGCTTATCTACATCGGGGCCATGCAGAATGGGAGCGCTAGCGAAGTGGGATTTAATAGCAGCGAAGGCCTTGGAGACAGTTTCCGACCACAGTTTGGGGTTTGCACCCATCCTGGTGAGGGCTACCAAGGGCGCTACCAAAGTTGAGAAATGGGGGATGAATTGGCGATAGTAATTTATGAACCCCATAAAGCGCTGCACCGCTTTGAGAGAATGGGGCTCCTGCCAATCCATCACCGCCTGTAGTTTGGCAGGATCCATGACTAACCCCTGGGCCGAGATGATATAGCCCAGGAAAGGCAAGGACTCCTGCTCAAACACACATTTCTCCCACTTGGCGTAAAGGGAGTTTGCCCGTAGGAGATTGAAAACTTTGCGAACATCTCTCCGGTGGGAGTCAATATCTGGAGATTAAATGAGAATATCGTCCAGATAGACTACTACCGAGGCGGTAAGCATATCCCGGAAGATATTCACAAAGTCTTGGAAGACGGCTGGCGCATTACATAGCTCGAAGGGCATCACCAGGTATTCATAGTGCCCATCTCTGGTGTTAAATGCCGTCTTCCATTCGTCCCCCTCACGGATGCGAATCAGGTTATAGGCTCCTCGCAGATCAAGCTTAGTAAACACTCTCACTCCCCGTAGCCTATCGAACAGTTCTGATATCAAGGGTAGGGGATACCTGTTCTTAACGGTTATGGCGTTAAGACCCCTGTAATCGATGCACGGACGTAATTCTCCATTCTTCTTTTGGACAAAGAAGAATCCCGCTCCCGCTGGAGACACCGACTTCGTAATGAATCCTCTTGCCAGATTCTCCCTCATATACTGAGACATGGCTTCTGTCTCTGGGAGAGATAGGGGGTAGACTCGACCCTGGGGAGGCTCAGCACCGGGCAAGAGGTCAATAGGACAGACGTAAGGGTGGTGCGGCGGAAGGGTCTTCGCCGCCTTCTTGGAGAAAACGTCTGCATACTGCTGGTACGGCTTGGGAAGCGAGGAGAGATCTGCGGGAACCTCAGAGGTAGCGACCTGTACGCAGTCCCTCAGACACCTACCCTCGCAGGAGTTGCTCCAACTAAGGATTTTTCCCGAGGACCACTCTATGTGACGAGAGTGAGCTCGTAACCAGGGAATTCCTAGGAGGACCTGGTCGATACCTTCGGGCATGACAAGAAGAGACAGCATCTCCTGAAGGGAAGGAGACAGTGAGATTCTCAGTGGAGCTGTCTGGTGGGTGATTTGGGACGGGAGTGTCGTACCATTCACCACTCTGATAGTGACTGGCTGAGGTAGCAGGACCAGGGGGATTGCGTGTTGTAGGGCGAAGGCAGATGACATGAAATTGCCCTCCGCTCAAGAGTCCACACAAGCCTCCACTACCAGAGTGGAAGAATTATATTCTAACGCCCCTTTAAACAGGAGCTTGGAGGAGAAAGTCGCTGTGTCTAGTAGGCCCCTCCGATAACCACTAGACGGGAGCGTTTCCTGGGAGCTGTGGGCAGTGGTTAGCTAGGTGCCCCATCTGCTGACAACTGAAGCAGACTGAAGGTACCCCCGCGGATGGGGCCCTGGACCCCGGGCGAGACACCTCCATGGCCTCTGGAGGCTCAGGCGGCTGTCTGAGGGGTTCCAGCGGCCTAACAATGTTTGGAGCTAATCTATATTGTTGGCGGGACTTGGAGCGCTTCAGCCCTCACTCAGTGAAGCGAACGTCAATTTGGGTGGAGACCGTAATGAGCTCCTCCAAAGTGGTGGGCACCTCCCTGGTGGACAGGGCGTCTTTGACATGATCAGCCAGGCCTCTCCAGAAAATAGGTATGAGAACCCTATCGGGCCACTCAATCTCTGAGGCCAGAGTTCTGAAGAGGATGGCATACTGACTGACCAGAGACGAACCCAGGGTTAGGGCCAGCAACTGCAGTGCGGTGTTGTGCGTGACCTGAGGCTCCATGAACACCTGCTTCAAAGTGACCAGAAAATGGGTGGCACTCTGTACCAGGGGTTCCCCACGCTCCCACAGTGGGGTGGCCCACTCCAAGGCCCTGCCCGACAGAAGGGATATGATAAATCCCACCTTGGCCCGCTCAGAGGGAAATCTTGTGGCCAGCAACTCCAGGTGAATGGAGCACTGACTCGCGAAACCCCTGTATGAAGCACTATCCCCTGAGAACTTTTCGGGCAGCGGGAGGTGAGACAAGGTCGGGGCAGAGCTAGCCATGGAGACTCGAGCGACAGCCTCTGTAGCTGCTTGAGCAGCGACCGAAGTAACATCCGCAGCTGAGGTGGAACGCTCTAGCGCTGCCAACCTACCCTCCAGCTGCTGGATGTATCTATGCAGTCGTTGTCTGTCCGCCATTATTAGCCAGACCCTGGCACAAGGATAATGTTAGGGCTGGCGGAACACACCAAATTATAAAATAATAGTAGGTGCGTTCGCAGCCCGAGGTCCACCGTGCAGAGGAGATGCACTGTTGCTAAGTAATGGCGGAAGAATTAAGCGGTGTGAAACCAGTCACACGTGGGTTACGTCACCCAATGTGAACAGGGGCGAACTCTGTTAATGCACAGAGCCGCACAACCGCTGAACGTAGATGCTGGAGCCTGTTTAACTCACAGAGCCCGACCTAAAGAGCGCACAGTGTACGGCCACAGAACTCTACCCCAAGGACACGGGGTTAGAGTCCTTCTAGGCCCACTGAGCGCGCGGCATCGCTGCCGTGAGCGCCGCTATTGACGCTGGCAATGGAGCACATGCACTGAGGCGTGCCGAGTCCCTGGTGAGGACTGATGCCTGATTCTGCCTCTGACCTACCTACGCCTAAGCCTGGGTGCTAGCAGGCTAGGCTGCACAACACATGCGTACCAAGGGTAAGGGTTTCTTAATGAGTCATTCACCAGAGACATTCATACGTGCATACATCACTCACTCCACATACAGTAGTCTGTAAATACAGTCTAACCTAGCGCATGGCCGAGTGGCCATGCAAACTTTTTATAGCCACGAGCGTCCGGGACCTTCCTGGCTTCTCGGATGGGCCAATCCGAACAGGAGCAGGACCTGAGCATGTGACCTTCGATCTCCAATGGGAGATCACTCCACAGGCATGCTCAGTGGCCCGACATGAGGACTTAGTCCCTGGAGAATCTTGCTGCTGAGCAGCCTGCATTGCCAAAGCTGTGCCAGAGGTGGCAGCAGCAAGCAAACCCATGGAGCTGTTCTGGGCAGAGCGCTGGGACCGACGAGTTTGCTGAGAAACCTCCTCTGCGGCTGGAGAGGAATGGGAGACTGCTGGAAGCAAGGCTCAGGATTCCTGCTGTGCAGCGACAGGAACCTGATGCATACCTTTGTAAGGTGTTGAAAAAAAATAACAACCATAAAACCAAATATGATGTCTAATCTTGAATATAATTATTTAAACATATAATTTTCCTGCAGATTATAATCTCCATTTGAGATCATCCACTTACATGCTCGCAATATGCAAATAATAAATATTTTTCACGTAGTGCCTATATTGCAAAATTTTTCAGCTTTAGCAATGTCTGCAACAATTTTTCCATGTAGCAGTAAACCCTAAACATAGATTCAGATGATTTAATTGAATAAAACATGTCCCTTTTAATTTACTTAAACATTAAACTAAGAAAAGCTTAACAAGAACAGACAAATTTCATCCAGAGAGGCTTAATTGTCATCTCTTACATTTGAAGATCATTTTATCTAAGAGCTTTATTAAGCATGTAGCTAGTTATGTTCTGCTGAGTGGATGTAATTGTGTTTGCCATCCAAACGGAAATAAATCAATAAGAGATTGTGAGGGAAACTAAAAGATTGATTATCATGCAAAATTTACTATAGGGCATTCTAGTACAGAGGTATCTTCAAAAACCTTATGTTAGAGATAGGTCAATCAAGGTTTCAGGTTTTGCTTGATTCTTACTAAGCAATTTCCACTCTAGTCCTTCGATAATTCTACACAAAAAACGGTTGTGCTTCAGACCAACAAAATCAATTAGAAAATCTAAATAGGAGATACCACTGAGGTAGATATAACCTGAGGCTGTAATAACATGCCTCAGTAGAACTAGGACATAGGACATTGTGATTTATAGACAGGATAACTTGTCTACAATGTATTTAATTTTGTTTCATTGTGTAGATGTAATCAATAGTTATCGCTGTAGCTTCCCATAGTGTGACATAGTGTTTTAAAATAAAATTCTGATTTTAGCATGCAGGGGTGTAGCTGGAGGTTGGGCATTCTAGGTATCACAAGCCATTATGCCCTGGCCAGGTTATTTTGCTACATGCTGATGGCAATAAACTGATCTATTCTCTGGGTTAAGGAAAACCTAGCTAATTAATGTGATAGCGTGCATGTGAAATGTACTTGTTTTACCTAAAATAAAATGAGCTGTGTAACAGTTTATCAGTTGCCTGGTGCAAACGTGTTGAAAAAAAAATGTTATTTTGCCTGATTACAAATAAATCAAGCCCTGCCCGTTGATTTTGTAACATTGACTGTTTTGGGAAAAGTGAATGGGGCTTCAATGTTCACTAAGATAGAAAAATTGAAAAAAAATACACATACCATAAGGAAACAACCTTATCAAAACCTGTCCGATGACAACTGCACTAGCAGGATGCAGCAGCCCCCAATAATAAAGGCAGGGGCAGCATAGGTGTATTAATGCACAGAGGCTAGTGCACACGGTCAGTGGACCACCTCAGCATATTTCAGAGGATAACGAAACACAGTAGCCAACTGCAACATCTTTCTGCAGTGTGTAGACCGGCAAGGAGAGCAGGGGTGAGGAGTCAGTGGAAGATGATGAGGAGGGTGATGAGGTTCTAGACCCCACATGGAGCAAAGGACATGTGCAGTTCAGAGGAAGAGGTGGTCACCATGCTCCCTCAGCAGCTCAGCCAAAAGGGAGCAGGGTGCAAAGGCACAGTGGCCAGCCCCTAGCTAGTATGTTAGCTGCTAGTGCCCATCATGCTGCGGAATTCAGCACATCAAAGCCATCTCAAAAGAGCTTCCTGGAGTGACATTTCTTCAGGGAATGTGCTGGTGACAGGTGATGGGTAGTTTGCACACTGTGTCATCAGAGCCTGAAGCGAGGTATAAATCTTCTGAACCTGAGCACTACCTGCAAGACGAGACGTCTGAATTCCAAGTACAAGGTGCCGTGGATTATATACTTTGAAAAGCATGACAGATCTAAGCTTCAGGTCAGAGGATCGGTGGACTGTTATTATTATTATTATTATTATTTTAGTAACTTAATGTGTGGATATTCTGGCCGCCAATCAGGGTGTAGAAACCATCCACAATGTTCAGACACAAGGGCTTCTGTAATTGGCTGACTAAGTCACATGTCCCTCTCCGCATAAAAAGAGGACGTGTTGTTTTTGCTCAATTTTGTCAGTTTAACAGTGCAGAAAGGCTACTCCTGCAGCTGCTGCTAGGTAATCAGATACTTAGATAAGCAGTTCATTATCAGTTGGTTCATAGGATAGGATCCTGTGTGAAATCAACCTGCCAACATCTAACTCAATTGTGCAAATAGCGTGGTGCACACAGGAGGCCATATTTCCTAATCAAAATCGTTTGTGGTAATATTATGGTGCAGGCAAAAGGCCTCATTTCCTAATCAAAATCATTTGTTTTAATATTGTCGTGCAGGCAGGAGGCCAAATCTCCTAGTCAAAATCCTTTGTGCTAATACTGTGGTGCATGCAGGAGAACACATTTCCTAATCAAAATTGTTTGGGCTAATAATGTGGTGCAGGCAGGAGGCCACACTTCATAATCAAAATCGTTTTGGGCTAAAACTCTGGTGCAGGCCCCAGACCACATTTCATTATCATATTAAATGGTTCACAGGAATACTGATAGTTACATAAATAAATAAATAGCAGTGCTAATAACATATTTTCTATTAGAACTAGTGTTGAGCGATACTTTCCGATATTGAGAAATATCGGATCGGATTGGATCGGACCGATACCCAAAAAGTATCGGGTATCGCCGATTCCGATACCGGAAGCCCCATTCAAGTCAATGGGACAGAAATAACGGAATTATAAAAACCCCTTTCTTTACTTGCACATCCTGTTTGGGAGGGGGGAAGAGTGTGGGCGGTGCGTGGGCGGACACTGTGCGTGCGGGCGGGGTCTGTATGGGCCTCTCGGGGGTCTGTGCGGGCCTGCCGGGGGTCTGTGCGGGCCTGCCGGGGGTCTGTGCGGGCCTGCCAGGGGTCTGTACGGGCCTGCCGGGGGTCTGTGCCGGCTGCCGGGGGTCTGCACGGACTGCCGGGGGTCTGTACGGGCCTGCCGGGGGTCTGTGCGGGCCTGCCGGGGGTCTGTGCCGGCTGCCGGGGGTCTGTGTGGGCCTGCTGGGGGTCTGTGTGGGCCTGCTGGGGGTCTGTGCCAGCTGCTGGGGGTTTGTGCGGTCTGCTGGGGGTCTGTGCAGGCCTGCCGGGGGTTGTGTGTGTGTGCAGGCATCGTCCAATGGGACTACAAGTCCCATCGAGCGATGCCTGCTACAATGACAGTGATTGACACATTAGCTAATTATGGGACAGTAGTAGTCCCATAATTCGGCTAATGTGTTGGATGTAAAAAAAAATATATATACATACTACTTACATACTATATATATACAACATTCATACAACATACATACTACATACATACTTCATATATACTACATTCATACAACATACATACATGCATACTACATACATACTACATATATACTACATTCATACAACATACATACATACATAGTACATAGTACATACATACAACATACATACTACATACATACTACATACAATACATTCATACATTCATACAATACATACATATAGACATACAGTACATTTAACATAGAGTACATACTCACCATCACTTGACACTTTGTTCCCCGAAGCCAGTGTCATCTATAAAAAATATGGAAATAACAAACAACCGATATACTCCCTGATCCGCAGAAATCCACAAGTGTCCCACGACGATCTCCCATGGAGAACAGCAGCATCAGCTGATGCTACTGCTCTCTAGGGGCCCCAGGAATACAATGACGAGAGGTAGGTATCCTTCCGCACTGTATTCCTCCGCCACTGTAAAAAAATAGTCCCTAGTGTCACTTTTGGCATTGCTGTGTGAGAAAGTTCCCACGCAACTTTTGCCATAAAGTGAGACCAGTGAACTATAGTAACCTCTCAGTGATGCAGTGCAGGAGATCGTCGTGGGACACTCTTGGATTTCTGTGGATCAGGGAGTATATCGGTTGTTTGTTTTTTCATATTTTTTATAGTGAGATGACACTGGCTTCGGGGATCAAAGTGACAAGTGATGGTGAGTATGTACTCTATGTTATATGTACTGTATGTCTATATGTATGCATTGTATGAATGCATTGTATGTAGTATGTATGTTGTATGTCTGTAGCATGTTTGTTGTATGTCTGTAGCATGTTGTATGCATTTTGTATGTATGTAGTATGTACTATGTATGAATGTTTGTTGTATGAATGTAGTATATATGTAGTATGCATGTATGTATGTTGTATGAATGTAGTATATATGTAGTATGTATGTAGTATGTATGTATGTTGTATGAATGTAGTATATATGTAGTATGTAGTATGTATGTATGTTGTATGAATGTAGTATATATGAAGTATGTATGTAGTATGTAGTATGCATGTATGTTGTATGAATGTTGTATATATGTAGTATGCATGTATTATTATTATGTAGTATGTATGTATGTATGCTGTATGAATGTAGTATATATGTAGTATGTATGTATGTTGTATGAATGTAGTATATATGAAGTATGTATGTAGTATGTAGTATGTATGTATGCTGTATGAATGTAGTATATATGTAGTATGTATGTATGCTGTATGAATGTAGTATATATGTAGTATGTATATATGTTGTATGAATGTTGCATATATGTAGTATGTATGTAGTATATATGTAGTATGTGTGTATGTTGTATGAATGTTGTATATATGTAGTATGTATATATGCTGTATGAATGTAGTATATATGTAGTATGTATGTAGTATGTATGTATGTTGTATGAATGTAGTATATATGTAGTATGTATGTATGTTGTATGAATGTAGTATATATGAAGTATGTATGTAGTATGTTGTATGCATGTATTTTGTATGAATGTTGTATATATGTAGTATGCATGTATTATGTAGTATGTATGTATGTATGCTGTATGAATGTAGTATATATGTAGTATGTATGTATGCTGTATGAATGTAGTATATATGTAGTATGTATGTATGCTGTATGAATGTAGTATATATGCAGCATGTATGTATGTTGCATGAATGTTGCATATATGTAGTATGTATGTAGTATATACACTCACTGGCCACTTTATTAGGTACACCATGCTAGTAACGGGTTGGACCCCCTTTTGCCTTCAGAACTGCCTCAATTCTTCGTGGCAGAGATTCAACAAGGTGCTGGAAGCATTCCTCAGAGATTTTGGACCATATTGACATGATGGCATCACACAGTTGGCGCAGATTTGTCGGCTGCACATCCCTGATGCGAATCTCCCGTTCCACCACATCCCAAAGATGCTCTATTGGATTGAGATCTGGTGACTGAGGAGGCCATTTGAGTACAGTGAACTCATTGTCATGTTTAAGAAACCAATCTGAGATGAATCGAGCTTTATGACATGGCGCATTATCCTGCTGAAAGTAGCCATCAGATGCCTGTTCTTAGCTGAGAGGAGTGGTACCCAGTGTGGTCTTCTGCTGCTGTAGCCCATCTGCCTCAAAGTTCGACGCACTGTGCGTTCAGAGATGCTCTTCTGCCTACCTTGGTTGTAACGGGTGGCAATTTGAGTCACTGTTGCCTTTCTATCAGCTCGAACCAGTATGCCCATTCTCCTCTGACCTCTGGCATCAACAAGGCATTTCCGGCCACAGAACTGCCGCTCACTGGATTTTTTTTCTTTTTCGGACCATTCCCTGTAAACCCTAGAGATGGTTGTGCGTGAAAATCCCAGTAGATCAGCAGTTTCTGAAATACTCAGACCAGCCCTTCTGGCACCAACAATCATGCCACGTTCAAAGGCACTCAAATCACCTTTCTTCCCCATACTGATGCTCGGTTTGAACTGCAGGAGATTGTCTTGACCATGTCTACATGCCTAAATGCACTGAGTTGCCGCCATGTGATTGGCTGATTAGAAATTAAGTCTTAACACACAGTTGGACAGGTGTACCTAATAAAGTGGCCAGTGAGTGTATGTAGTATGTATGTATGTTGTATGAATGTTGTATATATGTAGTATGTATATATGCTGTATGAATGTAGTATATATGTAGTATGTATATAGTATGTATGTATGTTGTATGAATGTAGTATATATGTAGTATGTATATAGTATGTATGTATGTTGTATGAATGTAGTATATATGTAGTATGTATGTATGTATGTTGTATGAATGTAGTATGCATGTAGTATGTATGTATGTATGTTGTATGAATGTTGTATATATGTAGTGTATGTATGTAGTATGTATATTTTTTTTTTACATTCAACACATTAGCCGGATGATGGGACTACTACTGTCCCATCATTGGCTAATATGTCAATCACTGTCATTGTAGCAGGCATCGCCCAATGGGACTTGTAGTCCCATCGGACGATGACTGCACACACAACCCCCGGCAGGCCCGAACAAACCCCCGGCAGTCCACACAGACCCCCAGCAGGCCCGCACAGACCCCCGGCAGTCCGCACAGACCCCCGGCAGACCCGCACAGACCCCCAGCAGGCCCGCACAGACCCCCGGCAGCCGACACAGACCCCCGGCGGGCCCGTACAGACCCCTGACAGGCCCGCACAGACCCCCGGAAGTCCGCACAGACCCCCGGCAGGCCCGTACAGACCCCCGGCAGTCCGCATAGACCCCAGGCAGCCGGCACAGACCCCCGGCAGGCCCGTACAGACCCCCGGCAGTCCGCACAGACCCCCGGCAGACGGCACAGACACCCGGCAGGCCCACACAGACCCCCGGCAGGCCCGCACAGACCCCCGGCAGGCTCGCACAGACCCCCGGCAGGCCCGCACAGACCGCACATCATGATGACATAATTTCAGCAGCCAATCACAGCCACAACAGTGGCTCATTGCATTATGGGGACTTCCGATTCCGGTATCCGATATTGTAAAAATATCGGTACTCGGCATCGGAATTCCGATACAGCGAATATCGGCCAATAGCCGATATTTGCAGTATCGGAATGCTCAACACTAATCAGAACTAATTATGGTTAATGATTTTAAAGAAGAAACTATGGATTTATAATTGAACAAAAAGATAGGTGTGCTGACTTCATCATTAACAATGTAGCATTTACTTAAGTATTTTTTTAATATTAAAAATTCAGTACATATATGACAATTAGTGACCATAAAGGTAAACAAAAAAGAATTCAAATGATCACCCTGGAAATAGAGAATTGGGCAAGAAGAGTTAATAGCCACATTGCTTTAAATCGCCGAATATAGCCGAACATACACAGGACAAAAGCCAGTGTTTCCCAACCTGTGTGACAGCGTGGGAAACACTGTCCTAGCGCTTCTGATCGTCGGTGAAATCATCCCCACTGGTCAGAGAGCTGTGGTTCCCATGCTGTCAGAAGACAGTGTGAGCACTCATCTGTGATCAGAGGTAAAAAGTTTAACTCCAGTAACTAATGTCAGCTGATAGGACTACAGCTCCCGTCAGCTGACACTTGCTGCCGCTAATAACAGTGAGAGCAGGATCAGCAGATGGGAGTATTCATCAGCCACTCCTGTGCTGTAAATAAATAATAAAAAAAGTCGGGTCCAGCAGAGTGGACCTGAACCCCATTCACTTGAATGGGGGCCGACAATACAGTGTTTGACATGCTGTCATATGTATGACAGTGCGGCAAACACCTCTTCTGATCGGTGGTGAAATCATCCCCTCCGGTCAGAGAGCAATGGTTCCCACGCTATCAAAAGGCAGCGTGAATGCTCAGCTGTGATCGGAGGTATTCAGTTTGCCTCCAGTCACTGGTGTCAGCTGATGGGGCAACCGCTCCCATCATCCGACACCTGATGCCGCTAATAACAGTGAGAGCAGGAGCAGATGATGGGGGTATTCATCAGCCGCTCTGACGCTGTAAATAAATAATTTAAAAAAAAACCTGCATGTGTTCCCCCCTTATTTTTGATAACCAGCCAAGCAAAATTCACAGCTGGGGACTGCAACCCTCAGGTGTCAGCATTAGCAAGGTTGGTTATCAAGAATAGAGTGATCCCCATGCTGTTTAATTATTTTAAAAAATAATTTTAAAAAAACAGTGTGAGGTCCTCAGCATGTTTTGCAACCAGCCTTGCTAAGGCTGACAACTGGGGCTGGTATTCTCAGACTGGTAAGGGGCCATGGATTTTGCCCCCCCCGCCCAAAAATAGCAGCCCACAACTGCACAAAAAAGGCACATCTATTAGATGTGCCAATTCTGGCGCTTTGCCTGACTCTTCCCACTTGCCCTGCAGTGGTGGCATGTGGGGTTCATATTTGTGCTTGATGTCACCTTTGTATTGTCAAGTCCATGGATTAGTAATGGAGAGGCGTCTATAAGACACTTTTCCATTGCTAATCCTTTAGTTGTATGGTAAATAAAGACACAGCCAGAATAAAGTCCTTTATTAGAAATAAGACTAAACACAGTTTTCCATTTTATTTAAAAATAGCAAACACAGTTATACTCACCTTACGCTTAATTCCACTGAAGCCCTCTTTCTCCTGTAATAAAGCTAAAATAAAAAACAACAATATACTATAACTGTCTGTCGTTCTGTCCCACACCATAATCCATGTCTGGGGATTAATAGTTTTCAACCTGGACGGTGCCAAGATGCGACCGTCAAAGCTGAGAAACACTGGGAAATGAACTACTGCTAGCGGAGCCTCGGTGACATCATCTAAGTTATGTCGGGTCACTGAGGCTGTGTTTTCAGCCGGGCTGAACTATTGTGACCTTGGTGAGATCCCCGCTAGCACCCTGAGAAAGTCACATGGTGGAGAGGTGAGTTAACCGCAGTTGAAATTCAGCACAGTGAAATTCTCCTGGTCAACTCGCCTCTGCACCATTCAACCTTCTCACGGTGCTAGTGGGGATCTCACCAAGGTCACCGCAGTTAAGCCCAGATGGGAACGCAAACTCAGTGACATGACTGCTAGTCACTGAGGCTGTGCTCTCAGCAGTTAATTCACCAGTGGTTTTCAGCCTGAACGGTCGCATCTTGACACCATCCATGTTGAAAACAATTTCTCCCCAGCCTTGCATTGCAGAGTGGGACAGAATGGTAAGAGATATTGTTGTTTTTTTTATTTTTGGTCTATTACAGGAGAACAAGGGCTTGGTGGAATTAGGCAAGGTTGTAAGTATGGTTTAATTAAGATTATTAAAGGAGTCTGTGTAATTTTCTCAATTAAACAACTTTTTTTTGGTGTGTGTGTTAGGCGTTGGATTTCTGTCACTGCACAGCAAGAATCCTGAGCATTACTTCCAGCAGTCTCCCATTCCTCTCCAGTCGCAGAAGAGGTTGCTCAGCAAACTCATCAGTCCAGGTGGTCTGCCTAGACCAGCTCCATGGGTTTGCTTGCTGCTGCCACTTCTGGCACAGCTATGGCAATACATGCTGCTCAGCAGCGAGATTCTCCAGGGACTAAGTCCCCATGTCGGGCCACTGAGCATGCCCGTGGAGTGATCTTCCATTGGAGATCGAAGGTCACGTGCTCAGGTCCTGCTCCTGTTCGGATTGGCCCATCCGAGAAGCCAGGAAGGGCCCGGACGCTCGCGGCTATAAAAGGTTTGCATGGCCGCTCAGCCATGCGCTAGCATAGACTGTATTTACAGACTATGTGGAGTGAGTGATGTATGCATGTATGAATGTCTCTGGTGACTGACTGATTATGAAACCCCTGCCCTTGGTACGCTTGTGTTGTGCAGCCTAGCCTGCTAGTGCCCAGGCTTAGGTGTAGGTAGGGCAGAGTCAGAGTCAGGCATTAGTCCCCATCAGTGACTCGGCACACCACAGTGCAGGTGCTCCACACTCCGTAGCCAGCATCTATAGCAGCGTTCACGGCAGCGACGCCGTGCGCTCAGAGGGCCTAGAGGAACTCTAACCCCATGTCCTTGGGGTAGAGTTCTGTGGCCGCTTTCTGTGCGATTTTTGGCCAGGCTCTGTGAGCTAAACAGGCTCTGGTATTTACGTTCAGCGGCGGTGCGGCTCTGTGAGTCAACAGAGTTCACCCCGCTCACACTGGGTGATGTAACCCATGTGTGACTGTTTTCACGCCTCTCTATTCTTCTGCCATTACCTAGCAGCAGTGTACCACCTCTGCACGGTGGACCCCGGGCTGCGAACGCACCTACTATTATTTATAATTTGGCGCGTTCCACCAGCCTTAACATTATCCTAGGACCAGAGTCTGGCTAGTACTGACGGACGAACAACGACTGCACAGGTACATCCAGCAGCTGTAGGGAAGGTTGACAGCACTAGAGTGTTCCACCTCAGCTGCGGATGTTACTTCGGTTGCTGTTCAAGCAGCTTCAGAGGCTGTTCCCCGTGTCTCCACGGCCAACCCTGCCCGACCTTGTCTCGCCTCCCGCTGCCCAAGAAGTTCTCGGGTGATAGTGCATCATGCAGGGGTTTCGTGAGTCAGTGCTCCATTCACCTGGAGTTGATGGCCACACGATTTCCCTCTGAGCGGGCCAAGGTGGGATTTATCATCTCCCTCCTGTCGGGCAGGGCCTTGGAGTGGGCCACCCCGCTGTGGGAGCGTGGGGATCCCCTGGTACAGAGTGTCACCCATTTTCTGCTCACTCTGAAGCAGGTGTTTCTGGGACCTCAGGTCACGCACGACACCGCACTTCAGTTGCTGGCCCTTACCCAGGGTCCGTCTCTGGTCAGCCAGTATGCCATCCTCTTCAGAACTCTGGCCTCGGAGCTGGAGTGGCCAGATAAGGTTCTCATATCTATATTCTGGAGAGGCCTGGCTGATCATGTCAAAGACTCCCTGGCTACCAGGGAGGTGCCCACCACTTTGGAGGAGCTCATTACGGTCTCCACCTGAATTAACATTCGCTTCACCGAGCGAGGGCTGGAGCGCTCCAAGTCCAACCAACGATATAGGTTGGCGCCAAATTTTGCTAGACCTCTGGAAACTCCCGGTCAGCCGCCCGAGCATCCAGAGGCCATGGAGGTGTCCCGCACGGGGTCCAAGTCCCGTCTTGCTCGGGCATCTTCAGTATGTCTCCGTTGTCGGCAGACTGGGCACGTTGCTAACCAGTGCCCACAGCAGTCAGGAAACGCTCACGTCTAGTGGTTATCGGAGGGGGCCTACTAGACACAGCGACTTTCTCCTCCAAGCTCCAGTTTAAAGGGGCGTTAGAGTTCAATTCTTCCACTCTGATTGTGGAGGTCTGCGTGGACTCTGGGGCGGCGGGCTATTTCATGTCGTCTACCTTCGCCCAACAACACGCAATCCCCCTGGTCCTGCTACCTCAACTAGTCACTATCAGAGTGGTGAATGGTGCGACACTCCCGTCCCAAATTACTCACCAGATGGCTCCACTGAGACTCTCACTGTCTCCTTCTCATCAGGAGATGCTGTCTCTTCTTGTTATGCGCGAAGGTATTGACCAGGTCCTCCTAGGAGTTCCCTGGTTACGAGCTCACTCTCCTCACATAGAGTGGTCCTCGGGAAAAATCCTCGGTTGGAGCAAGTCCTGCGAGGGTAGGTGTCTGAGGGACTGCGTACAGGTCGCTACCTCTGAGGTTCCCGCAGATCTCTCCTCGCTTCCCAAGCTGTACAAGCAGTATGCAGACGTTTTCTCCAAGAAGGCGGCGGAAACCCTTCCATCGCACCACCCTTACGACTGTCCTATTGACCTCTTGCCAGGTGCTGAGCGTCCGCGGGGTCGAGTCTACCCCCTATCTCTCCCATGTCTCAATATATCAGGGAGAATCTGGCAAGAGGATTCATTAGGAAGTCTGTGTCTCTGGCGGGAGCAGGATTCTTCTTTGTCCAAAAGAAGAATGGAGAATTACATCTGTGCATCGATTACAGGGGTCTTAATGCCATAACCGTTAAGAACAAGTATCCCCTACCCCTGATATCGGAACTGTTCGATAGGCTACAGGGAGCGAGAGTGTTTTCTAAGCTTGATCTGCGAGGAGCCTATAACCTGATTCGCATCCGTGAAGGGACGACTGGAAGACGGCATTTAACACCAGAGATGGGCACTATGAATAACTGGTGATACCCTTCGGGCTATGTAATGCGCCAGCCATCTTCCAAGACTTTGTGAACGATATCTTCCGGGATATGCTTACCACTTCGGTAGTAGTCTATCTGGACGATATTCTCATTTACTCTCCAATCTCCAGATATTGACTCCCATCGGAGAGATGTTCGCAAAGTTTTCGATCTCCTGCGGGCATACTCCCTTTACGACAAGTTGGAGAAATGTGTGTTTGGCAGGATCCATGGCCAAACCCTGTGCAGAGATGATGTAGCCCAGGAAAGGCAAGGACTCCTGCTCAAACTACAGGTGGTGATGGATTGGCAAGAACCCCATTCTCTCAAAGCGGTGCAGCGCTTTATGGGGTTCATAAATTACTACCGCCAATTCATTCCCCATTTCTCAACTTTGGTAGCGCTCTTGGTAGCCCTCACCAAGAAGGGTGCAAACCCCAAACTGTGGTCGGAAACTGTCTCCAAGGCCTTCGCTTCTATTAAATCCTACTTCGCTAGCGCTCCCTTTCTACATGGCCCCAATGTAGATAAGCCCTTCATTCTGGAGGTGGATGCCTCTTCTGTCGGTGCTGGAGCGGTCCTGTTCCAGAAGGACTCGCAAGGTCGGAAGCACCCATGCTTCTTCTTCTCTAAGACCTTCACACCAGCGGAGAGGAATTATTCCATCGAGGACAGGGAGTTGCTAGCAATGAAGCTGGCCTTCTCAAAGTGGAGACACCTCGTGGAGGGGGCTCATCACTCTTTCCAGGTGTTCACCGACCACTAATATTTGGTCTATCTACAGACAGCCCAGCGGCTGAATTATCGCCAGGCCAGATGGTCCTTGTTCTTCTCCCAATTCCGTTTCACCCTGCATTTTCTCTCTGGGGAGAAGAACGTCCGGGCCGACGCTCTTTCTCGCTCCGTGGTGTCAACGAGGAGGAGGAGGAGCCTCGGCTGATAGTCCCATCGGAGAGCCTGAGGACCATGGCTCCGGTTGCTCTCGAGTCGGTACCTTCAGGCAAGACTTTTGTCCCTGCCCATCTGCGAACGGAGGTCCTCTCTTGGGCTCATTCGTCCAGGGTGGGGGGACATTTTGGGACCAAACGGACCTCTGATCTCCTGGCAAGGACGTACTGGTGGCCGCACATGGCCCATGACGTCAGGGACTATATTCAGGCTTGTGTCTCTTGCGCCCAGAATCGGTCCTCTCAGCAGCGGCCCACTGGGTTACTCTATCCCTTGCCGGTAGCGGACAGGCCCTGGGAGATAATCGGTATGGACTTTGTGGTGGGCCTGCCCAAGTCCAGTGGCAGCACCGTTATTCAGGTGGTCACCGATTATTTCTCCAAGATGGTGCATCTGGTGCCACTCTCGCGGCTGCCTTCTGCGCGGGGCCTGGCAGCGTTGTTTATTAAACATGTCTTCGGCTGGTTTCACATTAGCGCTTTTTAAGCGCACGCACGGCCGGGGGTAGCTCCGCCCCCGAGCCGGCTCTCTGCCCGGCGTGCCCGCCCCTTGCTTGTAGCGCCGCCTCCTAGCGCACAGCGGCGCCTGCGATCGGCGCACCCTATCTTTAGCATAGGGTGCGCAGATCGTGCGCAGGCCGTGCGCTAGTTGCGCTTTGACCTGCGCTGCGCACTTTTGACGGTGCGCCGTGCGCGCCAAAATCCGAAAAGTTTGATTTTGGCGTGCACGGCGCACCGTCAAAAGTGCGCAGCGCAGGTCAAAGTGCAACTAGCGCACGGCCTGCGCACGATCTGCGCACCCTATGCTAAAGATAGGGAGCGCCGATCGCAGGCGCCGCTGTGTGCTAGGAGGCGGCGCTACAAGCAAGGGGCGGGCACGCCGGGCAGAGAGCCGGCTCGGGGGCGTAGCCACCCCCGGCCGTGTGTGCGCTTAAAAAGCGCTAATGTGAAACCAGCCTTCCGCCTGCACGGCATGCCGGATAAGATTGTCAGCGACCGGGGTCCTCAGTTTGCGTCTCTGTTCTGGAGAGAGCTCTGTTCTCTACTCCGCATCAAGCTAAATCTCTCCTCGGCCTATCATCCCGAGACGAACGGATTGGTTGAGAGAGCCAACCAGACCCTGGTGACATATCTGCGACATTTTGTCTCGGCCAGGCAGGATGACTGGGTATCCTTGTCTTTGAGTTCGCTTTGATCCACGCTGTGGCCGACTCCACCGGTCAGACTCCATTCCTCTTAAATTACGGCCAGCATCCGCGCGTCCCCGTGCCCATGCCCGTGTCATCCACCGACTCTAGGGTGGCAGACTGGGCGGTGGAGGCACGTGACATTTGGGATCGCATGCAGGATGCTATCCGGGCCTCCAAGGAGTGAATGAGGGCCTTCACTGACGCACACAGGCGTCCTGCTCAAAACATCAGGCTGCAGGCTGAATCTGCTAAGTTTGCACCACGCTATATTGGCCCTTTCAAGGTCCTTGAGCAGATCAATCCTGTGGTCTATCGCCTGGCCCTTCCACCACACTTGGCTATTTCTGACACGTTTCACGTGTCCCTCCTTAAGCCGGTTCACATGTCTCGGTTTTCTGAGCCATCTGCCGGGACATCAGACCTGTCGACTGACGAGTTTGAGGTCAATGCCATTGTGGGATGCAAGGCAAAAAGTTTTACTTGGTGGATTGGAAGGGTCATGGTCCAGAGGCTCGGACCTGGGAGCCGGTGGAAAACATCCACGCTCTTCTTCTCATTGTGGAATTTGAGCGGAGTGAGGCTCAGTGAGGGGGGGTAATGTTAGGCGTCAGATTTCTGTCGCTGCATAGCGAGAATCCCGAGCTTTACTTCCAGCGGTCTCCCATTCCTCTCCAGCTGCAGAGGAGGTTGCTCAGCAAACTCGTCAGTCCAGGCGCTCTGCCCAGACCAGCTCCGTGGGTTTGCTTGCTGCTGCCACTTCTGGCACAGCCATGGCATTGCATACTGCTCAGCAGCGAGGTTCTCCAGGGACTAAGTCCCCATGTCGGGCCACTGAGCATGCCCGTGGAGTGATCTCCCATTGGAGATCGAAGGTCACGTGCTCAGGTCCTGCTCCTGTTCGGATTGGCCCATCCGAGAAGCCAGGAAGGTCCCGGACGCTCGCGGCTATAAAAGGTTTACATGGCCGCTCGGCCATGCACTAGGATAGACTGTATTTACAGATTATGTGGAGAGAGTGATGTATGTGTGGCGCCCCTGAGGCTTCAGTCACCACAGAGGTAATGCACCTTCTCCTAAGGTGTAGTGCCCCACCATCCAGGTAAGGTGGGAACTCCTGACCACACTCCACACCTGCATTCCACACACAGGATAGCTCAGTGGGGCCACCTAACAGCTTCAGGCTGGGGGTTAGCAGAGCACCCCTCGTGGAACCCTGCATCGTAACACGAGATGTGCTGGGAGGCGGGTGGAGTGAGAT
Organism: Dendrobates tinctorius; assembly: GCF_039654945.1. Taxonomy (NCBI): domain Eukaryota; kingdom Metazoa; phylum Chordata; class Amphibia; order Anura; family Dendrobatidae; genus Dendrobates; species Dendrobates tinctorius. The sequence goes on along the minus strand of NW_027361766.1, from coordinate 14,590,361 downwards.
GATATAAAAGAGTGGGAAGAGTGAGAGTTAGAGGTCAGTTGGTTAGAGGAGAGAGAAGAGAGAAGATGGGTGTCTGAAGGACATGCTGCAGCAGGTCCCAGTGATCTGGGCTGCTGGCACGAGAAAGACCAGAGAAAGAGACTGATAAGATTGATAACCTAACTTTCCATAAGAGAGAGAGAACAGATTGGAACGAAGGAGAATAGGAGGACGGTGGGAAGCTGGTTTAAGAAAGATAGAGAACCCTTCCAGTCCAGAGAGCGCAAAGGCCAGGGCCCGGTCCCTGAGGTTGATTGGATCTTTATGTCCGGCAACAGAGACCGGAGGAGTAGTGAGCCGCTAACGCCTTGCTCCCATCATAAACTTGGGACACAACAGCAACTGAATAGAGAGCCGGGATGCAGTGAGGAGTCCCCGAAGCAGGCTACAGCTGTCTGTCATACAAGTAAAGACTAGGAACACCTAGAGAGAGGCATTCCAGGGTAACTAAGTACTGGAGTGCTTCGCACCTAAAGGCGCATTGGAGGAGTCGTTCAGTAAGGTACATGTTGGCGGAGTGTGGAAGGGAGAATCCTATCCTGCCTGGAGGTTGGCTGGAGCCCTGACCTGGAGAACACGGTACGGAGGCAGGCAGTTGAGTGAACTGCAAACAGTGAGTAAAGCTTTGGAACAGCATACTCGGGTGTCCTCCAGTTATTCCCGCACCACTACACCTGGGTACCAGCCTCCATACCATTCTGCGCCTCTCCTCATCCATTGCACCTGCACTGCCCTGGGACTACAGCTCCACCTGTGGGGAGCTACACCATCTTTGCTGCACCACACCATCAGTCCCAGCGGATCTGCTTGCAGCGTTGGCTCAACATCTTACTTGCCAAACACCACGGGTGGCATGGCGTAAAAAAAATCGAAATTTGGCGAAAATTTAGAAAATTTTGCAATTTTCAAACTTTTAATTTTTATGCCATTAAATCAGAGAGTGATATCGCACAAAATAGTTAATAAATAACATTTCCCACATGTCTACTTTACATCTGCACACTTTTGGAAACATATATTTTTTTTTAGGAAGGAAGGCCTGTTTCACACTTGCTTTTTTTTGCAGCGCGTTTTTCCCGCAAAAAAACGCATTGAAAAACGCATACAAAAGCATACAACTGCTGCGTTTTTTTCAAGCATTTTTATGAGCATGCATGAAAAAAACGCAGCGTTTTTATGCGTTTGTATGCGTTTTTAGTGCGTTTTTACCGCGTTTGCGGTTTTTTCCAACATTAGGAGGCCCCTCACACTAACCCAAACCATGACTTTACTAACCCTAACCCTGACCCTAACCCTAACCCTAACCCTAACCCTGACCCTAACCCTAACCCTAACCCTTAACCAAACCATACTTAACCCTAACCCTGACCCTAACCCTAACCCTAACCCTGACCCTAACCCTTAACCAAACCATACTTAACCCTAACCCTGACCCTAACCCTGACCCTAACCCTAACCCTAACCCTGACCCTAACCCTGACCCTAACCCTAACCCTTAACCAAACCATACTTAACCCTAACCCTGACCCTAACCCTAACCCTAACCCTAACCCTAACCCTGACCCTAACCCTTAACCAAACCATACTTAACCCTAACCCTGACCCTAACCCTGACCCTGACCCTAACCCTTAACCAAACCATACTTAACCCTAACCCTGACCCTAACCCTGACCCTAACCCTGACCCTAACCCTAACCCTAACCCTAACCCTGACCCTAACCCTTAACCAAACCATACTTAACCCTAACCCTGACCCTAACCCTGACCCTAACCCTAACCCTAACCCTGACCCTAACCCTGACCCTAACCCTAACCCTAACCCTTAACCAAACCATACTTAACCCTAACCCTAACCCTAACCCTAACCCTGACCCTAACCCTTAACCAAACCATACTTAACCCTAACCCTGACCCTAACCCTGACCCTGACCCTAACCCTTAACCAAACCATACTTAACCCTAACCCTGACCCTAACCCTGACCCTAACCCTAACCCTAACCCTGACCCTAACCCTAACCCTGACCCTAACCCTGACCCTAACCCTAACCCTAACCCTGACCCTAACCCTTAACCAAACCATACTTAACCCTAACCATGACCCTAACCCTGACCCTAACCCTAACCCTGACCCTGACCCTAACCCTTAACCAAACCATACTTAACCCTAACCCTGACCCTAACCCTAACCCTAACCCTGACCCTAACCCTTAACCAAACCATACTTAACCCTAACCCTGACCCTAACCCTAACCCTAACCCTAACTCTGACCCTAACCCTTAACCAAACCATACTTAACCCTAACCCTGACCCTAACACTGACCCTAACCCTAACCCTAACCCTAACCCTGACCCTAACCCTTAACCAAACCATACTTAACCCTAACCCTGACCCTAACCCTAACCCTAACCTTAACCCTGACCCTAACCCTTAACCAAACCATACTTAACCCTAACCCTGACCCTAACCCTAACCCTAACCCTAACCCTGACCCTAACCCTAACCCTAAACCCCCTTAACTAACCCTAACTTTACCCAAACCCCTAAATTCCATTGTCTAAACTAATGGTAAAAAAAAAAACGCATGTGCAAAAAAACGCATACATAAGCATGCCAATGCGCACATATGCTCACCATAGACTTATAATGGGTGTCTTGCGTGCGCATGCGTTTTTTTGAGGCAAATCGGACGCACAAAAAATGCAACAAGTTGCATTTTGTGCGCCCGAGCGCATACCGCAAAAAACGCATGCGCGGTAAAACGCGTACAAACGCATGTGTAAGCGCACATAAGCGCATCCCATGCAAAGTATAGGGAAAAAAAACGCATGCGCTATTTAGCGCTAAATTACCGCGAAAAAAAAAAGAAAATGTGAAACCAGCCTTATAAGTGTTAAAAGTTGACCAGCGGATTTCTCATTTTTACAACAAAATTTACAACACCATTTTTTTTAGGGGCCACCTCACATTTGAAGTGAGTTTGGGGGGTCAATATGACAGAAAATACCCAAAAGTGACACCATTCTAAAAACTGCACCTCTCAATGTACTCAAAACCACATTCAGGAAGTTTATTAACCCTTCAGGTGCTTCACATGAATGAATGGAATGTGGAAGGAAAAAATAAACATTTAACTTTTTTCACAAACATTTTACTTCAGAACCATTTTTTTTTTATTTTCACAAGAGTAAAAAGAGAAAATGAACCACAAAATTTTTTGTGCAATTTCTTCCGAATTCGCCGATTCCCCGTATGTGGGGCTAAACCACTGTTTGAGCACACGGCAGAGCTCAGAATGGAAGGAGTGCCGTTTGACTTTTTCAATGCAGAATTGGCTGGAATTGAGATCGGATGCCATGTCGCATTTGGAGATCCCCTGATGTACCTAAACAGTGGAAACCCCCCACAAGTGACCCCATTTTGGAAACTAGACCCCTTAAAGAACTTATCTAGATGTGTCGTGAACACTTTGAACCCCCAAGTGCTTCACAGAAGTTTATAACGTAGAGTCATGAAAATAAAAAATCATTTTTTTTCCACAATATGATCTTTTAGCCCCCAATTTTTCATTTTCACAAGGGTAACAGGAGAAATAGGACCCCAAAAGTCGTTGTACAATTTGTCCTGAGTACAGTGGTACCCCATATATGGAAGAAAACTACTGTTTTGGCACACGGTGGGGCTTGGAAGGGAAGTAGTGACGTTCTTGAATGCAGACTTTGATGGAATGGTCTGCGGGTGTCATGTCGCGTTTGCAGAGCCCCTGATGTACCTAAACAGTGGAAACCCCCTACAAGTGACCCCATTTTGGAAACTAGACCCCCCAAGGAACTTATCTAGATGTGTGGTGAGCACTTTGAACCCCCAAGTGTTTCACTAAAGTTTATAATGTAGAGCTGTGAAAAAAAAAAATCATTTTTTTCCACAAAAATGATCTTTTAGCCCCCAATTTTTATTTTCACAATGGTAACAGGAGAAATTGGACCCTAATAGTTGTTGTCCAATTTGTCCTGAGTACGCTGGTACCCCATATGTGGGAGAAAACTACTGTTTGGGCACACAGTGGGGCTCGGAAGGGAAGTAGTGATGTTCTGAAATGCAGACTTTGATGGAATGGTCTGCGGGCGTCATATTGCGTTTACAGAGCCCTGATGTACCTAAACAGTTGAAACCCCCAATTCTAATTCCAACCCTAACCCCAACGCACCCCTAACCCTAATCTCAGCCCTAACCCTAGCCCTAGCCCTAACCCTAGCCCTAACCTGCGTGCCTGCTTTTTTTTCTTTACTTTTTTCTTTCTTTTTGTGACAAGATCGCTGCCCTGCAATCTGACTAATAGTAACCCTTGAAATCCAGGGCAGAAAATGGTCGCACTCGTCGAGATGAATAAATCACCAATTTATTGGCATTCCAGGGACCCGTTGAAGCGCTCACAATGCGCGAAACGCCGTTGTCAGCCTCTCGTGCACTCCTTATATCACTCCCCCGACCTGATATGTAACTGGAATGCCAATAAATTGGTGATTTATTCATCTCGAGGAGTGCGACCATTTTCTGCTCTGGATTTCAAGGATTCAGTCATATTAGGTCCAGCACCCGGGATTTCCAGCTGATGGTCTTCTGTTTGCCGCACATCACAAGCGCATTCAAGGTAACAGCGGTGCCGTCCGTATTCTTTTGTTTCCTATATGCACTGACTCATACGAAACACCACTTCTCCTCTGATCTCACACTGACAGATGATCAGAGGAGAAGCAGCATTACTATGTGACAAGATCGCTACCTGGCACATAGTAACGTGACTTCTCCTTTGATCTCACACTGACAGATGATCAGAGGAGAAGCAGCGTTACTGTGTGACAAGATCGCTGCCTGGCACAGCTGTGCCAGGCAGCGATCAGCTGTGCCAGGCAGTGATCTAGTCACACAGTAACGCTGCTTCACCTCTGATCATCTGTCAGTGTGAGATCAGAGGAGAAATCGCGTTACAATGAGTCAGATCGCCGGGAAACAGGCACCAAACCGCTGACAGTAGATAAACGTCGGCGCTGCACAAAGCCCAGCAAGCGCCAATGTTGATCTACTGTGGGCGGTCAGGAAGCGGTTAAAAGTGCCATCTGATTCTGTGGTGTATCTCATTCCTCACTGTCCCTTTTATAAAAAGGCATAGGAAGACACAAGAATTTTCTATATTTTTAACGTTTATTCAGTATAAACATCACCAATAATATCAATTCTCTCTAATATAATCCCTGCAAGGCAGGATTCAAAAGAGGGCACAAGATGAGTCACAAGGCTACTCCAGTGTCCAAATCAACGAAAGTGTCTAATACGACTCCTCAAAAAGCACAAAAATTTCAGGATTCTTACAATCCTCACTTTAAAGATCAAGTGGATACCATTAACTCATTTAAGGCCAGATCTCCTCATAAAGAGGTCATGGATACATCTCTCTAATCAAAAAGGAAAAATCCTGGTAAAACTCCTGAAAAATTCACATCGCCAGCCCACGCTTCAAGTCCTGAGTCTGGCGATAATTCACCAAACTTTTCGCCGGAAAGGTCAAAATTTAAGATGGGTAACACCAATCCTTCTCCATCCCAAAATCTGGATGTTATATCCATACACTCTTACATGGATACTCTTGCCCAGAAAATCACGTCCAGTATGTCTCAATCATTTGAAAACCAAAATAAAATTTTACAGTCCACCTTGGAAAAATTTAGCAGCAGGTTAGACAACCACGAAAAACGGCTAACTGTAGTGGAAGAACACACTGATGATTTATCAAAAGACACCCATGACCTCAAATCTGAATTTCACAGACTTAAAATTAAAGTTGCGGATATAGAAGACAGGAACAGACAAAACAACTTGAAAATAAGAGGAATACAAGAATCTTTCACACCCGATAAACTAGAAGACTTCGTCAAGACAATTTTCAAAAAATTACTACCGGCACTTACAGATCAGGATCTTATCATAGATAGGATCCACAGACTTCCCAAACCACGGAACATCGATAAAGATCTACCTAGAGATACCATCTTAATGGTCCACTTCTTCAAGATCAAGGAAAAAATTCAAAAATCGGTTAAAGATCTAGGAGGTTTTTCAGAACCCTATGTTCACCTTCAGCTATTCACGGATCTTTCAAAGGAAACGATTGAAGGAAGAAAGTCTTTTAAGCCAGTCACCTCCACCTTGAGGGAAAATAATATACCCTATAAATGGGGCTTTCGACTTAAACTTTTGGTTTTCTACAAAGGAAAGACGACCGTCCTATTCTCACCTAAGGAAGGAAGAGATTTCCTGTTCTACTGCAGGATAACCAATCGCCATAGAAACTCTAACTCTCAAGACCCCAGGCCCTCTTCAGAGATGGGATGATCCAACGGAAAGACCCTGCCTACATATTTTCTCTCCTGGTTAAAAGGCCTCTCTACACTTTTTGATTATTTGTTCAGTGTATTACTCTGCTTATTATTCTTCTTTCCACAGGTTTTCTTACTTCTCTACTTCTTTATGGACTCATATATCACATGAGATTATTTTCCTTCTAGGAACAGTGCAGTTATGATTGACAGCTAAAGGATGCCTCTAATGGGATCCTTACACAAACTTTCCCCACTAAGGATTTAGAGCCTACCGGCTAGGCTCTTTCTGTAGGACAATTTTGTTCTTACTGTTTTGTGCTTTTCTGTTTTCGGTTTTAAACAGGTCTTCAGTTTTAGGTTTTTTTTTTAACTAAGTTCTTCAAAGGTAGGTGCCCTCTGGTTTCCTTATTTCATCTACCCTACTTCATACGGTCCTTGCCACTCTTGTAACATGAAAATGAATGTTGTGTCTTATAATGTCAGGGGGCAAATAGCCCTTGGAAGAGATTTTCCATTGGTAAAGAAATTAACGGGTTACATCCTGAGGTTGTATGCCTCCAAGAAACTAAGTTCAAAAAAGACAACCAACCTTCTATAAATCTTAAAAATTTCCCATTTGTATTTGAGTCTTGCGGCCCACGAAAGAAAGCTGGGGTTTTAACCCTGATTGGTAATTCAATTTCCTTTGAATTTCTCTCTGAAGTCAAGGATGTAAAAGGTCACTATCATATTCTCCTATGCAAATTGAACGGCCACACCTTCACAATAGTTAATACTTATGTTCCCACCATCAGACAACTTAGCTTCCTAAATAAGCTAATGAAAAAAATCGACACCTTACGCTCAGGAACTCTACTTTTATTAGGCGACTTTAATATGGTGCCAGATAATACACTAGACTCCACCTCCCCCAGCAGACAAAAATCGCAATCCTTGAACAGCTGGATTTATAATCACAAGCTATTCGACTCATTCTATTGTTTGAACACCACATCTAGAGAATTTACTCATTTTTCTGATGGCCATCAGTCGGCCTCTAGATCAGACTTGATACTCACAGATGTCTTCTCCTTGCCAAGGTTCTCCTCCATCTCCATACTTAATAAATCTATTTCAGATCATTCTTCGATAACTGCAGAATTGACAATAGGGCCTCCAACTCACCCCCAATTCATGTGGAAATTCAACTCTTCTTTGCTTCATAACCCCTCCTCCAAATCTGAAATCAGCTCATCCATACAGAATTATTTTAGTGAAAATGACTCCGTCCTCCTAAATCCATTTTCCTGTTGGAACGCTCACAAGGCGGTATTGAGGGGAGTTTTGATCCAAATTTCCTCCAGACAAAAAAAAGTTAACAGAGATAAAATCCTTACCCTACAACAGTCAATTAAATCTAAAGAAGAGGAACTTTGTCGATCCTCTGTTTCCTCTAGCAAACAAGCTGTATTATCAGAACTTACCAATCTTAGAATGCAATTAAGGAAACTCATATTCAATTTTTACGACTCAGCTATTAGATCGGCAAAATGCAAGCACTATTTATCTATAAATCGCCCTTCAAAATACATGTCAAACAGAATTAAGAATATACGGAAATGGAATAGAATTGACACTATAATTTCCTCTAATGGTACATCTCTGGTCCACCCTAAAGATATTGTAAAGGCTTTTGCCGATTATTACAAAAATCTGTATAATATTAATCAGGATAAGCCTAATTTGCAGCCAACTACCTCAGAGATTGGATCATTCCTTTCCAGCATGAACCTTCCAAAACTCAACTCTGAAGACTTATCTTTTTTGTCTTCTCCCTTCACTGAACAAGAAGTCCTGGAAGCTATAAAAAAACTTAAAACATTTAAATCACCCGGACCAGACGGGTTTAGTAATGATTATTTCAAGTCTATTAGTAATTTATTGGCCCCTCACCTTGTAAAAGTATTTAATTTAGCTTTCCAATCAGGTCAATTTCCCAAAGAGATGCTGGAAGCGACCATTGTCGTAATCCCTAAACCAAATTCTGACACTAGCCAAGTTTTTAATTATAGACCTATATCCCTCATCAACACAGACGTAAAAATTTACGCAAAAATCTTGGCTAATAGACTAAAAGGGGTTTTACGCACAGCGATATCGCTAGCAATATCGCTAAAGCATCACCGATTTGGTGACGCAGCAGTGATATCGCTGGCGATATCGCTATGTGTGATACTTACCTCCGACCAGCTCCCCCGCTGTCTGTCATGTAATCGCGTGAGATCGCGCAGCTCCATTTCTCGTCGGGCACTTCCTGCTGGGCTGCCTGTGGTGCTGATGAGCGACGTGTGGAGGTGGGTGGGAGGACATCAGGATCGCTGCATCTGAAAGGTAAGTATTGTCCACTGTATCGCTGATGCATCGCTGTGAGATCTGCCTGTGTGGCAGCCCACCAGCGATCCTGACCGGGTCGTATCATGGTCGGAATTGATGGTGCATTGCTAAATGTAAAGGTGTTATGAATGAGTCACCGAGGAGGAAAAAACAAAAAGCAAGCTAAGCCCAGAAAACCGGAGAGGTTGGTAACTAGCAGATTGCAGACCCCTGTTCCTATCCACAACAACTAGCAGTAGCCGTGGAGCGTGCCTACGGTGGTCCTAGACGCCTCGTCACAGCCGGAGAGCTAAATAAGCCTAAAGAAAGAAAGGGAAAATCTAAACTGCCCCAGAGCAGACCCCAAAGCAATAGACAGCCCCCAACATGTATTGTCGGTGAAGCAAGATGAAAACACAGACACAGGTAGAAAGATAGGCTGAGCAAACGATGGGGCCCTCGCTAACTAGAAAGGACAGGAAAGAAAAGCTGCTGTCTGCAGTCATGCAAAAAACCCTGCCAAAAAGATTGTCCAACACGTCTGATAGAAAAAGGCCCTGAAGTCGCTAGACTTCAAATCACTATATCAGCACTCAGGTATATTCTGAAGACAGAGCAAAAGAGATCAACTGATCAAAGACAAAATGGGGATTCAGCCCAGTCCCAGCCAGGGCTGGCTGAACACAAAAACTAAGTAAACCAGACAAAAACTCATGTGAACAATAGCAGAGAAAACTTAGCTTTAGGAAGGCAGGAACCAAACTGGAAACCAGGAGCCACAGTCAGGAAAAATCACCAGCAAGAAACTAGGGAGTCGGCTGCCTTAAATCCAATCAGAAACTCCTGATGTCAAATCGCAGTCCTCTTCCTCAGGTGGCTGGTCTCTGCCATTTAGATCAGCTTCATTACCTCCCTTCACAAACAGAGGGAGTCCAGATAGAGAACTCACTACTCCTCTGTCAGCACAGCCAGCTCCATAACCCTCACCAGAAGCCAGAGGCAACCCCGAAAATGAGCTCACAACATAAAGGGGCCATAAATCAATTTCTCCCGACACTAATTTCCAACGATCAGATAGGCTTCACTAAAGGATGACAATCCATAGATGGTACGAGAAGGCTCATTAACATAATTAAGCTCATTTCCTCGAAAAACCTCAAAGCCACTGTTATCTCTCTTGATGCTGAGAAAGCATTTGACCGCCTTAATTGGTCTTATCTCGAAGCGACTCTTAAAAAATTTGGAATGAATTTTCGACTCACGGGAGGTATTATGGCTTTGTACTCCGGCCCTGGGGCGAGGGTATATTCCAACAATCATCTTTCCCCTATGTTTAATATAGCTAATGGGACTAGACAGGGCTGCCTCTTGTCACCATTGCTTTTGCATTGGCCATTGAACCTCTGGCCCAATTAATCAGGAATAGTACAAAGATCTCAGGAATTAAAACTTTGCATAGAGATTTTAAAATAGCGTTAAATGCAGATGATATAATTCTTACCCTTACCGATCCAAGCAACTCTATCACTGCCTTACAAACCCTAATCCAGACTTTTTCCAAGGTCTCTTATTTTAAAATAAACGACTCTAAATCCAAAATACTTGGCTTTAAACTGGGAATAGACCAGGGAAAAATTGCGGGCCTCTCGCCTTGGGGTTGAGCTACTGATGGGCTGACATACCTAGGCCTAAAATTTGTCAAAAATATAAAATTATTATAAAATTAAACTTAAAGATTCTTACCAAAAAGCTTTTTAATGAATTTCATATATCTAGAGATGATGGACTCTCTTGGTGGGGAAGAATCATGATGGTTAAATCATACATCTTCCCAAAAATCCTATATCTACTTCGCTCTCTTCCTTTGAAAGTTCCCACTTCTTCTCTTACAAATCTCCAAGGCTCATTGAATTCCTTTATATAGAATAACAAAAGACCCAGAATAGCAAAAAACATTCTCTACAATCATAAATCTTATGGTGGAGCTGATTCCCCAAATATCACGGCTTATTACACTGCAAATTTAGTCAAACAAAGCGCATTCTGGTGGCCACACGATAAGACACTAGCTTGGCATGAATTAGAATTGTCTTTTAACAAACATAAACCTCTTCACCTACTAATTCTGAACCAACTCCTTCATAAAAAATTAATTGAAAACTCTCATCCAATTTTTCAAGCTATTTCTGAAGCTTGGAAAAAAAGTTCTGTTCCAAAAAGAGGCTCTAATAAAGAAGTCACATTAAAAAATTTGATCTTATCAGTTATTTTTCAAGCATCCAATCAGACTATTGACCCCGTTTTGTCTACCCTTGGTCTCAAAAGACTCAAAGATTTATACGTTGGTGCTCTTTGTACACCTTATAACAAGCTCAAGAATAGATATCAATCTACTACTCCTGCTTTTTTACAATATGTCATCCTTAAAGACAAATTCCATGAGTTCCTTGCTATTTCACCAAAAAATTTCTGAACCAGCAGTTAATCTTATTTGTAATATAGACCATAATATTTTCTGGAGTTTTGAGTATACTTACAAGTGATGTTATAATAGCTTTGCAGTGGTCAAGACTCAAAATATTATCAAATGGGAAAACGAATTACATACAATAATTGACCCTCCTGACCTTGAACAGGCATGCTCCCTCTCGTACGCCTCTACCATTTCCTTATCACTACAAGAGACCCACTTCAAACTTTTAACGAGATGGTATTATACCCCTGTAAGACTCCATAGAATCAACCCTGACAATTCTCCGCTCTGTTGGAGGGGTTGTGGAAGGCCAGGAAATATTTAGCATATATTTTAGCAGTGTCCCAAAATTGTTCCCTTTTGGAAAAGGTTTCAAATCTTATCGATTTTATCTTAGAAACGCGACTTATTTTGTCTCCTCGTCTGGCCCTTCTTTCTCTAGACGCTGACAAAATTGATAACAGGCTGTTGATTATGCACATTTTACTAGTTTCCAAACACAATATCGCTTTTCTTTGGAAAAATCCAAAACCTCCACAAATTACCGATATTATAGACAAAATTAGCCTTCATCACTCCTTTGAACTGAAATTTGCACATATGCATGATCAATTTGCCAAACATGCTAGGAAATGGTCTAGATGGCTGGAGCTGTTCTCTTAAGGTCTTCAACCAGAGTGCGCCTGCCTAGGCCCCTTTGTGGTTAGGTCTTTGGCTTGGAACAAATTTAATATATTATATGCTTAAATACTTACCTTTGTAATAGTTCATTGTATAATATGCTTCTGCATTAACATGTTACATTTTATGTATTCTTTACATTTGGACATTGTTGTCCTTCCTCTTTTCCTTCTTTTCCTTTTCATCTTTCCTTCCCTACCCTACACCTTCTTCCCCATTTATTAAAACTCCAATAAAACGTTTAGAAAACAAACTCCACTATGGTGAACACCAAAGAACCCAGTGGCTGTGATGGCTCTGGAAGTGCACACAGTCAGCTCTGCAGCTTTTCAACATACTTTATTAGACTGGCAAACCCTATCAGATATCCAGGCATACAGTAAAAGGTCCATGTTCGGGGTTCAGTACCGGACCTAGTGTCTGAAATGGAACACGAATTTTACCACTTGGGCTCGCTCATCTCTATTTTTCTTTCATTTGAAAATGATCATTTTTTTGCTTATTGGATCAGTTCCAAATTGAAGATAAGGAAAGAATAAGGAATGACTATTTCACTGATCCATTGCCAAAAGGGAGCAGTTTTGTAATTCGCCATACCCTCTGCCTGCCTCCAGTCTATGAATGACAGGTCACTGTTGAGATTTGAAGCAGAGGAGGCAGGTCTTTCAAAGACATGAGGCAGGCGGAGGGGCAGGGGAATCACAGAAGGGAGGAGAAGACCCAGTGTCTAGTCCAGCCCCTGTGCACCAAAATCTAATTAGCAGAAAACTTCAACTGGTGATTAAAGAAGAACAACATAGAGTAATTATTCACCAAAAAGGTATCATCATCATTGCAGTCATGTTCTTACCTTACATGACAAAATCGTGCTACCAGTTTCTCTAAGAATTCTTTTTCCATTACATAAATAAACTTCAGTTACAGGAAATTATAAAATGTTACTAATTTAATTCACCTTTAAGTTTTTTATGCCTTATCCTAAAATAAAGGTAGATGATGGGTTAATCTCAACTTCTGCATGTCTGACTGGTCTCTTTGTTTTACGAACAGCGCCTTGCATTCATTTCTGACAGCTGCCTCATGGCAGCCTTTGTTTATATGTTTACTCACATTACTATTTCAGTTTCAAAATGATATTTCAATTGAAAAGGAAACACGCTATGTGTACAAAGGAAAAAAGACCAAACTATTGAAATACAAGCACTCTGGCATTGAAGAGGAAGCAGATGTCTGGTCTTCAACTGAACCAACAGGAACTTTATAATGAGACTTCAGTCTCACCTGTTGGCTGAGAGTTGCTTGTACTCATTCGTGTACCTGCTGTCTGACTTCTGAAAATCCCACAGACACAAGGACTTCTGGGTAATCATGCAAAGGGAGTGAAAACAGAATTTCATTTTCCTATCCACCAGTGATTCCATATTTTTATTTATGATCTAATACACAATCACTTATAAACACACAGCAAAAGTTAATTTAATTAAAATGTGAAAAATAAAATGTTTAAAAAATATTAATTGAAATACAAAACATTTTGGCACAGAAATACTTTAACAACTGTTTTTCTCAAACTATGAGAAGCCAGCTAATCATTAGTGAGTCACAGCAGAGGAGGCAGATTTCATAAAAAAGAAGAAATACTGTCCATTTTTTTTCTATGGCTTTATCAGTCTCTAAGTTAGCAACACATTTGATTGATTTAGAACTTTTCCTAATGGTATGTTGGGTTACAGAGACAGAAGAAGATTGTGGCAATTAAAGATGGCCATATCTTTTTCAATTCAAATTACATAAAATTTCAATTAGCAATGAATTGATTCTCTAGGAATTTCAATGTTGAATAACTTCCTAATGCCCTGAAACGATGAGTAAAACACTCTAAGTTCTCCTAGGACTGTATCCAACCACGTTCAAGCCCCTTTAAACAAACACATCCTTACTATGGTCAAAGTGACCAAGTAATCACAAATAACCCTTTTAATTATAAGTCTCAATGATAGATTTTTCATGTTTCTTAATGCCTTAGCGACATACGCCGTACTCGTTCTGGTCTTCTGGAGGTGCGTTTGTGCCCAGAGCAGCACTAGTATGGCAGCACAATCGCACGGCCTCATGCTGAGTGCCACAGCGATTGTGTGCGGGTGTCAGCTGTATGTGACAGCTGACACCCCACAGCAACACCCACAATCAGTGCTAGCACCGATCATGGGCGATTAACCCCTCTGATGCTGCTGTCAGTAGTGACAGTGGCATATAGAATAATCACATTGGCAGGGTGCTCCCTGCGCTCTTCCATCAGCTCATTGTGATCGCATCGTGATATCCTGATGGTCTCCATGGAGACCCCCAGCACCAAGATGGCCATGCTGAGAGCAGGCACTGACATGTCTCCTTCCCTACCTGTCAGATCTGGATCTGATATTCTGCAGTGCAGAGAATCAGATCGGCGATCTGATGTAGAATAGTAATGTCCCATACTGTTGATTTTTTGATTCTGCCTCCCAAATATCACAGAAAGGCTCGGCGCACATTTATCCTGCACTCTGCACTGAGCACTTACACCAGGGTTTATGTGTAAATCTCTGAAATCCATGATTCAGACAGAACCTCTGGCTGAAGATTCCTTGTAATGAGGCAAAAGGAGGCACTGTGGATGCTGTCTGACCTGCAATCCCACATGTTCAACTTTTTAGGATTGCATGAAAGTGCCATTGGCCTCAGTTTTGTGTACTTCTGAAATGAGGACACCTCGGAACAGAAGCCAGATGGAGTCAAGAGTAACTCTGCTGCCTCTCTATAGTGAATAGATCCATTGGGGGTTTCATCTGAATCACGGCACAGATTTAGATGGAAACCCCAAAGTAAGTGCTCATCCTAAAGCGCCGGATAACTGTGATCCCAAACATTATGTAAAATGTTCCCAATATAAGATTTCACTCAATCCACAAAAAAGCAAGTCCCCACTCAGCTCTGTCATCTGTTAATGGAAATATAGGGGCTTCCACGATACTGGTAGCACAAAGGCTCTGGAAAAGCAAAATGGCTCCTCACCCTCCAAAAGAAAATCACCAAATTCTCTGCTCCCAAATTCAAATGCCTCCCTTATTGAATGTGGTTTTGAGCACCTTGAGGGGAGCAGTTTCTAAAATGGTGTCAATTTTGGTTATTTTCTTTCATATAGATGCCTCAAAGTGACTTCAAATGTGATGTGGTCCCTAAAAAATGGTTTTGTAAAATATGTTGAAAAAATGAAAAATTGCTGGTCAACTTATAACTTCCTAACAAAAAAAAAATGGGTCCAAAATTGTGCTGATGTAAAGTAGACATGTGGGAAAAGTTATTTATTAACTATTTTGTGCGATATGACTCTCTGATTTAAGGGCATAACAATTGAAAGTTTGAAAATTGTGAAATGGTAAAATTTTTTGCCAAACTTCCATTTTTTTCACAAATAAACACAAGTCATATTGAAGAAATTTTACTGCTATCATAAAGTGCAATATTTCACCAGAAAACCTTCTCATAATCCTCGGGATCCATTGAAGTGTTCCAGAGTTATTACCTCATAAAGTGACAGTGGTCAGAATTGTAATATTTGACCCAATCATTAAGGTGAAAACTGGCTTCATCTCAAAGGGGTTAAAATTAAAAATGACCACTTACTCATTTGTGTTAATGCAGACCATTCTGTATAAAACACTCACAAGGTAACCTCATTATGATTAAAATGAGATGAGAGATGTATCAAAAATATCATAACTCCCTCTACTTAATCTCCACTAACATGCTTGTCAAAAATTGTTTGTGTGGTACACAGTCACACATGATTGTATGGCTTTTGGGAAATTTATTTTGTCTTTAACCCCTTCACCCCAAAGCCTATTTTCACCTTACAGACAAGGAAAAATTTTACATTTCTGACTATTGTCACTCTATGTAGTAATAACTTTGGAATGCTTCAATGGATCCCACCGATTTTGAGACTGCTTTCTCAAGACATATTGTACTTCATTATGGTAGTAAAATTTGTTGCAGGTGACTTGCTTTTATTTGAAAAAATATCAAAAATTTGAAAATTTAGCAATTTTAAAATTTTTAATTTGTATGCCCTTAAATCAGAGAGTTATAGCACACAAAATAGGTGACAATAACATTTCCCACATGTATACTTTACATAAGCACAATTTTTGAAACAAATATATATTTTTTAGGAAATTATGAGGATTAAAAGATGACCAGAGATTTTTCATTTTTCCAACAAAGTTTACAAATCTTTTTTTTAGTGGCCACATCACATTTGGAGTAGCTTTGAGGGGCCTATATGACAGAAAATATCCCAAAGTGACACCATTCTAAAAACCGCACCTCTCATGGTATTCAAAGCCATATATTGAAAAGTTTATTAATGTGGCACCCCTGAGGGTCCGGTTGCCACAGAGGTACTGCACCTCATCCAGAGGTGTGGTATCCCACCCTCAGGTAAAGAGGAATCACCACCCAGGACTCCTAACACTCGCACCCAATACACACTAGTTTAGTCAAGGCAGCTGGATGTACCCTTCGGGAGGATGTCCTCACCCCAGACTGGCTAGGAAAGAGTGTTGGGGTGTTAGTGTGGAAGGTAGGTAGAGTGGGAGGAGCTTAGATAGTGGAGTGATTGAGGACATCCAATCAGAGAGAGAAAGGTGACAGTTAGTGGGCAGAGTTAAGCCTGAGGTAAAGGATCTTTCTGGAAGATACAGTCAGTCGGCGACAGGACAGCGTAAGAGCAGGATTGTCGTGAGAGGACTGAGGGTCAGAGAAGAGAGAAACATCTTGACCAAGCTCCTAGTAGACTGAAGGGGTCCTAGGGGCACAGATAGTGCGAAAGCCAACTGTGGGGCCCGTATCCTGGAAAGGAAGGACCAGGCCAGAGTGAGGGAGCCGGCCTCTGAAGCTAGTCGAGAACTGCAAGGCTCAGCTAGAAAGCCGGAGGCTGAGGTAACTTTAAGTGCCTCAGACAAAACCACAAACATTCCTCAAAAGGCAGCAGTAGGGATAAAGGACCCCGGGGCCTGACCCACGTCACCCAGTGTGATCCGTGGCTGCCGGCTTGGGACACTGCTTGCTAAGGTTCAGGGCAGAAAGGAAGGGAGAGAACAGTGCAGAGACACGGCCTAGAGAGGAGAACACAAAGAGGAGTCTTGAACAGGTGTTCCTGATCTACCTGGGAGTTTGCCGGACCCCTCCCTCGGAGGACACAGTACCAAGCGGGTCATCTTGTGCACAAGACTTGTGAGTAAAAACCCAGAAACTGCACCTGTGTCCTTGGAGTCATTTACAACTCGCCTGCCATACACTGCATACACCACCACCGTCAAAGGCTCAACTGCCCTGGGACACAGCCCTGCCCGTGGAGAGCTTCACAATCTTGGCTGCTTTAACACCGTCCCAGAGGATCTGCATAGCAGTGTCGGCTACCCTAGCCGAGGACCACGGGTGGTATCACGATTCCCCTTTTCCCAATTAATTATCCCACCATCTTCCCACTCATTTAAACTTCCATCTTCTTTATTGGACACCCAGGGCCACGGACCGGGTCACCATCACCACCGTGACACTTCCCCCCTTAAAAGAGCCTGAAAGGCCCGGTCCCGAGTTCCTCTGGCCCTGCGGGGCGCTCCATTAACCCTTCAGGTGCGTCACATTAATTCATGAACATGGAAGGAAAAAATTAACATTTAACTTTTTTCCCAAAAATACTATTAACACCCCAATTTTTTTTGCAAGGGTAATAAAAAAATGGATCCTAAAATTTGCTGTGCAATTATTCATGAGTTTGCTGGTACCCCATATATGGGGAAAACTACTGTTTTGGTGCACAGCAGAGCTCGGAAGGAAAGGAACGCCATTTGACTTTTTGAATTTAAAATTTGCTGAAATAATTAGCGATTGTCATTTTGCATATAGAGGGCCCGTATTGTGCCTAAACATTGGAAACCTCACTCACAAGTGACACAATTTTGGAAACTAGACACCTCAGGGAACTTATCTACTGTAGATGTGTGGTGAGCACCTTGAACCCCTAGGTGGTCTACAAAAGTCTAATATGTTGATCTGTAAAAATAAAAGCTCACATTTTTCAGATAAAAATTATTTTTTACCCAAATATTTTTATTTTCTCAAAGGTAACAAGAGAAAATAGACCCCAAAATTTGTTGTGCAATTTCTCCTTAGTAGGCTGATACCCCATATATTGTCAAAAAATAGTTTTGAGGCACAGTGCAATGCTCAGACGTAAAGAAGCCATTTTGGTGTTCAGATTTTCCTGGACTGGTTTGAGGGTGCCATGTCACATTGTTCAAACCCCTGAGGCACCAGAACAGAAGAACCCCCCATAAGTGACCACATTTTGCAAACTGCACCTATCAATGAATTCATCTATGGGTGCCGTGATCATATTGGCACCACAGGTGTGTCACATAATTTTACACCATTGGGCAGTGAAGAAAAAATAATTACATTTGTACCACCAAAATTTTTTTTAGCCCCAGATTTTACATTTTCACACTGGGAAATGTGTAAAAATTGCACCAAAATTTGTCCCACAATTTCTGCTAAATATGGAAAACCCCCATATGTGGCTGAACACTATTGCTTAGCCATACAGAGAGACTTGGGAGGGATGGAGGACTATTTTCCTCCTGGAGGGAAAATTTAGCTAAAATAATTTGCGGACTCCATATACAGACTCCCTTAGTGCTAGAAGAGAATAATCCCCCTCAAGTGACCTCATTTTGGAAATGATACCCCATTGAGAATTTATTTAGAGGTGTTGGGATGATTTTGACTCCATAGGATGGTTTCCAGAAGCAAGCAGCAGTGGATGTTGCTGAGTGAAAATTGTAAACTGCCATTGTAGTGCTCAGTACATTGCAGTCACTAGTATGAGTACATTGTAGTCACAAGTACTATGTAGTGCCCAGTACATTGTGGTGCCCAGCTAATGCTTCTAGTGACTTGCACATGTAAATTAGGCAGGCTGTCATCGCCTAAATTCCAAATATGTGGCTGCTAAATGTGGTTTAGGTGGACTGGGGCTCTGAAGGGAACGGATTTGGGAGTGCATAATTTGCTGAATTTCAAATGGGGGATGAAGAATTACAATGCTTTTCTAGAGCCATTGTACTACTAGTAATATGGAAGACCCCTAGATTTCCATTAACAGATGACGGAGCTGAGAGGGAACTTGATTTTTTGTGGATTGAGTTTTGCAGAGAAAATTTTACATAATATTAGGGATCACATTTATCCATCATTCTACGCTGAGCACTTACATCTATGCTTCCATCTAAATCTCTGAGTGACGTGATTCAGATGAAACACCCAAGGGATCCATTCACTATAATGCGGCAGCAGAGTTGTTCTGGACTCCGTCTGATCTCTGTTCAGTGGTGTTCTTCTTTTCAGAAGTGCACAAAACTGTGGTAGACAGCGCTTTTATGCATGCCTAAAAAGACGGCCGGCCCTGGATAATAGGCCAGACAGTGTCCACTGTGCCTCCATCTTCCTCATCATAGGAAATCTTCCACTGTGGCTCCATCTCAATCACGTATTTCAGAGATTTGCACAAAAACCTCGGTGTAAGCACTCAGCATAGTGTGCAGGAAAAATGTGAGCCCAGCCTTACTGCTACAAATCACCAGCAGGTGATGAATTGCAACTGGTTTTATTTATTTTTTTACGCCATTTCTCGTGCACTATTAGCGATAAGATGACTTTATTCTTTGGGTCGGTGAAATTACAGCGATACTAGATTTATATCTGGTATTTCTGCTTGGCTGCTATCACACACTAAAAGATGCTTTTTATTGCAAAAACTTGCATTGTCATATTTTATAGAAAAAATAATTATTTTTGCATCGCTTTATTCTGAGAGCTAGAACGTTTATATTTTTCCAAAACTCAAGATAAAAAGCGGACGGCACCGCTGTTACCGTGTAACTTCAAATGATGTGCGGCATACAGAAGCCCAGCAGCTGGGGATCTCGGGAGCCAGACCTGGAAACAGTCAATCCTGGGAATTCATGCAAAGAGAAAAGGTCGCACTCATCGAGATGGAAGTTTCACTGATTTATTGACATATCATGAACATGTCAAGTCGGGGGAGTGACATAAGGAGTGCAAGAAAGGCTGACAACGGCTGTTTCGCGCTGCTCGAGCGCTTCAACGGGTCCGTTGAAGCACTCGAGCAGCGCAAAATGGCCGTTGTCACTCCCCCGACTTGACATGTTCATGATATGTTTATATTTTTCCACTCACAGAGCTTTATTGTGGCTTGTTTTTTGTTGGACAAGATGATGTTTTTAGAGATACCATTTTTATTTACATTGGTCTTTTTGATAGAGTTTTCTTCCACTTCTTGTTCGGTGTTATGATGAAAAAGCATAGCTTTTTGCACATGGACAATGTCTCGGCAAGCAATTTGGATGGTGCATCAAATCAATCAAAGCAGGAGGAAGCGATTAGCCGAGAGGAGGGACAGATACCACAGCGAGGATGCCCATGGGACCGGACCACCCTTATTTACAAACAGTGTGGGAGCATATGAGAGAGAAACTTATCAAGTAAATCTGGAGATGGAAAATGACCTTGTGGTACAAACTGTGCTCCACTGGGAACCGCTGATCTGTGATGGCTGATGTGCTGACCACTACTGTACAAGATATGATAATTTGTAATTTGCAAAATGATGTTAGCCCGCTCTTTGACGCTCCAGCAATGTGGGAATTGATGCAGGGAAGGTTTCCTTCATGAAACAAAAACCATGAATCGAATCTCAAAATATTCAAATACTTCTCAAACTGCAAGTTTTATTACATTCAAATCAAACTCGATTCTCCTCAAATTTGTCCCCTTTTCTCCACTTTTAACCCTTATAACATTGTAACAAAATAAAGAGCATTTCAGATGTGATGCTGATGTAAACTGGATATATGAGAAATGTTATTCAATAAATATTTTGTTCTGTATAACTATCTATTATGAGGGCATACAAATGAAAAGTTTGAAAATTAAAAGTTTTTCAAAACATTTTTCAAATTTCTGATATTTTCCTTAATGAATGCCATTTTTACCTACATTTACAATTATTGGGAAATTTAAATTTTCACAAAAAAATTTCTCAGAAACACTGGGATTTCAAGGAGCATACTTACGTTATTAACATTTAAAGTTAAATTTTCACTTACAAAGTTCTCAATTTTTGTATATTTTTTTGGGGGGGTTCAGGTGAAGTTTCCTGGTAGAACACTGTGCAGACTAAGTTCTCTGTCCAAAACTGAGAACAAACTGTAAAAGGCTATGATAGTGTTTCTTTAATTATACTCCTTGTATACACTCTGAAACAAATGTCACGTGGAATAAAGCACATGTATCTTGGTCAATACAGTTGAATACATCTTCAATATTAAACATAGTTTGATGAGGCTTTGCATCTTCAAAGGTTTCAGGTTCAATAGAATTTATTTTACATAAGTAATAACTAGAGTTGAGGGAAACGGGTCGAACAATTTCAAAAGTCGCCGACTTTTGGCAAAGTCGGGTTTCATGAAACGAAACCCGACCCTAGGATGAGGTCGGCCACGAGGTCGGCGACTTACGCGCCAAAGTCGTGTTTCAAAAGTTTGTTTAGCGCTCTTTTTCAGCCAATCAGGATCCACGGACACTGTGGGCAACGTGATGACATAGGCAGGGGTCACCACCATCTTTCAGAAGGGCATGCAAGTGATTGGCTTGCTTTGGTGGGCGTCACAGGGGTTAAAAAAGGGCGTGCACGCCGACCGCCATCTTACTTCTGCCGATCTTAGCATAGGGAGAGGTTGCTGATTCTGTAGGGAGAGCGTTAGGCAGGGAAGAAGAAAAAAAAACTGCTTCTGCTGCTAGCGATTTTGCCTGTGCAACACACCAGTCACTGTGTGTGCAGTGCAAGGGGAGGCTATATTGTGGTGGATCAGCGGTGTTGGTTGTTAGGCTGCCTTCTAAGGCTTCCTGACAGCTGCATTGCTGTTTCCCCACTGCTCTGCAAACTGCTTTTTTAAAAGCAATCCCAATTTTTTTTTGTCCTGCTGAGGTACTGAGCGTGCATTTATTCACACCATACAGCGGTGTACGCTCCTCACACAGTACCGTGTAACGGCTGTTATCACAGCCACAGTGAAGCTATCTGTGTGTCACTGTGGAAGGATAAGTGGAGGACTTGTTCCGTTCTTACAGACCTACACTCTAGGGAGATTCCTATTCTGCCCAATTCTACAATTCACTTTTTTCACATCTGTGCCATCGAGCCTGTGACATAGCGCTCTGATATTCAGTGGGCCTCACACAATCCAAAAGTGTCCAGTGTCCAAAAGTGTCTGCAGAAATTCAAAATCTCCCTTATCCTGTAGTCACTTTTTTCACACCTGTGCCATCGAGCCTGTGACATAGCGCTCTGATATTCAGTGGGCCTCACACAATCCAAAAGTGTCCAGTGTCCACAAGTGTCTGCAGAAATTCAAAATCTCCCTTATCCTGTAGTCACTTTTTTCACACCTGCTGCATCGAGCCTGTGACATAGCGCTCTGATATTCAGTGGGCCTCACACAATCCAAGTGTCCAGTGTCCACAAGTGTCTGCAGAAATTCAAAATCTCCCTTATCCTGTAGTCACTTTTTTCACACCTGTGCCATCGAGCCTGTGACATAGCGCTCTGATATTCAGTGGGCCTCACACAATCCAAGTGTCCAGTGTCCACATGTGTCTGCAGAAATTCAAAATCTCCCTTATCCTGTAGTCACTTTTTTCACACCTGCTGCATCGAGCCTGTGACATAGCGCTCTGATATTCAGTGGGCCTCACACAATCCAAGTGTCCAGTGTCCACAAGTGTCTGCAGAAATTCAAAATCTCCCTTATCCTGTAGTCACTTTTTTCACACCTGCTGCATCGAGCCTGTGACATAGCGCTCTGATATTCAGTGGGCCTCACACAATCCAAGTGTCCAGTGTCCACAAGTGTCTGCAGAAATTCAAAATCTCCCTTATCCTGTAGTCACTTTTTTCACACCTGTGCCATCGAGCCTGTGACATAGCGCTCTGATATTCAGTGGGCCTCACACAATCCAAAAGTGTCCAGTGTCCACAAGTGTCTGCAGAAATTCAAAATCTCCCTTATCCTGTAGTCACTTTTTTCCACACCTGCTTTATCGAGCCTGTGACATAGCGCTCTGATATTCAGTGGGCCTCACACAATCCAAGTGTCCAGTGTCCACAAGTGTCTGCAGAAAATCTAAATCTCCCCTGTCCTATAGACACCTTGTACCTTGTTTTACATTACTATATAGTTTGTTGGATTTTGTCTACATTTCTACCAAAAATGAGGAAGGCTGGTGGAAGAGGCCGTGGAATTGGGCAGGGGGTTGGCAGCTGGTAATGATGGTGGTGGTGGTGGATCTGATGGTAGTGGCAAAAGCAAAATAGGACCGAAGGCAGGAGGTGTTGAGCCTGCGTCATCGTCTGGCTCCATAAGGCTTCGAAGGCTTAGTTTTCTAGGAGTTGGCAAACCGCTTTAAACGCCAGAGTATCAGGAAAAAGTTTTGTCTTACATTGCTGACTCAGCCTCCAGCTCTATCGCCTCCTTTTCTGAAGTTGTAAAAAGTAAAAGCACTGAGTCGTCATTGGAGGCTCATGTTCATGAACCACACCTTTCCTTGTGTCCTTCACCCCAACCAAGATTGAAGGATGACGTAGGCCATACTACTGATTACTCCATGGAGCTGTTTTCACATACCATGCCTGGATTATCAAGTGAAATGGTGAATTACCCAGGCCAAGATGAATCTGACATGGAGTGCACTGATGCACAGCCGCTGATAGATGATTCTGCTGGTACATTCACTCAGAGCACTACATTGTCCTCGCAGTGTACAGAGCCAGATTCTGACCCTGATGAGACTCAGGTGCCCCTTCCCGCACACTATACCACCATACACGGTGACACAGAGGAAGGTGCACATGACATTGAAGAGTAGGTGATGGATGACCCAGTTGTTGACCCAGATTGGCATCCATTGGGGGAAGAGGGTGCTGCTTCCAATAGCTCAGATGAGGAGCATCCACAGCAGACATCAACATCGCAACAGCTGTTATCTGGCAGGCCCGGAGCACTCCAAAGACAGGTTCCAAAAATCAAAAGAGTTGCTGGACAGCTTGTCCAGAGGGTCAAAAGATCACAGCGTGCTAGGCTGCAAAATGTCTGCCAAAGTAGGAAGAGTGCAGTGTGGCACTTTTTTGAACAAAATCCTCATGATCAGGCCAAGGTTATCTGTAAGAAGTGCGCAAAGACCTTTAGCCGAGGGAAAAATCTGAAAAATTTGAATACCAGTTGCATGCTTAGACATTTAACCAGCATGCACTTGCAAGCGTGGACACAACACCAAACTTCAAGTGCCACATGTGCAACTGATCACAAAGAAGGTAGTCAGCAACGCTACATTGTTTCCCCCACTGTAAGCCCACCAGTTAGCACAGCAGCAAATGTTGAGGTGTCGTTGCAAGGCCACAGCAGTCAGGGAATCCCACTGTTATATCAACGAAGTACTGAATCTAGGCCATCAGAAAGAACACCAACTCCATCACCATCATCAACCCTCTCTCAGTCCGCCCTGTCCACCGCTACTTCCACCATATGCAGCTCTCAAGTCCAGCTCACCCTCCCAGACACTATGAGTAGGTCAAGAAAGTACTCAGTCTCTCATCCGCGTACACTGGGTTTGAACGCCCACATTGCCAAACTAATCTCGTTTGAGATGATGCCCTATCGGTTGGTGGAAAGCGCAGCTTTCCGCGAACTCATGGCCTATGCAGTACCACGCTATGACCTACCCAGTCGCCACTTCTTCTCTCGCAAAGCCATCCCAGCCCTCCACCATCATGTGAAAGACCGCATTGTCCATGCACTCAAGCAGTCAGTGAGTGGAAAGGTGCACCTCACAACTGATGCATGGTCCAGTCGGCATGGCTAGGACCGTTACGTGTCCATCACTGCGCACTGGTTTAAAGTGGTGGATGCAGGGTCCACAGGGGACAGCGGTGGTGGGACAGTGCTGCCTAGCCCACGGTATAGGAAACAGTTGGCTGTAGGCATTCCACCCTCCTCCTTCTCTTCCTCCACCAGAAGCGAAAGCTCGTCCACAGAGCGCAGTCGTACGAGCACTCCATCTGCAGCTGCCACTGTTGCACACGAGGTGTCCCCCTATCGAGCAGCTAGTGAAAAGCGTCAGCAGGCTGTGTTGCAGATGATGTGTTTGTGCGACAGACACACCGCCGAGGTGCTGGCCGAGTACTTGAAGCGACAAACTGAGTCACGGCTGGTCAGTGTACATCTTGAGGCAGGCAAGGTAGTTAGTGATAACGGCCGTAATTTTGTGGCAGCCATAGCCCTTTCAAAACTCAGCCACATACCTTGCTTGGCTCACACCTTGAACCTGGTGGTGCAGTGCTTCCACAAAAATTATCCGGAGTTAACAGCCCTGCTCCATAAGGTCCGAATACTGTGCGCGCACATCCGCCGGTCGCCTGTACACTCCGTTCGTATGCAGAAGCTGCAGCGATTGCTCCACCTTCCCAACCACCGCCTCATTATTGACATTGCAACAAGGTGGAACTCCACCCTGCACATGGTGGAGCGGCTGTGCGAGCAGAGGCAGGCCATAATGCATTTGTGGGAGGATACACGGCCAGGCACTTTGAGAGCAGACATGGAGTTGACAGGTGTGCAGTGGTCGAAGCTGAAAGACCTCTGTAAAGTCCTTCAGTGTTTTGAGGAATGCACACGGCTGGTAAGCGCAGACGATGCCATCCTAAGCATGAGCATCCCACTTATGCTTCTGCTCATGCAAACTTTGACGCACCTTAAGGAGCAGGCGTCTGCAGCCAATGTTGACGAGGAGGAAGAGGGAATCCTTGATGACATTCAGCCATTGTCTGCTCAGGGACCTCTCCTGGACGAGTTGGAGGAAGAAGAGGAGGAGGAGGATGATGATGGGGATGATTACTTAGGGGAGGAGGATGCATCTCGTGGGGTAAGTGAAAATGTTGGCGTGGCAAGGTCTGGTACAGGGTTTGTGCGTGACTGGAGGGATGTGGATTTGCCAGAAAGTGCTCCTCCAACCAGCACTCGCAGTGCATCATTGACACCGGGAACATTGGCCCACATGTCAGATTATGCCTTGCGGATCCTAAAAAGGGACCCCCGCATTGCCAAAATGATGAACGATGACGACTACTGGTTGGCCAGCATCCTGGATCCACGCTATAAAGGCAAATTACAAAACATCATGCCACAGGAGAACCTTGACCTAATATTGGCTAATAAACAAGCAACTCTGGTAAATCGGTTGCTTGAGGCATTCCCAGCACACAGCAGAGGTGATGGTTCTCACACGAGCCGTACGGGCCGGGGGCAGCTTGGCAGAGGTGTTCTTGGTGCACACAGCAGAAGTGGCGTTGGAGACAGGGGTTTCATGACAATGTTGTGGACTGATTTTTCAAGTACCGCTCACACAACTGGTAATACAGCATTGATGGAAAGTGACAGGAGACAGCAGTTGTCAACTATGGTTACAAACTACTTTTCCTCCCATATCGATGTTCTCCCACACAGGTCATTCCCCTTTGACTATTGGGCCGCTAAACTGGACACCTGGCCTGAATTGGCCCAATATGCCTTACAGGAGCTCGCTTGCCCAGCTGCAAGTGTGCTATCGGAAAGAGTCTTCAGTGCAGCTGGATCAATCCTGACAGAAAAAAGGACCCGTCTGTCAACCCAAAATGTGGATGATCTAACCTTCATTAAAATGAACCATGCATGGGTTTCCAAGGATTTTGTCCCACCTTCCCCTGATGACACATAGGGTGACAGAAAAATGGCTTGCTTTGGTCCACCTCTTCCTGGGACTTGACCTATTTCACCTTTTGCATCAGCTGAATGTCCAACATCAACATATGCCACTTTCTAAAACTCCCTAACTGTGCTGCCTCCCCCCCCATGGCCGGGGTCACCACCTGGCGCACGACACCGTGCGAGTGCTGTTGCCCTGGACAGGTGGGTAGGCCGACTCTTGGGCGCGGGCACTGTCACAGGGTCCCTCATAGTGCAATCAAGTGTCTCTGACGGTGGTGGTGCACACCCGCCGTCAGACACACTGCCGTACTATGAGGGGGCCAGTGCCAGTACCGACGCCCACGAGTGGGCCCCCCTTGCTTGGGCAGGGCCCCAGCATTTGCAATCTTTACCTCTCCCTGCTCCTCCGCTGTGTAGTCTGGGCTGTCAAATCCATACTGTGCCTGACACCGTCTGAGCCTGCCTCCTGATGTATAGACATATCTTTTGAATGTGTACGCTATCCATACATGTTATCCGGGGATACGGTACCCTTTCTCACCTTTGTGCAATCACGTGCAAGCCATACTGGACCTAACACCGTCTGAGCCTGCCTCCTGATGTATAGACATATCTTTTGAATGTGTACGCTATCCATACATGTTATCCGGGGATACGGTACCCTTTCTCACCTTTGTGCAATCACTTGCAAGCCATACTGGGCCTAACACCGTCTGAGCCTGCCTCCTGATGTATAGACATATCTTTTGAATGTGTACGCTATCCATACATGTTATTCGGGGATACGGTACCCTTTCTCACCTTTGTGCAATCACTTGCAAGCCATACTGGGCCTAACACCGTCTGAGCCTGCCTCCTGATGTATAGACATATCTTTTGAATGTGTACGCTATCCATACATGTTATCCGGGGATACGGTACCCTTTCTCACCTTTGTGCAATCACGTGCAAGCCATACTGGGCCTAACACCGTCTGAGCCTGCCTCCTGATGTACAGACATATCTTTTGAATGTGTACGCTATCCATACATGTTATCCGGGGATACGGTACCCTTTCTCACCTTTGTGCAATCACTTGCAAGCCATACTGGGCCTAACACCATCTGAGCCTGCCTCCTGATGTATAGACATATCTTTTGAATGTGTACGCTATCCATACATGTTATCCGGGGATACGGTACCCTTTCTCACCTTTGTGCAATCACTTGCAAGCCATACTGGGCCTAACACCATCTGAGCCTGCCTCCTGATGTATAGACATATCTTTTGAATGTGTACGCTATCCATACATGTTATCCGGGGATACGGTACCCTTTCTCACCTTTGTGCAATCACTTGCAAGCCATACTGGGCCTAACACCGTCTGAGCCTGCCTCCTGATGTATAGACATATCTTTTGAATGTGTACGCTATCCATACATGTTATCCGGGGATACGGTACCCTTTCTCACCTTTGTGCAATCACGTGCAAGCCATACTGGGCCTAACACCGTCTGAGCCTGCCTCCTGATGTATAGACATATCTTTTGAATGTGTACGCTATCCATACATGTTATCCGGGGATACGGTACCCTTTCTCACCTTTGTGCAATCACGTGCAAGCCATACTGGGCCTAACACCGTCTGAGCCTGCCTCCTGATGTATAGACATATCTTTTGAATGTGTACGCTATCCATACATGTTATCCGGGGATACGGTACCCTTTCTCACCTTTGTGGAATCACGTGCAAGCCATACTGGGCCTAACACCGTCTGAGCCTGCCTCCTGATGTATAGACATATCTTTTGAATGTGTACGCTATCCATACATGTTATCCGGGGATACGGTACCCTTTCTCACCTTTGTGCAATCACGTGTAATCCATACTGGGCGTGAGAACGGCTGGCGAGCTGTTAAGCAAGCTACAGCACCTGTGGTTTGCACACGTAAGTTTTTCATTTTTTCAGGAATGACGGTTAGGCCTAATTCCGGAATTGCGGTTGACCTGCACGTACTGGGAAATCATCGTTTGCGAGTAATAATTGTAATCAGTGATCCCCATCACTAACGTTGTTCAGCGGGTTATCTGCACCTGTAAGCGACAAACGCTGGCCTTTTCAGTGTAGCGCACATGCAGCCACGGACATGTAAGGGCATGACACACCAGTTATTGGCCAATCTCATGTGCCAGAGCCTCACGTGTCCCTCTAGTAAGCCGGACTCGGACCGCGGGGCATGACGTAGTCTCATTTGTTAACGGAATTAAGCCTCAATGTGTACATCTGTTCTGTAGCTGGCATGGTTGAGGTTGCCTGTGTTGAGTCAAATTACGCCGTAGGCTCCACTCCTGGTGGTGCCCTTCTGGACATTCCTTTAAGGTTCAGCTTTGCAACCATACTGCCCACGTAAAACAAACATTTTGCCTTCATGAACGCTGTTTGGAGGGTCATGACTCGTAGGAATAACGCCGCCCAATCAGTTAACCTGCTAGAGAGATCCTTCGTTGCTCCCAAACATGACATCACACTCCCTAGGAGGAAGGTAATGCCACTGTGGCGACCGTACTCCTGGGGGTGACACAAGTGCACTGATGCCCAGCCACTGCTCGATGAATCTGCTGGTACATTGACCCAGACCACTACATTCCCCTCGCACGCTACACGGCCTGAATCTGACCCTGATGAAACTCAGGTTACCCTTCCCATATACAGTTCCATCTTACACGGTGACAAAGAGGAAGCTGCAGATGAAAGTGCAGGTTCGGCCCACCCGCCATCAGACACACCACCGTACTATCAGGGGCCCTGTGCCAGTGCCGTCGCCAACGAGTGGGCCCCCCCTGCTTGCTCAGGATCACAGCACTTGCAAGGTTGAAATACTGTGCAGTGAGATGGAAGATGGGGACGACGAGGAGTCCAGACTAGTACAGGGATTCCCTAGCGAGGAGACTTATTTGATTGTTTTCAATGTTGGGACAGCAATTTTTGGGGAGCACTATATTCTGGAGAATGATAGATGGGGCCTACCATACACTGGAACATTCCAAACGTGGACATCAGACACTGGAGCAGCATTTACAGTGCCCATTATACACTAGAGCATTAGAAATGGGGCCCATTATGTTTGGAGCATTATTTGGGCCCATAAGACAGTGGAGCTTCATCCATGGGGACCAACATATACTGTAGCATTATGTGGAGCTCATCATATACTGTTTCAAACATTATATGGGACCAATGATTCTGTATGGAGAAATAGATGGGCCTCGTCATGAGATGTAAAAAGTGAAGTATTTTTCATTGTACTATACCGCTATTTCTCTGCCGTATCTGAGCATGATGAGTTGTGGTATGTGTTAAAGGGGCGCTCTTTCGCCCAGGGCACATGAAAACCTGGAGCCAGCCCTACCCCCCCACAACTTTAGCCAAATAACCCCCATTTTTCAGTGCATAACTTGTATTATGAAGTTAATTAAGGTTGACCAGCTTAAGTAAGAAGAATTGATGCTTTTGCCATTCAAATGGGCACTGTAGGTGTGTTTCCTGTCCTCCTCTCACTGCTGACTTTTATTCCCCATTGACTTACATTGGGTTTCGTGTTTCGGGACGACCCCGACTTTTCCCTATAATCGGACGATCTTGCTCGACCCGACTTTTGGAAAAGTCGGGTTTCACGAAACGAAACTCGACCCTAAAAAACCAAAAGTCGCTCAACTCTAGTAATAACTAATTCTTTTAGTGATGGAGTATTGAAGTAATGAAGTATTACATCACAATTCTCCAATACGTGTTCTCATTCAGCAAAGACATTCATTGTCACTAAGTCACTTGGATGAAAAGAAAGAGAAACTTAAAGCTAAGTTCACACTGGGTGTTTTTGCTGTTTTCTTTTTGCTACTTTTTTCTGCTAACTTTCAGCTGCGCTTTACAGTACCAGCCATGTCTATGAGATTTCAGAAATCTCATGTACACAGCTTAATTTTTTTCTTGTCATCAGTATTTTGTGCTTTGTTGCATTTTTGGACATAGAGCATGTCACTTCTTTCAGCATTTTCTCAGCGTTTTTCACCTATTGAATTAAATGGAAAAAAACGCATGAAAAAAACACAGCAAAACCACAACCAAAAATGCAGCAAAGCCTGCTTCTTTCCTGCCAAGCACTCATAGTTTGCTGCAGAAAAAAAACACAGCAAAAGCACCCAGTGTGAACTTAGCCTAAGGCCAGGATCACACATGCGAGAAACTCGGACGAGTCTCACATCTTAATACCCGGCACTGACGCCGGCACTCGGGAGTGCAGCGTGCGGCCGCATAGAAATACATGGAGCCGCACGCTCTGCTCCCGAGTGCCGACGGCAGTGCACGGTATTAAGATGTGAGACTCGTCCGAGTTTCTCACTTGTGTGATCCCGGCTAGAGATGAGCGACTTTGCCTTTTTTAATGTTGAGTCGGGTTTCATGAAACCCGACTTTCGCAAAAGTCGGGTCGAACGAAATCGGCCGACTATAGGGAAAAGTCGGAGCCCGACTGAAACACGAAACCCAATGCAAGTCAATGGGGAAGCAAAGTCGGCAGGGAGTGGAGGACAGTAAACACACCTACAGTGCCCATTTCAATGCCAAAAACATCAATTCTTATTACTGAAGCTTGTCAACCTTAATTTTCTTGATAATAATAGTTACGCATTGAAAACTGGGGGCTATTTGGCTAAAGTTGTGGGGGGGTAGGGCTGGCTCCAGGTTTTTGTGTGCCCTGGGCCAAAGAGTGTCAGTGTGCCCCTTTAACACATACCACAACTTATGATGCTCCGATACGGCACAGAAATATAGGTATAGTGCAATGACAAATACTTCACTGTTTACATAACATGACTGATCTATTTTAAATTGTACAATAGCTCAAAAAAAGGACAGTATATTACTCCATACAGTATTATGGCCACCACATTGTGCGCCATACAGAATAATGAGCCCAATATATTTCTCCATACAGAATAATTGGTCACATATAATGTTCCATACAGTATATGATGAGCTCCACATACTGCTCCAGTATATGATTGACCTCATGGATGGGCCCTAATAATGCTCCATATACAGTATAATGGGCCCCATTTCTAATGCTCTAGTGTATCATGTGCCCCATAGTTGCTGCTCCAGTGTCTGAATTGCCCCATTTATAATGCTCCAGTATATGATGGGCCTCATGGATGATGCTCCAGTGTATGATGGCCCTAATAATGTTCCATATATAATGGGCCCCATTTCTCATGCTCCAGTGTTTAATGGACCCTGTAAATGCTGCTCCAGTGTCTGATGTCCCCAATCTGGAGTAACAGACAGACGTTCACAGGCTCATTATGGATTACACCAGAATCAAAATAGCTAAAACGGTTACCGTATCATAAGCGTACAGCTGTATACAGTGTTGGCCAAATTTGAAAGATCGGAATATATTTCCGGAGTCAC
Source organism: Dendrobates tinctorius (assembly GCF_039654945.1). Taxonomy (NCBI): domain Eukaryota; kingdom Metazoa; phylum Chordata; class Amphibia; order Anura; family Dendrobatidae; genus Dendrobates; species Dendrobates tinctorius. The sequence continues at coordinate 14,558,068 of NW_027361766.1, read as the reverse complement.
CCTCAGACGCTCACTCAGTTTGGGTTTGACAATAATAAAAAATGTTGTAAAAAAGATACTGGATAACAAGATAGCAAGTATATATATTACAGGGTACAATTGAAATCTCCGTATACATAGGCCCGTAGTCACTCTCAGACGCTTACTCAGTGTGGATTTGACCGTAATACTAAATGTCGAACAAAGGTACTGTATAACAATATACAAGCTGTATCGAGTATAGGGTAAAAATTGGTATCTCTGATTCGCCATATATATAGAAGGCGTAAACCACACACGCTCACTCACTATGGATGATACCGTAATACAAAATTTTGAACAAAGGTACTGTATCAGCATAAAGCAGGTGTATCCAGTCTAGTGGTAATTGTACATTTCCGTCTATACTTCCGGCGTAAGACACAAACACTCACAGGCTCACTATGTATTACACCAGAATTTAAAAAGTAGAAAAAGGGAAAGGTAGTCGAAGCATACAACAGTATACAGTGTTGTGGTACTTTTAAATCTTTGTATATATTTCAATCTCAGTAAGTCAGTCCAGACTCTCCGCTACTGGAAACTACATGAATACAAGTACAGACGGAAAGTCGAGTGTTAGCAGAAATTTGGGAATTACTCATCGCAGGAAAACCTCCCCGTAGATGTTGCAGAGGCGATGCAGACCCTCAATTACTGTGTCTGTGGAGATAGCAAAAAAGGTTCTTTGTGAAGAAAGGATTGCTTTATCGCAGTAGCATGAATCACATCACCGTTACTCGTCTCCATCAAATTGCGATCACAGGGAAAGATGTAGACATGACCCTCACTGCCTATCATGAAGTGTCTGGTCATCTTGGAGTGCAAAAGACAGAAGCAACAGGCCGTAGGCAATTCTATTGGATTGGCAGGAGAGGAGACATTGAAAAATGGTGGCAGGAATGTCACACGTCTGTGACTATCACAACTGTGAGAGGTGATCATAAAGCACCACTGCATCCACTTGTAAGTTGACGTCCATTACAAATGGTAGTCATTGATCATCTGAAGGTAGAGGCCAGAAGGACAGCCCATAGCTGCATCTTAACCATGATCAATCAATACACCAAATTTCTAGTGGCCGTTCCTGTGAAGGATTTAACTGCCCAGACTACACAGTGGTGTAGCAGGGAGAGGTAAGTATTGCAACTTGCAAGTGCTGTGGCCATGACTAAGCAGGGGGGCACACTCATGGTCGGCGGTACTGGCACAGGGCCCCTCATAGTACGCTGGTGTGTCTGACGGCGAGTGGGCCCCCCACCGTCAGAGACACTGTATTGTACTATGAGGGGCCCTGTGCCAGTGCCATCGGCAATCAGTGGGCCCATTGGGGGGTGGGTGGGCAGCCCACTTAGGGAGGTTTAACAAATTGCATATGTTCATGTGTTGGCTGGACATTCAGCTGCTGCAAAGGGCAGAATTGGGCAAGTCCGTGGAAGAGGAGGACAAAAGCGAGGCAGTTTTCTGGCAACCTATGTGTCATCATGGGAAGGTGGGACAAAATCCTTTGAAACCCATGCATGGTTCATTTTAATGAAGGTTAGACCATCAACATTTTGGGTCAACAGACGGGTCCTTTTTTCTGTCAGGATTGATCCAGCTGCACTGAAGACTCTTTCAGATAACACACTTGCAGCAGGGCAAGCGAGCTCCTGTAAGACATATTGTGCCAATTCAGGCCAGGTGTCCAGTTTAGAGGCCGAATAGTCAAAGGGGAATGACCTGTGAGGGAGAATATTGATTTGGGAGGATAAGTAGTTTGTAACCACAGTTGACAACTGCTGTCTCTTGTCACTTTTAATCGATGCAGTATTAGCAGTCGTGTGAGCGGTACTTGAGAAATCATTCCAGAACATGGTCATTAAACCCCTGCCCCAACACCACTTCGGCTGTGTGCACCATGAACACCTCTTCCATTGTGCCCACTATGGCTCATGGGAGAACCAGCACCGCTGCTGTGTGCTGGGAAAGCCTCAAACAAAAGGTTTACCAGAGTTGCTTGTTTGTTAGCCAATATTATCTCTAGGTTCTCCTGTGGCATAATGTTGTGTAATTTGCCTTTGCAGCGTGGATCGAGGATGCTGGCCAGCCAGTAGTCGTCATCCTTCATCATTTTGGCAATGCGGGGGTCCCTTTTTAGGATCCGCAAGGCATAATCGCACATGTGAGCCAATGTTCCAGGTGTCAATAATGCACTGCCACTGCTGGGTGGAGGAGCACTTTCTGGCAAATCCACATCCATACAGTCACACACAAACCCTGTACCTGACCTTGGAATGCCAACATTTTCTCTTGCCCCCTGAGAAGCATCCTTCTGCCCAAAATAATCATCACCCTCATCTTCCTCCTCCTCTTCTTCCTCCACCTCGTCCAGGAGCAGTTCCCTGACCAGACAATGGCTGACTGTCAGCAAGGCTACCCTCCTCCTCCTCCTCCTGTTCTTCCTCCGCTGCAGACGCCTGATCCTTAATGTGCGTCAAACTTTGCATGAGCAGATGCATAAGTGGGATGCTCATTCTTATGATGGCATCATCTGCGCTTACCAGCTGTGTGCATTCCTCAAAACACTGAAGGACTTTACAGAGGTCTTTCAGCTTTGACCACTGCACACCCGACAGTTCCATGTCTTCCCTCAAACTGCCTGCCTGTGTATCCTCCCACAAATGCATTACAGCCTGCCTCTGTTCGCACAGCCTCTCAACCATGTGCAGGGTGGAGTTCCACCTTGTTGCAACGTCTATAATTAGGCGGTGCTTGGGGAGGTGGAGCAATCGCTGCAGCTTCTGCATATGAGTGGAGTGGACATCTGAGCGACGGATGAGTGAGCACAGTCTTCGCACCTTATGTAGCAGGGATGTTAACTCCGGATAATTATTAAGGAAGCATTGCACCCTCAGGTTCAAAGTGTGAGCCAGGCAAGGTATGTGTGTGAGTTTTGCACGGGCTGTGGTTGCCACAAAATTAAGGTCGTTATCACTGACTACCTTGCCTGCCTCAAGATGTAGACTGCCCAGCCATGACTGAGTTTGTTGCTGCAAGTAGTCGGCCAGTACCTCCGAGGTGTGTCTGTTGTCGCCCAAAGACATCATCTTTAACACAGTTTGCTGACGCTTACCACTAGCTGTTCGATAGTGGGACACCTTGTGTGCAACACTGCCAGCTGCAGATGGAGTGCTCGTGTGACTGCGCTCTGTGGATGAGCTTTCCTTAATGGAGGAGGGAGGGTCGAAAGCCTACAGCCAACTGTTTCCTATACCATGGGCTAGGCAGCACTGTTCCACTGCCGCTGTCCCCTGTGGAGCCTGCATCCACCACATTAACCCAGTGCGCAGTGATGGACACGTAATGGCCCTGGCCATGCCTACTGGTCCATACATCTGTTGTGAGGTGCACCTTTCCACTCACTGACTGTTTTAGTGCATGGACAATGTGGTCTTTCACATGCCGGTTTAGGGCAGGGATGGCTTTTCGAGAAAAGAAGTGCCGACTGGGTAGGTCATAGCGAGGGACAGCATAGGCCTTGAGCTCGTAAAAAGCTTCACTTTCAACCAAACGGTAGGGCATCATCTCTAATGTGATTAGTTTGGCAATGTAGGCGTTCAAACACAGTGTACGCGGATGAGAGGATGAGTACTTTCTTGTCCTACTCAGAGTGTCTGGTAGGGTGAGCTGGACTGGAGAGCTGCATATGGGGGAAGTAGCGGTGGACCGGACGTAGTGAGAGGGGGTTGGTGATGGTATTGGTGGTGATGGCCTAGATTCAGTGTTGTGTTGCAAAACCATTGTGATTCCCTGAGTGCTTTGGCCTTGCGATGACACCTCCACATTTAGTGCTGGTGGTGTGCTTAACAGTGGCGGTGGTCTTACAGTGGGGGAAGCGATGGAGCGTTGCTGGCTACCTTCAGTCGGAGCAGGTGCAATGTGCTACCTGAGGTTTTGTAGTCCGTCCACGCTTGCACGTGCATGTTGATTAAATGTCTAAGCATGCAACTGGTATTCAAATTTCTAAGTTGTTTACCTCGGCTAAAGGTCCTTCCGCACTTCTTTCAGGTAACCTTTGCCTCATCAGTAGGATTTTGGACAAAGAAGTGCCACACTGCACTCTTCCTACTACGGTACACATTTTCTGGCCTTGCACACTGTGCTAAGTTGACCGTCTGGCCAAGCTGTCCTGCAACTCTTTTAGTTTTTGTTCCACGTTTTGGGACAGCTACGGGCCTGCCAGATAACCGCTGCTGCAATGTCAATGCCTGCTGCGGATCCTTCTCCTTATCTGAACTATTGTCAGCACCACCATCCTCCCCCAATGGATGCCAATCCGGGTCAAGAACTGGATCATCCATCACCTCCTCTTGTGAAGTACAGTATTCAGATGAACTGGACATCTTGTTCTTCAGACTCCATTTTTGTGCTTGCGATGCCATCTTGTTGTTTATGAGTTAAATTTTGTAACTTAACTAGATGAAAGTTCACGGCTGTTATGAAACCAGACTGTTCCAGCTTGTACAAGATATGAGATATGAGATGAGACCCTAAAAGAATGCGCTATTGTTCTATATTCTACGTCACACAGCTGGGGACATATTCCGATTTTCTTGCAATACTATTGGCTTAAATGTATTACGATTCTATTGGTAGCTGTATACTTTGCATAATTAAGTAGAATGCTATGTAATGTGAGATTCAGTAAAGGGGCTCAGTGATCTGCCTCGATCCTCCCGTACAGAGACCCCCGTCTCCGTGTGGTCATTCCCAGTTGCTAGCAACGCCCTGTAAATTAATTTGGAAATCACTGGCTCAACCGTGAAGGGTTAATTTAGCCCTACCTCAACAGTCTTGGCGCCCAAACATGGGGCCCCCGAGTAGGGACGCCTCTGCCCCCGGAGGACAACAAGACAAAGGACCCTCGGAGCGGACACAGGTGTTGGAAAATTGGGACTGATCACCCCCCACAGCCGCGGTAAGTTGGCAGTTATACTGTTCAGACTGACCGTTGGTGTGGTTTTCCTGTGCTTGTTGCTGCAAAGAGGATCTGAGGTTTGTCCCCTGGTGGGGTGATTCATGGGTGGAATCATATAGAGGTGCAGTCCCGTTGGGGGCTCAGAGCTCGAACCGTACCTCATAAGGGACGGACACCCCGGATTGACCAGTGATTGTGACTCTCTTTATAGTCAAAATATCCTGAATTCCTGATCATTGTTAGTTATCAGGGTGGTCATGTGATCGAAGATGGGTAACTCAGGTATATATAGATATATATATATATATAACCAGAGGTGTCCGGAGGGATAGTCTGAGACGCCCTCCTCCTTTCACTGAGTACCACGAATTTTGGGCAATCCCAGAGGGGGATTATTGACCCGGTGGAACAAACTGAGACGGCCGCTCCAGTATTGTGAACAATTGAAGTAAGGGTATTTAGCTGTAAATGAGAGAATCTGTGGAAGGAAAAGAAGAATTTTGTGGCTTGGCACATGTATAATACAAAATAAAATTGTGGTACCGTGTTAGCCAGAAAAATAGATGTAATGATTCAAGGTGTGATACCTTTATTGGCTAACCAGAGAAATTATATTTGTAAGCAAGCTTTCAGGGCTCAGGTGACCCCTTCATCAGGCTAGATTCCAAGTGAATCACTGAGAAAAGATGGCAACATTTAAATAGGAATTACAACAGGACATGAGATGATGCTAGCTATAGACATGCCAAGGAAATCAAATTAAGGTTTTTGTTACACATGCAGATGAGGACCAAGTGTTCTATTAGAGATCTGAAGACCTTCTTGTGGAGGTGTGAACTGTGTCCATGTAATGAGTCATGAACCCAGGTGTCAAATTCAGTCCTATTGTTAGCGATTGGAACATATTTATAAATTTAAACTCCCAAATCTTCCTTTCTCTGTCACTATTAAAATGACCTTTCAATATTAGGACTTTTAGATCTGCCAAGCTGTGTCCAGGTCTAGAGAAGTGTATCCCTACAGGTGTGTCCAGCTCAGTCTTTATCGTATGTCTATGCAGATTCATCCTTGTTTGTAGCTTTTTGCTTAGTCTCCCCGATGTATGTCCCTGCATTGCACCTTGTACACTGTATCATGTATACGACATTGAAGGATGGACATGAGAAAGAGTCCATGATCTTATAGTCCTGATTTGTGTTGGGTATGGGGACTTCATCTGTTGGTGATATGTGGGGGCAGGTCTTGCATTTCTTACTGTTACAGGGGACTGTGCCTGTCTCTGAAAGTGGTGCGAGGGCACTTCTGACAAGGATATTCCTTAGGTTGGGAGGCTGTTTGTAGGAGAGCAGTGGCGGTTCCGGGAATATTGCTTTCAGTCTGTGGTCTCTGTGGAATATGGGTTGGAGGTCAGCGATGTTTTTCTGAGTGATAGTAGTTGTAGTTTTTTATTCTCATTCAGATCCGAATGTACCTTAGAGCTTGACTGTAGATTCCAGAAAATGGATTTGGGATTTTGAAGAGTTGAGGGTGAGTTTGATGGTTGGGTGGAACTGACAAAGGTGTTAGGAAGAACAGAGGAAGTGAATTCTGATTGTTTCTCTTACTGCTATGTTGAAGAAGGAAAATTGTCTATTATGGAAAAGACGGATTGTTTGTGGTTCAAGCAAGTGGCTGTGGTGTGAGGAAGTGATTAAAAGAAGGAACTGAAATTAATGATACTAATGTGTCAGGCAGACGAATAGTTAAAAGTAATGATTTGAAAGAAGAGGTCTCCCTGCTAGATGACAATTGTACAAGGAGACCGAGAGTCGCAGCCCCCACCTTTTCTTTGTTAAACGCTCACAGTATCTCTTATGAGCCACCGCTGCCAGCCTCAGTCCCCGCTAAAAAAAAAAAAAAAGAAAAAAAAGTTTTCAGAAGTATTTAACCCGTCTGTTCAGCGTACAGAGAAAAAAAAAAAGCAAAAGCAAACAGCAGCCTCCAGTCCCCACTGCAGCTGCGAGCACACAGTGTGCCCTTCAGCCCACACAGCAAACTCTGTCCCCCTCCCAGTCTTCAGCTACTGAGAACCTTACTCCTCAGCCCCTCCCTGCTAATTATGGCGCTGTGCCAGACTCGAACATTTTCAGAGATTGTCATTCCCCTGCTATTTTAATGGGAGTAGATGGTAGACCCAATTAATATTCTTTCATAAACCCTATTTCTGTGGGACCTTTTCCCACTGTTACTGTTCAGTTCGTAATCTCTCCCACATGTCCAGTAAATTAACTAGGGGCAGATTAATTATCACAGTTCCGCTCCAGAATACAATTCCAAGATGATGGCCAAATGATATAGGGAAAATGCCTTTAGAACCAGTAAAAGTGTTTCTAAAACCTGGTGCCTAATCCTCATACTCTTTTGTCCCAAATACCCCAGGATGCTGCTTGGTTTACAGTTATTGATCTTACCAATTCCTTCTTTAGCATTCCGTTACACAATGACTGCCAGTTTCTATTTGCATTCACTTAGCAGGGACGACAGTTAACATGGACAGTTATGTCACAAGGGGCCCAAAACAGTCCCAACCAGTTTGCAAAAAAAAAAAAAAAATATGAGCAGGTGTCTTTAGCCATTTCTGCCATTGTTAGTCTCCTTAAGTATCTGGCAGCACTGAACTGTCGGGTTTCGGCCTCGGGACTTCAGTTCTGCCTTGGTCAAGTGATCTTCTTGGGTCACTGTCTCCTTCAGGGTGCCAGACACCTCACAGAAGAAAGAAAAATAGCTGCCAGCTCCCTTCCTTTCCCAAAAGATGAAACTGAACTCCAGTGTTTTCCTATGCACTTATTTTTGTCAGTGGATACCGGATGCATCCCGCATAATGCAACCCCTTTACAACGCCTTGAAAGACGGTATAATGAACTATAAGGAAAGATGGCAGTGATGAGGATTACCTCCACATGATTGTTCCCAACTTCTGACTGAAGAAACAGCTACTCCACCAAATGCCAGTGAGAATCCACTCCCAAATCCTGATCTGGTGTTATACACGGATGGTTCAAGATATGCTGACGAGTTTGGTAGATTCCACACGGGATATGCTGTTACCACAGAGGACACTGTAGTGCACGCAGCTGCGCTCCCGCCCTCACAGTCAGCACAAGAAGCAGAACTCCAGGCTCTGTCTACTGCATGTACTTTGGCCAAGAACAGACGGGCTAATATATACACGGACTCACGGTATGCATTTGGTATTGCTCACGATTTTGGGGCTCTATGGGCCAATCGAGGGTTTATTACTACTGCCGGAACCCCAGTGAAAAATGCTGAAGCTGATAAAACCATCATGGACTCAATCAAATTACCTACTCAGGTGGCCATTATCAAAGTTAAGACGCACGGTCCTAGGAACAGTCCACAGACTGTTGGCAACGCATTTGCGGATATGCAAGCAAAAGCCGCCGCTCTTTTACCCGTTGAACCAACCATACCAACTATGGTGACCACACGCTCTCAGTGTAAACAGTTACAAGAAGCATTAACCCTACAAGAACCTGATGATCTACAACAGACTGAAGTTTTCTGTCGGACCCCGCGAGACCGCTTAATGACGATGCAGAGAATGTCTCCAAAGGAAGAGGTGAAGCAATGGAAGACTGATGAGGCACGTATGGATAATGGTCTCTGGAAAAAGGACCAACTCGTGTGTCTCCCTAAGCGGATGTACCCTGCTATTGCCACATGGGCACATGGGCCTACACATCGAGGAAAGAATCAGGCCCTTGCACTGGTGCAAAAATTCTACTGGGCCCCGGTTCTCCAGTTGGCTGGAAGCATTCCCTGTTACCAATATGACTGCAAAAACCACAGCGAAGAAACTGGTGATGGAAGTTTTATGCAGATATTGGGTTCCAGAAGTTGTTGAAAGTGACCAAGGTCCGGCCTTTTCTTCTCATGTGTACCAAGAAGTTTTGACAATGCTTGGATCCACTGTAGCCCTCCATACTCCGTACCACCCACAATCCAGTGGGGAAGTTGAGAGGCTGAACGGCACACTGAGGGGACAATTGACCAAAATGATGCAGGAGACTACGGCTCCATGGCCAGAGCTCCTACCCATTGTACTATACCACATTCGTACTACCCCTATTGTAAAAATATGGCCTGTCCCCATATGAGATATTGTTTGGTACTAGGCCCCCAGTTGCAAATTTCCAGCCTCAGCAGTTATCAGAAGAAACTGACCATGTTGTTCAATATGTTATTCTGCTTAGTAAAAATCTTGCTAACACCTATGTTCTAGTTTTCTCTTCTTTTCCAGATTCAGCAGAAACCGATACCTGTTATAACCTGAAGCCTGGTGATTTGGTTGTCGTGAAAAGACATGTCAGGAAGCACGGACTAGAACCCTTGTATGACGGTCCCTATCAAGTCCTCCTCATCACCCAACAAGCCAATAGCAAATGAAGGGGACATAATGTTTTGGTTTTTCGCATTTTCCATATTATTATTGGTAGAAGTTAAAAGTTAAAGTTAGAAGATATTCAAAGACTCAGAGATTAATACGATAAACACAATGATCGTCATAAGGACAGTTGGTGGTCAGACACCTTCTCCTTTCTCAATCCAGCCAGTTGGTTTAAGGGAATTGGGGGATGGATAGCTGGGATCTTACAGAGCTTGTTACACATTGCTGCCTGTATCCTTGATGTATATGTGATACTAAAACTTGTTCTTTGGTGTATTTCTGTATGTATTAGGAAATTCTACACTAAGACAGCTAATGATGATACCAAAGGTGTCGTTGCCCCTGCTCTTCTCTGCACCGATCTCAAAAGGCTACTTGATGAAGATGTTGAAGCCAAGCGCATGGCTACCTAGAAAAGATCCCCACCACCGTCATCAAAAATTGTTATTCGTAAATTGCAGTATACAGGGGGGACGGGTGCGCCGCGACAGCCATGACTGATAACACGGCATCAGTCATGTGAAGACCAGTACCCCTCGAGCTGTTAGCTTGGGATAGCACCTCTGAAGCTGCATATGTGTTATCAAAATTTATCTAGGGGGGAATTGTGAAGTACAGTATTCAGATGTACTGGACTAGAGTTGAGCGAAACGGGTCGAAAAAATTCAAAAGTCGCCGACTTTTGGCAAAGTCGGGTTTCATGAAACGAAACCCGACCCTAGGATGAGGTCAGCCACGAGGTCGGCGACTTACGCGCCAAAGTCGCGTTTCAAAAGTTTGTTTTGCGCTCTTTTTCAGCCAATCAGGATCCACGGACACTGTGGGCAACGTGATGACATAGGCACGGGTCACCACCATCTTTCAGAAGGGCATGCAAGTGATTGGCTTGCTTTGGTGGGCGTCACAGGGGGTATAAAAGGGCGTGCACGCCGACCGCCATCTTACTTCTGCCGATCTTAGAATAGGGAGAGGTTGCTGCTGATTCTGTAGGGAGAGCGTTAGGCAGGGAAGAAGACAAAAAAACTGCTTCTGCTGCTAGCGATTTGGCCTGCACAACACACAAGTCACTGTGTGTGCAGTGCAAGGGGAGGTTATATTGTGGTGTATCAGTGGTGTTGGTTGTTGGGCTGCCTTCTAAGGCTTCCTGACACGCTGGCATTGCTGTTTACCCACTGCTCCGCAAACTGCTTTTTTAAAAGCAATCCAATCTCCCTTATCCTCTCGTCACTTTGGTCACAGGCAGCTGTGCCATCGAGCGTGTCATATAGCGCTCAGATATCAGTGGGCCGCACACAATCCACAAGTGTCCAGTGTCCAAAAGTGTACGCAGAGATTCAAAATCTCCATTATCCTCTCGTCACTTTGGTCACAGGCAGCTGTGCCATCGAGCGTGTCACATAGCGCTCAGATATCAGTGGGCCGCACACAATCCACAAGTGTCCAGTGTCCAAAAGTGTACGCAGAGATTCAAAATCTCCATTATCCTCTCGTCACTTTGGTCACAGGCAGCTGTGCCATCGAGCGTGTCACATAGCGCTCAGATATCAGTGGGCCGCACACAATCCACAAGTGTCCACTGTCCACAAGTGTACGCAGAGATTCAAAATCTCCATTATCCTCTCGTCACTTTGGTCACAGGCAGCTGTGCCATCGAGCGTGTCACATAGCGCTCAGATATCAGTGGGCCGCACACAATCCACAAGTGTCCAGTGTCCAAAAGTGTACGCAGAGATTCAAAATCTCCATTATCCTCTCGTCACTTTGGTCACAGGCAGCTGTGCCATCGAGCGTGTCACATAGCGCTCAGATATCAGTGGGCCGCACACAATCCACAAGTGTCCAGTGTCCAAAAGTGTACGCAGAGATTCAAAATCTCCATTATCCTCTCGTCACTTTGGTCACAGGCAGCTGTGCCATCGAGCGTGTCACATAGCGCTCAGATATCAGTGGGCCGCACACAATCCACAAGTGTCCACTGTCCACAAGTGTACGCAGAGATTCAAAATCTCCATTATCCTCTCGTCACTTTGGTCACAGGCAGCTGTGCCATCGAGCGTGTCACATAGCGCTCAGATATCAGTGGGCCGCACACAATCCACAAGTGTCCACTGTCCACAAGTGTACGCAGAGATTCAAAATCTCCATTATCATCTCGTCACTTTGGTCACAGGCAGCTGTGCCATCGAGCGTGTCACATAGCGCTCAGATATCAGTGGGCCGCACACAATCCACAAGTGTCCATTGTCCAAAAGTGTACGCAGAGATTCAAAATCTCCATTATCCTCTCGTCACTTTGGTCACAGGCAGCTGTGCCATCGAGCGTGTCACATAGCGCTCAGATATCAGTGGGCCGCACACAATCCACAAGTGTCCAGTGTCCAAAAGTGTACGCAGAGATTCAAAATCTCCATTATCCTCTCGTCACTTTGGTCACAGGCAGCTGTGCCATCGAGCGTGTCACATAGCGCTCAGATATCAGTGGGCCGCACACAATCCACAAGTGTCCAGTGTCCAAAAGTGTACGCAGAGATTCAAAATCTCCATTATCCTCTCGTCACTTTGGTCACAGGCAGCTGTGCCATCGAGCGTGTCACATAGCGCTCAGATATCAGTGGGCCGCACACAATCCACAAGTGTCCAGTGTCCACAAGTGTACGCAGAGATTCAAAATCTCCATTATCCTCTCGTCACTTTGGTCACAGGCAGCTGTGCCATCGAGCGTGTCACATAGCGCTCAGATATCAGTGGGCCGCACACAATCCACAAGTGTCCACTGTCCACAAGTGTACGCAGAGATTCAAAATCTCCATTATCCTCTCGTCACTTTGGTCACAGGCAGCTGTGCCATCGAGCGTGTCACATAGCGCTCAGATATCAGTGGGCCGCACACAATCCACAAGTGTCCAGTGTCCAAAAGTGTACGCAGAGATTCAAAATCTCCATTATCCTCTCGTCACTTTGGTCACAGGCAGCTGTGCCATCGAGCGTGTCACATAGCGCTCAGATATCAGTGGGCCGCACACAATCCACAAGTGTCCACTGTCCACAAGTGTACGCAGAGATTCAAAATCTCCATTATCCTCTCGTCACTTTGGTCACAGGCAGCTGTGCCATCGAGCGTGTCACATAGCGCTCAGATATCAGTGGGCCGCACACAATCCACAAGTGTCCACTGTCCACAAGTGTACGCAGAGATTCAAAATCTCCATTATCCTCTCGTCACTTTGGTCACAGGCAGCTGTGCCATCGAGCGTGTCACATAGCGCTCAGATATCAGTGGGCCGCACACAATCCACAAGTGTCCACTGTCCACAAGTGTACGCAGAGATTCAAAATCTCCATTATCCTCTCGTCACTTTGGTCACAGGCAGCTGTGCCATCGAGCGTGTCACATAGCGCTCAGATATCAGTGGGCCGCACACAATCCACAAGTGTCCACTGTCCACAAGTGTACGCAGAGATTCAAAATCTCCATTATCCTCTCGTCACTTTGATCACAGGCAGCTGTGCCATCGAGCGTGTCACATAGCGCTCAGGTATCAGTGGGCTGCACACAATCCACAAGTGTCCACTGTCCACAAGTGTACGCAGAGATTCAAAATCTCCATTATCCTCTCGTCACTTTGGTCACAGGCAGCTGTGCCATCGAGCGTGTCACATAGCTCTCAGATATCAGTGGGCCGCACACAATCCACAAGTGTCCATTGTCCAAAAGTGTACGCAGAGATTCAAAATCTCCATTATCCTCTCGTCACTTTGGTCACAGGCAGCTGTGCCATCGAGCGTGTCACATAGCGCTCAGATATCAGTGGGCCGCACACAATCCACAAGTGTCCAGTGTCCAAAAGTGTACGCAGAGATTCAAAATCTCCATTATCCTCTCGTCACTTTGGTCACAGGCAGCTGTGCCATCGAGCGTGTCACATAGCGCTCAGATATCAGTGGGCCGCACACAATCCACAAGTGTCCAGTGTCCAAAAGTGTACGCAGAGATTCAAAATCTCCATTATCCTCTCGTCACTTTGGTCACAGGCAGCTGTGCCATCGAGCGTGTCACATAGCGCTCAGATATCAGTGGGCCGCACACAATCCACAAGTGTCCAGTGTCCACAAGTGTACGCAGAGATTCAAAATCTCCATTATCCTCTCGTCACTTTGGTCACAGGCAGCTGTGCCATCGAGCGTGTCACATAGCGCTCAGATATCAGTGGGCCGCACACAATCCACAAGTGTCCACTGTCCACAAGTGTACGCAGAGATTCAAAATCTCCATTATCCTCTCGTCACTTTGGTCACAGGCAGCTGTGCCATCGAGCGTGTCACATAGCGCTCAGATATCAGTGGGCCGCACACAATCCACAAGTGTCCAGTGTCCAAAAGTGTACGCAGAGATTCAAAATCTCCATTATCCTCTCGTCACTTTGGTCACAGGCAGCTGTGCCATCGAGCGTGTCACATAGCGCTCAGATATCAGTGGGCCGCACACAATCCACAAGTGTCCAGTGTCCAAAAGTGTACGCAGAGATTCAAAATCTCCATTATCCTCTCGTCACTTTGGTCACAGGCAGCTGTGCCATCGAGCGTGTCACATAGCGCTCAGATATCAGTGGGCCGCACACAATCCACAAGTGTCCACTGTCCACAAGTGTACGCAGAGATTCAAAATCTCCATTATACTCTCGTCACTTTGGTCACAGGCAGCTGTGCCATCGAGCGTGTCACATAGCGCTCAGATATCAGTGGGCCGCACACAATCCACAAGTGTCCACTGTCCACAAGTGTACGCAGAGATTCAAAATCTCCATTATCCTCTCGTCACTTTGGTCACAGGCAGCTGTGCCATCGAGCGTGTCACATAGCGCTCAGATATCAGTGGGCCGCACACAATCCACAAGTGTCCACTGTCCACAAGTGTACGCAGAGATTCAAAATCTCCATTATCCTCTCGTCACTTTGGTCACAGGCAGCTGTGCCATCGAGCGTGTCACATAGCGCTCAGATATCAGTGGGCCGCACACAATCCACAAGTGTCCATTGTCCAAAAGTGTACGCAGAGATTCAAAATCTCCATTATCCTCTCGTCACTTTGGTCACAGGCAGCTGTGCCATCGAGCGTGTCACATAGCGCTCAGATATCAGTGGGCCGCACACAATCCACAAGTGTCCAGTGTCCAAAAGTGTACGCAGAGATTCAAAATCTCCATTATCCTCTCGTCACTTTGGTCACAGGCAGCTGTGCCATCGAGCGTGTCACATAGCGCTCAGATATCAGTGGGCCGCACACAATCCACAAGTGTCCAGTGTCCAAAAGTGTACGCAGAGATTCAAAATCTCCATTATCCTCTCGTCACTTTGGTCACAGGCAGCTGTGCCATCGAGCGTGTCACATAGCGCTCAGATATCAGTGGGCCGCACACAATCCACAAGTGTCCAGTGTCCACAAGTGTACGCAGAGATTCAAAATCTCCATTATCCTCTCGTCACTTTGGTCACAGGCAGCTGTGCCTTCGAGCGTGTCACATAGCGCTCAGATATCAGTGGGCCGCACACAATCCACAAGCGTCCACTGTCCACAAGTGTACGCAGAGATTCAAAATCTCCATTATCCTCTCGTCACTTTGGTCACAGGCAGCTGTGCCATCGAGCGTGTCACATAGCGCTCAGATATCAGTGGGCCGCACACAATCCACAAGTGTCCAGTGTCCAAAAGTGTACGCAGAGATTCAAAATCTCCATTATCCTCTCGTCACTTTGGTCACAGGCAGCTGTGCCATCGAGCGTGTCACATAGCGCTCAGATATCAGTGGGCCGCACACAATCCACAAGTGTCCACTGTCCACAAGTGTACGCAGAGATTCAAAATCTCCATTATCCTCTCGTCACTTTGGTCACAGGCAGCTGTGCCATCGAGCGTGTCACATAGCGCTCAGATATCAGTGGGCCGCACACAATCCACAAGTGTCCACTGTCCACAAGTGTACGCAGAGATTCAAAATCTCCATTATCCTCTCGTCACTTTGGTCACAGGCAGCTGTGCCATCGAGCGTGTCACATAGCGCTCAGATATCAGTGGGCCGCACACAATCCACAAGTGTCCACTGTCCACAAGTGTACGCAGAGATTCAAAATCTCCATTATCCTCTCGTCACTTTGGTCACAGGCAGCTGTGCCATCGAGCGTGTCACATAGCGCTCAGATATCAGTGGGCCGCACACAATCCACAAGTGTCCACTGTCCACAAGTGTACGCAGAGATTCAAAATCTCCATTATCCTCTCGTCACTTTGATCACAGGCAGCTGTGCCATCGAGCGTGTCACATAGCGCTCAGATATCAGTGGGCCGCACACAATCCACAAGTGTCCACTGTCCACAAGTGTACGCAGAGATTCAAAATCTCCATTATCCTCTCGTCACTTTGGTCACAGGCAGCTGTGCCATCGAGCGTGTCACATAGCTCTCAGATATCAGTGGGCCGCACACAATCCACAAGTGTCCATTGTCCAAAAGTGTACGCAGAGATTCAAAATCTCCATTATCCTCTCGTCACTTTGGTCACAGGCAGCTGTGCCATCGAGCGTGTCACATAGCGCTCAGATATCAGTGGGCCGCACACAATCCACAAGTGTCCAGTGTCCAAAAGTGCACGCAGAGATTCAAAATCTCCATTATCCTCTCGTCACTTTGGTCACAGGCAGCTGTGCCATCGAGCGTGTCACATAGCGCTCAGATATCAGTGCGCCGCACACAATCCACAAGTGTCCAGTGTCCAAAAGTGTACGCAGAGATTCAAAATCTCCATTATCCTCTCGTCACTTTGGTCACAGGCAGCTGTGCCATCGAGCGTGTCACATAGCGCTCAGATATCAGTGGGCCGCACTCAATCCACAAGTGTCCAGTGTCCACAAGTGTACGCAGAGATTCAAAATCTCCATTATCCTCTCGTCACTTTGGTCACAGGCAGCTGTGCCATCGAGCGTGTCACATAGCGCTCAGATATCAGTGGGCCGCACACAATCCACAAGTGTCCACTGTCCACAAGTGTACGCAGAGATTCAAAATCTCCATTATCCTCTCGTCACTTTGGTCACAGGCAGCTGTGCCATCGAGCGTGTCACATAGCGCTCAGATATCAGTGGGCCGCACACAATCCACAAGTGTCCAGTGTCCAAAAGTGTACGCAGAGATTCAAAATCTCCATTATCCTCTCGTCACTTTGGTCACAGGCAGCTGTGCCATCGAGCGTGTCACATAGCGCTCAGATATCAGTGGGCCGCACACAATCCACAAGTGTCCAGTGTCCAAAAGTGTACGCAGAGATTCAAAATCTCCATTATCCTCTCGTCACTTTGGTCACAGGCAGCTGTGCCATCGAGCGTGTCACATAGCGCTCAGATATCAGTGGGCCGCACACAATCCACAAGTGTCCACTGTCCACAAGTGTGTGCAGAAATTCTAAAACTCCCCTGTCCTATAGACACCTTGTACCTTGTTTTACATTACTATATAGTTTGTTGGATTTTGTCTACATTTCTACCAAAAATGAGGAAGGCTGGTGGAAGAGGCCGTGGAATTGGGCGGGGGTTGGCAGCTGGTAATGATGGTGTTGGTGGTGGATCTGATGGTAGTGGCAAGAGCAAAATAGGACCAAATGCAGGAGGTGCTGACCCTGCGTCATCGTCTGTCTACATAAGGCCTCGAACGCTTAGTTTTCTAGGAGTTGGCAAACCGCTTTTAAAGGCAGAGCATCAGGAAAAAGTTTTGTCTTACATTGCTGACTCAGCCTCCAGCTCTATCGCCTCCTCTTCTTCAGTTGTAAAAAGTAAAAGCACTGAGTCGTCATTGGAGGCTCATGTTCATGAACCACACCTTTCCTTGTGTCCTTCACCCCAACCAAGATTGAAGGATGACGCAGGCCATACTACTGATTACTCCATGGAGCTGTTTTCACATACCATGCCTGGATTATCAAGTCAAATGGTGAATTACCCAGGCCAAGATGAATCTGACATGGAGTGCACTGATGCACAGCCGCTGATGGATGATTCTGCTGGTACATTCACTCAGAGCACTACATTGTCCTCGCAGTGTACAGAGCCAGATTTTGACCCTGATGAGACTCAGGTGCCCCTTCCCGCACACTATACCACCATACACGGTGACACAGAGAAAGGTGCACATGACATAGAAGAGGAGGTGATGGATGACCCAGTTGTTGACCCAGATTGGCATCCATTGGGGGAAGAGGGTGCTGCTTCCAATAGCTCAGATGAGGAGCATCCACAGCAGACATCGACATCGCAACAGCTGTTATCTGGCAGGCCCGGAGCACTCCAAAGACAGGTTCCAAACATCAAAAGAGTTGCTGGACAGCTTGTCCAGAGGGTCAAAAGCTCACAGCGTGCTAGGCCGCAAAATGTCTGCCAAAGTAGGAAGAGTGCAGTTTGGCAGTTTTTTGAACAAAATCCTCATGATCAGGCCAAGGTTATCTGTAAGAAGTGCGCAAAGACCTTTAGCCGAGGGAAAAATCTGAAAAATTTGAATACCAGTTGCATGCTTAGACATTTAACCAGCATGCACTTGCAAGCGTGGACACAACACCAAACCTCAAGTGCCACATGTGCAATTGATCACAACGAAGGTAGTCAGCAACGCTACATTGTTTCCCCCACTGTAAGCACACCGGTTAGCACAGCAGCAAATGTTGAGGTGTCGTTGCAAGGCCACAGCAGTCAGGGAATCCCACTGTTATATCAACAAAAGACTGATTCTAGGCCATCAGAAAGAACACCAACTCCATCACCATCATCAACCCTCTCTCAGTCCGCCCTGTCCACCGCTACTTCCACCATATGCAGCTCTCAAGTCCAGCTCACCCTCCCAGACACTATGAGTAGGTCAAGAAAGTACTCAGTCTCTCATACGCGTACACTGGGTTTGAACGCCCACATTGCCAAACTAATCTCATTTGAGATGATGCCCTTTCGGTTGGTGGAAAGCACAGCTTTCCGCGAACTCATGGCCTATGCAGTACCACGCTATGACCTACCCAGTCGCCACTTCTTCTCTCGCAAAGCCATCCCAGCCCTCCACCATCATGTGAAAGACCGCATTGTCCATGCACTCAAGCAGTCAGTGAGCGGAAAGGTGCACCTCACAACTGATGCATGGTCCAGTCGGCATGGCCAGGGCCGTTACGTGTCCATCACTGCGCACTGGGTTAATGTGGTGGATGCAGGGTCCACAGGGGACAGCGGTGGTGGGACAGTGCTGCCTAGCCCACGGTCTAGGAAACAGTTGGCTGTAGGCGTTCGACCCTCCTCCTCCTCCTCCTGAAGCGACAGCTCGTCCACAGAGCGCAGTCGTACGAGCACTCCATCTGCAGCTGCCACTGTTGCACACGATGTGTCCCCCTATCGAGCAGCTAGTGGAAAGCGTCAGCAGGCTGTGTTGCAGATGATGTGTTTGGGCGACAGACACACCGCCGAGGTGCTGGCCGAGTACTTGAAGCGACAAACTGAGTCATGGCTGGGCAGTGTACATCTTGAGGCAGGCAAGGTAGTTAGTGATAACGGCCGTAATTTTGTGGCAGCCATAGCCCTTTCAAAACTCAGCCACATACCTTGCTTGGCTCACACCTTGAACCTGGTGATGCAGTGCTTCCTCAAAAATTATCCGGAGTTAACAGCCCTGCTCCAGAAGGTGCGAAGACTGTGCGCGCACATCCGCCGGTCGCCTGTACACTCCGTTCGTATGCAGAAGCTGCAGCGATTGCTCCACCTTCCCAACCACCGCCTCATTATTGACATTGCAACAAGGTGGAACTCCACCCTGCACATGGTGGAGCGGCTGTGCGAGCAGAGGCAGGCCATAATGCATTTGTGGGAGGATACACAGCCAGGCACTTTGAGAGCAGATATGGAGTTGACAGGCGTGCAGTGGTCGAAGCTGAAAGACCTTTGTAAAGTCCTTCAGTGTTTTGAGGAATGCACACGGCTGGTAAGCGCAGACGACGCCATCCTAAACATGAGCATCCCACTTATGCGTCTGCTCATGCAAACTTTGACGCACCTTAAGGAGCAGGCGTCTGCAGCCAATGTTGATGAGGAGGAAGAGGAGGAGGGAATCCTTGATGACATTCAGCCATTGTCTGCTCAGGGACCTCTCCTGGACGAGGTGTAGGAAGAAGAGGAGGAGGAGGAGGAGGATGATGATGGGGATGATTACTTAGGGGAGGAGGATGCATCTCGTGGGGCAAGTGAAAATGTTGGCGTGGCAAGGTCTGGTACAGGGTTTGTGCGTGACTGGAGGGATGTGGATTTGCCAGAAAGTGCTCCTCCACCCAGCACTCGCAGTGCATCATTGACACCAGGAACATTGGCCCACATGTCAGATTATGCCTTGCGGATCCTAAAAAGGGACCCCCGCATTGCCAAAATGATGAACGATGACGACTACTGGTTGGCCAGCATCCTGGATCCACGCTATAAAGGCATTACAAAACATCATGCCACAGGAGAACCTTGACCTAATATTGGCTAATAAACAAGCAACTCTGGTAAATCGGTTGCTTGAGGCATTCCCAGCACACAGCAGCGGTGATGGTTCTCACACGAGCCGTACGGGCCGGGGGCAGCTTGGCAGAGGTGTTCGTGGTGCACACAGCAGAAGTGGCGTTGGAGACAGGGGTTTCATGACAATGTTGTGGACTGATTTTTCAAATACCGCTCACACAACTGGTAATACTGCATCGATGGAAAGTGACAGGAGACAGCAGTTGTCAACTATGGTTACAAACTACTTTTCCTCCCATATCGATGTTCTCCCACACAGGTCATTCCCCTTTGACTATTGGGCCGCTAAACTGGACACCTGGCCTGAATTGGCCCAATATGCCTTACAGGAGCTCGCTTGCCCAGCTGCAAGTGTGCTATCGGAAAGAGTCTTCAGTGCAGCTGGATCAATCCTGACAGAAAAAAGGACTCGTCTGTCAACCCAAAATGTGGATGATCTAACCTTCATTAAAATGAACCACGCATGGGTTTCCAAGGATTTTGTCCCACCTTCCCCTGATGACACATAGGGTGACAGAAAAATGGCTTGCTTTGGTCCACCTCTTCCTGGTACTTCACCTATTTCGCCTTTTGCATCAGTTGAATGTCCAACATCAACATATGCCACTTTCTAAAACTCCCTAACTGTGCTGCCTCCCCCCCATGGCCGGGGTCACCACCTAGCGCACAACACCGTGCGAGTGCCGTTGCCCTGGACAGGTGGGTAGGCCGACTCTTGGGCGCGGGCACTGGCACAGGGTCCCTCATAGTGCAATCAAGTGTCTCTGACGGTGGTGGTGCACACCCGCCGTCAGACACACCGCTGTACTATGAGGGGCCCAGTGCCAGTACCGACGCCCACGAGTGGGCCCCCCTTGCTTGGCCAGGGCCCCAGCATTTGCAATCTTTACCTCTCCCTGCTCCTCCGCTGTGTAATCTGGGCCGTCAAATCCATACTGTGCCTGACACCGTCTGAGCCTGCCTCCTGATGTATAGACATATATTTTGAATGTGTACGCTATCCATACATGTTATCCGGGGATACGTTACCCCTTCTAAACTTTGTGCAATGACGTGCAATCCATACTGGGCCTAACACCGTCTGAGCCTGCCTCATGCTGTATAGACATATATTTTGAATGTGTACGCTATCCATACATGTTATCCGGGGATACGGTACCCCTTCTAACCTTTGTGCAATGACGTGCAATCTATACTGGGCCTAACACCGTCTGAGCCTGCCTCATGCTGTATAGACATATATTTTGAATGTGTATGCTATCCATACATGTTATACGGGGATACGGTACCCCTTCTAACCTTTGTGCAATGACGTGCAATCCATACTGGGACTAACACCGTCTGAGCCTGCCTCATGCTGTATAGACATATATTTTGAATGTGTACGCTATCCATACATGTTATCCAGGGATACGGTACCCCTTCTAACCTTTGTGCAATGACGTGCAATCCATACTGGGCCTAACACCGTCTGAGCCTGCCTCATGCTGTATAGACATATATTTTGAATGTGTACGCTATCCATACATGTTATCCGGGGATACGGTACCCCTTCTAACCTTTGTGCAATGACGTGCAATCCATACTGGGCCTAACACCGTCTGAGCCTGCCTCATGCTGTATATACATATATTTTGAATGTGTACGCTATCCATACATGTTATCCGGGGATACGGTACCCCTTCTAACCTTTGTGCAATGACGTGCAATCCATACTGGGACTAACACCGTCTGAGCCTGCCTCATGCTGTATAGACATATATTTTGAATGTGTACGCTATCCATACATGTTATCCGGGGATACGGTACCCCTTCTAACCTTTGTGCAATGACGTGCAATCCATACTGGGCCTAACACCGTCTGAGCCTGCCTCATGCTGTATAGACATATATTTTGAATGTGTACGCTATCCATACATGTTATCCGGGGATACGGTACCCCTTCTAACCTTTGTGCAATGACGTGCAATCCATACTGGGCCTAACACCGTCTGAGCCTGCCTCATGCTGTATAGACATATATTTTGAATGTGTACGCTATCCATACATGTTATCCAGGGATACGGTACCCTTTCTAACCTTTATGCAATGATGTGCAATCTATACTGGGCCTAACACCGTCTGAGCCTGCCTCATGCTGTATAGATATATATTTTGAATGTGTACGCTATCCATACATGTTATCCAGGGATACGGTACCCTTTCTAACCTTTGTGCAATGACGTGCAATCCATACTGGGCCTAACACCGTCTGAGCCTGCCTCATGCTGTATAGACATATATTTTGAATGTGTACGCTATCCATACATGTTATCCGGGGATACGGTACCCCTTCTAACCTTTGTACAATGACGTGCAATCCATACTGGGCCTAACACCGTCTGAGCCTGCCTCATGCTGTATAGACATATATTTTGAATGTGTACGCTATCCATACATGTTATCCGGGGATACGGTACCCCTTCTAACCTTTGTGCAATGACGTGCAATCCATACTGGGCCTAACACC
Source organism: Dendrobates tinctorius (assembly GCF_039654945.1). Classification (NCBI taxonomy): domain Eukaryota; kingdom Metazoa; phylum Chordata; class Amphibia; order Anura; family Dendrobatidae; genus Dendrobates; species Dendrobates tinctorius. The sequence continues at coordinate 14,535,562 of NW_027361766.1, read as the reverse complement.
GTCTGAGCCTGCCTCATGCTGTATAGACATATATTTTGAATGTGTACGCTATCCATACATGTTATCCGGGGATACGGTACCCTTTCTAACCTTTGTGCAATGACGTGCAATCCATACTGGGCCTAACACCGTCTGAGCCTGCCTCATGCTGTATAGACATATATTTTGAATGTGTACGCTATCCATACATGTTATCCGGGGATACGGTACCCCTTCTAACCTTTGTGCAATGACGTGCAATCCATACTGGGCCTAACACCGTCTGAGCCTGCCTCATGCTGTATAGACATATATTTTGAATGTGTACGCTATCCATACATGTTATCCGGGGATACGGTACCCCTTCTAACCTTTGTGCAATGACGTGCAATCCATACTGGGCCTAACACCATCTGAGCCTGCCTCATGCTGTATAGACATATATTTTGAATGTGTACGCTATCCATACATGTTATCCAGGGATACGGTACCCTTTCTAACCTTTGTGCAATCACGTGCAATCCATACTGGGCGTGAGAACGGCTGGCGAGCTGTTAAGCAAGCTACAGCACCTGTCCAGACAAGTACAGGGATTCCCTAGCGAGGAGACTTATTTGATTGTTTTCTATGTTGGGACAGCAATTTTTGGGGAGCACTATACTCTGGAGAATGATAGATGGGGCCCACCATACACTGGAACATTCCAAAGGTGGACATCAGACACTGGAGCAGGATTTACAGGGCCCATTATACACTAGAGCATTAGAAATGGGGCCCATTATGTTTGGAGCATTATTTGGGCCCATAAGACAGTGGAGCTTCATCCATGGGGACCAACATATACTGTAGCATTATGTGGAGCTCATCATATACTGTTTCAAACATTATATGGGACCAATGATTTTGTATGGAGAAATAGATGGGCCTCGTCATGAGATGTAAAAAGTGAGGTATTTTTCATTGTACTATACCGCTATTTCTCTGCCGTATCGGAGCATGATGAGTTGTGGTATGTGTTAAAGGGGCGCTCTTTCGCCCAGGGCACATGAAAACCTGCAGCCAGCCCTCCCCCCCCACAAATTTAGCCAAATAACCCCCATTTTTCAGTGCGTAACTTGTATTATGAAGTTAATTAAGGTTGACAAGCTTAAGTAAGAAGAATTGATGCTTTTGGCATTCAAATGGGCACTGTAGGTGTGTTTCCTGTCCTCCTCTCACTGCCGACTTTTATTCCCCATTGACTTACATTGGGTTTCGTGTTTCGGGACGACCCCGACTTTTCCCTATAATCGGACGATCTTGCTCGACCCGACTTTTGGAAAAGTCGGGTTTCACGAAACGAAACGCGACCCTAAAAAAGCAAAAGTCGCTCAACTCTATACTGGACATCTTGTTCTTCAGACTCCATTTTTGTGCTTGCGATGCCATCTTGTTGTTTATGAGTTAAATTTTGTAACTTAACTAGATGAAAGTTCACGGCTGTTATGAAACCAGACTGTTCCAGCTTGTACAAGATATGAGATATGAGATGAGACCCTAAAAGAATGCGCTATTGTTCTATATTCTACGTCACACAGCTGGGGACATATTCCGATTTTCTTGCAATACTATTGGCTTAAATGTATTACGATTCTATTGGTAGCTGTATACTTTGCATAATTAAGTAGAATGCTATGTAATGTGAGATTCAGTAAAGGGGCTCAGTGATCTGCCTCGATCCTCCCGTACAGAGACCCCCGTCTCCGTGTGGTCATTCCCAGTTGCTAGCAACGCCCTGTAAATTAATTTGGAAATCACTGGCTCAACCGTGAAGGGTTAATTTAGCCCTACATCAACACTCTTCAAAGTCATTTGCACCTTCCTCTTTAACTTCCTCTGTGTCACCGTGTAAGGTGGTATAGTATGCGGGAAGGGGCACCTGAGTTTCATCAGGGTCAGATTCTGGCTCAGTAGACTGCGAGGGCAATGTAGTGCTCTGGGTCAATGTACCAGCAGAATCATTTAGCAGTGGCTGTGCATCAGTGCACTCCATGTCTGACTCATCTTGGACTGGGGAATTCAGGATTTGACTGGATAACCTAGGCATGGTATGTGAAAACAGCTCCATAGAGTAATCTGAAGTGTGGGCTGCCGCCTCCTTAACTTGGTGGTGGTGAAGGACACAAGGAAAGGTGTTTTTCCTGACCAGAACCCTGCACTGACGAATCCATGCTTGCAGGTTTCGAACTTTCAGAAGAGAAGGCAATAGAGCTGGTGGCTGTTTCGGCAATGTACTGCAAAACCTGTTCCTGGTGCTCCGGCTTTAAAAGCAGTTTTCCTACTCCAAGAAAAGGCAACCATACAGGCTTTCTTGGACCAGACGATGACGCAGGCTCAACACCTCCTGCCTTAGCTGCTATTGTGCTTTTGCCAGAACCAGCCGATGCACCACCACCATCAGTACCAGCTGCGCCCCCCTGCCCATGTCCGCGGACTCTTCCACCTTACTTCCTCATGTTTGGGAAAATGTACCAAAAATATCAGCAGAGAGATAGTACTGTATGATGAGCATCCACCTGTGTAAGGTGTATTAAAAAAATTAAAGCTACGTATATATTTTGTTAGTCACAGACGCTCTTACAGTATGTATTTTACCATAATCCAACAAGCAGATATATGGAACTGTATCAGAAGTGTACAGCTGTATGCGTTGTGTAACTAACAATCTCCGTATATGTATTTACGGAGTGTCACACACACACGCTGACTCTGTATAGATGTGACTGTAATGCGAATGGCAGATATACAATACTGTTTGAGAATCGGACAGCTCTATACGGTGTCTGTATGGAAAATTGTCAATCTCCGTCTATTTTTATACGGACTGACACACGCTGTCTCTGTCTAGTTTTGACCGTGATCAAACTGCAGATATACGAAACTGTTTGAAAAGCTGACAGCTGTATAAGGTGTAGGTCTGGAAAAATGGAAAAACACCTCGGCTTGTTTTTCCAGAGTCACACCCAGATAGCTTCTATTTGTCCGTGATACCAGCCGGTACACGGTAGTGTGTGAGGAGCGTACACCGCTATACGGTGTGTGTATGGAAAATTGTCAATCTCCATCTATTTTTATACGGACTGACACACGCTGTCTCTGTCTAGTTTTGACCATGATAAAACTGCAGATATACGAAACTGTTTGAAAAGCGGATAGCTCTCTAAGGTGTAGGTCTTGAAAAATGGAAAATCTCCTCGGCTTATTTTTCCAGAATCACACACAGATAGCTTCTATTTGTCCGTGATACAAGACGGTACACAGTAGTGTGAGGAGCGTACACCACTATACAGTGTCTGTATGGAAAATTGTCAATCTCCGTCTATTTTTATACGGACTGACACACGCTGTCTCTGTCTAGTTTTGACCGTGATCAAACTGCAGATATACGAAACTGTTTGAAAAGGGGACAGCTCTATAAGGTGTAGGTCGGGAAAAATGGAAAATCTCCTCGGCTTGATTTTCCAGAGTCACACCCAGATAGCTTCTATTTGTCCATGATACCAGCCGGTACATGGTAGTGTGTGAGGAGCGCACACCGCTATACGGTGTGTGTATGGAAAATTGTCAATCTCCGTCTATATGTATACGGACTGACACACACTGTCTCTGTCTAGTTTTGACCGTAATCAAACAGCAGATATACAAAACTGTTGGAAAGCGGATAGCTCTCTAAGGTGTAGGTCTGGAAAAATGGAAAAACTTCTTGGCTTGTTTTTCCAGAGTCACACCCAGATAGCTTCTATTTGTCCGTGATACCAGACGGTACATGGTAGTGTGTGAGGAGCGTACACCACTATACGGTGTGTGAAAAAATTAATGCTCAGTAACTCACCAGAACAAAATAATAAAAGTAGGAGTGCTTTGAAAAAAGCAGTTTGAACAGCAGTGTGCACACAGCAATGCAGCTAGCAGGTAGCCTTAAAAGGCAACCTAATCACCACCAGCGCTGCTGCACACAACAAAAATCTTCCCCTTTCACTGCACACTAACTGTACAGTGAAAAGCGCTATCAGCAGAAGCAATTTTTTTTTCTTCTTCCCTGCCTAACGCTGTCCCTATTCAGAATCAGCAGCAGCAGCACCTCTCCCTATTCTAAGATCAGCAGAAGTAAGATGGCGGTCGGCGGTCACGGCCTTTTATACCCACTGAGACACCACACAAAGCCAGCCAATCACTTCAATGCACTTCTCTAAGATGTTGGTGGCCGCTGCGCATGTGCGTCCTCCATCATTGGTTGAGAAAAGGCGCAGGAAGCATTATTTGAAACGCGACTGGCGCTCTGCTCGGCGACCTCATGGCCGACCTCACGTTATGGTCGAGTTTCGATCAGCGAAACCCGACTTTAGCTAAAGTCAGCTATTTTTTAATTTGACCGACTCGCTTCGCTCAACTCTAATCCCGGCCTAATTCTCTATTTCTTCTAGTCTGGACACCATGTTACCCACAGAAAGTACCAAAACTTGATAGGAAACACAAATACTGGGTTGTTGCCACGAGAATGGCATCAAGTCTAGCACCCTGCATGCATAATTTATAAACTACATAGTCATTTAATCACAAATTGCCCAAAAAATCAATAACACCATGAATAACCTGGTATGTACCATAACCACTTCTGAATTGATCACGGTTTGGATACCACAGGTAAAAATTAGGCTCCAAAAATTATATTACTGAATAAATTTTTTTTATTAAACAATAATATTAAAAACATGTAAATAGAGAGGGGTATATCCATATGAAAAGAGGGACAAACAAAGGCCATAGGGTATCCTACCATTATGCTTAAGTGAGAGGTGTGACCTAGTATACAATATATATGAACAGCACTGTGCAAAACAAGGCATGAATAAACACAATGCAATATAATAATGTAGGTAGCCAAATACTACTGTGCAAAACAACGCAATCAAACAAAAGCTAGTTTACATAGCCTAATCAATAGCCACATTGATTTGTACTGAATTGAGATGTGTATTAAAGGCTCACAAACCGGAACTGCTCGTATATATACAAAGCCGCTGTAACAGCATGCCAAATTAACAAGAGCATGAGCTCCCAGTGTGTGACAAACCTCTCACACTCATCATTACAAAAAAGGGCTAAGCACAATGCACATTTATAAAAAGAACAAAAGGGTAATCATACCTAACACCGGCATGTTGAGTCCCCTGGGCAACCCTCTGCCTGGACGTGCGTTTTGCTGCAGCTTCTTCGGGAGGCGCCACAGTTGCCACAGCTGTCGTCTTGCTAGTTAAGTCCTGTTGTCCACTTCACTAGGCTAGGGGCCGAGACCCTTCTGCGACCTGGATTTTCTCCCACCTGAGGTCCGTCAGCGTGGAACGAGCCCCACGGGGAGCACTCTCTCCACCTGTGCCTCTGGGAAATCCCTTTCCCCTTCAGGGAGCTTCTTTCAGTCCTTCAGTCCGTACCAGCAGTCCCTCAGACCAGGGGTCTGCTGCAAAATGGCATCTCTTCTCCTACGGGAAGGCTGCCTATGCATGTCTTTCCCCTTCGTCTCCTACGGGAAGACTCATCCTAACTTCCCTCAATTCTCCTGCTCTGAACCCAAGCTCCACCCACCTTCTAACACCCTTTCCTAGCCAGCAGTTAGGAGCACCTGCTGCCCTAGTTATGGTGGATGTAGTGTCGTGTCAGAGCCAGGTCAGGTGTTTCCATCTTACCTGAAAGGTGGGATACTACACCTCTGGCTGAGTAGCAGTACCTCTGTGGTGACTAGACCCTCAGGGGTGCCACATATACACCATGACTTATAAATGCTTGAGTACCGGCATAGTTTATAAAGCATAAGACACCTCAGAAAAATGCTTGTGGTGTTTTTCATAAAGCATCTGCTTTATCTTTTTCAACCCTTCTGCAATGGTTTTTCTGATAACTTCACATATAAGCTAGTGGCAGTTTCCAACGGGAATACACCAGAAGAAGGGTCAGTTCAATTCTTTTAGGCTTTTGAAGCCAATATTAGTTAAAAACATAGAACATTTGCACAGCAAGTGATTTTGGCACTGCTGTGCATTTGTTCATTATTTGCTTTGTAATGTATATTTAGCACTTTTTCAGTTGGGTTACAGGCATAATCTGGCAGAAAAAAAGATATTGTGTTCCTTGGGGTGTTAATTTTTGGACAGTTTTTCTTTAAATTAAAAAGCATGAAAATTCTGTATATGCTATGTGTTATTAAATAGGCAGTTGGTTAAAATCCAGTTTCCCCTAGCCAATTATTTTATGGTCATTTGGACATTAATAGGCCTGTGTTTACATTAAAGCGCTCAAAGAAGCTTCACTACATTCCTACAGTCTTAGGAGAACACATAGTGTTAAACATCTTTTATGGCCAATTAGAGACTTTGTAGTATTGAGATTCACAGCAAATTGATTCTCTGCAAATGAAATTTTTTTAGGAAAATTTATACAGTATCATTCATACATCCCATAGAGTGTTGCACTGCTGCTCGAACTTCTCCTATCTCTCCCCCTTATCAAATAAAATATTACTGTCTGGAGTATTTTTTCATTGTTTTAGGGGCATCTCTTTCTAGCTCTGTTATTGAACTGTGTGCTATAATGACTTTTCACTATTTTAAAACAGCTGCTGCGTTCCCTGCTTCAGCTCTTCTACAGGCTATGATAGCTTCATGTTATTTGATATCTGAAAAGCATTACGGGGAAGAGCATGCTTTTGCACCTGAGGCCATGTGACAATTCTGAGGCTGATGGAATCTTCTGCAATGTGTAAAAGGGACGTTGTTATTTTTTGTTGGTTCGCATCAATTGAATGTTAAATTATTTAAATCTGGCAGAACGTACAAGTTAAAGAATCAAATGAATTTGTTAAATAAATAGTGGACTGTAGTATGAGTTAACAGTGAGCTTGTTGCATCTGCTGGGTCTGTAACAGTTGTGACTTGCTCCATTCTCCTGAATGTTCAATATAGAAGTCTCTACTATCACACAAGCTCAGTAACAAATTCACAGGTATTCAGTATGTACTGAGATGCACAGTGGGTGAAAATGACTAACAATTAGTGATGAGCGAGTATACTCTTTGCTCAGGTTTTCCCGAGCATGCTCAGGTGACCTCCGAGTATTTTGGCGTCCTAAACAGGCTGAATGCCTGTTTGTTAGGGAATCCCCACATGTATTCAGGCTGTCTAGCAGCCACAAATCATGCAGCTGCGTCGACAAACAATAAATCTCCGAGCACGCCAAAATACTTGGAGATCACCCGAGCAATGAGTATACTCGCTCATCACTACTAACAATTCAAAAAAGTTTCATTAAACCTTTTTGTAAAAAAATGTTTTAGCCATAAATACTTTTGTATAATATATTTACACATAAATACTTTTATAAAAAAAAAAGCTTCCATCTAAAGTATGCACTTATTCATATGTTTTCTGAGTTAAAAAGGTAAATAAGGGGAAATAAATGTAATAAAAACTAGAAAAAAATCATTCTTCCTGCCTCTCATTGTGCTCTTGGCTATGGTGATGATGGGCTGCATATTGCACATGTCTTCTGCAGCCAATCACAAGCCTCAGGACTCTCATGCTGTATACCACTGAGGCCAGTGATTGACTGCAGCAATCTTTTTGCTTAGTAATTTTCTGTGTTCTTTGCAAAGTTTTGGTAACATTGTGAACTGGCAATACGTACATGGCAGTATGTAACAAAGTGCAATACATTACATGCTGCCAATACATGAGCAGCAGAAAATCAATAAATATTTGATTTTCACACGCACCATTGGATAATCATTGTATTAACTTGTTATAGTGCTTTGAAATAGCAATATTCTTGGGTTAAGCCCCGTGCAGCTAGATTAGGTGTGTGAAGGAAGTCTTTAATGCGTTCACATTATGACTCCATATTATGGAACCATTGGTGCTCTGGGTGTTTCTAAATGGCACTTTTCAGAGTCATTCTATAAGGCTATGTGCACACGTAGTTTTAGGTGCTGCGGATTTGGAAAAATCCGCAGGTAAAATCTCAGGTCAAAAGACCTGCAGTTTACCTGCGGATTAGCCTGCGGTTTCACACCTCTACAATGGAGAAGGTGTGAAACAGCAGCAGATTCCGCACAAAGAATTGACATGCTGCGGATTTGAACCCGCAGCAAATCCGCGTGGAAAAATCTGCAGCATGTGCACAGCGTTTTCCAGTTTACCATCGAAAACAATGGTACTGTACAACGCAGCTAAATCTGTTGTGGACCCGCAGAGCCTGAAACGCTGCGGATCCGTGGCAGAATCTGCACCGTGTGCACATGGCCTAATACAACTGCCACTGGAGCATACCTTTATATTTTTTCTTGGATTTCAAATTCAACCTAAAGCATATATAGCTATAATAAGGAATAGATGTATATTAACACAAAGTGACTGTTCAGACAAAGCACAGGAGCTCGGTGCTCCAGTGACGTGGCCAGCCATTCAGGGCACCTTCCTACCTACTTGTTTTCCCTCTACATCCGCCATCCACTTCTTTCACAGCTATGGATTTCCATGAGCCAGGGGAGGACAACAATAGAAAATTAGGTGGGAAGCTGCACCGAACTATATGGCCATGTCCAGGGCACATGGATCACCTGTGCTTTGTTTGAGCAGTCATTTTGTGCTGACAAAATTCATTGAATTGTAGTACACAGTGTGGTGGTGCTTTTTAAATAAGGCTTTACTACAACTTTGCCAATAAGGCACCAAATCTTCTTTTATACAGATCTATGATTAATTTGGACCTCCAACATACTAAAGGATCTCATTCCATCTGTTTTTCAGTTTAAAGAAAAAAATAACATTTACTGTATGTGAAATGTACACATGTGGACACACATCAATGCAAATCTCGTCGTTGTCATTTCAGTTTATTCCAATGATACTTACTGCCGACATTTACTGCAGGGTAGTAAACAAAAGCATGGAGTGGAGTTTCTCAATTTGCTTATATAATGACTGTTTGGCCTGCATGCAATTAAGCCCTTAAGTAAATAACATTACTGCTTTTTGGTTTGAAGATTGCCGAGGTTTTTATTCTCATGATGGACACATTTAAAACTCTATGTATATACAGTTCCTGTGTTTGAACACACCACCAACTTCTGAGATGACTTGTTGACGTTAATATGTTCTTTTTACTCATGTATGTTATATACTCAGAGAATACGCTCTAAGTTAATCACTTGTATCATTTATATGACGCGAGTCGCTATAGTAAATAATAGTCCCAGAAGTGGAAAAAAAGACTACAATAACAGATAGTAAAAAATTTATACTACTTACAGAATAAATAAAAGGCGCTCAAACAATCCAAGGTCAGGTCAAGGAAATGGGGCAGTACAACAAGGGGAAGTCAGAGACAAAATCCAATACACGAGCCGAGGTCAGGAAAGCCAGAGAGACAAGACAGGGAGCAGGCAAAAGAGAAGTCAGGTAACAGGCAAAGAGTATAAGTCCGGGAAGGGAAGAAAGTCAGGCTGGGTCAGGCACAGAGCACTGAGGGATCAGTCTTACACAGGTAGCAGCAAGTATACGATTGAAAATGGACGGAAGAGCTAGCATGCTTAAGTAGAGGACTAATCACTGAAAGTGAACACAGATGATTGCAGCACAGACCCAGCACAACCAAAACAGGCTGACAGCCTCCACACAAAAGTAACATAGCAGACAGGAACAGAGTGGAGATGGTGACAATCTTATTTTAATGTACAAACAGAAATTGTTCACTTTGCTATTATGAAGATCATATGAATAAGATCTAATAGGCTGTTTGTGAATCAATCTTTAGAAAAGGCCCTAGTGGCAAGTGATTGCTTCCAATGTGAGATCCAGATGAGTTGTCTTCTGCTGGACTTTTCAGATACTTATTTTTTCAGAGTCTGGAGTACCGGGAAATCCCCTGAAATGTATATAAAATGCTGAATGAACAGATTACCGTATTTTTCGCTTTGTAAGACATACTTTCTTCCCTCCATATTTGGGGAGGAAAATGGGTGTGCGTCTTACAAAGCGTACATGACTTACCGGTACCGTTGGTCTAGGCCACAGGCTGGGGTGAGGGGGTGTCCGGGTGCCTGGCGGTTGCTGGCCGGTGCTGCGGGTGTCTCTAGTGCCCAGCTGTGCTGCGTGGGTGTCCGGCACTTGCCGGGGTCTCTGCTGACATTTTGCGACAGGCCAGAGCCCCAGCACTTCCACTGTTTCCTTTGCGGTGTACTGCGGGAATATGGCCGCCACCAGGGCCGGCGCATGGGCAGATGGTGATCTCGGGACCAAGATCGCGTCTCTCAAGATCTTGGTCCCTAGATCACCATCTGAGCATGCACCGCACATCGGAGATCCCCTCATCCCTGCCTGTAGCCTGCAGCATCACCCCACTCTTGCCTCCTCCAGCAGCGATCCTGGGACCACTCTTCACCCCAGCCACCAACCCCGGTAAGCAACAAGACGCCTGGATTATAAGAAGCACCACCATTTTATTAAAAATATTTTTTTCTTATTTTGCTCCTCAAAATTTGGGGTGCATTTTATAATCCGGAGCGTCTTATAATCCGAAAAATACGATACTTTAATTAGATCTTAAAAGGGAATCTGTCACCAGGTTTCTGCTCCCCCAGAACTACAAGCGGCACTGTCATGATCCAGACTGGGTTTTGAGTCCTGTCTTTCCATGTTCCCAGTCTGGTCATTTCAGGGGTTAACTTTTTCCAGCCTTTGTTTGGTCTCAGGTTTGCTATTTAGCTCCGCTGCATCCTGTAGGCGGTGTCAGCTATAGTTCTTCCTTCGGTGTGTGTCTCTGACTTTGGTTATCCTGATTTGTCCTGCTGTGGTCCCTGACTTGCCCCATGTCTGTCTATTCCCTCTGTCTGTCCTGACTCAGTGTTTCCCTGTAAGTAAGTTGGTTGACTCCCTGGTTTTGACTCGGCTTGTATTCAGACCTGATTCTCTCTTTTGTCTTTGTCTTATCTTCTTCCAACTGTTGCTGATTCTCTGGCTTGTTTCTGACCATGCATACTGCTGTGACCTCTGGTACTTTGTTCCCTCTCTGCTGATTGGGCTACTCTGATGATTCTGCTGCCACCTGGTGGTAGCCATCTCTGCTGCTTCACAGGTCTGCCCTGGGAGTGTACAGTCCTTCCTCTACTCTATTGCCATCGAGTGGAGTCTGCACATACCTGCATTGCAGCAGCCTGACAGGCACACTGACCAACGCCTTTCAACTTAAGAAGCCTTAACCATGATTAAGGCTTCTTAAGTTGAAATCCATTGGTCAGAGCGCAACTGGTGGCTTTACCATCAAAATATTTTTAATTTTTGACTAATAAAGTTTTTCTTGTTTGTCTTGCCGGAAAACAACTCCTTTCATTTGAAGCTTTGCATCTTCCGGACCTTTCCGTGCTAGACTCCTTGCCTGCATCCTAACAATATACTATTTTTGATTTCAGTGATGTCTTACTTATTAGGCTGCTTACTGCAAATTTGATAAAATAACAGTTTTTTTTGCTGCAAATCTAGCAGTTCTCTGAATGCTGAGCTCTGTATAACCCCTCCCACACCAGTAATTGGCAGCTTTATGTGTACATTGCATAGACAGAAAACCACCAATCAGTGGTGAGGGTGGGGTTTTACAAATATCAAGTATATGGAGGACTACATGGCAGAAGGTTTACTAGTGATAATTTCTTGCTGATAAATCTGTGATTTTTTTTAAAGGAATACCAAGCAGCCCAGTAATTTACACATAACTAGAATCATAGTCTCTATCTCTACATTACGCTCTTCTTAAAAAAGGTGGCATAAACCTGGTTCCCTTTATTTAAGATTGCTCCTTACACCATATATCTTCATTGAGGGCAAGTACAACCGCTTCTTTTTTTTATGGTAATTACAATGTATTTTCTCTGTGTGGAATGGTCTATAGACTTACTTTACTTATGGGGAGAAGACTCTAGAACAGTTTCACTTGAATACCTTTCTCCATAAAACTTTATGACCACTCATACGTATATATTTTGGCTGGTAGTATGGTGTGACAAAAGGAGCCACATTTTCTACCATATTGTTGCTGCTTAGTTCTAAATTATGTTCCATTTCATCTATTCCTTCCTCTGTATCTGTATGTGACTACTTGGTCTGGTAAATGCAATGTGATAGAAGACACTGGGACAGATTTATCAAGAGTGGTGTTTTATACACTAGTCTATAAAAAAAGAGGATATCAAACGATAGAAGGAGTATACTGTGCCAGATTTATTACAAGCCACCACATAATAATCTTTATTTTTATATAGCGCTAACATATTCCGCAGCGCTTTACATTTTGCACGCATCATCACCACTGTCCCCGATGGGGCTCACAATCTAAATTCCCTATTAGTATGTCTTTAGAATGTGGGAGGAAACCGGAGTGCCCGGAGGAAACCCATGCAAACACGGGGAGAACATACAAACTCCTTGCAGATGTTGTCCTTGGTGGGATTTGAACCCAGGACCCCAGCGCTGCAAGGCTGCGGCGCTAATCACTGAGCCACCGTGCATTAATTGCAGTTTTCGACTGTCGTTAAATCAGAAAATGAGATCTCTCTACCTTCTATGAGCAGAAGCAAATGCTCTTCAAAAATTTGCAGCATTTCCTGATATAAAGCATAATAAACCTGTCAAAATGCTTTTTGGGCAATTTTCCCTCCTCGTGTAAGGCTTAATCAATTTGTTTAAAAATTTTTGGCTGGGCCCCCAACCACTCACAGGCTTTTTTCAACTTTTTGCTAGCAAAAAATAATTAATTATTTTATCCAAATTGTAAAGTTTAGGACTGAGGTTACAAAAAAAAAATAGATAAATGTCTAAAAACATAGATAATAGTATTTTTTCATCTGTGTAAGTTGTGAAAAAATTTAATTTACGGTGTAACTATGGATTATGATGAAAATCATACACTTCATAAATGTCAGAATGGCTTTTATTGTATAGCAAAAATGAAAATAGCTAATAATAATACATTTCTAAATAGTCACAGAAAATAACCTCATGCAATCTAAGGGACTAATTTGATGGGACCTGTAAATGAAGATTAAATTCCTTTTAATATACCAATTTTTAATTTTTAGCATTTCATATACAATAAGAGCAAACAACACTCCATATATTATTAAAGTGATTGACTTTATTCATATACAAATACATTACAGACAGTAATAAAATAGACACACACACTCAGTGATATGGACAAATGTGACAATAAGCAGTACAATATGTCTAGAGGTCTAAATGACCTAATACGTATGCATCACAGACTTGCAATAACTCCTAAAAATATATTAGTAGTGGTATATAAAACCAATCGAGTCTTCATTAGATGACCATAACCTCAACCCGACCACAGAATATACTCAGATTCTGTACCAATAAGACCATGATAACCAAGTCTGGATATCCACTTTTTCCTTCTGAGGAGTCTAACAAAAATGAACCCACTGCCATTCCCTACAGGCAGAGGAGGATGGAGGTGCAATCAGTGTGATCAGAAAGACCATGAGAAATAAACTAGTGGCTGCTAATCTTGGATCGGGGCAATTGCCCACATACATTAGGCTACTACACCCTAACGCAGGAGGTGTGCATTATGTGGTCACATGGTTGTATAGAGCTGAGGGCACATCAAGCATGTCCGACATATCTACCTGATCTCCAACACAATCACCATATTGTGAACTTCAAAATATTAATAAGTGTCAATCTGTCTATTCCCTTTAGGCTCGGGTCAGACGACCATTTTTCGCTTATCTGAGAAAATCAATCCAATTTTTCTGATCACGATCTGATCAGATTCTGATCAGGGTTTGAACAGAGTGTGATTCAGATATGGGAAATGAAAAAATTGTTTCTCCATCGTCTCCATTCAGTCAGCCCATGAAAATCGAGCTGCACTCAGATGACATCGCAGTTTTCCGAATGCGTTCCAGTTATCGGAAGCCAATCCTGCATGCTGCTGCTTTCTTCTGATGACCACTTGGTTCGAGGAAACAATCGGACGTATGCACAGCATCATTGAGTAACATGGTGACAAGTGTTATTCGTCAAAATGTTGGATGGCACTCGTTTGATTTATACGGTCGTGTACACAAGCCCTTATATTGAACGAAACATTGCTAAATCAGGGTTATATTGCCACTTAATAATGCAGTGTAGAAGATTGGCAGGCAAAGTGTTAGGCCCTCAATAGAGGGTCTCAGGTTATATCTTTTGGTGGGCATCAAACAGGCAAAGCTCACATTCCTTGTCATCTTCCCGGGAAAAATTAGTTATGTAAATAGTCTCTTCACCAGGGCAGAAATCAGCGACCACAGGAACAAGCAATCATAAAATGTGTATATATACTGTGTATATATATATATATATATACTGAATATATATATATACTATATATATATATATCGCAATAGCGCAAAGAACATTGGATGAAAATCAAGCCATACTTCTGATTACAAAGGGAAAGAATAAAGCCCAAAGAGTAACCTATCATGAGAAGCCTAAAATAGTAAACAAACACTAAGACTGAATCCTTATAAAATATTGCAAAATTTAAAATGTAAATACATTATTTATTTAAAACTTTCTAAAAATAATAATAGTAATGATAATGAACTTAAAATAAATATCCCTGGGTTTTAATAAAAATGAAGTTACCAAGTAACATGTTGAGAATCTGAATTGGCCATATTCGTACCATATTAGTATGATGATCGGTTCCAAACATACATGGTCATTTCCACTAACATTGACTTCAATAACCTTCGGCTGTGCTTGGCGAATATTGCAAAAAGAATATTCGCCGCCTATCGGAATCGAATTTTGAAAAATTTGCTCAACTCTATATCACAGACCAAAAACGTAAATATCATACCAAGTGCCCACATTGACTCAGTAATAATATAGAAATAGTTTCTAGATTATAGAATAAAGAATTCTGCAACACATAAATTGCAATCTGTTTTCTATTCCATCTGTTTATTTGATGTACTTAGTTGCTTTTATAATATTTGTATACTTTTTTCTATGTTTAAATTTACCATAAAACAAATATTAACAATTATTCATCTTTACAAAGCCGGAATCTCTTTCCCACCAGCTCGTCTCAGAGACCTCCATGCCTCCTAGCCCTGGAGAGTGCTCTGAATCATATTTATTTCCAAAGAACAAGCAGAAGATGAGAGTTAAATCAGTGGGAACAAAACAAGAATCTTGATCTCATTCCAACCAGTATTGGACACAAATAGCACAAATACTCCCATTCTGAACTGGCCTTTAGTACAAAATTTAGTGTCTCATGTTAGGGCTCTGTGGTAGAAATTAAATACTGAGAAAACAGACATATTCTTGTTCCCAGCCTACAGGTTAAACCTTATAGACAGGTTTTTTTTTGTTGTGAATATCTCCAGACTACCATATGAAGGAAGGGTCACACTTGACTGGGCCACAAAAGAGGGTGGGATACATTCGCTTTTAACCAACTGTTAATAAATGCTTTTTCTGTTGGCCTGTCATTTATCAGGAATATTTTTTTTCTTCTTACAGATTACTGACTTCCCAGAAAGTTTCTTTAATCTTGGCACGGGGACAATGCTGCAGTCTGACATGGAAAAGTCTACTTAGTTTTAAAGTTTAGTTTGTTTCATTTAGGTTCATTCGGAAGAGTACATAATGTCAAAAACCGCTTATTTACTATGATATTTTTTTGTCAGTTATCCCTTAAGTGATGAAGGTAATAATCTGCCTAATAGTCACCTTGTCCTTTTGCAAAGATCCAGAAACATCAAAAAAGTTTTATTCTTTTCTTATCAAATATTATCCACTTCTTAAAAGCAAGTGAGTACTTAATAATGAAACTACATTATAAGAAATGTATCCGCGCTTGAGCTCACTAACTTTTTAAAATCATGGCACTCCAGTGACTTTTTTTTCACTGTTTTCCATTTTTTACTGCATTACTCCATTGCAGAAATGTTCACATTTCTTTCTTTTAGAGCGCATTATGTGAAATTTCTGCTTGCAGTTCAACTGGCCATTTCTTCTTAGTCTTTTCTGGGAGCTTCCTTCCCAGATGCTGCCAATTGCAGCTCAACAGCTGATAAACTGCTTCATAAGCTGCTGAACTACGATTGGCAGCATCTGGGAGGGAGAGTCTGCAAACAGAGATTTCACATAATGCATCCCAGAACAAACAAATGTAAATAACTCTACAATGTAATGACGCAGAGAAAAACGGAAAATAGCCACTGGCTCATGTGAGCTCAGTGATTTTTAAGGTAATACCTCAAGTGATAGGACCACTTTAAATGGCCTGCTGCAAAATCTGTAAGAGGTACCCCTTCTCTGCATAACACTTATAATACTGGTATTGTTCTATAATCAGAAATACATATAAAGCAGTATCATTGTGCTAAAATAATTATTAGAAATAGAATAATGCACAATTATATCACACCACAGGATACTTAAAGGGAGGGTTCAATACCTTTAAAGCTTTTTATAAAAACTATCTTTAAGCCCTACAGACTTTTGCCATTAGTTCTTTTTTTATTAAATTCCCTACACTTCTCCCTGTTATCTTTTGTATACTTTTTTTTTACTTTACATACAGTGACTAGTGATGGGCAGATGTTCAAGTTCTTCAGGGTCGGACGAACATTAAAAAAAAGTTTGGTCCGTGTACCAGAACAGTAATCAGTGATGCGTCCGTTCTCCGTGCCATCCTGAAGACATTGAGCAGAGAGTGAGAAGCTCAGCCTGTGACCCGCGGTAACCTTAATGACCTCTCTGCCAGTCACAGGTAGAGCTCTCAGGCTCTGCTCAGTGTGAACAAGCAGGAATGGAGAGTGGTCATAACACTGATGTGACTGCTCTCCAATCAATCCGGATCGTTATGTGACATGGTCATTAATGGATTATATTGGTGGATAGCTGAGTATATCTCTGCTTTTGGTGAATAAATGGGTAAAAGATGAGCGGGGAGTTTTTATTTAAAATAAAGGACTCTGGCTCGTGGGTGGCTAAGGGGGTTTCTCATCTTTCTCTCAAGGGTTTGGGGGATAGAAAGCTGAACACTTACATGGAATAATGTGGTGATACTTAGTGAAGTTATAGATCCCACTATGGTGATACTTGGTGACAATGATAGTGGTGGTGGTGGTGCTGTCACATTCTCTCTTTGCAAGGAGGCAAGTTTCCCTGTTGATCGTGAGTGGGAGGAAGAGCACGAGACCGCAGCAAAAAAGAGAGCAGGAGGAGGGGAGGCTCAGACTGTCATGCTTTTTTAAGGTGTGTACTCTACTTGCACTTCATGCTTGTAATTCAGATGCCTCGTCATGCAAGTGGTGCTCAGGTTCAGAAGATTTTTGTCTTGCTTCAGGGACTGACGGCACAGCATGCAACCCAACCTGTCGCTTGTCATCAGCACATTCCCTGTAGAAACACCACTGTAGGAAGTTCTTTGGAGATGTCTTTGGTGTGCTGATTTCAGCGGCATGGTGGGAAGTAGCAGCCAACTCGCTGGCCAGAGGCTGCCCACTGTGCCTTTGCACCCACCTCTATCTTTTGCTGTGCTGCAGGCGCAGCATGGCCAGCTTCTCTTTCTCCAAACTGTGCACATCACTAAGATGTCCTCCTCTACAAGTGGGATCTAAAACCTCATCATCCCATGCATCATCTTGAACTGACTCTTCAACCCTTCTCTCCTTGCCAATTTGCACACTGCAGAAAGAATCCTCAGTTGGCAACTGAGTTTCATCATCATCTGACATGTCCTGCGGTGGTCCACTGAGTGTGTGCACTAGCACTCCCACATTCTCTCCCTCCAACATAACAAGTGGTTGGCAAAAGTGCACTCAGTCTCTTCCACTTCTGGGACAGGGTCAGGTGGCTGTGCCATGGAACCCCAGACAGTGGAGTAATCAAAAAGCATAAGAGACTGCTGCATGAATTGGGGGTCAGACTGCTTGACTGATTTACAAGGGAGTGTGGAGGAAGCCAGATGACTTTGTTCCTCAGGTGCCAACTGTGAAGTTTCTGCAGTGAACCATGTGGAAGATAATGCGAAGGAATTAGAGCCACTCTCAGCCATCCAATCTAACATTTTTTCAACATCTTGTGGCCTCAACATTTGTGCAGCGGTATTCAGGCATGCAAAAGGACTCAAAATGTCCTATCGTCTACATGCACCAGAAGAAGTTGTTGTATTTGGGGACATAGGAGGGACAAAATGACCACGTCCTCTCCCTGCAGCAACACTACCACCACCATCAGCTGTCACACTAGCAACACTACGGCCATGTCCACATCCCCTATTTGATGCTCTCCTCACTTTTGGAAGTGATTTTTCAGCACACTACTTGCAAAGAGATGTCGGAAGAGTAGATTTATTTATTTCTCAGACTACTAGAAAACACACAGCGGTCTGCAAAAATTATTTGGCTCTCTAAATGGCAACAAAATAGCTGAAGCCAATTATTTGTTTGCAACACTACTAGAAAACACACAAAGGTTTAAAGGATCTGTGCTTCCAAAGAAAGGGGGTGCAGTGCACACCCAGCGGCTTAAAGGAATAGTACTCCCACAGGTGAGGATGCAGAGTACACACAGTGGCTTAAAGGAACAGTGCTCACACAGGCGGGGGGTGCAGAGTGTGCACAGCATATTAAAGGAATAGTACTTTCACAGGCAAGGGTGCAGAGTACACATAGCAACTTAAAGGCACAGTAATCTCACAGGCAGAGAGTGTAGAGTACAAACAGTGACTTTTGGCACTGTACTCCCACAGATTTGGGTTGCAGAGTACACCCAGTGACTTTTTGCACAGTACTTCCATGGATATGGGTTTCAGAGTATGCACAGCGGCCTTTGGCACCGTACTCCCACAGATATGGATTATAGAGTACACACAGTGGTTGTGTTTGCTGAATGCGCAGTCAGAGTCTGTTCCTCACTCCAGTTGGTTCCTCACTCCACATGGTGCTCCGGGAGTACTTGGCATGGCTGTGATGTTTCCAGAAGTGCCAACATTCTAAAAGCTTGTTGATTGGCTGCCCTGCACTGTTAGTAACTCTGGCAGGATGTTTTCCAATGAAAATAACATTTAAAAAATCAACAATGAGAATTTGAAATAGGATAGAAAAAATAATAAATATCAGTCTGATTGTAATTTGGCAAACAGTTAATGAACTCCAACACTGCATTAATCAAAGATTATTTTACAATTTGTTAGAAAATTGCTTCTAAATAAGGTCTAAATGTAATTAAAGGCGCTCCGAAGAAGAGCTACATCAGCAAAAACTGTAATTAATGAGTCAATGATATTGAAGTAGAATTTGGTTACTTGTACACTATAAAATCATACCAAGAACTCACATTAAGCAAACACTTCACAACAATAGGAAAAATATTCTACTAATGAAAATAAACATGTTGCCTATTTTAAAAGCATGCTCAATATGTAGGGAATCTGCTACCGATAAGAAAAAAATATATCACTGTAAAGAAGTGCGTGAGACTCATCAAGTCAGAAAGAGAATTCCTAAAAGATAAAATAGCATTAAAAAGCCAAGAATTTTGGTAAAGAATTGTAAGTCAAAATCATTTTTCTAGCCAGAACGCCACATCATTTGTAAAGAAAATAAAATTACTCCAAGACAGTTCACTAGCTTCAATTATTTTTTAACCATTTCACTCCACTTTTTCTGTCTGAACAAAATGTGCCTCAACTAGTAATACTGTTTCTACTTTACTGCAGGATTTCTCATGGGAATTATATCAAGAAATAAAAACCACATGTAGCATTCCAGTGATAGTATCCGCATCATTTCATAGTAAAACATACAAGGCCGCAATGATACAACCTGCATCTGATGCATGCTTCTCGTGGTTTAGACAGCACAAGTCCCTTTATGTGCACTTGCAACAAATGGCGCCAAAGTGAAAGGTTTTTTTCTTTATTATTTATGTACAACTGTATCATGCATTTCCAAATTTAAAATTATGAGTACTGCAGCAGCCAGAAGTATGAAATCATGTAAAATTAAGTTTAAGATACCAGTTCGTTAAAAAAAATCATTTCCATTGTCTATGATATTTTTTATTTCATTTAGTATATAATTAGCCATATTAATTTAGCGAAAAAAAAACTGTCATGTAAAATAATGATATAATCTGGAGATATAGGGTTAATTCCAATCATAGGGGTGGCGCCAGCACGGTTTTAATCACCGCTCTGTGTATAGAGAGTGGTGCTTTAACTGTGCCCCTGACACTAACTGACAGCCGACCCCAATACTAAGCTGGCTGTCAATTACTGCTGGGGTTGTGGTTGCAGCCGCAGCTCTCTATACACAGAGCAGTGACTGAAACCATGCCAGCGACACATCTATGACTAGATGTCGAACGCTGCCGGAAAGAATAAAGTTAATTTCATAATGGCAGTGGGGCTCTCACTGCAGTCGCCATATAGTGTCGTAATGCTATTAACCTGCAGATTAACCCCTCATTTCCTTCAATACACATATCATTCATATATTTTCATGTATCTTTCATCTATCTTTCTTTCTACCTATCTATGTACAGTATATTTCCATTTTGTAAAGCATTCTTACTTTGCAGCATTTTTTTCTCATCAGTCTAAAAATTGAAGTTGAAAGTTTATTTTCATCAATTAACAGAATGCAATGTGAATGAACTAAAGACAATTCTAAATCAAATCAATAATTGATGTGACCGCCCTTTGTATTGAAAACATCATTAAACCTTAATTCCTACCTATATATTGATGCAATTTTGGAGGTAACTTAGGGGTGAGGTTATTCCTTTTCTGTGGATCTAGTCTGTCTTTTCATGGAATCTCAGGCAGACTTGATGATGTTGAGATCAGGTCTCCCTGGAAGCCATAAAAATGCTTCCAGGACTATTTGTCGTTACAAGAAATATAGTTCCTTATGGCATTGGCTGTATGCTTGTGGTTGATGTCCTGATGCTGACTATATTTAGAGTCAATCAGATGCCTTGCTGATGCTGTTGAATGAAGAATAAGTATCTGCCTGCGTTTGTCAGCATTGAGGATACAAAACAATGGCACCGTGAGGGATAGGAGATACAAATTAGTGCAGCAGATGAAAGACACATCATGCTCATTTCCCTTTCGAAATCAGTAGATATCCAGCAGTGCAACCATCTCAGAACTGGCATCAACCAGTGGGACCCAGCTACATCCATTTGGCCGGAAGTGGTCTTCTTGGAAAAATTGCAGCCAAAAACGTGTGGCGATGCTGTGTCAATGCTGAGGCTCGGTGTCAGCGGGGGGCAGTGTGGAATGCACCTGAGCAGGGTCCCTTCCTCAGGATGCCAGCGGCAGAAATGTGGCGATGCTGCGGCCCGGTGTCCACGGCGAGCAGAGCTGAGTACATCACCAGTTTCCCTGCGGCTATCTTCCTAAGGCCATGGGTCGCCGAAGGCAGCGCATGCGCAGATTGAGATCTCTGCAGCCCTCAGCTTCAGGAAAATGGCCACCAGAGGGCACGCGTGTGCAGATTGAGATCTCGGTGGACATTCTTCTGAAGCCACGGGCTGCTGAGATCTCAATCTGCACATGCGCGGCCTCAGGAAGATGGCCGCCGAAAAACTTGTGATGCATTCGGCTCTGCTAACCATTGACACCGGGCCGCGGTGTCGCCACATTTCTGCCACTGGCATCCTGAGGAAGGAACCCTGCTCCATGCTCTGCTGACACTGGACCCACAGCACCGCACCCCGGGACTGCAGCATTGCCCCACTTCTGCTGCCGCCAGCTTCCTGACGAAGGGACCATGCCTCCTGTGACCCCAGTCTACCACCGCCAGCCCTCAGGTAAGATACCTTAAATTCAGACAATAAGATGGACCCCATCTTATAAAAATCTTTTTTCTGCTATTTTCCATCCCAAAATTTGGGGTGCGTCCTACGGTCCAGGGCATCTTATAGTCCAAAAAATACGGTACTTTCATCAGTTTTATTCTATAGCTGAACAATGACCCCAAATATACAGCCAATGCCATTTAGAACTCTTTTCAGTGTATAGAAGAACAAGCAGTCCTGGAACTGATGTTATGACCACCACATAACTCTGATCTCAACATCAAGTTTGTCTGGGATTATATGAACAGAAAGAAGGATTTATGCTAGCCTACATCCACAAAAGCTCTGAGGTTTGTTCTCTAAGAGGTTTAGAACAACCTCCCTGCCAATTACAATTAAAAACTGTGTGCGACAATCTAGAATTATTTTTCAAGTTCAGCTTCACCCCAAACCATCTTTTTATTTTAGTTATTTATTTTTTTAATTTACTTGTTTTGATTGCTTGGATACTAATAAGTGTGGAGATTTGAAGCTGAGGCGAAGCAGAGATCCAAATATTGACAACTTGATTGTTAGTGCACTTCCTCCCTTTCACTACAGAAACAATTGATGTGAAATAATCTACAAGACAATACACAATTCTTAAGTGTTTCATTAAACATCAGACAGGCCTGTAGCCAAATTTATTTCTAAAGCATAATATACAATTAAATGTTGCTTAATATGTTTTTTTTTATCTTATTAAATTTTGAGTTTAAAGAGATTATAATAATTTCATTCACATTGAATCCCGGAAAGGCTTGAATTCATATTTCTTCCCATGCCTCTGGCAGAAGATCGAGAGTGTTTTTCTTTTTTCTTGGCACAAAAATATAACATTCTTCCTCAAGCCAAGTTTCAATATTCACAATACATTCCTTAGTATTACTTTAAGGCATTACTTGCCTATCTACAAATGTTTACTAAAAATGTAATTGTCAGATATAACATATTTTTTAATAACATATAATGCATTACGTTACCAGGCCCGATACATCTGCTCTCTAAATTTCTTGGAAATGTATGTTCCCTTAAGCAGTTGTATGGTACATTTATTTTGCTGGCATCTGGTCATCAGTATCAGATCAGTGGAGGTCCAACACGTGACACTCCCATTGACCAGCTTTTAACGGTGGTGGTGGTGACGGGATGTGCTCAGTTGCAGAACAGTACAGCTTCATTAACTAAATAGTGGACGCATCGGTGTACTGCAGATCCACAACTAGTCATTCAAGAAAAGGGGGATGTGCAGTAACCAACCACATCTTCTATACAATTCATAGATTTGTGCTGTTCCATTCCACAACTGATCACATCCAGCCACTGCCGACATCGTAACAGGAGTCGTACTCCCACTGATCTGGTATTCATGACTTATCCTAAGGAT
This sequence comes from Dendrobates tinctorius, assembly GCF_039654945.1. Classification (NCBI taxonomy): domain Eukaryota; kingdom Metazoa; phylum Chordata; class Amphibia; order Anura; family Dendrobatidae; genus Dendrobates; species Dendrobates tinctorius. Next base: position 14,512,231 of record NW_027361766.1, on the reverse strand, counting down.
AGGCCAAGAGTATAAAAGTACTAGAAAACCTCTTTAAAGAATAACGCAACATTTTAACCTGTCATAAAGACATGCTAGACATTTTTTTTTTCGGTGTCAAACAATCTTAGTGAATCAGGGCCTTAGAGTGCTCATTTTTCAATTTTTGTTGTTGATGCAACAGTTAGATGCTTTTGTGCTTTGAATCTTTAATAATTTTTTGGTTAACATACCATATTATTTTATCATTAGATGCGGAATAATCAAAATTTATATTTTTAAACTTTATTTTATATTTGTTTTAAATATAATTTGTTTCTTCATAGTTAGATGCGTGTATATTTTGAAACCTGTCAGTCACTTGGAGCAGAGTGTGGAGAAGCTGATCGTGGTGGAGTTGGTCTATTCTTGTCCCTATAAACCCTGCCTGGCATTTTAGAATGTTTTAGAGAAAAACATACATACGTGACTAAACATACATACGTGACTAAAATGGTCACCTGCAGGCTCTGTTTCAAGCTGGTGGTTTGAGGTGCATGAATTGAGTGAAAGGTTCCCTTTAATGTGGTACTTTTTTCTACTTAGGAAATAGCAAATCAATAAACAACAACCATGATTGTTATGTAAGTCAAACTGAGTTTAATCCAGGCACTATGTATTCCAAGAACCAAAACACTTGGGATAACTTATTCTGTCTTATATTGTACATGATGTGAAACATAGATCCTGAAGACACTCATTTTGATGCACTTGGCAGTGACAGACAACCTTTGTCATTGCAGCTGTTGTAGTAGATATACCATGGTAACCAGCCAGCCGTCAAAGCCAGATGTAGAGTTAGTTTATCGACATCTGGAGTTCTGAGGTTTGCCTCTGGGCCTTGCGTTTTACTGGTATACAAGCCATACACAAAGCATTGTCAGTTTGTTTGTTGTGATCACCCCTCAGATGGCTGAGATATTTACAGTGAAATATGTTCTATGCCAAGAAAATGTTCAAATCTGTTCAAGAAATAGCTGTTTTTTACATGAAAATGAAGGATTACTTTGAGTCTTCGTTCTTCTTATAGAAACAGATACCAAAAGAGAATACTATATGCTATGGCAACACTACTGGTTAGCAATGTAGTCTTGCAATTCTGGTGCCAAATCCCACCAAGCTCAACAGTTTGTATGCTCTCCTCGTGTTTGAGTGGGTTTCCTCCAGGATGTCCGGTTTTCTCCCACACTCCAAAGACATAATGATAGGGAATTTAGATTGTGAGTTCCACAATTTAATTTCACTGCATCATATTTTGCAGATTTGTACATTTAAAAAAGCACTCCTATGAAGTTTTTATTAAAGCGCCAATCCAGCAGGGTTTTTTTTATTTCACCACTGTGGTGGTGCTACTAATATAAGTTCCCTGATATAAATATTATATTTATGATCCGCTATCTTCAGCTGTTCCCAGCTGTTCCGATTTTGTGCCTGTGTCTTGTGACCGTAACTTCGATTGACTTGAAGTCAGAGGTAGCGGTCACAAGCTCTCAATGCAAGTCTATGAGTGCCTCATGTTGGCTCTCATAGACTTACACTGATTTGTGACTTCAAACACCGGAGAAATCCAGCAGGTTACAAACTGCTGGAGATCGGTGAGATGAAGACTGCGGCAGGTTAGTGGGAGTCAAGGTGAAGGGAACTTGGATTAGATTAGTGGCATCGCTCCAGTACTGCAAATTACAAAAGACACTGGAGTTGTGTTTGAACCCCTTAAGGACCGAGCCTCATTTTTTAAATCTGACCAATGTCACTTTATAAGGTAATACCTGTGGAATGCTTCAACGGATCCCAGTGATTAAGAGAATATTTTCTTGTGACATATTGTATTTCATGATAGTAATAAAATTTGTTCAATATGACTTTTGTTTATTTGTGAAAATATCAGAAATTTTGCAAAAAGTTTAAAAATACAGAATGTTGGAATTGAGATATTGATTGAATGATTTGCGGGTGTCATGTCACATTGGTAGAGCCCCTGAGGTGCCAGAACAGCAGAATACCCCCATAAGTGACCCCATTTTACAAACTACACCTCTCAATGAATTAATCGAAGGGTGCAGTGATCATTATGATACCATGGATGTGTCACATAATTTAATACCATTGGGCAGTGAAGAAAAAATAATAACATTTTACCACAAAAATTTTGTGTTAGACCCAGATTTTACATATTCACAGGGGGAAATGGGTAAAAAAAGCACCAAAATTTGTCACACAATTTCTGCTTAACGTGGTGAGGCTGTACCGTGCTGTACAGTGCTGCTTATCTACATAGACTCGGGAGGGACAGAGCGCTATTTGCCTCCAGGAGCACAGATCTTCCTAGAATAGTTTGCGGACTCTATATACAAAGCCCCTAAATGCTAGAGGAAACTTTAGACATTATGCCTCTGCCAACCTTGCAGATGCTAAATCTGGTTTATGAACACTGTGAGGCTGAGAATGGAGAGAGGCATTTGGATTGGGAGCTCAGTATTAACTGATTTTCTTTTGGGGGGCAAAGGGATCGCGGATCGTGGACCACACAGGTATACCCCATTGCCCTTATTTACTTGCCTTCTTTGTGCACATGATTTGTCATATATTTATATACAAAATATCAACCAAAACATATATATTTTTAACATATCATCACCTGCTCTAATTTCTTTCTGGTTGGTACCTACTGCTACATTTAAATCACTTCCCAGGTAAAATGTACAATATCTGTGCAATATATGGGAAATCCCTCTGTGGGATAGTTATCCTCCTCCCCTTCAGGTAGTGGGGTTAAACTTTAATTAGCTCGTACCTAGTGGCTTTTTGAAGCTCATTGTGACATTTAGATTTATATCTATGTGGTCTTTACTCATATTATTTCCTAAGTGGTCTGGTACTATTTCTTCATTGTATGCTTTTACCATAGTATTTATTATTGTCCTCTTTTCCAAGTGCGGGTACATTTTTTGCTTGTAGTGCTACCGTTTACCATTTTGCTTAATAAAGGTACTTTTATCCTTATACCTATTGATTATCATATTTGACGTTCAGCCTTGGAAGATTACAATCAGAATATTAAAAGGAAAAATATTCAGATCATGTTGTTATGCTTTCCAGTAAATTATGCGCTGGCAAATAACTAGGTGTAATTAAAAAAAACTAAATTTTGTGCTAGCTTATGGATGGTGCCCTGATTTTTTGAAGTTATCACATTATCGCATCAATAGCAAAGCAGAGAGAACCACAAACCAGAGGTTCGGCATAACGCAGAAAAGACTAAATATTATAGCTTACTGGATTTTTTTTTTATTTTCACACTTTAAAGGGAATCTGTCACCTCATTTTTCCACTATGAGATGCAGCCACCGCCATCAGAGGCTTATCGACAGCATTCTGTAATGCTGTAGATAAGCCCCCAAAGTAACCTGAAAGATAAGAAAAATGAGTTATATTATACTCACCCGGGGGCGGTCCGGTCCGATGGGTGTTGCAGTCTGGGTCCGGTGCCTCCCATCTTTTAGTGATGACATCCTCCTCCTTGCTTCTGTCACGGCTTATGCGCAGACGTAATTCTCTGCCCTGTTGAGGGCAGAGCAGAGTACTACAGTGCGCAGGCGCCTGGAAAGGTCAGAGAGGTCCGGCACCTGCGCACTGCAGTACTTTACTCTGCCCTCAGCAAGGCAGAGAATTACTCCTGTGCAGAAGCCACGACAGAAGCAGGGAAGAGTTAGGCTTCACACATATGCTGCAATAGATGTGAATCACATCTTACCCAATGGTTGCATGATAAGAGGCAATCTATGCCTTTTTCACTCCCAATGAGCTGACCGATCACACTACCAATTGCTATTTCTGCATGGTGCCTCCCATTAACAAATGAGTTTCAAGGAAGAAGTGGACTTTACAGTATCCAAACATTCCATCTGGGGTGCTGTGCGTCGATTTGCCGCCTGCTACAAGACCCAGACGTCATTGGGCTTGGGCGTACCATACTTCCTAATTGTATGCTGAATTGAGACACTCAGCATAAGATGGAATATCCTTTCCTTTTTGTAGGTGGAGATAATTTGCATGCCGCATTTTGTTTGTGTCCAATCCTGCCTCGGAATACATTACATGCCGTACCATTGGCCGAACTTCAACCAGTCAGCTGCTAACTGTGATCCTCATTGCTTATAAGGTCCTGGCATGCATGCAGATGCAGGTGCCTTGCTATCAGACTGGGTTAGTCACACAGCAGGCTGTAGTTGATTTAATCAGAACTTACTATTTAAAGAGCCTGGTTTCTTAATTGGCCATGCATCCTGATGAAGCCCAGAGGGTGAAAAGCAAGTTGAGTTGTCATAAGTCATCCATTGTGGTGATCCCATTCACTGATTGAATTGACAACATGACTTCAGGCATCTATTATTTATACTAAGCACCGGTTGTTACTATTGGTGTGTTGCATTTTTCTGTACTTACATCCTACTAAGGTCTATTATCACCATCATGCTTATGCTATAACAGCAGACTACTAATATATGATACTCCCTTTTCATGTTATACTGATACTCCATGAAACCTATACAATGCAGTTGTATGGTTGTGTAAACAGCTTTAGGGTTAGTTTATATCTACATTTATTAATATATAATCCAGTAATCTGTTTTTAGCTATAAATTTATTTTTCTGCCAACTAACCTGTTTGTTTGGTTAATATTTGAGTTGCTGCATCTTCAACTCTAGGTATCTGAATCATTATTGTGATACCTGCTATGTGGTTTAAAGGGATGTACTATTATGTTCTATTCCATTTCTTAGGCAAAGATGCAATAAATACATGGTGGCAGGGATGAAGTCATCCAGATTAAATGGTGTGACTTGTAGTTTCTATGTTCTTTTTTAGATGTTTGCTCACCTTGTGTACATGTGTTATTACAGTGGGTACGGAAAGCATTCAGACCTCTTTAAATTTTTCACTCTTTGTTTCATTGCAGCCATTTGGCAAATTCAAAAAAGTTCCTTTTTTCTCATTAATGTACACTCTGCACCTCATCTTGACTGGAATAAACAGGAATGTAGAAATTTTTGCAAATTTATTAAAAAATTAAAACTAAAATATCACATGGTCATAAGTATACAGACCCTTTGCTCAGACACTCATATTTAAGTCACATGCTGTCCATTTACTTGTGATCCTCCTTGTGATGGTTCATTTCTTCATTGGAGTCCAGCTGTCTTTAATTAAACTGATAGGACTTGATTTGTAAAGGCACACACCTGTCTATATAAGACCTCACAGCTCACAGTGCATGTCAGACCAAATGAGAATCATGAGGTCAAAGGATCTGGCCAAGGAGCTCAGAGACAGAATTGTGGCAAGGCACAGATCCGGTCAAGGTTACAAAAGAATGTCTGCAGTACTCAAGGTTCCTAAGAGCACAGTGGTCTCAATAATCCTTAAATGGAAGAAGTTGAGAGCCACCAGAAGTCTTCCTAGACCTGGCCATCCAGCCAAACTGAGCAATCATGGGAGAAGAGCCTTGGTGAAAGAGATAAAGAAGAACCCCATGATCACTGTGGCTGAGCTCCACAGAGGCAGCAGGGAGATGGGAGAAAGTTCCACAAAGTTAACTATCATTGCAGCTCTCCACCAGTCAGCCCTTTATGGTGCCAGACATATAAAAGCCAAATAGAGTTTTCCTAAAAAGCACATAAACGACTCCCAGACTATGAGAGATGAGATTCTCTGCTCTGATGAGATGAAGATAGAACTTTTGGTGATAATTCTATGTGTTATGTGAGGAGAAAACCTGCCCAATACAACCCCAACAGTGAAACAAGATGGTGGCAGCATCATGCTATGGGGGTGTTTATCAGCTGCAATGACAGGACGACTGGTTGCAATTGAAGGAAACATGAATGCCGCCAAGTACAGAGATATCTCTTGACCTCAGACTTGGCCGAAGGTTCGCCTTCTGACAAGATAATGACCCTAAGCACACAGCTAAAATAACAAAATAGTGGCTTCAGATCAACTCTGTGACCATTTGAAGCGATGGCCGGGGAAACCACCACCGTGCAGGGAGACGACATTACACAAGATGATGTGCAGACAGCAAACTGTTAATTTATTGACAGGCAAGGAATGCAGTGATAGGAACAGGGGTATGCAATAGCAAAAGATAATTCACAAGAGTTGTATTCTTTAGCTGGGCCATCAAATAGCAAGGTGCTCCAACTAGAGTTGAGCGAAATGGGTCGAAAAAATTCAAAAGTCGCCGACTTTTGGCAAAGTCGGGTTTCATGAAACGAAACCCGACCCTAGGATGAGGTCGGCCACGAGGTCGGCGACTTACGCGCCAAAGTCGCGTTTCAAAAGTTTGTTTTGCGCTCTTTTTCAGCCAATCAGGATCCACGGACACTGTGGGCAACGTGATGACATAGGCACGGGTCACCACCATCTTTCAGAAGGGCATGCAAGTGATTGGCTTGCTTTGGTGGGCGTCACAGGGGGTATAAAAGGGCGTGCACGCCGACCGCCATCTTACTTCTGCCGATCTTAGTATAGGGAGAGGTTGCTGCTGATTCTTTAGGGAGAGCGTTAGGCAGGGAAGAAGACCAAAAAACTGCTTCTGCTGCTAGCGATTTGGCCTGCACAACACACCAGTCACTGTGTGTGCAGTGCAAGGGGAGGCTATATAGTGGTGTATCAGTGGTGTTGGTTGTTGGGCTGCCTTTTAAGGCTTCCTGACAGGCTGGCATTGCTGTTTACCCACTGCTCCGCAAACTGCTTTTTTAAAAGCAATCCCAATTTTTTTTTTTTGTCCTGCTGAGAAGAAAAAAAAACTGCTTCTGCTGCTAGCAATTTGGCCTGCAAAACACACCAGTCACTGTGTGTGCAGTGCAAGGGGAGGCTATATAGTGGTGTATCAGTGGTGTTGGTTGTTGGGCTGCCTTTTAAGGCTTCCTGACAGGCTGGCATTGCTGTTTACCCACTGCTCCGCAAACTGCTTTTTTAAAAACAATCCAATCTCCCTTATCCTCTAGTCACTTTTGTCACAGCTGTGCCATCGAGCCTGTCACATAGCGCTCAGATATTCATTGGGCCTCACACAATCCAAAAGTGTCCAGTGTCCAAAAGTGTGTGCAGAGATTCAAAATCTCCCTTATCCTCTAGTCACTTTTGTCACAGCTGTGCCATCGAGCCTGTCACATAGCGCTCAGATATCAGTGGGCCTCACACAATCCAAAAGTGTCCACTGTCCACAAGTGTGTGCAGAAATTCAAAATCTCCCTTATCCTCTAATCACTTTTGTCACAGCAGTGCCATCGAGCCTGTCACATAGCGTTCAGATATCAGTGGGCCTCACACAATCCAAAAGTGTCCACTGTCCACAAGTGTGTGCAGAAATTCAAAATCTCCCTTATCCTCTAGTCACTTTTGTCACAGCAGTGCCATTGAGCCTGTCACATAGCGCTCAGATATCAGTGGGCCTCACACAATCCAAAAGTGTCCACTGTCCACAAGTGTGTGCAGAAATTCAAAATCTCCCTTATCCTCTAGTCACTTTTGTCACAGCTGTGCCATCGAGCCTGTCACATAGCGCTCAGATATCAGTGGGCCTCACACAATCAAAAAGTGTCCACTGTCCACAAGTGTGTGCAGAAATTCAAAATCTCCCTTATCCTCTCATCACTTTTGTCACTGCAGTGCCATCGAGCCTGTCACATAGCGCTCAGATATCAGTGGGCCTCACACAATCCAAAAGTGTCCAGTGTCCAAAAGTGTGTGCAGAGATTCAAAATCTCCCTTATCCTCTAGTCACTTTTGTCACAGCTGTGCCATCGAGCCTGTCACATAGCGCTCAGATATCAGTGGGCCTCACACAATCCAAAAGTGTCCACTGTCCACAAGTGTGTGCAGAAATTCAAAATCTCCCTTATCCTCTAGTCACTTTTGTCACAGCAGTGCCATCGAGCCTGTCACATAGCGCTCAGATATCAGTGGGCCTCACAAAATCCAAAAGTGTCCACTGTCCACAAGTGTGTGCAGAAATTCAAAATCTCCCTTATCCTCTAGTCACTTTTGTCACAGCAGTGCCATCGAGCCTGTCACATAGCGCTCAGACATCAGTGGGCCTCACACAATCCAAAAGTGTCCAGTGTCCAAAAGTGTGTGCAGAGATTCAAAATCTCCCTTATCCTCTAGTCACTTTTGTCACAGCTGTGCCATCGAGCCTGTCACATAGCGCTCAGATATTCATTGGGCCTCACACAATCCAAAAGTGTCCAGTGTCCAAAAGTGTGTGCAGAGATTCAAAATCTCCCTTATCCTCTAGTCACTTTTGTCACAGCTGTGCCATCGAGCCTGTCACATAGCGCTCAGATATCAGTGGGCCTCACACAATCCAAAAGTGTCCACTGTACACAAGTGTGTGCAGAAATTCAAAATCTCCCTTATCCTCTAGTCACTTTTGTCACAGCAGTGCCATCGAGCCTGTCACATAGCGCTCAGATATCAGTGGGCCTCACACAATCCAAAAGTGTCCAGTGTCCAAAAGTGTGTACAGAGATTCAAAATCTCCCTTATCCTCTAGTCACTTTTGTCACAGCTGTGCCATCGAGCCTGTCACATAGCGCTCAGATATTCATTGGGCCTCACACAATCCAAAAGTGTCCAGTGTCCAAAAGTGTGTGCAGAGATTCAAAATCTCCCTTATCCTCTAGTCACTTTTGTCACAGCTGTGCCATCGAGCCTGTCACATAGCGCTCAGATATCAGTGGGCCTCACACAATCCAAAAGTGTCCACTGTCCACAAGTGTGTGCAGAAATTCAAAATCTCCCTTATCCTCTAATCACTTTTGTCACAGCAGTGCCATCGAGCCTGTCACATAGCGTTCAGATATCAGTGGGCCTCACACAATCCAAAAGTGTCCACTGTCCACAAGTGTGTGCAGAAATTCAAAATCTCCCTTATCCTCTAGTCACTTTTGTCACAGCAGTGCCATTGAGCCTGTCACATAGCGCTCAGATATCAGTGGGCCTCACACAATCCAAAAGTGTCCACTGTCCACAAGTGTGTGCAGAAATTCAAAATCTCCCTTATCCTCTAGTCACTTTTGTCACAGCTGTGCCATCGAGCCTGTCACATAGCGCTCAGATATCAGTGGGCCTCACACAATCAAAAAGTGTCCACTGTCCACAAGTGTGTGCAGAAATTCAAAATCTCCCTTATCCTCTCATCACTTTTGTCACTGCAGTGCCATCGAGCCTGTCACATAGCGCTCAGATATCAGTGGGCCTCACACAATCCAAAAGTGTCCAGTGTCCAAAAGTGTGTGCAGAGATTCAAAATCTCCCTTATCCTCTAGTCACTTTTGTCACAGCTGTGCCATCGAGCCTGTCACATAGCGCTCAGATATCAGTGGGCCTCACACAATCCAAAAGTGTCCACTGTCCACAAGTGTGTGCAGAAATTCAAAATCTCCCTTATCCTCTAGTCACTTTTGTCACAGCAGTGCCATCGAGCCTGTCACATAGCGCTCAGATATCAGTGGGCCTCACACAATCCAAAAGTGTCCACTGTCCACAAGTGTGTGCAGAAATTCAAAATCTCCCTTATCCTCTAGTCACTTTTGTCACAGCAGTGCCATCGAGCCTGTCACATAGCGCTCAGACATCAGTGGGCCTCACACAATCCAAAAGTGTCCAGTGTCCAAAAGTGTGTGCAGAGATTCAAAATCTCCCTTATCCTCTAGTCACTTTTGTCACAGCTGTGCCATCGAGCCTGTCACATAGCGCTCAGATATTCATTGGGCCTCACACAATCCAAAAGTGTCCAGTGTCCAAAAGTGTGTGCAGAGATTCAAAATCTCCCTTATCCTCTAGTCACTTTTGTCACAGCAGTGCCATCGAGCCTGTCACATAGCGCTCAGATATCAGTGGGCCTCACACAATCCAAAAGTGTCCACTGTCCACAAGTGTGTGCAGAAATTTAAAATCTCCCTTATCCTCTAGTCACTTTTGTCACAGCAGTGCCATCGAGCCTGTCACATAGCGCTCAGATATCAGTGGGCCTCACACAATCCAAAAGTGTCCACTGTCCACAAGTGTGTGCAGAAATTCAAAATCTCCCTTATCCTCTAGTCACTTTTGTCACAGCAGTGCCATCGAGCCTGTCACATAGCGCTCAGATATCAGTGGGCCTCACACAATCCAAAAGTGTCCAGTGTCCAAAAGTGTGTGCAGAGATTCAAAATCTCCCTTATCCTCTAGTCACTTTTGTCACAGCTGTGCCATCGAGCCTGTCACATAGCGCTCAGATATCAGTGGGCCTCACACAATCCAAAAGTGTCCACTGTCCACAAGTGTGTGCAGAAATTCAAAATCTCCCTTATCCTCTAGTCACTTTTGTCACAGCAGTGCCATCGAGCCTGTCACATAGCGCTCAGATATCAGTGGGCCTCACACAATCCAAAAGTGTCCACTGTCCACAAGTGTGTGCAGAAATTCAAAATCTCCCTTATCCTCTAGTCACTTTTGTCACAGCAGTGCCATCGAGCCTGTCACATAGCGCTCAGATATCAGTGGGCCTCACACAATCCAAAAGTGTCCACTGTCCACAAGTGTGTGCAGAAATTCAAAATCTCCCTTATCCTCTAGTCACTTTTGTCACTGCAGTGCCATCGAGCCTGTCACATAGCGCTCAGATATCAGTGGGCCTCACACAATCCAAAAGTGTCCAGTGTCCAAAAGTGTGTGCAGAGATTCAAAATCTCCCTTATCCTCTAGTCACTTTTGTCACAGCTGTGCCATCGAGCCTGTCACATATCGCTCAGATATTCATTGGGCCTCACACAATCCAAAAGTGTCCACTGTCCACAAGTGTGTGCAGAGATTCAAAATCTCCCTTATCCTCTAGTCACTTTTGTCACAGCAGTGCCATCGAGCCTGTCACATAGCGCTCAGATATCAGTGGGCCTCACACAATCCAAAAGTGTCCAGTGTCCAAAAGTGTGTGCAGAGATTCAAAATCTCCCTTATCCTCTAGTCACTTTTGTCACAGCTGTGCCATCGAGCCTGTCACATAGCGCTCAGATATTCATTGGGCCTCACACAATCCAAAAGTGTCCTGTGTCCAAAAGTGTGTGCAGAGATTCAAAATCTCCCTTATCCTCTAGTCACTTTTGTCACAGCTGTGCCATCGAGCCTGTCACATAGCGCTCAGATATTCATTGGGCCTCACACAATCCAAAAGTGTCCACTGTCCAAAAGTGTGTGCAGAGATTCAAAATCTCCCTTATCCTCTAGTCACTTTTGTCACAGCAGTGCCATCGAGCCTGTCACATAGCGCTCAGATATCAGTGGGCCTCACAAAATCCAAAAGTGTCCACTGTCCACAAGTGTGTGCAGAAATTCAAAATCTCCCTTATCCTCTAGTCACTTTTGTCACAGCTGTGCCATCGAGCCTGTCACATAGCGCTCAGATATCAGTGGGCCTCACACAATCCAAAAGTGTCCACTGTCCACAAGTGTGTGCAGAAATTCAAAATCTCCCTTATCCTCTAGTCACTTTTGTCACAGCAGTGCCATTGAGCCTGTCACATAGCGCTCAGATATCAGTGGGCCTCACACAATCCAAAAGTGTCCACTGTCCACAAGTGTGTGCAGAAATTCAAAATCTCCCTTATCCTCTAGTCACTTTTGTCACAGCTGTGCCATCGAGCCTGTCACATAGCGCTCAGATATCAGTGGGCCTCACACAATCAAAAAGTGTCCACTGTCCACAAGTGTGTGCAGAAATTCAAAATCTCCCTTATCCTCTCATCACTTTTGTCACTGCAGTGCCATCGAGCCTGTCACATAGCGCTCAGATATCAGTGGGCCTCACACAATCCAAAAGTGTCCAGTGTCCAAAAGTGTGTGCAGAGATTCAAAATCTCCCTTATCCTCTAGTCACTTTTGTCACAGCTGTGCCATCGAGCCTGTCACATAGCGCTCAGATATCAGTGGGCCTCACACAATCCAAAAGTGTCCACTGTCCACAAGTGTGTGCAGAAATTCAAAATCTCCCTTATCCTCTAGTCACTTTTGTCACAGCAGTGCCATCGAGCCTGTCACATAGCGCTCAGATATCAGTGGGCCTCACAAAATCCAAAAGTGTCCACTGTCCACAAGTGTGTGCAGAAATTCAAAATCTCCCTTATCCTCTAGTCACTTTTGTCACAGCAGTGCCATCGAGCCTGTCACATAGCGCTCAGACATCAGTGGGCCTCACACAATCCAAAAGTGTCCAGTGTCCAAAAGTGTGTGCAGAGATTCAAAATCTCCCTTATCCTCTAGTCACTTTTGTCACAGCTGTGCCATCGAGCCTGTCACATAGCGCTCAGATATTCATTGGGCCTCACACAATCCAAAAGTGTCCAGTGTCCAAAAGTGTGTGCAGAGATTCAAAATCTCCCTTATCCTCTAGTCACTTTTGTCACAGCTGTGCCATCGAGCCTGTCACATAGCGCTCAGATATCAGTGGGCCTCACACAATCCAAAAGTGTCCACTGTACACAAGTGTGTGCAGAAATTCAAAATCTCCCTTATCCTCTAGTCACTTTTGTCACAGCAGTGCCATCGAGCCTGTCACATAGCGCTCAGATATCAGTGGGCCTCACACAATCCAAAAGTGTCCAGTGTCCAAAAGTGTGTACAGAGATTCAAAATCTCCCTTATCCTCTAGTCACTTTTGTCACAGCTGTGCCATCGAGCCTGTCACATAGCGCTCAGATATTCATTGGGCCTCACACAATCCAAAAGTGTCCAGTGTCCAAAAGTGTGTGCAGAGATTCAAAATCTCCCTTATCCTCTAGTCACTTTTGTCACAGCTGTGCCATCGAGCCTGTCACATAGCGCTCAGATATCAGTGGGCCTCACACAATCCAAAAGTGTCCACTGTCCACAAGTGTGTGCAGAAATTCAAAATCTCCCTTATCCTCTAATCACTTTTGTCACAGCAGTGCCATCGAGCCTGTCACATAGCGTTCAGATATCAGTGGGCCTCACACAATCCAAAAGTGTCCACTGTCCACAAGTGTGTGCAGAAATTCAAAATCTCCCTTATCCTCTAGTCACTTTTGTCACAGCAGTGCCATTGAGCCTGTCACATAGCGCTCAGATATCAGTGGGCCTCACACAATCCAAAAGTGTCCACTGTCCACAAGTGTGTGCAGAAATTCAAAATCTCCCTTATCCTCTAGTCACTTTTGTCACAGCTGTGCCATCGAGCCTGTCACATAGCGCTCAGATATCAGTGGGCCTCACACAATCAAAAAGTGTCCACTGTCCACAAGTGTGTGCAGAAATTCAAAATCTCCCTTATCCTCTCATCACTTTTGTCACTGCAGTGCCATCGAGCCTGTCACATAGCGCTCAGATATCAGTGGGCCTCACACAATCCAAAAGTGTCCAGTGTCCAAAAGTGTGTGCAGAGATTCAAAATCTCCCTTATCCTCTAGTCACTTTTGTCACAGCTGTGCCATCGAGCCTGTCACATAGCGCTCAGATATCAGTGGGCCTCACACAATCCAAAAGTGTCCACTGTCCACAAGTGTGTGCAGAAATTCAAAATCTCCCTTATCCTCTAGTCACTTTTGTCACAGCAGTGCCATCGAGCCTGTCACATAGCGCTCAGATATCAGTGGGCCTCACACAATCCAAAAGTGTCCACTGTCCACAAGTGTGTGCAGAAATTCAAAATCTCCCTTATCCTCTAGTCACTTTTGTCACAGCAGTGCCATCGAGCCTGTCACATAGCGCTCAGACATCAGTGGGCCTCACACAATCCAAAAGTGTCCAGTGTCCAAAAGTGTGTGCAGAGATTCAAAATCTCCCTTATCCTCTAGTCACTTTTGTCACAGCTGTGCCATCGAGCCTGTCACATAGCGCTCAGATATTCATTGGGCCTCACACAATCCAAAAGTGTCCAGTGTCCAAAAGTGTGTGCAGAGATTCAAAATCTCCCTTATCCTCTAGTCACTTTTGTCACAGCTGTGCCATCGAGCCTGTCACATAGCGCTCAGATATCAGTGGGCCTCACACAATCCAAAAGTGTCCACTGTACACAAGTGTGTGCAGAAATTCAAAATCTCCCTTATCCTCTAGTCACTTTTGTCACAGCAGTGCCATCGAGCCTGTCACATAGCGCTCAGATATCAGTGGGCCTCACACAATCCAAAAGTGTCCAGTGTCCAAAAGTGTGTGCAGAGATTCAAAATCTCCCTTATCCTCTAGTCACTTTTGTCACAGCTGTGCCATCGAGCCTGTCACATAGCGCTCAGATATTCATTGGGCCTCACACAATCCAAAAGTGTCCAGTGTCCAAAAGTGTGTGCAGAGATTCAAAATCTCCCTTATCCTCTAGTCACTTTTGTCACAGCAGTGCCATCGAGCCTGTCACATAGCGCTCAGATATCAGTGGGCCTCACACAATCCAAAAGTGTCCACTGTCCACAAGTGTGTGCAGAAATTTAAAATCTCCCTTATCCTCTAGTCACTTTTGTCACAGCAGTGCCATCGAGCCTGTCACATAGCGCTCAGATATCAGTGGGCCTCACACAATCCAAAAGTGTCCACTGTCCACAAGTGTGTGCAGAAATTCAAAATCTCCCTTATCCTCTAGTCACTTTTGTCACAGCAGTGCCATCGAGCCTGTCACATAGCGCTCAGATATCAGTGGGCCTCACACAATCCAAAAGTGTCCAGTGTCCAAAAGTGTGTGCAGAGATTCAAAATCTCCCTTATCCTCTAGTCACTTTTGTCACAGCTGTGCCATCGAGCCTGTCACATAGCGCTCAGATATCAGTGGGCCTCACACAATCCAAAAGTGTCCACTGTCCACAAGTGTGTGCAGAAATTCAAAATCTCCCTTATCCTCTAGTCACTTTTGTCACAGCAGTGCCATCGAGCCTGTCACATAGCGCTCAGATATCAGTGGGCCTCACACAATCCAAAAGTGTCCACTGTCCACAAGTGTGTGCAGAAATTCAAAATCTCCCTTATCCTCTAGTCACTTTTGTCACAGCAGTGCCATCGAGCCTGTCACATAGCGCTCAGATATCAGTGGGCCTCACACAATCCAAAAGTGTCCACTGTCCACAAGTGTGTGCAGAAATTCAAAATCTCCCTTATCCTCTAGTCACTTTTGTCACTGCAGTGCCATCGAGCCTGTCACATAGCGCTCAGATATCAGTGGGCCTCACACAATCCAAAAGTGTCCAGTGTCCAAAAGTGTGTGCAGAGATTCAAAATCTCCCTTATCCTCTAGTCACTTTTGTCACAGCTGTGCCATCGAGCCTGTCACATAGCGCTCAGATATTCATTGGGCCTCACACAATCCAAAAGTGTCCACTGTCCACAAGTGTGTGCAGAGATTCAAAATCTCCCTTATCCTCTAGTCACTTTTGTCACAGCAGTGCCATCGAGCCTGTCACATAGCGCTCAGATATCAGTGGGCCTCACACAATCCAAAAGTGTCCAGTGTCCAAAAGTGTGTGCAGAGATTCAAAATCTCCCTTATCCTCTAGTCACTTTTGTCACAGCTGTGCCATCGAGCCTGTCACATAGCGCTCAGATATTCATTGGGCCTCACACAATCCAAAAGTGTCCTGTGTCCAAAAGTGTGTGCAGAGATTCAAAATCTCCCTTATCCTCTAGTCACTTTTGTCACAGCTGTGCCATCGAGCCTGTCACATAGCGCTCATATATTCATTGGGCCTCACACAATCCAAAAGTGTCCACTGTCCAAAAGTGTGTGCAGAGATTCAAAATCTCCCTTATCCTCTAGTCACTTTTGTCACAGCAGTGCCATCGAGCCTGTCACATAGCGCTCAGATATCAGTGGGCCTCACAAAATCCAAAAGTGTCCACTGTCCACAAGTGTGTGCAGAAATTCAAAATCTCCCTTATCCTCTAGTCACTTTTGTCACAGCTGTGCCATCGAGCCTGTCACATAGCGCTCAGATATCAGTGGGCCTCACACAATCCAAAAGTGTCCACTGTCCACAAGTGTGTGCAGAAATTCAAAATCTCCCTTATCCTCTAGTCACTTTTGTCACAGCAGTGCCATCGAGCCTGTCACATAGCGCTCAGATATCAGTGGGCCTCACACAATCCAAAAGTGTCCACTGTCCACAAGTGTGCTCAGAAATTCAAAATCTCCCTTATCCTCTAGTCACTTTTGTCACAGCAGTGCCGTCGAGCCTGTCACATAGCGCTCAGATATTCATTGGGCCTCACACAATCCAAAAGTGTCCAGTGTCCTAAAGTGTGTGCAGAGATTCAAAATCTCCCTTATCCTCTAGTCACTTTTGTCACAGCTGTGCCATTGAGCCTGTCACATAGCGCTCAGATATCAGTGGGCCTCACACAATCCAAAAGTGTCCACTGTCCACAAGTGTGTGCAGAAATTCAAAATCTCCCTTATCCTCTAGTCACTTTTGTCACAGCAGTGCCATCGAGCCTGTCACATAGCGCTCAGCTATCAGTGGGCCTCACACAATCCAAAAGTGTCCAGTGTCCAAAAGTGTGTGCAGAGATTCAAAATCTCCCTTATCCTCTAGTCACTTTTGTCACAGCTGTGCCATCGAGCCTGTCACATAGCGCTCAGATATTCATTGGGCCTCACACAATCCAAAAGTGTCCTGTGTCCAAAAGTGTGTGCAGAGATTCAAAATCTCCCTTATCCTCTATGTTCCAACCCCATGGATAGAGACAAACACCTTGGTCGCCTCAAAAAAACCTTTTTGAATCAGGGTTACCATCCAAGAACAATTGAAAACCAAATTACAAGAGCCACCAGATTGTCAAGGAATCACCTGCTACATTACAAAGCTAAAGAAGAAAATAACCGAGTGCCTCTAGTAGTCACCTACAACCCAAATCTGGAGGTGCTAAGGGGAGCTGCACGGAAATTACAACCTTTACTACAAAAAGATGCCCGATTAAAATCAATTTTTCCAGACCCCCCACTGCTGTGTTTTAGGCAGCCCCCAAATTTAAGAAGCATCATTGTCAGAAGCTCCCTGTCCTCTCCAACAGCTGCAGGAACCTTTCCTTGCAACCAGAAAAAATGTAAAACCTGTCCATTTATAATGACCACGGACAAGATAAAGATCCCCAACTCACATCAGGACTACAAGATCCCAGGTACTTTCACCTGCATTACATCTAATGTGGTGTACTTAATTATTTGTACTAAATGTCCAACTGGGGGTCTGTATGTGGGGGAGACAGGGCAAAAGCTTAGAACAAGGATGAATGCTCATCGTCACACAATAAGAGAAAAAAGAATGGATCTACCTGTGGCAAAACATTTCTGTATCCCTGATCACAGCAACATGGATATGAAATTACTGGTATTGAAAGGTAACTTCACATCTCAGATAGAGAGACGAGTTTGGGAGTACAAATTTATGACGAACTTTGACACTCTCAGTGCTGGAATGAATGTGTCGCATGGATTTATGTCTTTTTACATCAATTAAGGAATTTCCTTTTAAAACCTTGCAGGGCAACACAGAACTAGACCCCAATCAGAGGACCATAAAACATCCAGACTCCTTATCTATGAACTGGTCCAATGTTTATATTTATGTTTCTCCCTCTCCCATATTGATAGTTCTGCTTCACGTCACTTGTCTTATCTATTGCATTTTTTCTAGGCTGTATTGTGCATAAATATGTGACTTCAGATTTTGTATTAGTCTAGCCTGATGAAGAGACCTGAGTAGTCTCGAAAGCTTGCAATGTATTACCATCTTTTCAGTTAGCCATTAAAAGGTATCAACTACTGAGGACTCTCAATCCTGAATATTTTTCCTTATCCTCTAGTCACTTTTGTCACAGCTGTGCCATCGAGCCTGTCACATAGCGCTCAGATATTCATTGGGCCTCACACAATCCAAAAGTGTCCACTGTCCAAAAGTGTGTGCAGAGATTCAAAATCTCCCTTATCCTCTAGTCACTTTTGTCACAGCAGTGCCAACGAGCCTGTCACATAGTGCTCAGATATCAGTGGGCCTCACACAATCCAAAAGTGTCCACTGTCCACAAGTGTGTGCAGAAATTCAAAATCTCCCTTATCCTCTAGTCACTTTTGTCACAGCTGTGCCATCGAGCCTGTCACATAGCGCTCAGATATCAGTGGGCCTCACACAATCCAAAAATGTCCACTGTCCACAAGTGTGTGCAGAAATTCAAAATCTCCCTTATCCTCTAGTCACTTTTGTCACAGCAGTGCCATCGAGCCTGTCACATAGCGCTCAGATATCAGTGGGCCTCACACAATCCAAAAGTGTCCAGTGTCCAAAAGTGTGTGCAGAGATTCAAAATCTCCCTTATCCTCTAGTCACTTTTGTCACAGCTGTGCCATCGAGCCTGTCACATAGCGCTCAGATATCAGTGGGCCTCACACAATCCAAAAGTGTCCACTGTCCACAAGTGTGTGCAGAAATTCAAAATCTCCCTTATCCTCTAGTCACTTTTGTCACAGCAGTGCCATCGAGCCTGTCACATAGCGCACAGATATCAGTGGGCCTCACACAATCCAAAAGTGTCCACTGTCCACAAGTGTGTGCAGAAATTCAAAATCTCCCTTATCCTCTAGTCACTTTTGTCACAGCAGTGCCATCGAGCCTGTCACATAGCGCTCAGATATCAGTGGGCCTCACACAATCCAAAAGTGTCCACTGTCCACAAGTGTGTGCAGAAATTCAAAATCTCCCTTATCCTCTAGTCACTTTTGTCACTGCAGTGCCATCGAGCCTGTCACATAGCGCTCAGATATCAGTGGGCCTCACACAATCCAAAAGTGTCCACTGTCCACAAGTGTGTGCAGAAATTCAAAATCTCCCTTATCCTCTAGTCACTTTTGTCACAGCAGTGCCATCGAGCCTGTCACATAGCGCTCTGATATCAGTGGGCCTCACACAATCCAAAAGTGTCCAGTGTCCAAAAGTGTGTGCAGAGATTCAAAATCTCCCTTATCCTCTAGTCACTTTTGTCACAGCTGTGCCATCGAGCCTGTCACATAGCGCTCAGATATCAGTGGGCCTCACACAATCCAAAAGTGTCCACTGTCCACAAGTGTGTGCAGAAATTCAAAATCTCCCTTATCCTCTAGTCACTTTTGTCACAGCAGTGCCATCGAGCCTGTCACATAGCGCTCAGATATCAGTGGGCCTCACACAATCCAAAAGTGTCCACTGTCCACAAGTGTGTGCAGAAATTCAAAATCTCCCTTATCCTCTAGTCACTTTTGTCACAGCAGTGCCATCAAGCCTCTCACATAGCGCTCAGATATTAGTGGGCCTCACACAATCCAAAAGTGTCCACTGTCCACAAGTGTGTGCAGAAATTCAAAATCTCCCTTATCCTCTAGTCACTTTTGTCACAGCTGTGCCATCGAGCCTGTCACATAGCGCTCAGATATTCATTGGGCCTCACACAATCCAAAAGTGTCCAGTGTCCAAAAGTGTGTGCAGAGATTCAAAATCTCCCTTATCCTCTAGTCACTTTTGTCACAGCAGTGCCATCGAGCCTGTCACATAGAGCTCAGATATCAGTGGGCCTCACACAATCCAAAAGTGTCCAGTGTCCAAAAGTGTGTGCAGAGATTCAAAATCTCCCTTATCCTCTAGTCACTTTTGTCACAGCAGTGCCATCGAGCCTGTCACATAGCGCTCAGATATCAGTGGGCCTCACACAATCCAAAAGTGTCCAGTGTCCAAAAGTGTGTGCAGAGATTCAAAATCTCCCTTATCCTCTAGTCACTTTTGTCACAGCTGTGCCATCGAGCCTGTCACATAGCGCTCAGATATCAGTGGGCCTCACACAATCCAAAAGTGTCCACTGTACACAAGTGTGTGCAGAAATTCAAAATCTCCCTTATCCTCTAGTCACTTTTGTCACAGCAGTGCCATCGAGCCTGTCACATAGCGCTCAGATATCAGTGGGCCTCACACAATCCAAAAGTGTCCACTGTCCACAAGTGTGTGCAGAAATTCAAAATCTCCCTTATCCTCTAGTCACTTTTGTCACAGCAGTGCCATCGAGCCTGTCACATAGCGCTCAGATATCAGTGGGCCTCACACAATCCAAAAGTGTCCACTGTCCACAAGTGTGTGCAGAAATTCAAAATCTCCCTTATCCTCTAGTCACTTTTGTCACAGCAGTGCCATCGAGCCTGTCACATAGCGCTCAGATATCAGTGGGCCTCACACAATCCAAAAGTGTCCAGTGTCCAAAAGTGTGTGCAGAAATTCAAAATCTCCCCTGTCCTATAGACACCTTGTACCTTGTTTTACATTACTATATAGTTTGTTGGATTTTGTCTACATTTCTACCAAAAATGAGGAAGGCTGGTGGAAGAGGCCGTGGAATAGGGCGGGATTTGGCAGCTGGTAATGATGGTGTTGGTGGTGGATCTGATGGTAGTGGCAAGAGCAAAATAGGACCGAATGCAGGAGGTGCTGACCCTGCGTCATCGTCTGGCTACATAAGGCCTCGAACGCTTAGTTTTCTAGGAGTTGGCAAACCGCTTTTAAAGCCAGAGCATCAGGAAAAAGTTTTGTCTTACATTGCTGACTCAGCCTCCAGCTCTATCGCCTCCTCTTCTTCAGTTGTAAAAAGTAAAAGCACTGAGTCGTCATTGGAGGCTCATGTTCATGAACCACACCTTTCCTTGTGTCCTTCACCCCAACCAAGATTGAAGGATGACGCAGGCCATACTACTGATTACTCCATGGAGCTGTTTTCACATACCATGCCTGGATTATCAAGTGAAATGGTGAATTTCCCAGGCCAAGATGAATCTGACATGGAGTGCACTGATGCACAGCCGCTGATGGATGATTCTACTGGTACATTCACTCAGAGCACTACATTGTCCTCGCAGTGTACAGAGCCAGATTCTGACCCTGATGAGACTCAGGTGCCCCTTCCCGCACACTATACCACCATACACGGTGACACAGAGGAAGGTGCTCATGACATAGAAGAGGAGGTGATGGATGACCCAGTTGTTGACCCAGATTGGCATCCATTGGGGGAAGAGGGTGCTGCTTCCAATAGCTCAGATGAGGAGCATCCACAGCAGACATCGACATCGCAACAGCTGTTATCTGGCAGGCCCGGAGCACTCCAAAGACAGGTTCCAAACATCAAAAGAGTTGCTGGACAGCTTGTCCAGAGGGTCAAAAGATCACAGCGTGCTAGGCCACAAAATGTCTGCCAAAGTAGGAAGAGTGCAGTGTGGCACTTTTTTGAACAAAATCCTCATGATCAGGCCAAGGTTATCTGTAAGAAGTGCGCAAAGACCTTTAGCCGAGGGAAAAATCTGAAAAATTTGAATACCAGTTGCATGCTTAGACATTTAACCAGCATGCACTTGCAAGCGTGGACACAACACCAAACCTCAAGTGCCACATGTGCAACTGATCACAACGAAGGTAGTCAGCAACGCTACATTGTTTCCCCCACTGTAAGCCCATCGGTTAGCACAGCAGCAAATGTTGAGGTGTCGTTGCAAGGCCACAGCAGTCAGGGAATCCCACTGTTATATCAACGAAAGACTGATTCTAGGCCATCAGAAAGAACACCAACTCCATCACCATCATCAACCCTCTCTCAGTCCGCCCTGTCCACCGCTACTTCCACCATATGCAGCTCTCAAGTCCAGCTCACCCTCCCAGACACTATGAGTAGGTCAAGAAAGTACTCAGTCTCTCATCCGCGTTCACTGGGTTTGAACGCCCACATTGCCAAACTAATCTCGTTTGAGATGATGCCCTTTCGGTTGGTGGAAAGCACAGCTTTCCGCGAACTCATGGCCTATGCAGTACCACGCTATGACCTACCCAGTCGCCACTTCTTCTCTCGCAAAGCCATCCCAGCCCTCCACCATCATGTGAAAGACCGCATTGTCCATGCACTCAAGCAGTCAGTGAGCGGAAAGGTGCACCTCACAACTGATGCATGGTCCAGTCGGCATGGCCAGGGCCGTTACGTGTCCATCACTGCGCACTGGGTTAATGTGGTGGATGCAGGGTCCACAGGGGACAGCGGTGGTGGGACAGTGCTGCCTAGCCCACGGTATAGGAAACAGTTGGCTGTAGGCGTTCGACCCTCCTCCTCCAGAAGCGAAAGCTCGTCCACAGAGCGCAGTCGTACGAGCACTCCATCTGCAGCTGCCACTGTTGCACACGATGTGTCCCCCTATCGAGCAGCTAGTGGAAAGCGTCAGCAGGCTGTGTTGCAGATGATGTGTTTGGGCGACAGACACACCGCCGAGGTGCTGGCCGAGTACTTGAAGCAGCAAACTGACTCATGGCTGGGCAGTGTACATCTTGAGGCAGGCAAGGTAGTTAGTGATAACGGCCGTAATTTTGTGGCAGCTATAGCCCTTTCAAAACTCAGCCACATACCTTGCTTGGCTCACACCTTGAACCTGGTGGTGCAGTGCTTCCTCAAAAATTATCCGGAGTTAACAGCCCTGCTCCAGAAGGTGCGAAGACTATGCGCGCACATCCACCGGTCGCCTGTACACTCCGTTCGTATGCAGAAGCTGCAGCGATTGCTCCACCTTCCCAACCACCGCCTCATTATCGACATTGCAACAAGGTGGAACTCCACCCTGCACATGGTGGAGCGGCTGTGCGAGCAGAGGCAGGCCATAATGCATTTGTGGGAGGATACACGGCCAGGCACTTTGAGAGCAGACATGGAGTTGACAGGTGTGCAGTGGTCGAAGCTGAAAGACCTTTGTAAAGTCCTTCAGTGTTTTGAGGAATGCACACGGCTGGTAAGCGCAGACGACGCCATCCTAAGCATGAGCATCCCACTTATGCGTCTGCTCATGCAAACTTTGACGCACCTTAAGGAGCAGGCGTCTGCAGCCAATGTTGATGAGGAGGAAGAGGAGGAGGGAATCCTTGATGACATTCAGCCATTGTCTGCTCAGGGACCTCTCCTGGACGAGGTGGAGGAAGAAGAGGAGGAGGAGGAGGAGGATGATGGGGATGATTACGTAGGGGAGGAGGATGCATCTCGTGGGGCAAGTGAAAATGTTGGCGTGGCAAGGTCTGGTACAGGGTTTGTGCGTGACTGGAGGGATGTGGATTTGCCAGAAAGTGCTCCTCCACCCAGCACTCGCAGTGCATCATTGACACCGGGAACATTGGCCCACATGTCAGATTATGCCTTGCGGATCCTAAAAAGGGACCCCCGCATTGCCAAAATGATGAACGATGATGACTACTGGTTGGCCAGCATCCTGGATCCACGCTATAAAGGCAAATTACAAAACATCATGCCACAGGAGAACCTTGACGTAATATTGGCTAATAAACAAGCAACTCTGGTAAATCGGTTGCTTGAGGCATTCCCAGCACACAGCAGCGGTGATGGTTCTCACACGAGCCGTACGGGCCGGGGGCAGCTTGGCAGAGGTGTTCGTGGTGCACACAGCAGAAGTGGCATTGGAGACAGGGGTTTCATGACAATGTTGTGGACTGATTTTTCAAATACCGCTCACACAACTGGTAATACTGCATCGATGGAAAGTGACAGGAGACAGCAGTTGTCAACTATGGTTACAAACTACTTTTCCTCCCATATCGATGTTCTCCCACACAGGTCATTCCCCTTTGACTATTGGGCCGCTAAACTGGACACCTGGCCTGAATTGGCCCAATATGCCTTACAGGAGCTCGCTTGCCCAGCTGCAAGTGTGCTATCGGAAAGAGTCTTCAGTGCAGCTGGATCAATCCTGACAGAAAAAAGGACCCGTCTGTCAACCCAAAATGTGGATGATCTAACCTTCATTAAAATGAACCACGCATGGGTTTCCAAGGATTTTGTCCCACCTTCCCCTGATGACACATAGGGTGACAGAAAAATGGCTTGCTTTGGTCCACCTCTTCCTGGTACTTCACCTATTTCGCCTTTTGCATCAGCTGAATGTCCAACATCAACATATGCCACTTTCTAAAACTCCCTAACTGTGCTGCCTCCCCTCTTATGGCCGGGGTCACCACATAGCGCACGACACCGTGCGAGTGTCGTTGCCCTGGACAGGTGGGTAGGCCGACTCTTGGGCGCGGGCACTGGCACAGGGTCCCTCATAGTGCAATCAAGTGTCTCTGACGGTGGTGGTGCACACACGCCGTCAGACACACCGCTTTACTATGAGGGGCCCAGTGCCAGTACCGACGCCCACGAGTGGGCCCCCCTTGCTTGGGCAGGGCCCCAGCATTTGCAATCTTTACCTCTCCCTGCTCCTTCGCTGTGTAATCTGGGCCGTCAAATCCATACTGTGCCTGACACCGTCTGAGCCTGCCTCCTAAGACATATATTTTGAATGTGTACGCTATCCATACATGTTATCCAGGGATACGGTACCCTTTCTAACCTTTGTGCAATCACGTGCAATCCATACTGGGCCTAACACCGTCTGAGCCTGCCTCCTGAGACATATATTTTGAATGTGTACGCTATCCATACATGTTATCCAGGGATACGGTACCCTTTCTAACCTTTGTGCAATCATGTGCAATCCATACTGGGCCTAACACCATCTGAGCCTGCCTCATGCTGTATAGACATATATTTTGAATGTGTACGCTATCCATACATGTTATCCAGGGATACGGTACCCTTTCTAACCTTTGTGCAATCACGTGCAATCCATACTGGGCCTAACACCGTCTGAGCCTGCCTCATGCTGTATAGACATATATTTTGAATGTGTACGCTATCCATACATGTTATCCAGGGATACAGTACCCTTTCTAACCTTTGAGCAATCACGTGCAATCCATACTGGGCCTAACACCGTCTGAGCCTGCCTCATGCTGTATAGACATATATTTTGAATGTGTACGCTATCCATACATGTTATCCAGGGATACGGTACCCTTTCTAACCTTTGTGCAATCACGTGCAATCCATACTGGGCCTAACACCGTCTGAGCCTGCCTCCTGAGACATATATTTTGAATGTGTACGCTATCCATACATGTTATCCAGGGATACGGTACCCTTTCTAACCTTTGTGCAATCATGTGCAATCCATACTGGGCCTAACACCATCTGAGCCTGCCTCATGCTGTATAGACATATATTTTGAATGTGTACGCTATCCATACATGTTATCCAGGGATACGGTACCCTTTCTAACCTTTGTGCAATCACGTGCAATCCATACTGGGCCTAACACCGTCTGAGCCTGCCTCATGCTGTATAGACATATATTTTGAATGTGTACGCTATCCATACATGTTATCCAGGGATACAGTACCCTTTCTAACCTTTGAGCAATCACGTGCAATCCATACTGGGCCTAACACCGTCTGAGCCTGCCTCATGCTGTATAGACATATATTTTGAATGTGTACGCTATCCATACATGTTATCCAGGGATACGGTACCCTTTCTAACCTTTGTGCAATCACGTGCAATCCATACTGGGCCTAACACCGTCTGAGCCTGCCTCCTGAGACATATATTTTGAATGTGTACGCTATCCATACATGTTATCCAGGGATACGGTACCCTTTCTAACCTTTGTGCAATCACGTGCAATCCATACTGGGCCTAACACCGTCTGAGCCTGCCTCATGCTGTATAGACATATATTTTGAATGTGTACGCTATCCATACATGTTATCCGGGGATACGGTACCCTTTCTAACCTTTGTGCAATCACGTGCAATCCATACTGGGCCTAACACCATCTGAGCCTGCCTCATGCTGTATAGACATATATTTTGAATGTGTACGCTTTCCATACATGTTATCCAGGGATACCGTACCCTTTCTAACCTTTGTGCAATCACGTGCAATCCATACTGGGCCTAACACCGTCTGAGCCTGCCTCCTGAGACATATATTTTGAATGTGTACGCTACCCATACATGTTATCCAGGGGTACGGTACCCTTTCTAACCTTTGTGCAATCACGTGCAATCCATACTGGGCCTAACACCGTCTGAGCCTGCCTCCTGAGACATATATTTTGAATGTGTACGCTATCCATACATGTTATCCAGGGATACGGTACCCTTTCTAACCTTTGTGCAATCACGTGCAATCCATACTGGGCCTAACACCGTCTGAGCCTGCCTCCTGAGACATATATTTTGAATGTGTACGCTATCCATACATGTTATCCGGGGATACGGTACCCTTTCTAACCTTTGTGCAATCACGTGCAATCCATACTGGGCCTAACACCATCTGAGCCTGCCTCCTGAGACATATATTTTGAATGTGTACGCTATCCATACATGTTATCCGGGGATACGGTACCCTTTCTAACCTTTGTGCAATCACGTGCAATCCATACTGGGCCTAACACCGTCTGAGCCTGCCTCATGCTGTATAGACATATATTTTAAATGTGTACGCTATCCATACATGTTATCCAGGGATACGGTACCCTTTCTAACCTTTGTGCAATCACGTGCAATCCATACTGGGCCTAACACCGTCTGAGCCTGCCTCATGCTGTATAGACATATATTTTGAATGTGTACGCTATCCATACATGTTATCCAGGGATACGGTACCCTTTCTAACCTTTGTGCAATCACGTGCAATCCATACTGGGCCTAACACCGTCTGAGCCTGCCTCCTGAGACATATATTTTGAATGTGTACGCTATCCATACATGTTATCCGGGGATACGGTACCCTTTCTAACCTTTGTGCAATCACGTGCAATCCATACTGGGCCTAACACCGTCTGAGCCTGCCTCATGCTGTATAGACATATATTTTAAATGTGTACGCTATCCATACATGTTATCCGGGGATACGGTACCCTTTCTAACCTTTGTGCAATCACGTGCAATCCATACTGGGCCTAACACCATCTGAGCCTGCCTCATGAGACATATATTTTGAATGTGTACGCTATCCATACATGTTATCTGGGGATACGGTACCCTTTCTCTACTTTGTGCAATCACGTGTAATCCATACTGGGCGTGAGAACGGCTGGCGAGCTGTTAAGCAAGCTACAGCACCTGTCCAGACAAGTACAGGGATTCCCTAGCGAGGAGACTTATTTGATTGTTTTCAATGTTGGGACAGCAATTTTTGGGGAGCACTATACTCTGGAGAATGATAGATGGGGCCCACCATACACTGGAACATTCCAAAGGTGGACATCAGACACTGGAGCAGCATTTACAGGGCCCATTATACACTAGAGCATTAGAAATGGGGCTCATTATGTTTGGAGCATTATTTGGGCCCATAAGACAGTGGAGCTTCATCCATGGGGACCAACATATACTGTAGCATTATGTGGAGCTCATCATATACTGTTTCAAACATTATATGGGACCAATGATTCTGTATGGAGAAATAGATGGGCCTCGTCATGAGATGTAAAAAGTGAGGTATTTTTCATTGTACTATACCGCTATTTCTCTGCCGTATCGGAGCATGATGAGTTGTGGTATGTGTTAAAGGGGCGCTCTTTCGCCCAGGGCACATGAAAACCTGGAGCCAGCCCTCCCCCCCCACAGTTTGTAGCCAAATAACCCCCATTTTTCAGTGCGTAACTTGTATTATGAAGTTAATTAAGGTTGACAAGCTTAAGAAAGAAGAATTGATGCTTTTTGCATTCAAATGGGCACTGCAGGTGTGTTTCCTGTCCTCCTCTCACTGCCGACTTTTATTCCCCATTGACTTACATTGGGTTTCGTGTTTCGGGACGACCCCGACTTTTCCCTATAATCGGACGATCTTGCTCGACCCGACTTTTGGAAAAGTCGGGTTTCACGAAACGAAACGCGACCCTAAAAAACCAAAAGTCGCTCAACTCTAGCTCCAACTATTACAGATGAATATATTTCACACAGGCAAAACAAAAAAATGTATAAATAAATAATTGCACTAGTAATACCCACATGAATTAAATTTCTCACTCTTGAAAAATCAGTAAATAACCATCTGAAAGATATAATTAGTCACTCTCCTTAAGGGTTGCAAAGTGATTTCCAAACAGATAAATCTCTCTCTGTAATGAGAGACAATAGTACTAACCACCTTATTATCTAAAAGTGTATAACTGAAATAATAGCGCTATTGATAACCACATAAATAAAATTACTCACTGCAAAAAGTCAGTAAGTAGCCGTCTAAAAGGTGTAATGAATCCTTCTCCTTGAGGGTTGCAAAAATGATATCCACATTAATAAATCTCTCACTGCAAGGAGACAATTATACTGACCGTCTAAGTCACTGTTCATACCATACGCGGTGTTGCCGGTCTGGAGTTCAGCACATGGAGATATTTCTCCTACTTTGCTTCTATATGCTCGGGTAATAATGCGTTTCTCAATGTCAATGGTAGCGTTGATGATGAGAAGTCACAGGCAAAGGGTAGGCAAAATAGAAAATATTCACCTCTGATGTGATCCAAAAATGGTGGGCGATGCCCCGGCTGGTAGCAATCGCCCTGGTCTCCGATGCTGTGCCGCCCGTCAAAAGCGGGACATGCGACAGGAGATGTAGTTGGAGCCGGCAAGGTGCAGGACCTTGTGTGACGTCACAGTCACGTGATGAGTCACGTGATCGGCTTAAGGAAAGCTGACAGGACCAAAAACCAATCCATTCACCTCTGATG
Source organism: Dendrobates tinctorius (assembly GCF_039654945.1). Lineage (NCBI taxonomy): Eukaryota > Metazoa > Chordata > Amphibia > Anura > Dendrobatidae > Dendrobates > Dendrobates tinctorius. Next base: position 14,483,564 of record NW_027361766.1, on the reverse strand, counting down.
TGATCCAAAAATGGCGGGCGATGCCCCAGCTGGTAGCAATCGCCCTGTTCTGTGATGCTGTGCCACCCGTCAAAAGCGGGACATGCAACGGGAGATGTAGTTGGAGCCAGCAAGGTGCAGGACCTTGCGTGACGTCACAGTCATGTGATGAGTCACGCACTCGGTTTAAGGAAAGCTGACAGGACCAAAAACCAATCCTATGCGTTTCGGAGGCTTACTGCTTCCTTCTTCAGGGATGATCCATGTCGTTGAGGTGACACTTATATACCCAGCCCGTGTAGTAAAAAAATCCTATTTATTAAAAGCAAATAATTCAATTTCGCTATTTAAGCCATTCGGTATGAGAGCGTTCATTTTAAATATCCACTCACTTTACTCTCTTGACATCTGTTCAATAAAATTGCCTTTTCGCCAGCTTTTTTTAACTGTCTTAATGCCAGTTACCGTAATGCCCCTAATAGAGCCTCCATGATGTATAAAAAAAATGCTAAAAAAGGGGGTGACCAGTAAATTTGTTAATAATATTGCAAAGATGCTCGGCAATTCGTACACGCAATGGACGAATAGTTCTTCCAATGTACAACTTACCGCATGGGCATGTTATCCCATAGATAACCCCTTTAGTGTCGCAATTAATAAAATCAGTTATTTTATTCTCAATATCTTTATTGGTAATCATCTTTTGTTTCTTTATGTTCAATTTTTTACAAGGTCCACATTTTTCACATGGGAAAAAGCCACTTAGAAGGTTTAGCTCACCACTATTTTTCCTTTTTAAAATTCTTGGAATTGAAGGTGCAGTCATGTTCCCAAGATTATTTGCCTTTCGAAACACAAACCTGGGGTGCGCAGGCAATGATTCACCAATGATTTTGTCATTTTGTAGAATATTCCAATGTTTACTAACAATATTTCTAATAATCCTAACATTGGAGTTATATTGTAAAATGATAGGAATTTCATCTTGGACAAAAAAATCATCATGCATACGTTTTTTTGTGGGGTTCAATAGTTGGTGTCTTGGTATTTTTCTAACTATCTCTGTGGTTTTTCCAACGATTTTATGTCAGACCCTTTATGCTTAAACTTAATATTCATGAACTCAGCTTCTTTCTCAAAGTCTTGCTGTCTAGAGCAATTTCTATGAGCTCTTATGAGCTGACTCTTAGGAACATTAAGAAGCCTGTTGTGAGTTCATTTTCCCCTTCACTACTGAGGCCCGAGGAACTCCCTCTTCTGGTAAAGAAAGATAGTGAGCCTGATTATCAAACACCTGAGTCTGATGATGATGACTGGCTGAGTGGAGTTACTGACTGGATATAAGGCTGCTGACGCCCTTCTGCCCTGCGGGTGATTTCTCTGTGGGATCCTTGGAGACCAGTCTGAATTCCTGCTCCTCTAAAGCTAAGTTTTCTGCATGGCTTTTTGCATTGGTGCTTTGACTTTGTTTTGCTTTGTTTTTCTGGATTTCTGCCATTCCCTGCTGGGGTGTGCTGAATTCCTTTAGCTCTGTCTTCTGAAAATACCTGAGTGCTGATTTAGTTTTTGAAGCCTAGCTGCTTCAGGGTCTTTTTCATATCAGCTTGTTGGCTTATGTCTTTGATAGGGTTTTGGCAGATTGCAGACAGCAACCTTCCTTTCCTTTTCTGTTTAGTTAGCTTGGGCCCCATCGTTTGCTCAGCCTATCTTTCTATCTGCGTGAGTGTTTTTTCATCTTGCTTCACCGTCATTATATGTTGTGGGCTGCCTTTTACTTTGGGGTCTGCTCTGGGGCAGTTTAGATTTCCTTTTCTGTCTTTAGGCTATTTAGCGCTCCGGCTGTGATCGAGGGGTCTAGGGCATCGTAGGAACCCCCCACGGCTACTGCTAGTTGTGTTGATAGGTTCAGGGGTCTGCAGTCTGATAGTTGCCAACTTCTCTGGTTTTCTGGACGTAGCTTCTATTTTTGTGTCTGCCTCCTACGGTGACTCAATCATAGCAGAAGCCATTTCGGAAGGTGGCAACTGTCTAGAGAAATAAAATTGTTCGAATCCGTGGGTTTGTGGTATACTTGGGTCTGGATAGTATTCTCCTTGATAAAAACCCTCAGATCTAAAAAATTCACCTCTTTATGGCTGGTGGTGGCAGTAAAATTTAAAAAATAAAATTTTTGATTTAATTCACTTAAAAATTCATTCAATAAAATGTCACCACCTGACCAAATGAAAAAAATATCGTCAATAAAACTATGCCACAGCACCAGGTTGGTCCGTAATCCTCCATCCATATAGATGGTCTCAAGTTCTCATTTTCCCACATAAAGATTGGCATAACTAGGGGCAAACCTAGTGCCCATGGCTGTGCCCCATTTCTGGGAGTAGTAGTTCATCCCAAATTTAAAATAATTGTGAGTTAGGATGAATTCAATGCAATCTAAAATAAAGTCCCTCTGTTCCTTGGGTATCGCACCATTCTTAGATATAAAAAACTCTGCTGATTAACATCCTTTTTTTATTTTGAATCACAGTATATAATGAGGTAATGTCAAGGGTCCCTATGATGTAGTGATCCTGCCACACTACATTTTTTAAAAGTTTTAAAATATGGGTGCTGTCTTTTAGATAAGTAGGGAGAGTAGGAATCTATTTTTGTAGATGACAGTCTACATATTTTGACAAATTGGATGTTAAACCCCCTATGGCCGATATAATTGGTCTACCCGGTGGGTTAATCGGGTTCTTGTGCACCTTCGGTAAGTAATTAAAATAGGGCACTCTTGGATATGGGGTGTTGATTAAATCCCTCTCCTGTTTATTTAAAAAACCTTTCTCAAAGCCATTTTTTATAAGTTCACCCATTTCTTGAATATAATGATCTGAAGGGTCATTCTGCATTACTTGATAGGTCTGTGTGTCTGCTAAAATACGCAAGGCTTCATTTTGGTAATCTCTCGTATTCAGAATAACGATGCCGCTCCCCTTATCGGCAGGCCTAATGGTGATATTTTTATTATTTTGTAATTGTCTGATAGCCTTCTCTTCTTCCCTTGACAGATTGTGTTTAAATTTATTGCACCTTCTGTCTGAAACCTTCCTAATGTCTTGTATGGCATTATTCTGGAAGGTATCAAATGCTTCAGAATATTCCTGAATAGGATTAAAATTTGATTTCTTTCTCAATCCAGTGTGTATATATGAATCCACCACAGTTGGCAGGCCTACCAAATCAGTACCTGATAATTTTTTCTTTATATAATGTTTTTTGATGGCCAATTTTCTCATAAACATCTTGATACCAACAAATGCCTGAAATTTATTGAATCCTACACTGGGGGCGTATTTTAGACCTTTATTAAGTAGACAAATCTCATTATCCACAAGTGTGTGATCACTGAGATTGAAAATTTTCTGTTGTTGTTGAGGAGCGGGAAGGGTTGTTTGCGATGATGATAATTTATTCTTTTTTTTCGTAAATTTCCCGCCCCTACAACCTCTTTTGCGTGTTTTTTTTGAGCCAACTGAAAAAACGGAAGATGGCTTTGTTTCGTCTTCAGTTGTGCTTTCTTAGCATCCTTAATACATGTAGTGGTGTTACTATTTTTCTTTTTTGCTATAGGCGGTTGATAGGTCTGCTCATTGCCTGAATTTGGAGCAATGATACCCATATTGTCTAATGTTGAGAATCTATTATGTGTACTAACCGAAGGCAACGGTGTGGAGTTGGCCGAGGGGTCTTCTACATTATTCAAATTCTCTATATTAGTGTCCATGCCATTATTGTTCTCAATAATCTCACTGCCCATCGGGTGCTCGATGTTGGAAGTTAAATGTATAGAGAACCTATCGCTTGAAGTTAGAAAGGAATTCTCAGCTCCCTGTGTCTCATCGAGAGTTAACAGTAAACTAGGAGACTTGAGGGGGGGAATATTGATATCTCTATGCAAATTATTAACAGCAGGAGTAAAATCTCTCCCAAATTTTCTACGTTTCTTTTCTATAATTTCTTTTTCCTTGGATTTTATCCTTTTTCTGATGTTACTAGACAAATGGATGATTTCTGGATGTAGCTCATAAGGTTTTATATCATCAAAGAGGTTTGAGATTTCCTGGCGGATTTTATCAACACCCCTAGTGCCCTATTTTTATTACTTACTGAAGGTGCACAAGAACCCGATTAACCCACCGGGTAGACAATTATATCGGACATAGGGGGTTTAACATCCAATTTGTCAAAATATGTAGACTGTCATCTACAAAAATTGATTCCTACTCTCCCTACTTATCTAAAAGACAGCACCCATATTTTAAAACTTTTAAAAAATGTAGTGTGGCAGGATCACTACAACATGGGGACCCTTGACATTACCTCATTAAATACTGTGATTCAAAATAAAAAAGGGTGTGAATCAGCAGAGTTTTTTGTATCTAAGAATTGTGCGATACCCAAGGAACAGAGGGACTTTATTTTAGATTGCATTGAATTCATCCTAACTCACAATTATTTTAAATTTGGGATGAACTACTACTCCCAGAAATGGGGCACAGCCATGGGCACTAGGTTTGCCCCTAGTTATGCCAATCTTTACGTGGGAAAATGGGAACTTGAGACCATCTATATGGATGGAGGATTACGGACCAACCTGGTGCTATGGCATCGTTTTATTGACGATATTTTTTTCATTTGGTCAGGTGGTGACATTTTATTGAATACATTTTTAAGTGAATTAAATAAAAATTGTTATTTTTTAAATTTTACTGTCACCACTAGCCATAAAGAGGAGAATTTTTTTAGATCTGAGGGTTTTTATCGAGGAGAATACTATCCAGACCCAAGTATACCACAAACCCACGGATTCAAACAATTTTATTTCTCTAGACTGTTGCCACCTTCCGAAATGGCTTCTTAATGTTCCTAAGAGTCAGCTCATAAGAGCTCATAGAAATTGCTCTAGACAGCAAGACTTTGAGAAAGAAGCTGAGTCCATGAATATTAAGTTTAAGCATAAAGGGTATGACATAAAATCGTTGGAAAAACCACAGAGATAGTTAGAAAAATACCAAGAGACCAACTGTTGAACCCCACAAAAAAGCGTATGCATGATGATTTTTTTGTCCAAGATGAAATTCCTATCATTTTACAATATAACTCCAATGTTAGGATTATTAAAAATATTGTTAGTAAACATTGGAATATTCTACAAAATGACAAAATCATTGGTGAATCATTGCCTGCACACCCCAGATTTGTTTTTCGAAAGGCAAATAATCTTGGGAACATGATTGCACCTTCAATTCCAAGAATTTTAAAAACAAAAAATAGTGGTGAACTAAACCTTCTAAGTGGCTTTTTCCCATGTAAAAAATGTGGACCTTGTAAAAAATTGAACATAAAGAAACAAAAGATGATTACCATTAAAGATATTGAGAAATAAATAACTGATTTTATTAATTGCGACACTAAAGGGGTTATCTATGGGATAACCTGCCCATGCGGTAAGTTGTACATTGGAAGAACTATTCGTCTAATGTGTGTACGAATTGTCGAGCATCTTCGCAATATTATTAACAAATTTACTGGTCACCCCCTTTCTATTCATTTTTTTATACTTGATGGAGGCTCTATTAGGGGCATTACGGTAATTAGCATTAAGACAGTTAAAAAAAGGCTGGAGAAAAGGCAATTTTATTGAACAGATGTCAAGAGAGTAAAGTGAGTGGATATTTAAAATGAACACTCTCATACCAAATGGCTTAAATAGCGAAATTGAATTATTTGCTTTTAATAAATAGGATTTTTTTACTACATGGGCTGGGTATATAAGTGTCACCTCAACGACATGGATCATCCTTGAAGAAGGAAGCAGTAAGCCTCCGAAACACGTAGGATTGGTTTTTGGTCCTGTCAGCTTTCCTTAAGCCGATCACGTGACTCATCATGTGACAGTGACATCACACAAGGTCCTGCACCTTGCCGGCTCCAACTACATCTCCCGTCGCATGTCCCGCTTTTGACGGGCAGCACAGCATCGGAGAACAGGGCGATTGCTACCGGCCGGGGCATCGCCCACCATTTTTGGATCACATCAGAGGTGAATATTTTCTATTTTGCCTACCCTTTGCCTATGACTTCTCATCATCAACGCTACCATTGGCATTGAGAAACGCATTATTACCCGAGCACATAGAAGCAAAGTAGGAGAAATATCTCCATGTGCTGAACTCCAGACTGGCAACACCGCGTATGGTTTGAACAGTGACTTAGACGGTCAGTATAATTGTCTCCTTGCAGTGAGAGATTTATTTATGTGGATATCATTTTTACAACCCTCAAGGAGAGGGATTCATTACACCTTTTAGATGGCTACCTATTGACTTTTTGCAGTGAGTAATTTTATTCATGTGGTTATCAATAGCGCTATTATTTCAGTTATACACTTTTAGATAATAAGGTGGTTAGTACTATTGTCTCATTGCAGAGAGAGATTTATCTCTTTGGAAATCACTTTGTAACCCTTAAGGAGCTTGACTAATTATATCTTTCAGATGGTTACTTACTGATTTTTCAAGAGTGAGAAATTTAATTCATGTGGGTATTACTAGCGCAATTATTTATTTATGCATTTTTAATTGTTTTATTATTCAGACAAGAAGGTGGTGTTGTCTGTTAATTTGCAGCTGTTATATCCCCTATGCAGCGCCACTGGTTGTAAAAAAAACAAAAAAATGAACACAGAATGATGCTCCTCTAACTGTAGCCTACCTGGCCTCTGCTATGCAGGCCACATGGCTGCCATGCTCTGTCTATTGCAGCCTATCCTAAGCCCTAACATGTGCACAAGTGGGGTTAAAACTCACTGTAATGTTGGAGACTCAGTCCAGTCCCGGGGACCCCAGCAGTCCTGTAAGATGGTGCGCACGTCTTTCTAGAAGCTATGTGAAACATCTTCTTGCTTGAGGGTCTGGTAGATGCTCCTGGAAATGGTAGATTCCTTTCTTGTATTTCTTCGTGGCTCCTCACGATAACACAGGACAGCCACCTTTGTTATCCCTAGAAGAGTCTACGCAATATCACAAGTTCAGTCAGTCTCAGGCTGTGCGTCTTCTTCTCACAGTTCCAGGCATGCCAGCCTCCTGCAGAATCTTCAGCTCAGAACCCACACACAGGAAAACAGCCCCTCCCTCTCCAGTGCTGGCAGAACAACACACAGTCTTTTGCAGGGGAGAGCAGAACGTACCATCGCACCAGCCAAGGGGGTGCTGTCTCTTAAAGTGGCAGCGTGTCTCTACTGTCCATAGCAATGCCAGCTGTTATAAATGGGTCACCGAGGAGGAAAACAAGACCAAGCCAAGTCACAGAACACCAGAGAGGTTGGTAACTATGCAGATTGCAGACCCCTGATCCTATCCACACAACTAACAGCAGCCATGGAGCATACCTACGATGATTCTAGATGCCTCGTCACAGCCAGAGGACTAAGTAAGCCTAAAGCAAGAAAAGGGGAAATGTAAAACTTCCCCAGAGCAGACCCCAAAGGAATAGACAGCCCCCACACATGTATTGATGGTGAGACAAGATGAAAACACAAACACAGGTAGGAAAATAGGCTAAGCAAACAATGGGGCCCACATTAGCTAGAAAGGACAGGAAAGGAAAGATACTGTCTGCAATCACGCCAAAAAACCCTGCAAAAATGTCCAACACTTCCTATGCAAAAAAATACCCTGAAGTCACTTGACTTCTCCCACTATATCAGCACTCTGGCATATTCTGAGAACAGAGCAAAAAGAGGCCAATCTAATAAATTACAAAAGCAAACTGGCACATACAGTGACATAAGAGTGGAAATTCAGCACAGCCCCAGCCGGGGCTGGCTGACCACACAAAAATTGAATAGACCAAACCAAATCACATGTGAACATTAGCAAAGACAACTTAGCTTGAGATGGCAGGAACTGAGCTGGAAACTAAGACCTCAGGAGGCAGGAAAAATCACCAGCATGGGAATAGGGAGTCGGCGGTCTTAAATCCAGTCTGAGACTCCAGATGTCCACTCCTCTTCCTCATTATCAGATGGCAGGTCTCTGTTAATTAGATCAGCTTCACTTCCTCCTGCCACCACCAGAGGGAGCCCAGAAAGAGAACTCACAACTCCTCTGTCAGCACAACCAGCTCCCTCACCAGAGACCAGAGACAGACCAGAAAATGAGTTCACAACAGCCACCCCTTTACACATTCTTGACTGGCCCAGCCAGAGCCTTGACCTAAACCCAATTGAGCATTTCAGGAGAGAACTGAAAATGGCTGTCCATCAGGGTTCATCATCCAACCTGATGGAACTAGAGAAGATCTGCAAGGAAGAATGGCAAAGGATCCCCAAAACGTATTGCATCATTCCCAAGAAGACTCATGGCTGTACTAGCTCAAAAGGGTGCTCCTACTAAATACTGAGCAAAGGGTCTGAATAATTATGACCATGTGATATTTCAGTTTTTCCTTTTTAATACATTTGCAAAAATTTCTACATTTCTGTTTTTTTTCAGTCAAGATGGGGTGTAGAGTGTACATTTAATGAGAAAAAGAAATGACCTCTTTTGAGTTTAAAAATAGCTGCTATGAAACAAAGATTGAAAAATTTAAACAGGTCTGAATACTTTCTGTACCCACTGTATAATATTTAATAAAGCTCAAAACATTTGTTGATAAATATTATTTCTCTTCCTTATTTTATTCTGATCTTTCCTCCAAAATGCAACTATTCTGGAGATTACTCCACAAATTACCTTGTTTGAAGTCGTATATATTTCTTTTTTCACTTTATTACACTACCAATTGCTATTTCTGCATGGTGCCCCCATTAGCAAAAGAGTTTCAAGAAAGAAGAAATGGACCTTTCAGATGGAATTTTTTCCAAACATTCTATCTGCAATACGCCCATTACGACATACTGAAGAACTGTCGGTTCCAAAATTACCTGAAACATTTTCAGTTTAGTCAAGTGAGGAAGAAGAGGGCATTTGGTGTTTGAAGAATCTTCTCATCATGACCCAGACTTTTTAACAGCAACCTCATCTGAATCACCTAGCGAGCAATGTTTGAATTTTTTTGTACCGCAACCGTGATAAAGATCTTATCTATTACTTCTCCATGGAAGGCAATATTGTGGCAGGCAACAACATTAACAGTTTAATGAAAGCTTTGAAGCTAAGGCACCACCCACAGAAATGGAGTCACTTCATCGATTTGCCAAAAAAAAGTCTAAAAACAGTCTTGCCGCATAATGGCAGTCTTCAATTCCAATTGCTTTTGCAGTCCACATGAACAAACCTATGACAATATGAAACAATAGTTGTGCAAGCAAATATCACTACAATGTTAGGCATCGGGTTTCTCTCTCTGCACAGGAGGAATCCCGAGCCTTGCCTTCTGTGGTCACCCATTCTTCTCTGACGACAGAGGAGGCTGCTCAGCAGAGACGTCGATCCCGGCATCTTGCTCAGGATAGCACTGTCGGTTTGGTTGCTGCTGCCACCCCTGGTCCAGCTATCGCAATCCACGCTAGCCAGCATAGAGCAGCTCCTGGGACTACGTCCTTTTTAAGCTCCACTGAGCATGCCCATGGGACGACCTCTCACTGGAGATCAGAGGTCACGTGCTCAGGTCCTGTTGCTGCTCCAATTGGAGCACTAGGAAGGTCCCGGAAGGCTGCAACTATAAAAGCCTCGCATGGACGCCCGGCCATGCACTATTATAGAATTATGTACTTGTGTGAGTGATGATAGATGCATGTATCTGGTGACTGACTCATTATGATCCCCTACCCTCTGATTGTGTATGTGGTAGGGAGTTTGAGTTAGCTAGCACCAGACTGTGCCATCCAGCACTGGGCATGAGTATACTGCGTCAAATTAGCAGTGACTGCCAGTTGCAGTGCCATGCACAATTCGTGTGCTTTCCAAGCCCTAGTTAGGGTGGTTAGTGGCATCTGCCAGAGTGGTGCTACATGCTAGTAGTGCTCCAAATCTATTAGCGTAGTCTCTCCTGGCACCTCAGTTTCGGCACTGAACGTTAGTGGGTCTAGAGCAGTGATTCTCAACTCCAGGCCTCAAGACCCACCAACAGGTCAAGTTTTCAGGATTTCCTTAGTATTGCACAGGTGATAATTTCATCACCTGGTTAAGCATTAATAGCATCACTTGTGCAATACTAAGGAAATCCTGAAAACATGACCTGTTGGTGGGTCTTGAGGACTGGAGTTGAGAAACACTGGTCTAGAGGGACTCTAGCCCTGTGTCTTTGGGGCAGAGTCCTATGACTGCACACCAGCGCACACCTTGCCGAGGTCTGTGAGCATAACAGGCTATGGCATTTATATTCCACGTTAGCAAGACTCTGTGAAGCAACAGAGTCCGCCTCTGTACACACCGGGTGATGTTAACCCACGTGTGTTCATCTGTTATACCGCCATATTGTGTCCGCCATTACCGAGCAGCAGGTAACATCTCTGCACGGTGGACCCCGGGCTGCAAACGCACCATTTACCATCTTTATTGTTTGGTGTGTTCTGCAAGCCCATAGCATTATACTTGCACCACAGTCTGGCTAGTAATGGTGGATGAACAGCAACTGCAGTGGTACATCCAGCAGTTGGAGGGCAGGTTGGCAGCTCTCGAGCGTTCAGCCTCAGCTGTGGATGTTACCGCAGTTGCTGTTCAGGCAGCCACAGAGGCTGCCTCCCGAGTGTCCACAGCCATCCCTATCCCAACTATGTCCCGCCTCCCGTTGCCTGAGAAGTTCTTGGGCGATAGTGCTTCTTGTTGGGGTTTCGTGAGCCAGTGTGCTTTACAGCCAGAGCTGCTGGCTGCACGATTCCCCTCCGAGTGGGCTAAGGTGGGATTTGTCTTTTCCCTCGTGTTGGGCGGGGCTTTGGAATGGGCCACACTGCTGTGGGAGCACAGTGATCATGTGGTACAGAGTGCCTCGCAGTTCCTGGGCACTCTGAAGCAGGTATTTCTGGAACCATGGGTCATCCATGATACCATGTTTCAGCTGCTGGCATTGACACAGGGCTTGTCCTTGGTCAGCCATTATGCCATCCAGTTCCTGACTCTGGCCTCTGAGCTGGAGTGGCTGGACAAGGTCCTCATTCTGGTGTTCTGGAGAGGTCTGTCTGACCATGTGAAGGACGCCCTAGCCACCAGGGAGGTTACAGCCACACTGGAGGAGCTTATTACTGTCTCCACCCATATAGACCTTCGTTTCACGGAACGAGGGTTGGAGCGGTCCCAGTATGGCCAGAGGTTTAGGTTGGCACCAACTTTCTCTAGACTTCTGGAACCTCCCGATCGGGTGTCTGAGTCCCAAGAGGCCATGGAGGTTTCTCGTCCCCGTCCTCTCAAGCACCCATGGTCAGTTATCGTTGCGAGCAGTCTGGTCACCTTGTCAACAGGTGCCCACAGCGGCTGGGAAAACGCCCGCGTCTAGTGGCTATCGGAGGAGACCTACTAGACACTATGACATTTTCCTCCAAGCTGTCCTTTAACTGGATGCTTGAGTTTGGCTTTTCCACTCTGGCGGTGGAGGTTTGCATGGACTTTGGGCAAGAGGGCAATTTTATGTCATCTGCCTTCGCCCAACGGCACACAATTCCCCTGGTTTTACTACCTCAGCCAGTCACCATCAGAGTGTGGAACGGTGCGACACTACCCTCTCAGACTACCCACCAGATCATCCTGCTGAAACTCTCAGTTTCTCCTTCCCATCTGGAGACATTATCTCTCCTTATCATGCCCGAGGGTATCGATCAGGTCCACTTAGGGGTTCCCGAGTTGCGTTATCACTCTCCTCATATAGCGTGGTCTTTGGGGAGAATCCTCGGTTGGAGTAAATTTTGTGAGGGTAGATGTCACAGGGAGTGCAAACAGGTTGCCTCCACTGAGGTTCCCACAGATCTTTCCTCTCTCCCCAAACACTATCGACAGTACGCAGACGTGTTCTCCAAGAAGACGGCAAAGAATCTTCCTATTGACCTATAGTCTGGTGCTGAGCCTCCTTGGGGTCAAGTCTATCCCCTATCTTTCCCTGAGACAGAGGCCATGTCTCTATACATCTGGGAGAATCTGACAAGAGGATTAATTAGGAAGTCGGTGTCACCTGTGGGGGCGGGATTCTTCTTTGTCAAAAAGAAGAATGGAGAACTACAACCCTGCTTTGATTACAGGGGTCTTAATGCCATCACCGCTAAGAATAAGAACCCCCTACCCCTGATATTAGAACTTTTTGACAGGCTATGGGGAGCAAGGGTTTTTTCCAAACTAGATCTGCGGTGGGCCTATAACCTGATACACATCCGTGAGGGGGGCGAATGGAAGATAGCATTTAACACCAGGGATGACCATTATGAGTACTTGGTCATGCCCTTTGGGCTCTGTAATGCTCCTGCCGTCTTCCAAGACTTTGTAAATGATATCTTTCGGGATCTTTCGTTGGTTGTCTATGTGAATGATATTCTCATCTACTCTCCAAGTATGGACTCCCACCGGAGAGAAGTTTGCAAGGTCTTTGACCACTTACGAGCAAATTCCTTCTACGCCAATATGAAAGCCTCAAAAAGAGGAAAAAATCCTCCAATAAAGTGTAAGGAACTTTGACGCAGTTTGCCAGCTTCCGTATTAAGGCCTTAATATCAACCAATACCTTACATATATTGATATGTTTTTTGTGCACTTTTTATATTTCTTTCAGGGTGCAGTTGGATCCAAAAGGTTCTGCAAACTTGTGGCCTCTGTTCACACGGGATGCATTCTAGTTGGCACTGGGCAGCCCCCCTATATGGTGTTACTAAGAGGTTGTGAACCAGAAGCCCTGCATTCCCTGTGTGAACACTGCCACGTGCGGATTATTTCTTCTGCACTGGTGTACCACACGGAAAATCTCTGATTGTAGGCTGGCTGTTATTTATGCACCTGTGCAGTTGCCATTTTACTTGGGTCCGCTGCACCCTGTATTAGTTCAGATGCATTTAGGCCTGTCTGGTTTGTATCCTTCTACGCCAAGTTGGAGAAGTGCCTGTTTGAGCCAGAGTCCTTGCCTTTTCAGGGCTATATCATCTCCGCCCAGGGTTTGGCCATGGATCCTGCCAAGCTACAGGCGGTAATGGACTGGCAGGAACCCCACTCCCTCAAAGTGGTGCAGCACTTTCTGGGGTTCGTTAATTACTATCACCAGTTCATTCCCGACTGCTCCACCTTGGTAGCTCCCTTGGTTGCCCTCGCTAAGTAGGGAGAGTATCCCAAGTTGTGGTCAGAACAGGCTTCCATGGCCTTCTCCTCCATCAAATCTCATTTTGCTAGCGCTCCCATCCTACATCGTCCTGATGTGGATAAACCCTTCATCTTGGAGGTGGATGCCTCTTCTGTCAGTACCGGAGCTGTCCTCTTCCAGAAGGATGCTAAAGGTCGGAAGCAGCCTTGCTTCTCTTTTCAAAGACCTTTTCACTGGCGGAGAGGAACTATTCCATCGGGGACAGGGAGTTGCTAGCAAAGAAATTGGCCTTCTCGGAGTGGAGACATCTCCTAGAGGGGGCTCGGTTCCCTATGCAAGAGTTTACTGACCACAAAAACTTGATATATCTGCAGACAGCCCAGCGGCTAAATTCTCACCAGGCCAGATGGTCCCTATTCTTCTCCCGGTTCCAAATCACCCTTCGTTTTCTCTCCGGTGAGTAAAAGGTCTGTGCCGATGCCCTCTCTCGCTCTATGGTGTCTTTGGAGGAGGAAAAGGAGGAGCTTCAGCTGATTGTCCCATCCGAGAGCCTGAGGACCGTGGCTCCGATCGCCCTTGAGTCGGTGCCTCCAGGCAAGATATTCGCCCCTACCCGTCTGTGACCGGAGGTCCTCTCTTGGGCTCACTCCTCCAGGGTGGGCAGACATTTTGATACAAAGTGGACATCTGAGCTCCTGGCGAGGACGTACTGGTGGCCGCATATGGCCCGAGACGTCGGAGACTATTCGGGCATGCGTCTCCTGCGCCCAGAATAAGTTTCCTCGGCATCGACCCGCTGGGTTGCTTTACCCCCTGCCAGTGGCAGACAGGCCATGGGAGATGGTCGGCATGGACTTTGTCATGTGTCTGCCCTGGTCCCTGGGCAGCACGATCATTTGGGTTGTCACCGACCATTTCTCCAAGATGGTGCATCTAGTGCCTCTTTCACGCCTATCTACTGCATGGGCCTTGGCAGCGTTGTTCATCAAGCATGTCTTTCGCTTACATGGAATGCCGGACAAGATTGTCTGTGACCAGGGCCCCCAGTTTGCATCTTGGTTTTGGAGCTCTGCATTGAGCTATACCTCTCTTCACCCTATCATCCTGAGACTAACGGGTTGGTAGAGAGGGCCAACCAGACCGTGGTCACATACCTACGACATTTTGTCTCAGTTAGGCAGGATGACTGGGCATCCTTGCTACCGTGGGTGGAGTTTGCTTTGAACAACACTGTAGCCGACTCCACTGGTCAGACTCCATTCCTCCTAAATTACGGGCAGCATCCGCGCTTCCCCGTGCCCATGCCAGTATCGTCCACCGGCTCTAGGGTAGCAGACTGGGCGGTGGAGGCACATGACATTTGGGAGCACATTCAGGATGCCATCCTGGCCTCCAAGGAAAGAATGAGGTCTTCCGCTGATGCACACAGGCATCCGGCTCCGACCTTTGCCCCCGGTGACTTAGTGTGGCTCTCCGCCCGTAACATCAGGCTGCGGGTTGAGTCCACTAAGTTCACGACTCAATATATAGGTCCCTTCAAAGTCCTCGAACAGGTCAATCTGGTGGTCTACCGCCTGGCCCTTCCTCCACACCTGGGTATCACCGACACCTTCCACGTGTCCCTCCTTAAGTCCGTCAACATGTCCCAGTTTTTCAAGTCATCTGCCGGGACATCGGGCTTGTCCTCGGATGAGTATGAGGTGAATGCCATTGTGGGGTGCAGGGTGGTACGTGGCAAAAAGTAATATCTGGTGGACTGCAAGGGTCATGGTCCAGAGGATAGGACTTGGGAACCTGTGGAAAACATCCATGCTCCTCTGCTCATCCCGGCCTTTGAGCGTGGCGAGGCTCAGGGGGGAGGGGGCCCTAGTTGGAAGAACACAGGAGGAATCCCGAGCCTTGCCTTCTGTGGTCACCCATTCTTCCCCGACCACAGAGGAGGCTGCTCAGCAGAGATATTGAACCCCGCGTCTTGCTCAGGCTAGCACTGTAGTTTTGGTTGCTGCTGCCACCGCTGGTCCAGCTATAGCAATTCACGCTAGCCAGCATCGAGCAGCTCCTGGGACTACGTCCTTCTTTCGGTCCACTGAGCATACCCATGAGACGACCTCTCATTGGAGGTCAGAGGTCACATGCTCAGGTACTGTTGCTGCTCTGATTGGAGCACTAGGAAGGTCCCAGAAGGCTGCAACTATAACCATGCGCTAGTATAGAATTAGGTACTCTGTGAGTGATGATGGATGCATGTATCTGGTGACTGACTCATTATGATACCCTACCCTCTGATTGTGTATGTGGTAGGGATTTTGAGTTAGCTAGCACCAGACTGTGCCATCCAGCACTGGGCATGAGTATACTGCATCAAATTAGCAGCGACTGCCAGTTGCGGCACCATGCGCAATTATTGCACTTTCCCGGCCCTAGTTAGGGTGGTTAGTGGTGTCTTCCAGAGAGGTGCTACACGCTAGTAGTGCACCAAATCTATTAGTGTAGTGCCTCCTGGCGCCTCAGTTGCGGCGCCGAGCGTTAGTGGGTCTAGAGGGACTCTAGCCCCATGTCTTTGGGGCAGAGTCCTGTGACTGCACACCAGTGCTCACCTTGCAGAGCTCTGTGAGCATAACAGGCTATGGCATTTATATTCCACGTTAGCGAGACTCTGTGAAGCAATAGAGTCGGCCTCTGTACACATCGGGTGATGATAACCCGTGGGTGTTCATCTGTTATACAGCCATATACCGCCATTACCGAGCAGCAGGTAACATTTCTGCACAGTGGACCCTGGTCTGCGAACGCACCTTATACCATCTTTATTGTTTCATGCATTCTGCAAGCCCATGACATACAATGCAAGAGACTGGCCTCTCTGACATTCACTTCAGCCAGGGAGTAAATATATCCCGCATCCATTACCTATTGTCCCACATACGATTTTGTTACCATCATTGCACATCAAGTTGAGCCTAATGAAGAATGTTGTAAATGCAACAGATAAAAATGCAAAAGCATTCAAGTATCTCATTGATGCATTTTCAAGGTTGATGGAAGCAAAAATAAGGAAAGAAGTTTTTATTAGCCCTCAGATTCGTAAGCTTCTTCAAGATGAGGAGTTTCCCCATTTGTTGCAGAGCAAGGAAAAGGCTTCATGGGTAGCATTCACATTAATGGTAACTAAATTTTTGGGAAACTCAAGAGCAGATAATTATGAAGGATTGGTAGAAAATTTCTTCAAAACATGTAAGGATCTTGGCTGTGACATGTCCTTAAAGATTCATTTCTTACATGTGCATCTAGACTTTTTTCAACCAAACTGTGGAGTAGTCGGCGACGAGCACGGTGAGAGATTTCAACAAGATATTGCAGCTGTGGAAAAAATATATTAAGGAAAACAAAATCCATAAATGCTTTTAGATTACTGTTAAACAATTGTAAGAGATAATCCAATGCAAGAGTTCAAGAGACAAGCAAAAAAGAGTTGTCACTGAATGAGAACCAAATTTTGTAGTGCACTTTCTACAACTGTTTATGATTTAAAACATTGTTCAGATGTTTTAGTTATTTGAATTGTTGCTAATTTTACTCTAAATAAATATAATTAAATTGGCTTAACAAAATCTTCTGCATCTTTACATTTGCAAAAAATATTAATGTTTAAAACTACTGAAACTATTATGCATTAATTATATGTGCTGTGGCTTTCAAATGTGTTCACCCCCATTGGCTTTTTATCTGCTGTTTTAAATTGCAGCCTGTGTTTAAATATTTTTGTAATCCGTTTTGTGTGTGATGCATCAGCAATAAACAGTCTAAGTTGGTGAAGTGAAGGGAGAAAAATATAAACATAAATTAATTTTATGGGATCAATTAGTTTGGCATGTGCATACGCATTCACCCTTTCTACAACGAATCCCCTAAAAAATTCAGGTGCAAGCAATTACCTTCATAAGTTATATTCTTAGTGAAATGCAGTACACCTGTGTGCAATCTAAGTTTCAGGGGGTCTGTCAGCATATGCACACTTTCTGAAAGACTGCAGAGGCTGCAAAACCATTAAGCACTTCTAACAAAACAACACCATGGAAGCGAAAGAGATCTCCAAACAAGTCAGGGACAAAGTTTTTGAGAAGTAGAAGTCAGGTTGGGTTATAAACAAATATTCCATTCTCTGATGATCCCCCATGGTACCATCAAATCCATTATCATTGATTGGAAAGAAAAAGCTACTACAACAAACCTGCCAAGATAAGGCCGCCCACCAAAATGCTCAGCTCAGGCAAAGAGGGAATTAATTAAAGAGGAAGCACAGAGACCAAAGATCACCCTGAAAGAGCTGCAGTGTTCCCAAGCCAAGGCTGGAGTATCTGCCCATGCGAACACAATAAGCTGTATACTCCAAAGATATGGCCTTTATGGAAGAGTGGGCAGATAAAAAGTCTTTACCTACACACAAAAACTGTAAGGCTTATACTGAGTTTGCCAAAAGGCATGTAGGAGACTCCCCAAATATATGGAGGAAGATGCTGTGATCAGATGAGACCAAAATTGAACTTTTTGTCCACTAGAAAAAAGTTATATCTGGTACTATACCAGAACAACTCATTACCCCAAGAACACCATCTACACAGAGAAACATGGTGGTGGCAGCATAATGCTATGGGTTTGTTTTTCGTCACCAAGGATAGGGAAAATGGTCCGAGTCAAGGGGAAGATGGATGGTACCAAATACAGGGATATTATTGAGCAAAACCTCTTTCCGTCTGTCAGTGATTTGAGAATGGGATGGAGGTTCACCTTCCAACAAGACAATGACCCAAAGCATACTGCTAAAGCAACACTCGGGTAATTTAAGGGGAAATATGTAAATGTTATGCAATCGCCTAGTCAAAGCCCAATCCAATTAAGAATCTGTGGTCAGACTTGAAGATTGCTGTTCACCAGAGGAAACCAACTAACTTGAAGGAGCTGGAGCAGTTTTGCCTTGAGGAATGAGCATATATCCTAGTGGCATGATGTGAAAAGCTCATAGAGACTTATTCAAAGCAACTTGCAGAAGTAATTGACTCAGAAGATGGCTCTAGAAGTACTGAAGCTGGGAGAATGAACAATTATGCACACTGAAGTTTCCAGTTATTTTGTCCTATTTGTTGTTTGCTTCACATAAAAAAACAAAATTTTCACAGTTGTAGGCATTTCATATTCTTTACATGAACTGAAGTGACAAAACATGAAAAATGTCAATGTCAAAACTCTTTGATATCATAGAAACAAAAGCTAATGAAAATTGTTATTGTCAGATTTGAGTTCAGGAGGTCGAAATCATTAAGGAATAGCTCATTTCATAACTGAACCTGACAAATTTTGAAAATATGTAGAACAGTATTATCTGAAGGATAACCAAATAAACAATGCAGTAGCATAGACTCAGCAAAACGCTTTAACAAACACAGCAATCATTAGGGTAATAAAGCCTTTTGAAACACAGATATTACTCCAGATTTTAAGAACCATCCAGCAGCCACTTTTAAATTAATATTTATGACATTTCAGATATTCCAATTTTTCTTTCACATATTTATTGCTTTTAAAAGTTGTGTAAAAATCTTGATAAAATCTGAATATTTTCAACATTATACATAACATCATGTTATCTCATCATTATATTATCAATTAAATATTAGATTTGGGTGGATTGATTCACAGAAATTTCAGTGCATCAGCAAAGTCAGTACTCTGTGACGGTTAGGCTATATGCACACGTTGCGGATTCCATTGCGGGTTTTTCCGCGCGGAAATGCAGGTAAAACCGCAGGTAAAGTGACCTGCGGTTTGGTCTGCGGTTTCACACCTCTACTATGGTAAAGGTATGAAACCGCTGCGGAATCCGCACAAACAATTGACATGCTGCGGCTTGTAAACGGCAGCAAAACCGCACGGAAAAATCCGCACCGTCAGCACAGCGTTTTTGAAACCCCATAGGGTTTCATTGTACTGTACATGGTCAGCGGAACTGCTGCGTTTCCGCAGGGCCAAAACTGCTGCGGAAATGCAGCAGAATCCGCAACGTGTGCACATAGCCTTAGATGGAAGCTTTGCAAATCACTTACCTTCTGCGCTTCCAAGCACAGCTTTTAATAAGCCAGGCTGGACTGGAGTCATCTGTACCTCATGTTGCAATAATGATGACATGCTAGCTTAGCTAATTAAAAGCTGCATTGCCGATCCCAGATGATAAGAGATTCATGAGCCCTGTAGTCCAGTGGTTAGGGTTTACTGACCTGGCCGCGGACCAGAGTCCCACAAATCGATTTGCCAATGTCTAGTAAATATTAGTTCTGATATTATCTAAGAAATAAACTATTTTAACCCCTTCATGACCCAGCCTATTTTGACCTTTATGACTTGGCCATTTTTGGCCATTCTGACCAGTGTCCCTTTATGAGGTAATAACTCAGGAACGCTTCAACGGATCCTAGCAATTCTGAGAATGTTTTTTCATGACATATTGGGCTTCATGTTAGTGGTAAATTTAGGTTGATAATGTTTGCATTTATTTGTGAAAAAAATGGAAATTTGGCGAAAATTTTGAAAATTTCGCAATTTTCACATTTTGAATTTTTATTCCGTTAAACCAGAGAGTTATGTGACACAAAATAGTTAATAAATAACATTTCCCACATGTCTACTTTACATCAGCACAATTTTGGAAACAAATTTTTTTTGTTAGGAAGTTATATGGGTGAAAAGTTGACCAGTGATTTCTCATTTTTACAACAAAATTTACAAATCCATTTTTTTAGGGACCACCTCACATTTGAAGTCACTTTGAGGGGTCTATATGGCAGAAAAAACCCAAAAGTGACACCATTCTAAAAACTGCACCCATCAAGCTACTCAAAACTACATTCAAGAAGATTATTAACCCTTCAGGTGCTTCACAGCAACTAAAGCAATGTGGAAGGAAAAAATGGACATTTTAATTTTT
Organism: Dendrobates tinctorius; assembly: GCF_039654945.1. Lineage (NCBI taxonomy): Eukaryota > Metazoa > Chordata > Amphibia > Anura > Dendrobatidae > Dendrobates > Dendrobates tinctorius. The sequence continues at coordinate 14,463,346 of NW_027361766.1, read as the reverse complement.
CCAACAAAAAATTTCTTTTAGCATCAATTTTTTCATTTTCACATGGGCAACAGGGTAAAATGGATCCTAAAATTTGTTGGGCAATTTCTCCTGAGTACACTGATACCTCATATGTGGTTATAAACTACTGTTTGGGCGCACGGCAGGGCCCGGAAGGGAAGGAGCACCATTTGACTTTTTGAATGGAAAATATGCTGGAATATTTAGCGGTTGCCATGTCGAGTTTGGAGAGTCCCTATGTGCCTAAACATTGGAGCTCCCCCACAAGTGACCCCATTTTGGAAACTAGACCCCCAAGGAACTTATCTAGATGCAAAGTGAGCACTTTGAACCCCCAGGTGCTTCACAAATTGATCCGTAAAAAAAAAGGACTTTTCTTTCACAAAAATTTTCTTTTAGCCTCAGTTTTTTCATTTTTACTTGGGCAACAGGATAAAATGGATCTTAATATTTGTTGGACAATTTATCCTAAGTACAGCGATACCTCATATGTGGTCATAAACCACTGTTTGGGCGCACGGCAGGGCCTGGAAGGGAAGGAGCACCATTTGACATTTTGAATGGAAAATTAGCTCCTATATTAGCTCCAATCGTTAGCGGACACCATGTCGTGTTTGGAGAGCCCCTGTGTACCTAAACATTGGAGCTCCCCCACAAGTGACCCCATTTTGGAAACTAGACCACACAAGGAACTTATCTAGATGTGTGGTGAGCACTTTGAACCCCCAAGTGCTTCACAGAAGTTTATAACGCAGAGCAGTGAAAATAAAAAAATCATTTTTTTTCCTCAAAAATGATATTTTAGCCCTCTATTTTTTATTTTCACAAGACTAACAGGAGAAATTGGACCACAAAAGTTGTTGTGCAATTTGTCCTGGTACCCCATATGTGGGGGCTAAAAAATCATGCTTGGTGATAATATACTACCCAGCGATGGAGCCCTCCCAGACGCTACATTAATGCCGGGCGACAAGATTTGCGCCAATTTTTCATCCTCAAATAGTACCGGCAAATATTTATGGACAATTTTTCTGATACTGGAAAATTGAGGACTGTATTGGAAACAGATGTATGGCTTATTCTCAATATTCTTATCCCTGTTTTTCATCGGGGTTGGCGCTATCAATTTTTCCCGTTTTTTGGTTTGCACTATCTATTGCGCCCTTGTTAGAGTCCAGTTCGGATATCTATGACTTTTCAATTTGTTTGTAACATGCCTGAATTCCTCCCTCAAAACCTAATTTGAGCTGCAATTACGTTTAACTCGTGTATATTCACCTACCGGAATAGATTTTATTGTACGTTTATTATGACTGCTTGTTGCATGTAAGACAGTATTCCCATTAAGGGGTTTATGATGCATTTTTGTGTGAATGATAGCACCATCCACACCCATCAGATTCAAATCTAAAAATCAAATTTTTTCAGAATTACACTTGTAGGTGAACTTGATGTTATATCTCTTTGAATTTAAATACATAACAAAGTCTGGTATGGCAGATATGTCTCCACCCCAAATAATTAGGGTATCATCGATATATCTGCCATACCAAACAAATTGCTCCAGATAAGGATAAGAAACTGAGTATATGAACTCCGTCTCCTAAAAAGACATTACCAAATTCGCTAGGGAAGGTGAGAATATGACCCCCATTGCCACTCCTTTTAATTGTAAAAAAATTCACCATTGAACATAAAAAAATTATGTGTCATTAGATAGAATACAACCTGTAAAATGTAATTTTGTGGTTTGACCGAAAAATTACTATGTTTGGAGAAATGATACTGCAACGCTTGTATCGCCACATCATGGAAAATACAGGTGTATTAAGAAATCATGTCACATGTGAGCCATGTATACTTGGAGGATCAAATTTTTTTTTTTTAATACAAGATACAAGAGACCAAAATTTGGTGCGATCATGCCACTTTGAACAACTATGTGGCAAAAGATAAGATACCGAGAGGTTTGCGTATTAAAAAATTGCCGACTACCATCTACTCAGATGATTTTAAAAATGAGTGGAACACAATTCTAAGCAATTGTTCGACAAACCTCATGAAGTTAATAATAAAATATGAGGACTTGAAACTAAAGGAAGTCCAGTATGAAATGAGTGAGCTTAATGCCTCAATGGTGGAGTATAAATCGTCAACCTTGTTTGATTCCCGAATAGCTTCCATGAATCAGAAGGTTTCCAAATTGGAAGAAGAAATCATGGATAGAAAAAAGGGATCTTAACGATTACTCCACAAACAAGATTTATGAATGGGGCAATTGGGACAATGCTAATACAGCTCCCAAGTCTATTCTGAAGTGCAGCCAGTCTCACAGTAAACGCAGATATGTTAAAAGGACATTCAAGTCGCACGTATCATTTACCTCATCAGATTTGGATTCTTCAGATAATCCTCTGAGTGCCTCAGATGTTTCTATAAATGAGAACAACCCTGGTTCGTCTCAACAAGATGATCGACGTTCAAAAAATGCCAAAGGCGTGGGGGCAGAAAACATCGCAGGAGCACAGGGAGTAACCACTTGGAAGAGGAAGTATTAGCACCGATTCATTTCTATAACAATGTGCTTAATTTATCTGCAATCAAACTTACTGAAGAGCAAGTCCAAATTCTTTCTTTAGGACTTAATTTTGTCCCAGACCAGGACTTTGATCTTTTTTCAACTATTTTGGATGTCAACAAATTCATGCGCAACTTAATGGTTAAAAAACATTTTTTTGGCACCAAAAAACCAGAGGAAGATTTTTTCCATACCCATAATGATTATTCTCAGGGTTATTGCAATGAATTTGTTGACATGAATTTCCATGAACAATTAGCGCTCATTAATTTGCAGGAATTGGGAATGCAATCTATGAGGGAAGTGGGTGAATGTGATCAGTCTTCATCTTTTGCCATGAAAAACCCATATTTTTACCCACTACAGACCAGATCAAGTTGTATGGAGCAGTTTCAGGAAATGGTTGAGAGGGAACTGCTCAGTCTTTATAACCAGACTAAATCTCAAAATAAATTGAACAAAAATGTATCCATTCATCATCATAAAGTATTAAAAGAATTAAAGGAGAATTCTAATCTGGTTATAAAAATGTCTGATAAAGGTGGTGTTGTAGTGGTGTTAAATTCGATGGACTATCATTCAAAAATGATGGAATTATTGTCAGATAACAGTACATATAAGAAATTAAAGTATAATCCTACCCAGGAATTCAAACAAAAAAGTGATGCTATAATCAAAGAAGGTCTTAGTCTGGGAGTACTGACTACCTATCAGGCCGACTGCTTAGAAGTGAAAAATCCTGTTCTACTGATTATACATGGGGTCCCTAAAATTCATAAATCCAATGGTGTTCCAACAATGCGCCCAATAGTATCGGGGAACAGGTCAAATAACGAACACTTGTGCCAGTGGGTTGATTCGCTACTTCAACCCTTGGTACAACGAACCCCAGGATACATTAGGGATTCCAAGCAGGTTTTGAGCATGTTTTCTAAAAAAAATTTGGTCCTCCAAGTATACATGGCTCACATGTGACGTGATTTCTTTATACACCTGTATTTTCCATGATGTGGCGATACAAGCTTTGCAGTATCATTTCTCAAAACATAGTAATTTTCCGTCAAACTACAAAATTAAATTTTACAGGTTGTATTCTATCTAATGACTAGAGTTGAGCGATACCGTCCGATACTTCAAAGTATCGTATCGGATGGTATCGGCCGATCTTTAAAAAAAGTATCGGTATCGCCGATTCCGATACCGGAAGTCCCATTCAAGTCTATGGGACTTCCGGTATCGGAATAAGAAAAACCCTTTCCTGCCCTTGTACAGCCTCTCTGGGGTCTGTACGGGCCTTTCGGGGGGCTGTGCCGGCCTGCCAGGGGGTCTGTGCAGGCTCCGGTGGTCTGTGCCGGCCTGCCGGTGGTCTGTGCAGGCTCCGGGGGGCTGTGCCGGCCTGCCGGGGGGCTGTGCCGGCCTGCCGGTGGTCTGTGCAGGCTCCGGGGGGCTGTGCCGGCCTGCCGGGGGGCTGTGCCGGCCTGCCGGGGGGCTGTGCCGGCTCCGGGGGGCTGTGCCGGCCTGCCGGGGGGCTGTGCAGGCTCCGGGGGTCTGTGCAGGCATCGTCCGATGGGACTACAAGTCCCATCGGGCGATGCCTGCTACCATGACAGTGATTGACACATTAGCCAATGATGGGACAGTAGTAGTCCCATCATCCGGCTAATGTGTTAAATGTAAAAAAAAAAAAAAAAAAAAAAAAAAAAAAAAAATTACATGCTACATACATACAACATGCATACTACATACATGCTACATTCATACTACATACATGCTACATACATACTACATATATACTACATGCATGCTACATACATACTGCATGCTACATACATACCACATACATACTACATACATACTACATATATACTACATGCATGCTACATACATACTACATGCTACATACATACCACATACATACTACATATATACTACATGCATGCTACATACATACTACATGCTACATACATACCACATATATACTACATACATACTACATATATACTGCATGCTACATACATACTACATATATACTACATGCATGCTACATACATACCACATATATACTACATACATACTACATATATACTGCATGCTACATACATACTACATATATACTACATGCATGCTACATACATACTACATATATACTACATGCATGCTACATACATACTGCATGCTACATACATACCACATACATACTACATACATACTACATATATACTACATGCATGCTACATACATACTACATGCTACATACATACCACATACATACTACATATATACTACATGCATGCTACATACATACTACATGCTACATACATACCACATATATACTACATACATACTACATATATACTGCATGCTACATACATACTACATATATACTACATGCATGCTACATACATACTACATACCACATACATACCACATACATACTACATACATACTACATACATACTACATGCTACATACATACTACATGCTACATACATACTACATATATACTACATGCATGCTACATACATACTACTTATATACTACATGCATGCTACATACATACTACATGCTACATGCATGCTACATACATACTACATACATACTACATGCTACATACATACCACATATATACTACATACATACAATACATTCATACAATACATACATAGACATACAGTACATATAACATAGAGTAACATACTTACCAATACTTGTCACATTGTTCCCCGAAGCCATTGTCGTCTACGGAATAAATATTAACATAACAAACCACAAAAATACTCACCCACGATCCGAAGCAGTCCACGAGTGTGTCCCACGACGATCTTGGGTAGAGAACTGCAGCATCAGATGATGCTGCCGTTCTCTACGGGCTGCAGGAATCCAATGACGGAAGGTAGGTATCCTTCCGCACTGTATTCCTCCGCCACTTAAAAAAAAAAAGTCCCTAGTCTCACTTTATGCCATTGCTGTGTGGGAATTTCCCACACAGCAATGGCATAAAGTGAGACTAGGGACTTTTTTTTTTAAGTGGCGGAGGAATACAGTGCGGAAGGATACCTACCTTCCGTCATTGGATTCCTGCAGCCCGTAGAGAACGGCAGCATCATCTGATGCTGCAGTTCTCTACCCAAGATCGTCGTGGGACACACTCGTGGACTGCTTCGGATCGTGGGTGAGTATTTTTGTGGTTTGTTATGTTAATATTTATTCCGTAGACGACAATGGCTTCGGGGAACAATGTGACAAGTATTGGTAAGTATGTTACTCTATGTTATATGTACTGTATGTCTATGTATGTATTGTATGAATGTATTGTATGTATGTAGTATATATGTGGTATGTATGTAGCATGTAGTATGTATGTAGTATGTATGTAGCATGCATGTAGCATGTAGTATGTATGTAGCATGCATGTAGTATATATGTAGTATGTATGTAGCATGCATGTAGTATATATGTAGTATGTATGTAGCATGTAGTATGTATGTAGCATGCATGTAGTATATATGTAGTATGTATGTAGCATGCAGTATATATGTAGTATGTATGTAGTATATATGTGGTATGTATGTAGCATGTAGTATGTATGTAGCATGCATGTAGTATATATGTAGTATGTATGTGGTATGTATGTAGCATGCAGTATGTATGTAGCATGCATGTAGTATGTATGTAGTATGTATGTAGTATGTATGTAGCATGCAGTATGTATGTAGTATGTATGTAGTATATATGTAGTATGTATGTAGCATGCATGTAGTATGTATGTAGCATGTATGTAGTATGTATGTAGTATATATGTAGTATGTATGTAGCATGTAGTATGTATGTAGCATGCATGTAGTATGTATGTAGTATTTTTTTTTTTTTTTTTAACATTTAACACATTAGCCGGATGATGGGACTACTACTGTCCCATCATTGGCTAATGTGTCAATCACTGTCATGGTAGCAGGCATCGCCCGATGGGACTTGTAGTCCCATCGGACGATGCTTGCACAGACCCCCGGACATCAGCACAGCCCCCCGGCAGGCCGGCACAGCCCCCCGGCAGGCCGGTACAGACCCCCACAGGGTGCACAGACCACCGGCAGGCCGGCACAGCCCCCCGGCAGGCCGGTACAGACCCCGGGCAGTCCACACAGCCCCCCGGCAGGCCGGCACAGCCCCCCGGCAGGCCGGCAGAGACCCCCGGAAGGCCCGAAATGACGGCGCATCATGATGCGCACACACCGCGCATCATGATGACGTCAGGCCGTCAATCAACTGAACTTCCGATTCCGATGCCGAATTCCGATATTGAAAAAATATCGGAAGTCGGTATCGGAATTCCGATACAGCAAGTATCGGCCGATACCCGATACTTGCGGTATCGGAATGCTCAACACTACTAATGACACATAATTCTTTTATGTTCAATGGTGAATTTCTTTTACAATTAAAGGGAGTGGCAATGGGGGCCAAATTCTCACCTTCCCTAGCGAATTTGGTAATGTCTTTTTGGGAGACGGAGTTCATAAACTCGGTTTCTAATCCTTATCTGGAGCAATTGGTTTGGTATGGCAGATATATCGATGATACCCTAATTATTTGGGGTGGAGACATATCTGCCATACCAGATTTTGTTATGTATTTAAATTCAAACAGATATAACATCAAGTTCACCTACAAGTGTAATTCTGAAAAAATTTGATTTTTAGATTTGGATCTGATGGGTGTGGATGGTGCTATCATTCACACAAAAATGCATCATAAACCCCTTAGGGGGAATACTGTTTTACATGCAACAAGCAGTCATAATAAACATACAATAACATCTATTCCGGTAGGTGAATATTCACGAGTTAAACGTAATTGCAGCTCCAATGAGGTTTTGAAGGTGGAATTTAGGCATGCTACAAACAAATTGTAAAGCCGTAAATATCCGAACTGGACTCTAACTAGGGCGCAACAAATAGTGCAAACCAAAAAGCGGGAAAAATTGATAGCGCCAACCCCGGTGAAAAACAGGGATAAGAATGTTGAGAATAAGCCATATATCTGTTTCCAATACAGTCCTCAATTTTCCAGTATCAGAAAAATTGTCCATAAATATTTGCCGGTACTATTTGAGGATGAAAAATTGGGGAAAATCTTGTCACCCGGCGTTAATGTAGTGTCTAGGAGGGCTCCATCGCTGGGTAGTATATTATCACCAAGCATGTTTTCTTTGGATCACAATAAACCTAAGGAAAACTGGTTGACTACTAAAGGTTTTGATAAGTGCGTTGCCAATATTTGCAAAACATGCAAGCATGCGCAGGTGTCTAAAGAGTTTAGCAATAGTGATCATACCTTAAATTTTAAAATTAAAAATTACATTAATTGCAACTCTAGTAGCGTAATATATAAAATTAATTGTGACCGGTGTGAGTTGTCTTATGTTGGATGCACGTCCAGACAACTAAAAATATGAATCAGAGAAATAATTTTGAAAGAAACATCTCAGCAGCCTCAAAGCACTTTATAGAATGTCATGCTAGAAGCACATAGCATTTTAAGGTACAAGGGATTGAGCGGGTGAATTTGTCATCTCGGGGGGAGACATCAAACGATGTCTTCTCACCCGAGAGGCATTTTGGATCTATCACCTAAATACAAGATATCCAAAAGGTCTAAACAAAAGACATGATCTAATGTTGCACTATTGTTAATGTTTTTATTATTTGTACATGTTGTGTTCTGTTTGAACTATGATGTCTGTCTGAAATGTCATATGATTATTGGGAGTAAATTTATTGGACAGGTATACATATATATACTACCCAAGGTGGAGTCTGGATATGGCTGTGACAAAGACCATGTAGGTCGAAACGCGTAGCCTCATCTCGTTCTAACCTTGTATGGTTATATGGAGAGACTCATGATGTGTCTATTTTAAACCGATTTAATAAAGAAGAATTTTATGCAGCGGGAGCTGAACTTTCTCCTTTCCTAATTGTTGACTTCGGTCTGTACGGAGCTCCGTGTTACTGCTTCTGCTTACTGGTGAGCTGGCTTCCTTTTTGTTCATCTTTATAACGCAGAGCCATGAAAATAAAAAAATAATTTTTTTTCACAAAAATCATTTTTTTAGCACCCAATTTTTTATTTTCCCAAGGGTAACATAAGAAATTAGACCCCAAAGTTGTTGTGCAATTTTTCCTGAGTACGCTGATACCCCATATGTGGGCGTAAACCACTGTTTGGGCGCACGTTGGGGCTCGGAATGGAGGGAGTGCTGTTTGACATTTTGAACGCAAAATTGGCTTGAATAAATCGTGGCGCCATGTCGCATTCGGAGACCCCGTGATGTGCCTAAACAGTCGAAACCCCTCAATTCCAACTCTAACTCTAACCCAAATACACCCCTAACTATAACCCAACCCTAATCATAACCCTAACCCCAACACACCCCTAAACCTAATCCCAACTCTAATCCTAACCACAAGCCTTACCCTAATCCCAACCCCAACCCACCCCTAACCCTAATCTTAACCCTAACTCCAGCCCTAACCCTGATTCCAACCCTAACCCTAATTCCAACCCTAACCCTAATTCCAACCCTAATTTTAACCCTAATTCCAACCCTAACCATAATTCCATCCCTAATTCTAACCCTAACCCTATTTCTAACCCTAACCATATCTCTAACCCTAACCCTACCTATAACCCTAATTCCAACCCTAACCCTAATTTCAACCCTAACCCTAATTCTAACCCTAAATGGAAAAAATATATATTTTTTTATTTTATTATTTGTGCCTGGCTATGGGGGTGATAAGCGGGGGGTGTGTTTACTTTTTTTCTCATTTTGATCACTGTGAGAGTGTATCACAGTGATCAAAATTAAAATTGAACGGGCAGCCAGCAAATTCATTGGCGCCGCCATCTTGGACAATGACTGGCGCACTGTGCATGTGCCCGCCATTTTGCAAGATGGCGGCGCCCATCATCCGGATGTCAAGACACCGGGAGCCACGGCGGGACACCGGGAGCCACGACGGGACATCGGAGGTACCGGGGGGAATCGGAAGGTGGGGGGAGCGATAGGAAGGGGAGGGGCAGGAGATGATGATGGCGGCGACCGATCGCCGCCGTCCATCGGTGGCGGGGGCTGATCGGCCCTTCCATTTGATGTGGGGTGGGTCGGGTGTCGGTGTCCAGCCATGTCCGATGCATCAGCCATGGCTGGATTGTAATATTTCACCAAATTTCATTGGTGAAATATTACAAATCGCTCTGATTGGCTGTTTCACTTTTAACAGCCAATCAGAGCGATCGTAGGCATGTGGAAGCAAAGCCACGCCCCCTGGGATTAACCATAGAGTGTCCTCTGTGTGCGGGGGTTAATGAAGGCACTGTTCATTGTTACCTGACAGATATAAAAATGACTACCGTGAACACCCTACTCCTCCTTCCATATATCAGGGGTTGCCTTGGGTTTCACCCTCCAATTCTTATGCAGGGATCTGGCTGGGGCTACAGAATTGGCTGCTGTTTGGTGGTGGAAGATACCAAGAAGGATGGTCTGGTAGCTGGGTCATAACCAGGAGGTCAGTGGAGGGACAAAGACATAAGACAGGAGATTAGTCAAAAGACAAGTTGAGGTCATAAACAGGAATGTCTACCAGTATGCAAAGCAAGACACTAAGATGTTCACTGGAGCTTGTGAAATTATCACTGGCAGTAGACAAAATACTTTAACCCTCCATCAGGAACAATGGATCTGACAGGCGCAGCTCTTCTACTTTCATTTCTCCCTTCTCACCAGATTTTCAGGAAACCCCCTCCCTCTAGATAGTCTCCTGGCTCTAGCTGCTGTGTGAAACCTGATACCACAGTTGGTCTGCAGAGCTTCAGGAAGGAAGATATAGCTGTGCTGGCTTCTCAGGCTCATTGGTCCCGAACACATCACACTTTATAAGGTTGGTATGTAATGTTTTTAGCCATTACTATTGTTTATTTAGCTTTTTTTATGAATGTATAGAGAAAGGTTTGTGGATATTTCATATAAATAAGGCAGATTTTCTTACAAATGAAAGTGTACTTCTCAGGAGTTTTGAAATTTGTGTATATCAAAGTTATTACTTTTATGTTGAGTAAATGGGTTTGTTTTGCACCTGATAATGTGTAGTCTCTTTTATTACATCCCTATGAAGGTCTCTGATCACTTTTAGATCACTGAAATTGAGAAAATTAGATATTCTAGGCATTTTTCTAGCCTGCGCTTGACAGGCACATTGTTCCATTACGAGTTAGTGTGAATATTGTTCCTGATGGAGGGTTAAGGAGCTTAAATAGTTTGCAGCTCCTCCCAGGCCAAACAGGAGAGGCACTGATAAAAGTTAACTCTTGAACTCCAAGCAAGGATGAAACTACACATTCCGGAGACAGAAAACTATGGTTGTTGATTCACTTCACCTTCAACAAGAGTACATTCATACCTGGAAAGAAAAGAAGAGACAGGAAGGGCAGGCACCAATACAGATGACACAACTATCCAGCAGTAGAGACTGGGCACTATGCTTCAGTGGACATTACAGTTGTTAGGCATCGGGTCCTGCAGCGGCTCAGCAGGAATCCAGAGCCTCACATTCTGCGGTCTCTCATTGTCTATCAACCGCAGAGGAGATTGCTCAGCAGTCTCAGCATCCCAGACACTTTGCCCAGACCTGCTCTGTAGGTCTGGCTGTTGCTGCCACCTTCGGGTCAGCAATTCAATGCAGGCTGCTTTACAGCAAAATGCTCCAGAGGTTAATTCCTCTCATCGCACTACTGGACATGCTCACGAGACGATCTCCCATTGGGGATCGGGAGTCACATGCTCAGGTCCTTCTCCTGATCTCATTGGTCCATCTCAGAGATCTGGAAGGTCCCGGAAGCGCATGGCTATAAAAGGTCCGCATGGCCACTCGGCCATGAGCTAGTACTGTATAGACTCTACTTGCTACATGTGTGAATGATGACGGATGCATGAACCTGCGAATGACTCATTAAGACTCCCCTCCCTCTGATATTATGTGTGTGGATAGGGACTTAGTCATAGAGTCAGCGCCAGTCAGTGGCATGCTACAGGCCACAGTGCATATCATCACCTAACTAGTGTCCGACAGTGCGCCCCTCCTGGGTACTGTCGCATAGCGGCTGTGTCAGTAGCTGCGCTGCAGTCTGTAGCACCTGTGGGTGTCCGCGGTAGCGACGCCGCATGCATGGTAGGTCTACACGGGCTCTGTCCCTCTGCCTTGGGTCCCGCTCCTGTGACCATATACCATGCGTGCATTTCTCTGAGACCTGTGAGTTCAACAGGCTCAGTACTTATGTTTATTTCTAAGGCATCTCTGTGAAGCTAACAGAGTACGCCCAGTGCACACCGGGTGACGTTCAACCCGTGTGCGATATACTGCCATATTGTGCATCTGCCATTATATAACAGCAGTTTAACACCTCTGCACGGTGGACCCTGGGCGGCGAACGCACTTTCTATTATTTTATATTTAGTGCGTTCCGCCGTCCCTAACAACAGTCTTATGAAAAATATAACTTGTTGGCTGATACACATTTCACAATTTTTATGAAACAGCAAGTTCACAATTTTAAATGAGTTTTCAGGACATTTCAAATATTCCATTTTTTCTTTCATACGTTCATGCTTAAAAAGTTTTTTTTTGAATGGGCAAATATATTCAGAATATCTTCAGCATTATAACTAACATCATGTTAGCCCATCATTATATATTTTCATGTACATTCATTGAATTCATTTTCAGGGAACATAGAACTGATCATCACATAAAGTCATTGTTAATAAAGGGTGATGACTGCCCATGGATAGACTACCTTGAAGACAAAGGGAGTCCATGTCCATTGACGAAAGCCATGTTCATCCATTCAGCACTGCACAAACAACTCATTTTACTGAAAGTCTTGTGACTCATTCCTCAGTCAGTGCCCAAATGATCTGACTGGTAGTTCTAATAAAATGAATAAGAATACAGCGGACGTTGAGTTGTTCAGTTTGTCACTTTGTTATGGAAAATAGCAAATAGTACCTCCATAAAATACCACTTTTTAAAGTAATGATCTGAATTCTGGGCCTAAGCTTTGTAGATGTTTAAAGAGCTCATTTATTTCTTAATTGAAAGTATGATTTATTAATTAGTCAATATTAGCTATTGATCTGATTAAGAAACTAAGTTGAACTCTGAGTCACAGGCATAAAATCTAAAAACAATTGCTTTAAATGTGTTTTCCAGATTTGACATAAATGTCTGCAGTCGCTCTTTGTAACTGCAGACTTGTAAATCCTCACATCGCACACAGCGTGTGCTATCAAGATTCTATGATGCCGGAGGCAAGACTTGGCATTCAGGTGAACGCAAGTATGTGATCTGCATACTTCTGGCTCCATTTTGACTAGACGTGCACAGCCTTGCTCAGTTTACTTGATTTGAGCTTTGCTGCACACTTCTAGTTGGAATGTGGCCTGGAATATCCATATTACATATTTGCGGTTACATATTTGCAGTTTAGTTCTAAATTTTTGTTTTACCAACGGAAGCATTGCTCATAGGATTCTCTTGGGGCATTTCTTTTGACTTCTCTGCTGAAATACAATGTGATTAACACCCTCTTGACAAATACAATAAAAATGCATACTAAATAAAAACGCCCAATTCACTGAAACTGTAAGGCTATGTGCCCACGTTGCGTTTAAATCCAGACACTGAAAACCGGTCTCCTTCCCAGAAATTGCGCAGTTTTTTCCGCGCGATTTTACCACAATTATGTTCGCGATTTTGCCGCGATTTTTGCGTGCGATATTCAAGCACTTTCCAAGCGATTTGAAGCATTGCTTGGAAAGTGATTGACAGGTTGGTCACACTCGTCAAACATAGTGTTTGACAAGGGTGACCAGGTTTTTACTATTTTACTATTACTATGCGGCCTCAATAGTAAAAGAAAGAATGTAAAAAATAATTAAAAAATAAAAAATCAGGGTATATTTACCTTCCAACGTCCCGCGCAGCTTCAGCGACGCTCCCGTTCCCAGCGATGCCTTGCAAGACCTGTGATGACGTTGGTCTTGCGTTGCTATAGCGATCTCACGAGACCGCTAGAGTCACGCGAGACTACGTCATCACAGGACCTTGCCGCAAGGCATTACTGGGAACGCTGTGGCCCGGGAAGGCAGCGCGGGACGTCGGAAGGTAAATATACCCTGATTTTTTATTTTTTATTTGTTTTTTTACAGGGGTATGGTACCCAGGGCCTGGAGGACAGTCTCCTCTCCTCCACACCGTGGGTACCAACCGCACATGAGACGCTTAACTTCGCGCATGGTGGGCATAGCCACATGCGGGAAGTAAGCGATTCTCATGCATTCCTATGGGTGCGGAATCGCGGCAATTCTTTGCGATTCCGCACAAAAGAATGAGCATGCTGCAATTTTTTCCGCGATGCGATTCCGCTGCGGAAAAAAGCGCAGCATTAGCGCAGCATGTGCGGAATGCCATAGGAATGCATGGGGTGCGTTCTGTACAAGATTTTTAAACGTTTTCGCAGCGCTTTCGCGCCGAAAATCGCGGCAAAAACGCTTAAAAATTGCATCGTGGGCACACAGCCTAAAGCTGATTTTAAATAAGAATAAAGTGACGTACACATTTGTCCAGGTACCAGACTTTTTTAAAATGTACATTTTACACAATATAAAAAGTAAAGCATCAGTTAACAGGGGTTACAGAGGGTGCGGTAGACCAGTGCCCTTCGCTCAGAGGGGCACACCAGGAGCAGTGCTACTGTTAACTATATTGGAGTGCAAATCACATCGATATAGTTAGGCTGTGCTGTAGTGCAGAGAGGCAATGTCCCCCAGTACTACCACTCACCATTGGTGATACTGTGGCAGAGACGATGGCGCACACGCAGGACTTCAGAGTCCCGGTGCAGTGACTCAATCGAATTTGACGTTCTATGTATGAGTCGACACTATGACATCAAGAACAATGGAAAAGAGGGCACCACCTAATGATCGGGATCAGCCTGTAGCATGTTTGAGATATAACATATGACCAAGCAAGAAAGAGACATGCTATGAACACAGGGATCACCGTAAATAAATATAGTTTTTTATTGAAAGACACAGCAAAAAAAGTTCATTAAAAACATTTAAAAGTAAAAAATGACAAGAAAATACACAATAGCCTACAATAAGCCTAAAGAGCCCTCGACTATCAAACAACCACATTCAATGTTATCAAGTAGAAATACAATATAGATAGTAATATTGCACCAAAAAACACAATAGGGGTATTTGCATATGTTGTCAGCAATGCATAAGAAAACAAATCATTTATTTAAGGTGATCCCTGTGTTTATAGGATGTTTTTTTCTTGTTTGGTTATATGCTGTATCTTAAACATGATACAGTACATACTGATCTCGATAATTAGGTGGTGCCCTCTTTTCCATTTTTCTCTGATGTCACTCCAGAGGAACTCTGAAGTCCTGTGCATTTGCCAGCGCCTCTACCACTGTATCAGCTTTTACTTTTCAACCCCTGCATCCCTGGGCATTTTCGCGTTTCGATTTCTTGCTCTCCTTCTTCTAAGCGGCATAACTTTTTTTATTTTATTTTTCCATCAATATGGCTTGTTTTTTGAGACAATTTGTATCTTTGAACTACACCATTGATTTTACCAATGTAATGTACTGGAGAATTGGGACAAAAATTCAAAGTGTGGGGAAATTGCAAAAAAAGGTTTCATTTCACAATTGTTTTTTGTTTTTTTTGTTTTTACCATCTTCACCAGATGCTAAAACTGACCTGACTTTTGGGTTTTCATTGGCTGTAAGCCATAATCATCAACATTAACAGAAATAAGCAATAACAATAGGTCACTCTGTGTAATGACTCTATATAATATATGAGTTACACTTTCTCTATTGAAGAACTAAAATAAATTAACTTTTTGATGATATTCTAATTTTGTGAGATGCACCTGTATATGGCAGCAGTGGCTCAGCATTGGGTTGAGTAGTTTGTGCAGGTTGGAGATTGATGGAGATGTGCTGGAAATGTGAGAAGTCAAATGTGTTTTTGTTGTAATCTTTGAAGGCGAGTCGTAGCTGGAAGAAGTTGCTATGTTGGTCTGGGCTAGATTGATAAGACTGGAAAAGTGAATGACTCCAACAGAACAAACATCAGCTGTAAGTCACCATCTACAACTGTGCAGCAATCGCTTTTAAGTTCTGCAGGACTGATATCTACTACTCTATGGTCTCCGTATGGCGATAATATAAGTATTGGTCTTAATATGCAGATTCATTTTCAGCTACAGTGAGGTCATCTGCTGAGGTTTCCTAGTACCCACAATTAGGGTTTCATAGTATAATATAAACTGCATTCATTATGAAGTAGATCTGTTAGACCAAATGAGGATGGTATGCTTACTTTGAAAGTCTTTGTCAAAGTTCCTTTACAATTCTGATATTATAGTATGTATTATCTTAATCTATCCAAACGTTGGAATAGCAAATAAGTCCAGGTGTATTAAACTAGTACTCATCACTTCATTGCCTTTTAATGTTCTAAAGGGATGAACCAGTTTCCATAAGTATATGAAAAGGCCGCTTGTCTTCACTCCAAGTTATTAATTCTGGGGCTCCCTCACTCCATGTTCTTGATTCTGAGGCTCCCTCTAGCTAACAGTCTATATTCACTTCTGCTGACATAGAAAAAGCAGCGGGAAGTGCGCGCTATACCTCAGGCTAACAGTGCTCATCAGATATGCTGGCACAGACATAGAAGTAGGGCGTGAGCTCTGTTACCACCTTGCAAAAGTTCAGTTACTTATTTACATGTCAATAGCGAATTTGGCAGACATTACTCCCTCAGTCACTCAATCAGCTCCCTGCAACAAGAACATGGGGAGCTGATGGTTGCTATGGAAACTTGCAGCCTAACGTTGGCATAATACATTGCTCTGCCTGCATAGATATCTAGTGGACTAATAAATACTGTAAAAAAAATGTATAAATTGGATAACACAGTAATTGTATCATCGAATATTATAAAACTATATTTTTATTATTCTAGAATGGTGAATGGCAAAAACAAAAAATACAGAAAACAATATGAGTATTGCTGTTTCATGTTCCTTCTTCCCAAAAAAATTTAGAAAATGTTGTCCAAAAACATGTACTCAAAAATATTACAAGTGAAAATTACAGGTTCTATAAAAATAAGCCCTCACACATCTCTGTCTATTAAAAAATAAGAACAACTTATGTGTCTCAGAAAATGGTTACATGAAAAAAGATTTATAAAAGCAAAAGTAGTAAAACATAAAAATAAATAGATTTGATACTGTCCTTTTCATATGGACAGAAAAAATAGAATGTCAATTATATTAAATTGTGAATCTTGCTTAAAAAATAAAACTAAATATATTTCCAGAATTATAGTTTTGTTTTTTTTAGTTCATTTCACCTAAAAAAAAATTAGAATATGATCAAAAAGTTAATTTATTTCAGTTCTTCAATACAAAAAGTGAAACTCATATATTAGATAGAGTCATTATAAACAGATCTATTTCAAGTGTATATTTCTATTAATGTTGATGATTATGGCTTACCACCACTCATTCATCCTCTATGGAGCAGCCAGAAAAAGATGAGCTCAGTGTTCAACAGCCACAGACAAAATACATACAGAGGTGGTATGGCAATAAAATATATTAAAAATACATATGGATCGCCTGCCAGGGCAGTGGGGATACTCAGTACCAGTCAACTTCTTAAAGGGGCAGTGTCACGGCAGCAGTGACATGGTCCATGGCCCTGGGTGTCCAATAAAAGGGGTATATTTACAGGGGATAATAGAGTTTATAAAGTTTGTAATAAAGTGTTTGTGATGCCACCTGTGGTTTCTGGTCAGAGGTGACCAGCAATGCAGTGCAGATCCTCTGGGACTGGTGGTGATGCAGCAGAGTTGGTATAGCTCTCCACAGGCAGAGCTTAGTCCCAGGGAAGATGTAAGATGTAGAAGATGGTGTTGGATGGTGATAGATGTATCGGTGCTGAGTAGGTGTTGCAGAAAGAATTCAGAGGACACAGCTGGGAGCAGTTCCAAATCTTTACTCACAGTTCTGCTGCGCACAGATGCCCACTTGGTACTGCGTCCTTCACATGAGGGGCCGCACGTGCGGCGTCGCTGTGCTAATCACTGGTGAAGCTGTCTGTTTGACAGCTCATCAGCGATCACATAGCGATTCACCAGCGATCCTGACACGTTGATATCGTTGTCGGGATCGCTGATAAGTCGCTATGTGTGACGGGGCCTTTAAATTCCTATATATTCAGTCGTAGCTTGGGGGGAGCATTTATGCAGGGGGCATTTATGCACACTTTATTGAAGTACAGTTTATCAAAGTATTGGCAGTTATAACATGGCAGTTAGACAGGGCAGGAGACAGGTAAGGCATTTATATACATCTGTTCCCTGTACATTTGGATTACAACAAATATATACCATATGCATTTGTGTAATTTATATCCTGGCCGCTGCATTCACACACATCCACCGCCCTGGCATTAACTCTCTACACTCCATCCATATTGGCCCCTCACTCCTTTCCTCTCCTATGTATAGCACTCATGCTCTTTTCACATTGTTAAATTGCACAGATCCAGTCAGTCCCACCATTCAACATAAGAGACGCTCCCACAAATCACTCAACCATCTGCTCACTCTTTCTATCCTCCTTCTCCTAGTCGCAGGAGACATTGCTCCCAACCCTGGTCCCCCATGTTATAGAAAGTCAAACCCCCCAACTGCTACACTCAGAAACCCCTCTAATCTTATTAATATTCCCTGCATGCCTTCTGTCTCTCTTAATTGTGCCCTTTGGAATTCTCGCTCAGTGTGTAATAAACTCTCCTTCATCCATGACTTCTTCCTTTCAAATTCTCTTAACCTCCTGCTCTTACTGAAACCTGGATCCAGCAGTCAGACACCACCGCTGCTGCTGCTCTTTCATATAGGGGATTACACTTCTCTCATACCCCAAGATCAGACAAAAGAGCAGGTGGAGGCGTTGGTCTGCTTCTATCACCAAAATGTACCTTTCAGGTTATCCCCCAAGTATCCTCACCAGTCTTCCCTTCTTTTGAGGTCCATGCTGTCAGACTCTACACCCCCTTCTCCATGCGAGTCGTGGTAGTGTATCGTCCTCCCAGCCCCTCCCTTCAGTTCCTGGATCATTTTGCCACTTGGCTTCCACATTTTCTCTCCTGTGACATCCCTACCCTCATCATGGGCGATTTCAACATCCCCATTGCTCTTCCCCTCTCCCCATCTGCTACTCACCTTTTATCTCTAACCTCCTCGTTTGGCCTTTCACAGCTTACTAATTCTCCAATGCATGAAGACGGAATCTCCCTCGTCTTGGTCTTCTCTCGCCTTTGTGCAGTGGATGATTTCACAAACTCCCCTCTCCTGCTCTCTGATCACAACCTTCTTTCATTCTCTATCAAGAACTGCCAGGCCGCTCAGGTCAGACCCACTGTCCATATTTATAGAAACATACAGGCCATTAACACCCAGAAACTTATGAAGAACTTGCAGTCATCATTGGCCCCTATCTCCTCCGTCTCATGTCCTGATTCTGCATTGAAGCATTACAATGAAACACTTCAAACTGCCCTGGATGATTTTGCACCTCCTATACATATAACAACACGACAAAGACAGCGACAACCCTGGCACACCCTGCAAACATGTTTCCTGCAGCGGTGCTCCAGGTGTGCTGAACGTCTATTGAGAAAATCCAATCTATACGAAGATTTCATCCATTATAAGTTCATGCTTAGAACATACAACACTGCCCTTCACCTCTCCAAACAAACCTATTTCAACACCCTCATCACCTCACTGTCCAATAACCCAAAACGTCTCTTTAACACTTTTCATTCCCTGCTCAACCCAAGAGTGAAGGCACCAACCACAGAGCTCCAAGCTGACGATCTGGCCAATTACTTCAAAGAAAAAATTGATCATATCCGACAGGAAATTATCTCCCAATCCCCTCATACCATGCACTGTCCTCCCTCCCCCACTGCATCTAGCTCACTCTCTGAGTTTGAACCGGTCACAGAAGAAGAAGTAAGCAGGCTCCTTGCATCTTCTCGCCAAACCACTTGCACCAGTGCCCCATTTCCATCACATCTGCTCCAGTCCCTTTCCCCTGCTGTCATCCCTCACCTAACTAAAATATTTAACCTCTCTCTCTCTTCTGGTATCTTTCCCTCCTTACTTAAGCATGCCATCATACATCCACTACTTAAAAAACCATCCCTCGACCAAAACTGTGCCGCTAATTATAGACCTGTCTCTAATCTTCCCTTCATCTCTAAACTCCTGGAACGCCTGGTCCACTCCCGTCTGACCCACTATCTCTCTGATAACTCTCTTCTCGACCCTCTCCAATCCGGTTTCCGCTCTCTACACTCTACTGAAACTGCCCTAACTAAAGTCTCTAATGATCTACTAACAGCTAAATCTAACGGTCACTACTCCATGCTAATTCTCTTGGATCTCTCTGCAGCATTCGACATGGTGGATCATCAGCTCCTCCTCACTATGCTCCGCTCCATCGGCATCAAGGACACCGTTCTCTCCTGGTTCTCCTCCTATCTCTCTGACTGCACCTTTACTGTATCTTTTGCAGGCTCCTCCTCCTCTCAGCTTCCCTTACTGTTGGGGTTCCTCACGGATCGGTTCTAGGCCCCCTCCTCTTCTCCTTGTATACTGCCCCTAAAACAATCAGTAGATTTGGTTTCCAGTACCATCTCTATGCTGATGACAACCAATTATATGCTTCTTCTCCTGACATCACGCCAGCCTTTCTAGAAAACACAGGCGATTGTCTAAACGCTGTTTCTAACATCATGTCCTCACTATATTTGAAACATGCAAAAACAGAAGCCGCGGAGACACCATCACATGTTTCTCAACGCAAGCAATGACTAGCCAGGTCACTATATTTGAATCTGAACCTGTCAAAGACTGAACTCCTTGTGTGTCCTCCCTCTACTTATGCACCTATACCCGACACTGCCATTTCCGAATGTGGTTCCACTATTTCTGCCCAGCAACATGCCCGCTGTCTTGGGGTCATACTTGACTCCGAGCTTTCATTCACCCCCCACATCCAATCACTGGCTCGCTCTTGTTATCTGCATCTCAAAAAGATTTCTAGAACTTGACCTTTTCTTACCTTTGACTCTGCAACAACTCTTACTGTTTCTCTTATTCATTCTTGTCTGGACTATTGTAACTCTCTTCTAATCGGTCTCCCTCTTACAAAACTCTCCCCCCTACAATCTGTCTTGAATGCTGCAGCCAGGATCATATTCCTCACCAATCGTTACACCGATGCCTCTACCTTGTGCCAGTCCTTACACTGGCTACCCATCCACTCCAGAATCCAGTACAAACTTAATGCCCTCACCCACAAAGCACTCCATGGCTCAGCACCACCCTACATCTCCTCCCTTGTTTCAGTCTACCACCCTACCCGTGCCCTCAATTCTGCTGATGACCTGAGGTTAGCATCCTCGATAATCAGAACCTCCCACTCCCGTCTCAAAGACTATACACGTGCTGCACCAATTCTTTGGAATGCACTTCCCTGGTCAATATGAGTAGTCCCCAAACCCTACAATTTTAAGCGTGCCCTGAAAACTCATTTATTCAGACTAGCCTACCGCCTCAACACATTAACCTAACTATCCCTGTGTGGCACAGTCAAAAGTTTTGCCATAACCAGGTTCCCCGTATCATGTTCCCACATGCTTTATGCATCTATTAGCCCTCTGTGTCCGTACTGTTACACACTTAACATTATGGCTGGTCCAAACAATCAGGGCAATTGTTACCACCCACCTTTCGTGTCTCCCCTTTTTCCCTCATAGATTGTAAGCTTGCGAGCAAGGCCCTCATTCCTCTTGGTATCTGTTATGATCTATGTGATTTTTGTTATGCTGTAATGTCTATCGTCTGTACATGTCCCCTCTGAAATGTAAAGTGCTGCGGAATATGTCAACGCTATAGAAATAACATTTATTATTATAGAAATAAAATTTATTATCACTATTATTATTCCCCACCCATCTCTTGGCGCCGAGAGATGGGTGGGGAAAGCAATAAATATTCCTTTTATCCTCTGATTTCAGAGTTTAGTGGGCCGACCATCAGGTCCCCGGGTCTTAGATAGACCCAATGATGAGATGCAGAAGGCCAATCACAGTAATGCCAGTAGCCAACTATGTATGGCAGGCTATCCCCTCATGTTGATTGGCTGTCTAACAACTGCAAAACATGTGGGACAGGGATTCGAGCAGTGCATTCGAGCACCTCATATACTCGTTTGAGTGACAAGCGTGCCCGAGCATCCTAATGCTTGATTGAATAACAAGCAGAGCCAGCACAATCGCTCATCACTATTAATAACAATTAGGTATTAGACTGCATTTACCCCAAAATGGTGCCATTGACAAATACAATTTATCATTCAATAGACACACCCTCATACAGCTAAGTGGACGAAAATGAATTAAAAAATATGCATCCTAGAATGTAAAAAGGAAAAATTTATGGATCGTAGAATGTAACAAACAGAGAAAAAATATGTGGACATTAAGACCATACTAATAAATTATTCATAATCCTTCAGGGCTTAATTCACAGTGATATTTCATCAGCAGGAAGGATACTGGGGAGCTGTCAAATAGACTAGGTGTACGGAGATTGAATTTAAACTTTCTATTTTTCTAATAGTGTTATACAACTATTCTGACAAAGATTTTCAACAATCTTAACAGCAGCAACTGCCATCTACTATTTCAGTAACAGAAAAATCTGTCATCACTAAATACAGATTCTACCCAGGAATTGAGAATTTTGAGGCTAAATAATTATTCCAGGTGGGTGGAGAAAAAAGCTGATTTTTCTGATAAGATATATTACAGTTTTTATTTTTTGTGCACTATTGTTTTTTAAATAGAAATTAAAGCTTCAGCTACACTTTAAGACATGCTAAATGTATACTAAAATTTGATGTGAACACATCTTAAATTTTACAATATCTCTACAATGGAGATGAGAAGTTAAAATATAAAAAAGACGTTCTAGTCAGCTCTGCAGTCACTATTCCATGATGTTGCGGGTTCAACAAATCAGAGATTTTTCACTAAAGGCATATATTTTTGCCCTGCATGAAACTGACCAATTATAAGCGCCGAGAAACAAACGTGTAAAAAATAACATGCCCCCACAATAGCTCAGAATATGTTTTTCAGTGTGCAACAATTAATGGCAGATAGCCTGATCTACTTACTGGTTTCACTGCAAAACTGTATGTGACTACAAACAATAGAAAATAAATGAGTGTGATTTATAACACCATTCATCTTTTGTGGCATCTGAGTGTTCCTGGAATAATAAAAAAAAATTGAGCTGTTGCATGAGGTATCAGGTCTCCCAGCTAAGGAGGCTTACACCGCTCCCTTAACCACCAGGACGTAAATGAAACTTCAATTCCAAGCTATAAATGCTGAGCCAGACCCTGATACTTCATGAATGGCCCATGGCTGACTGCTGCTTTGCCATTTACAAATTTCTACTGTGGTGTCTGCCCCTAATTTTAACTATATGGGAATTTTTTTGTCATCCCTTATGGCGCTGTGTATACGTTTGGTTTGGCCTAACATTGAATCTAATGGCGTTCGGGTACATTCGGCGAACCGTTTGGCTAACGTGTAAACGTTCACCAAGTCGAACTGAACCTTGAAAGGTTCTCTCATATCTAGTCAGAAAGTTAAGAATATGAAAAATATCAAATCAAAATCATGGCTGCAGGGGCTAAAGGGAAGCTAGTCACCCCACTCCCCCCATAAAAGTAAAAGTGTATTTGAGGGGTTCATTACAGGGACAGCCAGATCATTTTTTTATTTATTTATCTTTTTACTTGGAAAACCTCTGTCACGATAAACTGAGTTACTCCTTCCAAAGTGTACCGTTACACTTAGCGATGCACCAGCGATCCCGACAACGATATGGATCGCTGGTGCATCGCTAAGAGGTCGCTAGTGAGCTGCCACACAGGCAGATCTCACCAGCGACATCTCTTGGGTCGGGGGTCGTTACTTACCTGTCAGACTCGGCGATCCTGACGTCCTCCCGCCCGCGTCCACGCGTCGCTCGTCGGCACCACAGGAAGCCCAGCAGGAAGCGCCCGACGAGAAATGATCCAAGACCTTCTCGCGCGACCAACGATAATCAGCGGGCGAGCCGGTCCGAGGTAAGTGTCACATGTAGCGATATCGCTAGCAATATCGCTGCTACGTCACAAAATCGGTGACTTTACAGCGATATTGCTAGTGATATCGCAGTGTGTAACGGGGGCTTAAGGGAACGTGCATCTCAGAAGACATTAACGTATAATGAACAAAACACTTTCCTGTCAATGTGAACACAGCATTATGGCATTCATCAAAACTTGCTATAGTTTTCTATGTATAGTTGTGCGGAATACATGTCAACACATGTAGTGCCTTCCATATGCAATAAATCCGTCATAAGTTACTTTACAATTTCAGCTGCCAGTCAGGACATTCATTATAATTGTCTATTATTTAACACAATAGGAAAACAGGACATTCATTATGGCAATTAAAATACCATGGCCGAGCCATAAGGCAAAAGGCCATGGTAAGAATTCTAATAAATTAGAAAAGACAAGTCTACTGTCTTCTTCCTTTTCAGCTTTAGTAAAAAGAAATCAATTCAAAAGGGAAATTAAAGTCTTTTTTTCTGCATGCATTTTTGATACAGTATGTCAAGTTATAAGAAAATAATGAAGAGAACAGGACACATTTTTAATGTAATTAAAAATTACAGTTTATAATTATGTGACTTCTATTTATTAAATTTGCACATTTTTTATTTATATAGAAAACCGAAGAAAAACTGGAAGCTTTTTACCATAAAATTTATCCAAAGTTTATTTAAGGCAATATTATGCAACAATGCAAAAAAGTATATGCAAAGGAGGGGCAACAAATACAAAAAAAGCCACAAAAAATCATGGTATAGACAGACAGAATATAGTCATTATTAGAGTTGAGCGACTTTTGGTTTTTTAGGGTCGCGTTTCGTTTCGTGAAACCCGACTTTTCCAAAAGTCGGGTCGAGCAAGATCGTCCGATTATAGGGAAAAGTCGGGGTCGTCCCGAAACACGAAACCCAATGTAAGTCAATGGGGAATAAAAGTCGGCAGTGAGAGGAGGACAGGAAACACACCTACAGTGCCCATTTGAATGACAAAAGCATCAATTCTTCTTACTTAAGCTTGTCAACCTTAATTAACTTCATAATACAAGTTACGCACTGAAAAATGGGGGTTATTTGGCTAAAGTTGTGGGGGGGGAGGGCTGGCTCCAGGTTTTCATGTGCCCTGGGCGGAAGAGCGCCCCTTTAACACATACCACAACTCATCAATGATCATGCTCCGATACGGCAGAGAAATAGCGGTATAGTACAATGAAAAATACTTCACTTTTTACATCTCATGACGAGGCCCATCTATTTCTCCATACAGAATCATTGGTCCCATATAATGTTTGAAACAGTATATGATGAGCTCCACATAATGCTACAGTATATGTTGGTCCCCATGGATGAAGCTCCACTGTCTTATGGGCCCAAATAATGCTCCAAACATAATGGGCCCCATTTCTAATGCTCTAGTGTATAATGGGCCCTGTAAATGCTGCTCCAGTGTCTGATGTCCACCTTTGGAATGTTCCAGTGTATGGTGGGCCCCATCTATCATTCTCAGACGGTGTTAGGCCCAGTATGGATTGCACGTGATTGCACAAAGGTTAGAAAGGGTACCGTATCCCCGGATAACATGTATGGATAGCGTACACATTCAAAATATATGTCTCAGGAGGCAGGCTCAGACGGTGTCAGGCCCAGTATGGATTGCACGTGATTGCACAAAGGTTAGAAAGGGTACCGTATCCCCGGATAACATGTATGGATAGCGTACACATTCAAAATATATGTCTCAGGAGGCAGGCTCAGACGGTGTTAGGCCCAGTATGGATTGCACGTGATTGCACAAAGGTTAGAAAGGGTACCGTATCCCCGGATTACATGTATGGATAGCGTACACATTCAAAATATATGTCTCAGGAGGCAGGCTCAGACGGTGTTAGGCCCAGTATGGATTGCACGTGATTGCACAAAGGTTAGAACGGGTACCGTATCCCTGGATAACATGTATGGATAGTGTACACATTCAAAATATATGTCTCAGGAGGCAGGCTCAGACGGTGTTAGGCCCAGTATGGATTGCACGTGATTGCACAAAGGTTAGAAAGGGTACCGTATCCCCGGATAACATGTATGGATAGCGTACACATTCAAAATATATGTCTCAGGAGGCAGGCTCAGACGGTGTCAGGCCCAGTATGGATTGCACGTGATTGCACAAAGGTTAGAAAGGGTACCGTATCCCCGGATAACATGTATGGATAGCGTACACATTCAAAATATATGTCTCAGGAGGCAGGCTCAGATGGTGTCAGGCACAGTATGGATTTGACGGCCCAGATTACACAGCAGAGGAGCAGGGAGAAGTAAAGATTGCAAATGCTGGGGCCCTGCCCAAGCAAGGGGGGCCCACTTGTGGGCGTCGGTACTGGCACTGGGCCCCTCATAGTACAGCGGTGTGTCTGACGGCGGGTGTGCACCACCACCGTCAGAGACACTTGATTGCACTATGAGGGACCCTGTGCCAGTGCCTGCGCCCAAGAGTCGGCCTACCCACCTGTCCAGGGCAACGGCACTCGCACGGTGTCGTGCGCTAGGTGGTGACCCCGGCCATGGGGGGGGAGGCAGCACAGTTAGGGAGTTTTAGAAAGTGGCATATGTTGATGTTGGACATTCAGCTGATGCAAAAGGCGAAATAGGTCAAGTCCCAGGAAGAGGTGGACCAAAGCAAGCCATTTTTCTGTCACCCTAAGTGTCATCAGGGGAAGGTGGGACAAAATCCTTGGAAACCCATGCGTGGTTCATTTTAATGAAGGTTAGATCATCCACATTTTGGGTTGACAGACGGGTCCTTTTTTCTGTCAGGATTGATCCAGCTGCACTGAAGACTCTTTCCGATAGCACACTTGCTGCTGGGCAAGCGAGCTCCTGTAAGGCATATTGTGCCAATTCAGGCCAGGTGTCCAGTTTAGCGGCCCACTAGTCAAAGGGGAATGACCTGTGTGGGAGAACATCGATATGGGAGGAAAAGTAGTTTGTAACCATGGTTGACAACTGCTGTCTCCTGTCACTTTCCATCGATGCAGTATTACCAGTTGTGTGAGCGGTATTTGAAAAATCAGTCCACAACATTGTCATGAAACCCCTGTCTCCAACGCCACTTCTGTTGTGTGCACCACGAACACCTCTGCCAAGCTGCCCCCGACCCGTACGGCTCATGTGAGAACCATCACCGCTGCTGTGTGCTGGGAATGCCTCAAGCAACCGATTTACCAGAGTTGCTTGTTTATTAGCCAATATTAGGTCAAGGTTCTCCTGTGGCATGATGTTTTGTAATTTGCCTTTATAGCGTGGATCCAGGATGCTGGCCAACCAGTAGTCGTCATCGTTCATCATTTTGGCAATGCGGGGGTCCCTTTTTAGGATCCGCAAGGCATAATCTGACATGTGGGCCAATGTTCCCGGTGTCAATGATGCACTGCGAGTGCTGGTTGGAGGAGCACTTTCTGGCAAATCCACATCCCTCCAGTCACGCACAAACCCTGTACCAGACCTTGCCACGCCAACATTTTCACTTGCCCCACGAGATGCATCCTCCTCCCCTAAGTAATCATCCCCATCATCATCCTCCTCCTCCTCTTCTTCCTCCATCTCGTCCAGGAGAGGTCCCTGAGCAGACAATGGCTGAATGTCATCAAGGATTCCCTCCTCCTCTTCCTCCTCATCAACATTGGCTGCAGACGCCTGCTCCTTAAGGTGCGTCAAAGTTTGCATGAGCAGACGCATAAGTGGGATGCTCATGCTTAGGATGGCGTCGTCTGCGCTTACCAGCCGTGTGCATTCCTCAAAACACTGAAGGACTTTACAGAGGTCTTTCAGCTTCGACCACTGCACACCTGTCAACTTCATGTCTGCTCTCAAAGTGCCTGGCCGTGTATCCTCCCACAAATGCATTATGGCCTGCCTCTGCTCGCACAGCCGCTCCACCATGTGCAGGGTGGAGTTCCACCTTGTTGCAATGTCGATAATGAGGCGGTGGTTGGGAAGGTGGAGCAATCGCTGCAGCTTCTGCATACGAACGGAGTGTATAGGCAACCGGCGGATGTGCGCGCACAGTCTTCGCACCTTCTGGAGCAGGGCTGTTAACTCCGGATAATTTTTGAGGAAGCACTGCACCACCAGGATCAAGGTGTGAGCCAAGCAAGGTATGTGGCTGAGTTTAATAGAGGGCTATGGCTGCCACAAAATTACGGCCGTTATCACTAACTACCTTGCCTGCCTCAAGATGTACACTGCCCAGCCATGACTCAGTTTGTCGCTTCAAGTACTCTGCCAGCACCTCGGCGGTATGTCTGTCGCCCAAACACATCATCTGCAACACAGCCTGCTGACGCTTTCCACTAGCTGCTCGATAGGGGGACACATCGTGTGCAACAGTGGCAGCTGCAGATGGAGTGCTCGTACGACTGCGCTCTGTGGACGAGGAGGAGGAGGAGGAGGAGGAGGAGGGTGGAACGCCTACAGCCAACTGTTTCCTATACCGTGGGCTAGGCAGCACTGTCCCACCACCGCTGTCCCCTGTGGACCCTGCATCCACCAAATTAACCCAGTGCGCAGTGATGGACAAGTAACGGCCTGGCCATGCCGACTGGACCATGCATCAGTTGTGAGGTGCACCTTTCCGCTCACTGACTGCTTGAGTGCATGGACAATGCGGTCTTTCACATGATGGTGGAGGGCTGGGATGGCTTTGCGAGAGAAGAAGTGGCGACTGGGTAGGTCATAGCGTGGTACTGCATAGGCCATGAGTTCGCGGAAAGCTGTGCTTTCCACCAACCGAAAGGGCATCATCTCAAACGAGATTAGTTTGGCAATGTGGGTGTTCAAACCCAGTGTACGCGGATGAGAGACTGAGTACTTTCTTGACCTACTCATAGTGTCTGGGAGGGTGAGCTGGACTTGAGAGCTGCATATGGTGGAAGTAGAGGTGGACAGGGCGGACTGAGAGAGGGTTGATGATGGTGATGGAGTTGGTGTTCTTTCTGATAGCCTAGAATCAGTCTTTCATTGATATAATAGTGGGATTCCCTGACTGCTGTGGCCTTGCAACGACACCTCAACATTTGCTGCTGTGCTAACCGGTGGGCTTACAGTGGGGGAAACAATGTAGCGTTGATGACTACCTTCGTTGTGATCAGTTGCACATGTGGCACTTGAGGTTTGGTGTTGTGTCCACGCTTGCAAGTGCATGCTGGTTAAATGTCTAAGCATGCAACTGGTATTCAAATTTTTCAGATTTTTCCCTCGGCTAAAGGTCTTTGCGCACTTCTTACAGATAACCTTGGCCTGATCATGAGGATTTTGTTCAAAAAAGTGCCACACTGCACTCTTCCTACTTTGGCAGACATTTTGCGGCCTAGCACGCTGTGATCTTTTGACACTCTGGACAAGCTGTCCAGCAACTCTTTTGATGTTTGGAACCTGTCTTTGGAGTGCTCCGGGCCTGCCAGATAACAGCTGTTGCTATGTCGATGTCTGCTGTGGATGCTCCTCATCTGAGCTATTGGAAGCAGCACCCTCTTCCACCAATGGATGCCAATCTGGGTCAACAACTGGGTCATCCATCACCTCCTCTTCTATGTCATATGCACCTTCCTCTGTGTCACCGTGTATGGTGGTATAGTGTGCGGGAAGGGGCACCTGAGTCTCATCAGGGTCAGAATCTGGCTCTGTACACTGCGAGGACAATGTAGTGCTCTGAGTGAATGTACCAGCAGAATCATCCATCAGCGGCTGTGCATCAGTGCACTCCATGTCAGATTCATCTTGGCCTGGGTAATTCACCATTTCACTTGATAATCCAGGCATGGTATGTGAAAACAGCTCCATGGAGTAATCAGTAGTATGGCCTGCGTCATCCTTCAATCTTGGTTGGGGTGAAGGACACAAGGAAAGGTGTGGTTCATGAACATGAGCCTCCAATGACGACTCAGTGCTTTTACTTTTTACAACTGAAGAAGAGGAGGCGATAGAGCTGGAGGCTGAGTCAGCAATGTAAGACAAAACTTTTTCCTGATGCTCTGGCTTTAAAAGCGGTTTGCCAACTCCTAGAAAACTAAGAGTTCGAGGCCTTATGTAGACAGACGATGACGCAGGCTCAACACCTCCTGCATTCGGTCCTATTTTGCTCTTGCCACTACCATCAGATCCACCACCAACACCATCATTACCAGCTGCCAACCCCCGCACAATTCCACGGCCTCTTCCACCAGCCTTCCTCATTTTTGGTAGAAATGTAGACAAAATCCAACAAACTATATAGTATGTAAAACAAGGTGTCTATAAGACAGGGGAGATTTTGAATTTCTGCACACACTTTTGGACACTGGACACTTTTGGATTGTGTGAGGCCCACTGATATCTGTGCGCTATGTGACAGGCTCGATGGCACAGCTGTGACCTAAGTGACTAGAGAATAAGTGAGATTTTGAATCTCTGCACACACTTTTGGACACTGGACACTTTTGGATTGTGTGAGGCCCACTGATATCTGAGCGCTATGTGACAGGCTCGATGGCACAGCTGTGACCTAAGTTACTAGAGGATAAGTGAGATTTTGAATCTCTGCACACACTTTTGGACACTGGACACTTTTGGATTGTGTGAGGCCCAATGAATATCTGAGCGCTATGTGACAGGCTCGATGGCACAGCTGTGACCTAAGTGACTAGAGGATAAGTGAGAGTTTGAATCTCTGCACACACTTTTGGACACTGGACACTTTTGGATTGTGTGAGGCCCAATGAATATCTGAGCGCTATGTGTCAGGCTCGATGGCACAGCTGTGACCTAAGTGACTAGAGGATAAGTGAGAGTTTGAATCTCTGCACACACTTTTGGACACTGGACACTTTTGGATTGTGTGAGGCCCAATGAATATCTGAGCGCTATGTGACAGGCTCGATGGCACAGCTGTGACCTAAGTGACTAGAGGATAAGTGAGAGCTTGAATCTCTGCACACACTTTTGGACACTGGACACTTTTGGATTGTGTGAGGCCCAATGAATATCTGAGCGCTATGTGACAGGCTCGATGGCACAACTGTGACCTAAGTGACTAGAGGATAAGTGAGAGTTTGAATCTCTGCACACACTTTTGGACACTGGACACTTTTGGATTGTGTGAGGCCCAATGAATATCTGAGCGCTATGTGACAGGCTCGATGGCACAGCTGTGACCTAAGTGACTAGAGGATAAGTGAGAGTTTGAATCTCTGCACACACTTTTGGACACTGGACACTTTTGGATTGTGTGAGGCCCAATGAATATCTGAGCGCTATGTGACAGGCTCGATGGCACAGCTGTGACCTAAGTGACTAGAGGATAAGTGAGAGTTTGAATCTCTACACACACTTTTGGACACTGGACACTTTTGGATTGTGTGAGGCCCAATGAATATCTGAGCGCTATGTGACAGGCTCGATGGCACAGCTGTGACCTAAGTGACTAGAGGATAAGTGAGAGTTTGAATCTCTGCACACACTTTTGGACACTGGACACTTTTGGATTGTGTGAGGCCCAATGAATATCTCAGCGCTATGTGACAGGCTCGATGGCACAGCTGTGACCTAAGTGACTAGAGGATAAGTGAGAGTTAGAATCTCTGCACACACTTTTGGACACTGGACACTTTTGGATTGTGTGAGGCCCAATGAATATCTGAGCGCTATGTGACAGGCTCGATGGCACAGCTGTGACCTAAGTGACTAGAGGATAAGTGAGAGTTTGAATCTCTGCACACACTTTTGGACACTGGACACTTTTGGATTGTGTGAGGCCCAATGAATATCTGAGCGCTATGTGACAGGCTCGATGGCACAGCTGTGACCTAAGTGACTAGAGGATAAGTGAGAGTTTGAATCTCTGCACACACTTTTGGACACTGGACACTTTTGGATTGTGTGAGGCCCAATGAATATCTGAGCGCTATGTGACAGGCTCGATGGCACAGCTGTGACAAAAGTGACTAGAGGATAAGGGAGAATGATTGCTTTTAAAAAAGCAGTTTGCGGAGCAGTGGGTAAACAGCAATGCCAGCCTGTCAGGAAGCCTTAGAAGGCAGCCCAACAACCAACACCACTGATACACCACTATATAGCCTCCCCTTGCACTGCACACACAGTGACTGGTGTGTTGTGCAGGCCAAATTGCTAGCAGCAGAAGCAGTTTTTTTTTCTTCTCAGCAGGACAAAAAAAAAAAATTGGGATTGCTTTTAAAAAAGCAGTTTGCGGAGCAGTGGGTAAACAGCAATGCAGGAATGTCAGGAAGCCTTAGAAGGCAGCCCAACAACCAACACCACTGATACACCACTATATAGCCTCCCCTTGCACTGCACACACAGTGACTGGTGTGTTGTGCAGGCCAAATCGCTAGCAGCAGAAGCAGTTTTTTGGTCTTCTTCCCTGCCTAACGCTCTCCCTACAGAATCAGCAGCAACCTCTCCCTATGCTAAGATCGGCAGAAGTAATATGGCGGTCGGCGTGCACGCCCTTTTATACCCCCTGTGACGCCCACCAAAGCAAGCCAATCACTTGCATGCCCTTCTGAAAGATGGTGGTGACCCGTGCCTATGTCATCACGTTGCCCACAGTGTCCGTGGATCCTGATTGGCTGAAAAAGAGCGCAAAACTAACTTTTGAAACGCGACTTTGGCGCGTAAGTCGCCGACCTCGTGGCCGACCTCATCCTAGGGTCGGGTTTCGTTTCATGAAACCCGACTTTGCCAAAAGTCGGCGACTTTTGAATTTTTTCGACCCGTTTCGCTCAACTCTAGTCATTATACAAAATGACACACAAAGGCCAGATAGTGGAATAGACAATAGTTATAAATATAAGGTGCAAAAAATGCCTCCTAGTCATATATTCACAGGCCTAAACAAAAGAATAACTAGTGATTATGGCACTAGGTTCTCATTATTTAGTAAATAAGGTGCATGTGCAGCTATAAGAGAGATTCTCAGAGATAGACTAATAAGGTGCATGAGCAGAGAAAAGAGAAATTCTCAAAAATAGATCAATTAAAGGGTTAATTACTTTTAAAGTGCATATGCAAAAAAATTGGGAGAAAGTCTCAAAGGTATCTAGTGCAAATAGAACAGATGCTAGAATAATAGAACAGATGCTAGTAATTCAGAGCGTTAATGTGCTAAAATGGAAATCTTTATCTATACCTGAGAGCAGCGGGCACCCAAACTCGCGTTTCGAGTTATTTTTTAAAATAAATTCCATTCCCTTTAATAAAAAACTTGTTTGATCCCTCGTTAGTCTACTATCTTTTAATAAAACCTTATAAAAACATGCAAGACCAATGTTGTGTGGTATATTTGAGTATAGAGAGGATACATCCATTGTTAAAAAAATATGATAAGGTTTCCATTTTATTTCACATAAAAATTGGATTAGATGTATGGAATCCCGAATGTAGCTTTTCAGTTCAGGAACATGTACTACCATGGTTCTGTCTATACAATGAGATAAATTGCTGGTAAGTGAATTAATATCCAAAATAATCGGTCTCCCTGATGGATTTTTTAGATCTTTGTGAATCTTAGGGAGGTGGTAAAAAAAGGGGATACGTGGATTTTGCACAGAAAGAAATTTCAATTCATTTTTATTAAAAATGTTCTTATATTTCCCTTCCATGATCAATTTATCATAATTCCCCTTCATAACAGGAATGATTTCCATCGATGTTTTTAGATAATATTTTTTATCTGATAAAATTCTAAAAGCTTCATTACAGTAATCCCTGCGGTCCTGAATAACAATTCCATCACCTTTATCTGCTGAACGGATTACTATATCTTTATTATTCCCCAATGATTTAAGCGCTTTTTTTCTTCTTTAGTAAGATTGGATTTAGGCTACTTTCACACTTGCTTTTTTTTGCAGCGCATTTTTCCCGCAAAAAAAAGCATGGAAAAAATGCATACAAACGCATACAAATACTGCGTTTTTTTCAAGCATTTTTATGCGCATGCATGAAAAAAACGCAGCGTTCTTATGCGTTTGTATGCGTTTTTAGTGCGTTTTTACCGCGTTTGCATTTTTTTCCAACATTAGTTGGCCTCACCAAAAGAATCAAGATAGGGTTAGGATTACCCAAACCATGACTTTACTAACCCTAACCCTAACCCTTAACCAAACCATACTAACCCTTAACCAAACCATACTAACCCTAACCCTAACTCTAACCCTTAACCAAACCATACTAACCCTAACCCTAACCCTTAACCAAACCCTACTAACCCTAACCCAAACCCTAACCCTAAACCTAAACCCTAACTAACCCTAAACCCTAACCCTTAACCAAACCATACTAACCCTAACCCAAACCCTAACCCTAAACCCCCTTAAATAACCCTAACTCTAACCCAAACCCCTAATTTCCATTGTCTAACCAATGGTCAACAAAAAAACGCATGCGCAAAAAAACACATACATGAGCATGCCAATGCGCACGTATGCGCACCCATAGACTTACAATGGGTGTCTTGCTGTAAAAAAACGCATTGCGCGCACATGCGTTTTTTTGAGGCAAGTCGGAAGCCCAAAAAATGCAACAGGATGCATTTTGTGCGCCCGAGCGCACACCACAAAAAAAGCATGCGCGTAAAAACGCATACAAACACATGTGTATGCGCACATAAGCGCATCCCATGCAAAATATAGGAAAAAAAAGCGCATGCGTTTTTTAGCGCTAAAATACAGTGCAAAAAAACGCAAGTGTGAAACCAGCCTTACATGTATAATTATTTTTATTTCTAGTATAGGACATTTCCTTAAATTGTCTCTGTACTACATTATTAAAAACACTTAAATGATGTCCCTTATTTTCCACCGGATAAAATTTAGATTTAACGGGTACCTCCAAATGAAATTTCCTATCAGTTTCTTCTTCAATTATATTTGGTTCATAAATACTATTAGAGGTAGAAACTTGATTAATTTCTTTAACAAGAAAATGCCGTTTCAGCGTTAATTTTCTGATAAAAACCTGGAGATCCAAAAACAGATCGAAATTACCAATTTTATGTGTTGGACGAAAAGTTAATCCTTTTGATAAGACTTTATTGTCATCTATTGATAGTTCATATGATGACAGATTAAAAATATTAGTGGTAATAATGGAATTTTCACTCATTTTTTCTTTCAATTTCAGTTCAGTTTTCCTTTCTTTTTTTCTCCCCCCTCTACATCCTCTACTACATTTTTTCTTTTTCCTATTTTTGGTGAAAATAATTTTTCTATCTGTGTGTTCTTCAGTGAAAGTGCTCATGGTAAAAAAGGACTGGTTCATAACTTTTTCTGATACAACTTCTTTTTTTTCCGTTTGTTTAAATATTTTTTCTTAAATTCTTCTTTCTTCTTTTTTAAATTTTGATTTTATCTGTGAATAAATAAATGAATATGTTATTTTATAAGGATTTTCAAGATCGTGTTTTAACGTGATAGATTTATACGTCATAATATGAACTTTGACTTCTGGTAAAAACATGTGACTCTTGGCGCCAAATTTCAAATGTGGAGTGTATTTAGTCTGGAAGCAGCGCTATTTTTTCATGTCTGTCATCCCCTGAGGAAGAAGTAGCTCATACTTCGAAACGCGTTGGGAATAAAAACATTGATCTTTTATCTCAACTGTAATCTTGTATATTATTAAAGCAGCGCACGAAGTCCAAAAAAAGCTCCATTGGATTTTCGCGACATATTGTAATTTGTGATAGTGAAAACTTTTTTTGATATGAATAGTGCTTATTTGTGAAATAAATTTTGGAAAATGTAGAAAATTTAGCAATTTTCAAACTTTTAATTTTTATGCCCTTAAATCAAAGAATTATGTCAAACAAAATAGTTACCATAACAAATAACATTTCACACATGTCTACTTTACATCAGTACAATTCATGAAATATAATTTTTTTTGTTACGAAGTTATAGGTGTTAAAAGTTGATGAGCAATTTCTCATTTCCCAACAAAATTTACAAAACCATATTTTTTAGGAACCACTTCACATTTGAAGTAACTTTGTAACTTTGAGGGGCCTATAGGAGAGAAGATACCCAAAAGTAACACCATTCTAAAAACATTCAAGAAGTTTATTAACCCTTCAGGTGCTTCACAGGAATTTTTGGAATGTGGAAGGAAAAAAATGAACATTTAATAACTTTTTTTAGAAAAATGTTATTTTAGACAAAATTTTTTAATTTTGCAAAGGTAACAGGAAAAAATGGACCCAAAAATTTTTTGTGCAATTTGTCCTGAGCATGCTTATACCCCATATGTGGGGGAAAACCATTGTGTGGGCTCAGAAAGGAACGAGTGCCATTTGACTTTTTGAATGTAAAATTTGCTGGAATAATTAGTGGACACCATGTCATGTTTGGAGAGCCCCTGATGTGCCAAAACAGTGGAAAGCACTCACTAGTTATACCTTTTTGGAAATTAGACCCCTCATGGATGCATGGTGTGATGAGTTACGGACACAGACAGCAGTGCGCTAGCATGACGACAGCGCTGGTGTCCGTCACATGTCCCACCATGCCTTCTCCTTGCTTATAGGACAGCCCACACACACCCTCGATTCTTCATTGGCCCCTTGTACTACATTCTCTCTTGGATGGCTCAACCCCTCCGATAAAGGCGTTAAAGCCAAAAAAGCAAATCAGGGTGGGCGACATCCACACGAGGAAACCTGATACTGTAAGTTTACACACTCATATATTTATATACTTATATTCTTGGTGGCTTCAGTTCCAGTGGTGGCACTGACCACAAATAATGTATATGGACATACATATGACTTATACGCCATAGGATGCATGACCCCCTGTCTATGATTATTTACCATACAGTGCTATTCTTATAGAGTATTGTGCATAGCTTCCCAACAACTGCTAGGTTTCAAATATATTTGAAACCTCTACCTACACTTGCAGTTGCATTTTTGCCACTTTCTTTGGCTATACTACTCGGTCTTTAATATCTGATGGTAACACTAGCCAAAGTGGGTGCTATGTGCAAGGCATCTTTTTGTTTGGACCATATACTACTTTTTCTCAATTGGATATGTGTATAAACACCCTCCCTTTCTTTTCCTCTGGACACTGTCTGACTACTATCTGGGTGTGCGCCCTATGATTTTATTATTATCGTTTTTATATATTATCATATATTGTTCTGTTATCCTATTATCACCTGAATGTTAATAAAATATTTTTTTTTCACAATTTCTTCGCATTTGGACTTTGTGGTCAGATTTGCTTCTTGTTTTCTCTTTTGTTGTATATGCCGACTGTCCTATTGGCACATATATACAGTATGTAGTCTGGTCCCTTCTTTGTAGGTAGAATACAATTTATGCTAATACATATATATATATATATATATATATATAATTGCTACCACATTTATGGGACCCATCTCACTCCCTTGTTCTCAATTTTCCTATATATGGGGGAAAAGTATTGTTTCGGCGTACAGCAGGGCTTGGAAGGAAAGGAGTGCCATCTGACTTTTGAATGCAAAATTTGCTGAAATAATAATGCCATATCACAGTTGGAGTCCCCTTGATCTGCCTAAACAGTGGAAACCCTGAACAATTGACACCATTTTGGAAACTAGACCACTCAGAAAACTTATGCAGGTGTGTGGTATGAATCTTAAACCCCCTGATGCTTCACAGAAGTTTTATAACATTGAGCCGTGAAAACAAAAAAAACACATTTTTCCCACAAAATTATTTTTTTGTAATTCTTAAAAAAACTATTTTTTTAATTTTTTTTAACTTATTTTTACTTTTTTACTAAGTTCCAATATGGGACTTTCACTTTCTGCAATCTGAGCACAGTTTTATTGCATTCCAATGCACCAGTAATGCTGCAGTATTTAATGGGTTAAAGTGCCAGAAGTGGTGAGAGCACTGCTCCTGCACTGAGTGCTAGGTGTCAGCTGTCAGAATCGGCTGACATCCAGAAGCAATCTCATGCGCACAGCCTCTGTGCATGCAAAATCGCCATGATGTATCCATATGCCCAAAGTTGGTAAGTAACAGCCAAACTAGACATACTGTATGTAAAAGGTCATAAAGAGGTTAAACCAAATACCTCCACCAATTTGTGCTGCTCCACTGACTTTGCAACAGTTTTCCTCTTTTATTCATGCCGCTTTGCTCCAAAGTTGTGTTCCCTTGAATTAAGGTTGCAAATTTTTTCTTTAACCGACTGGGTGGATACCATAAATCTTTCTTTGGATGTCGCTGTATTTTGATTTGCCAGTATCAAAGAAAACTAGATGTGTATTTCCTGAAGGAAGTACAGATAGTGCTTTGAAATTGTGCCCGGGCTGCCCCTTTAAGAGAGACTTGCCTGATGCCCCTGCAAGACTTTCAACTCAGGATCTAATTTTAACTGTGGGTGCCTCTCAGGGGTCACTTTGGCTTGTGGGGCCCCCGGGTCTGATTTGGTGGGTGAGGCCCCTCAGGACACGATTCGGCGGCCTGGGCTCCTCAGGGCTTGAATTGGTGGGTGGAGCCCCTCATGGTCCGATTTTGTGGTTGGGGCCCCTCAGGGTCCGATTTTGTGGGTGGGGCCCCTCAGGGTCTGATTTTGTGGCCGGGGCCCCTCAGGGTCCGATTTTGTGGGTGGGGCCCCTCAGGGTCTGATTTCGTGGTTGGGGCCCCTCAGGGTCCGATTTTGTGGCCAGGGCCCCTCAGGGTCCAATTTTGTGGTTGGGGCCACTCAGGGTCAGATTTTGTGGTTGGGGCCCCTCAGTGTCCGATTTTGTGGTTGGGGCCCCTTAAGGTCTGATTTTGTGGGCGGAGCCCCTCTGGGTCCAATTTGGTGGGCGGGGCCACTCTGGGTCCGATTTGGTGGGTGGGGCCCCTCAGGGTCCGATTTGGTGGGCGGGGCCCCTCAGGGTCTGATTTGGTGGGTGGGGCCACTCTGGGTCCGATTTAGTGGGCGGGGCCCCTCAGGGTCCAATTTTGTGGGTGCAGCCCCTCAGGGTCTGATTTTGTGGGTGGGGAACCTCAGGGTTCGATTTTGTGGGTGGGGCCCCTCAGGGTCCGATTTTGTGGGTGGGGCCCCTCAGGGTCCGATTTTGTGGCTGGGGCCCCTCAGAGTCCGATTTTGTAGCCGGGGTCCCTCCGGGTCCGATTTTGTGGCCGGCGCACCTCAGGGTCTGATTTTGTGGCCGGGGCCCCTCAGGGTCCGATTTGGTGGGTGGGGCCCCTCAGGGTCTGATTTTGTGGCCGGGGCCCCTCAGGGTCCGATTTTGTGGCCGGGGCCCCTCAGGGTCCAATTTTGTGGTTGGGGCCACTCAGGGTCTGATTTTGTGGCTGGTGCCCCTCAGGGTCCGATTTTGTGGGTGGGGCCCATTAAGGTCTGATTTTGTGGGCGGAGCCCCTCTGGGTCCAATTTGGTTGGCGGGGCCCCTCAGGATCCGATTTGGTGGGCGGGGCCCCTCAGGGTCCGATTTGGTGGGTGGGGCCACTCTGGGTCCGATTTAGTGGGCGGGGCCCCTCAGGGTCTGATTTTGTGGGTTCAGCCCCTCAGTGTCCGATTTTGTGTGTGGGGCCCCTCAGGGTCAGATTTTGTGAGTGGGGCCCCTCAGGGTCTGATTTTGTGGGTGGGGCCCCTCAGGGTCCGATTTTGTGGCCGGAGCACCTCAGGGTCCGATTTTGTGACCGGGGCCCCTCAGGGTCCGATTTTGTGGCAGGAGCTCCTCAGGGTCCTATTTTGTGGCCGGGGCCCCTCAGAGTCCGATTTGGTGGGCGGGGCCCCTCAGGGTCCGATTTGGTGGGCGGGGTCACTCTGAGTCTGATTTGGTGGGCGGGGCCCCTCAGGGTCTGATTTGGAGGGCAGGGCCCCTCAGGGTATGATTTGGAGGGCGGGGCCCCTCAGGGTCCGATTTGGTGGGTGGGGCCACTCTGGGTCCGATTTGTGGGTGGGACCCCTCAGGGTCCCATTTGGTGGGCGGGGCCACTGGGTCTAATTTGGTGGGCGGGGCCCTACAGGGTCCGATTTGGTGGGCGGGGCCACTCTGGGTTTGATTTGGTGGGCGGGGCCCCTCAGGGTGCGATTTGGTGGGCAGGGTCACTCTGGGTCCGTTTTGGTGAGCGGGGCCACTCTGGGTCCGATTTGGAGGCCGGGGTGGCTCAGCCTCCGATTTGGAGCCTGGGGTCACTCAGCTTTTGATTTGGTACGCCGGCCGTTTAAGACTCATTTTGGTGCGCCGGACCTTTAAGAATCACTTAGGCGCGTTGGCCGTTTAAGAGCCAGTTTGGCACACTGGGCTTCTAAATCCACTTTGGCACACATTCTCTCTCAGGGGCATGCATCATGTGATGAAGCTAGATTTGCATTTGTGCTGTGGGGTTCGTTTTAAGAGCTGATATTATCTCCCAGAATCTGTGTCCTGGAGGCATCATGTGAAGGTCGTAGGTGTTGGCATAGTAACTGGGTGTGCCTGCGCATATCAATGAGCTTAACTGCCATTTCAATCGCCTCAGGGCATGTTTTGTCTGTGGCAAAATTTCCCCATTGAAAAGCATTGAGACAATGCATTTCAATGACGGGAAAAAAAAATTTCTTACGCAAATTGCGCAAAAACTACAAATCCGATCAACATGAACAATACTTAGCACACCACTCGTGGACGCTGGCTTCAAAACGACACCTCAACGGAGTCTGTGCGTGTAGCGGTTCGGGCCACATTAATTGTGGAAATCAACTGAATAATAAGAATAAGTTAGCAGCGTTCGGATTACAATATAGTGTTTTTTT
This sequence comes from Dendrobates tinctorius, assembly GCF_039654945.1. Classification (NCBI taxonomy): domain Eukaryota; kingdom Metazoa; phylum Chordata; class Amphibia; order Anura; family Dendrobatidae; genus Dendrobates; species Dendrobates tinctorius. Next base: position 14,422,563 of record NW_027361766.1, on the reverse strand, counting down.
CAAACCACTATAAAAAGTGAACACCCAAAGAGAAGGTCTTTGGTATGCATCCAGTTATTTGAAGGGAAAATATGCATCTTTATTACAGAGGAGAATAACTCTAGAATGGAGGGACAGAAAAGAAAAAGAAAAACTGTTCCAAACTTAGGGGGGCAGCACAATTTGAAAGAGTTTTTCAGTTGAAAAAAAAAGTGAATGGTTCTCTTTAAGCTAGTAATACACATTATTTCAGAACATTTACCATCAACATGCCAAAATAAACTAGCAGAGTAAGGAGACAATTTATTTTAAATATAAAATTGTGAAAGCGGGCCAGACAGGAACAGTCAGATGGCCTGATGTTGCCCACAGGCCGCAGTTTGCCCAAGCCTGTAATAGAAGCAGTGACTCTGGATTTGCCTTCTGGAATCTGTTAGCCCTAATGGAATAATTGAGCAGATTAATTTAATAAGCTATAGCAGCTCAAGTATGCATCATCCCTACTTTCCATCTTGATTTTTAATTAATATTATCCAGGAATGTTACTTCTTATGTATAGGCATTGTATGCCACTTTATTAACCCCTTTCTGACATCTATCCTGTCCAGGTGCCCTGGGTCTGTATGCCCATGGATGGGATAGTACGTCATAGCGATCAACTGCGCTCACGGGGGGGGATTACAACATAGTAATGTCCCCCCGGGGACAAAGTAATAAAGTAAAAATAAAGTGTAAAAATAATTTTTTAAATTTTTTTTTTTTTAATAATTTTTTCCTAAGTAAATAAGAAAAAATTCCCTAATAAATTCTTTTTTTGTAATTAAAAAAAACCCAATAATAGTACACATATTTAGTATCCCTGCGTCCGTAACGATCCGCGCTATAAAACTGTCCTGCTAGTTAACCCCTTTAGTGACCCCCTTCAAAAAAAGGAAAAAAACAATGCTTTATCATCACACCACTGAACAAAAAGTGCAATAGCACGTGATCAAAAAGACGGATATAAATAAACATGGCACTGCTGAAAATGTCATCTTGTCCCGAAAAAAACGAGCAACCATACAGTGTCATCAGTAAAAAAATTTAAAAGTTATAGCTCGCAGAATAAAGCGATGCAAAAATAATTATTTTTTATATAAAATTGTTTTTATTGTATGAAAGCGCCAAAGCATGAAAAAAATTAAATAAGGTATCGCTGTAAGCATACTGACCTGAAGAATAAAACCACCTTATCAATTTTACCACATGCGGAAAGGTGTAAACGCTCCCCCAAAAAAGAAATTCATGAAATGCTGGTTTTTGTTGATTCTGCATCCCAAAAATCAGAATAAAAAGTGATCAAAAAATGCCACGTGCCCGAAAATGGTACCAATAAAAACATAAACTCATCCTGCAAAAAATAAGACCTCACATGACTCTCTGGGTCAAAACATGGAATAATTATAGCTCTCAAAATGTGGTGATGCAAAAACTATTTTTTTGCAGTAAAAAGAATCTTTTAGCGTGTGACAGCTGCCAAACATAAAACCCCGCTATAAATAGTAAATCAAACCCCCCTTTATCACCCCCTTAGTTAGGGAAAAATAATAAAATTAAAAAAAAGTATTTATTTCCATTTTCCAATTAGGGCTAGGGTTAAGGCTTGATTTAGGGCTAGGGTTAGGATTGAGATTATGGTTAGGGGTGTGTTGGGGTTAGGGTTGGAGTTAGAATATTTGGGGCTTCAACTGTTCAGGCACATCAGAGGCTCTCCAAATGCAACATGGTGTCTGATCTCAATTTCAGCCAATTCTGCGTTGAAAAAGTCAAACGGTGCTCCTTCCCTTCCAAGTTCTGCCATGCGCCGAAACAGTGGTTTACCCATACATATTGGGTATCAACGTACTCAGCACAAATTGCACACCTTTTGGTGTCCAATTTCTCCTGTTACTCTTGGTAAAATAAAAAATTGGAGGCAAAAATATCATTTTTGTGGAAAAAAATGATTTTTTTTATTTTTGTGGTGCTACGTTATAAACTTCTGTGAAGTACTTGGGGGTTCAAAGTTCTCACCACACATCTAGATAAGTTCCTCGGGGGTCTAGTTTCCAAAATGGGGTGACTTGCAGGGGGTTTCCACAGTTTAGGCACATCAGGGGCTCTCCAAATGCGACATGATGACACCTGCAGACCATTCCATCAAAGTCTGCATTCCAAAACATCACTACTTCCCTTTCGAGCCCCGACAGGTGCCCCTACAGTAGTTTTCTCCCACATATGGGGTATTAGCGTACTCAGGACAAATTGGACAACAACTTTTGGGGTCCAATTTCTCCTGTTACCCTTGGGAAAATAAAAAAATTGGGGACTAAAAGATCATGTTTGTGGAAAAAATATGATTTTTTTTATTTTCACGACCGGGCATTATAAACTTCTGTGAAACACTTGGGGGTTCAAAGTGCTCAGCCCACATCTATAAAAGTTGCTTAGGGGTCTAGTTTCCAAAATGGGGTCACTTGTGGGGAGTTTCCACTATTTAGGCACATCAGGGGCTCTCCAAATGCAACATGACACCTGCAGACCATTCAATCAAAGTCTGCATTCCATAATGTCACTACTTCCCTTCTGAGCCCCCACATGTGCCCATCAGGGGCTCTCCAAATGCAACACGGCACCCGATCTCAATTCTAGCCAATTTTGCATTGAAAAAGTAAAACGGCGCTTCCCTTCCGAGCTCTGCCATGTGCCCAAACAATGGTTTACCCCCACATATGGGGTATCAGCATACGCAGGACAAATTGCACAATAACTTTTGGGGTCATGTTTCCCTTGGGAAAATAAACATTGGGGTGAAAAGATCATTTTTGTGGAAAAATATGATTTTTTAATTTTACGGCTGTATGTTCTAAACTTATGTGAAACCCTTGGGGGTTCAATGTTCTCACCACGCTTCTAGATAAGTTTCTTGAGGGGTCTAGTTTCCAAAATGGTGTTGTTTGTGGGGGGTTTCCACTGTTTAGGAACATGTTGGGCTCTCCAATTGCAATACGGCGTCAAGCCAATTCTGCGTTGAAAAAGTCAAACGGCGCTCATTCCCTTCTGAGCTCTGTCATGCGCCCAAACAGTGGTTTACCCTCACATATGGGGTATCAGCATACTCAGGATAAATTTCACAAAAAAACTTTGGGGTCCTGTTTCCCTTGGAAAAATAAAAATTTGGGAAGAAAAGATCATTTTTGTGGAAAAAAATATGATTTTTTAATTGTACGACTGTACGTTATAAACTTCCATGAAGCCCTTGGGGATTCAAAGTTCTCACCACGCATCTAGATAAGTTCCTTGGGGGGTATAGTTTCCAAAATGAAGTAACTTGTGGGAGATTTCCACTGTTTAGGCACATCAGGGGCTCTCCAAACACGACATGGCGTCTGATCTCAATTCGAGCCAATTTTGCATTGAAAAAGTCAAACGGCGCTAGTTCCCTTCCGTACTCTGCCATGCACCGAAACAGTGGTCCCCCCACATGTCAGGTATCAGCATACTCACGACAAATTGCACAATAACTTTTGCAGTCCAATTTCTCCTGTTACCCTTGGTAAAATAAAAAAAATTGGACCTGAAATAATTTTTTTGTGAAAAAAAGTTAAAGGTTCCTGTTTTTTTTTTTAAACATTCAAAAAATTCCTGTGAAGCACGTGAAGGGTTAATAAACTTCATGAATGTGGTTTTGAGCACCATGAGGGGTACAGTTTTTAGAATGGTGTCACTTTTGGGTATTTTCTATCATATAGACCCCTCAAAATGACTTCAAATGTTATGTGGTCCCTAAAAAACATTGTGTTGTAACATGAGAAATTGCTGGTCAGTTTTTAACCTTTATAACTTCCTAACAAAAAAAAATTTTGGCTCCAAAATTGTGCTGATGTAAAGTAGACATGTAGGAAATGTTACTTATTAAGTTTTTTGTGTGCCATATCTATGTGATTTGAGGGCATAAAACTTCAAATTTGGAAAATTGCAAAATTTTCAAAATTTTCACCAAATTTCAGTTTTTTTCACAAATAAACACAAGTTATATCAATGAAATTTTACCACTAACATAAAGTACAATATGTCACAAGAAAATAATGTCAGAATCACCAGGATCCATGGAAGCGTTCCAGAGTTATTACCTCATAAAAGGACAGTGGTCAGAATTGTAAAAATTGGCCTTGTCATTAACGTGCAAACTACCCTTGAGGGTAAAGGGGTTAATATAATTTATTATACAGTAACTTATATCTCTGCACGGTAAATCAAATGAACTCTATTTGGGTAACTTGTCCATCAGTGGGGACTGTATTTTCATGGTGCCATTTTAATCTATTATTCATTCATGCTTACAGTATATAATTAAAGGCTGGTATGTGAAATAAAGTGTTCTGCAACAGTTCATGTAATTTATGTTGATATATTTGATGAGGGGATTCTTTAATGGATATGTTCTTATTATAACTCCTATGAAGTTTTATTGAAAAAAAAAAATCTAACCTTCCACATTGCTTGTCTATGTAAACATTAACAGGAATCTGCCAGCAGGTTTTTGCTATGCAGTTTGAAGACAGCATGAGGTTGGGGTTAAAACACAGATTTGAGCAATGCCTCTATTATCAAGTTCCACTTACAATGATTTTTTTAGCATCAGTAGCTTATCTTTGCTGTGACTAGATGGTCTTGTGAGTCTGGTCCGACACACCCCATCCTGTGATAGGCACCTCCCTGTTTATGTACATTGCATATACAGAGCCTGGTGTGGGTGGAGTTAGCTTTCTCCGCTCTGCTTCATTCTTAATCTACAAACTCTGATTATTTGAGAACGGCTGCACACAGTAATCTAAGTGATACATCGTTTGATTCAGCTTCTCTTGCCTACATCAGATTGCTCTCAGATGAGGTAACAAAAACATGGTGACAGTTTCCCTTTAATACGTTCACACATTTTGATCATTTTTAAAGTTAATGTTTACATCAATGCTTGAACCTTAAAGCCATGAAGTAATGGAAGATGGTGGCCTAGTATGATGAATCATTTGTATTTGTATAGTTGGGCATGCATGCGTAATGGAAGAAGGTGGCCAAGTAAGATGAATCACTTTTCTTTTTATAGTCAAATATACATGCATCAGTTACTATGGGAAGAAAAGCAGAAGCTGTGTGATGCTTTGGAGAATATTATGATGGGAAACCATGGATTCTGGCTGTCATGTGGATGTTAGTTTGACATACACCATTTATCTAAACATTGTTGCAGAGCAGGAGCACACTTTCATGGCAGAGGAATCCCTTAATTCCAATGACCTCTTTTAGCAGAATAATGTGCCCTGCTACATGGCAAAAATTGTTCAGAAATCGTTGAGGAATTTATGAAGGAGTTGAAGGTATTGACTGTGTAATCAAATTTCCCAAATATCAATCTAATTATGTACCTGTGAGATTTGCTTGAAAATTAAGTCTGATCCATAAAGGTTCAACCTTGGAACTTAAAGGACATACTGCAAAGGATCTGACACTAACGTTTTGGTTGCAAGTAACAGAATACAGCTTCAGAGGACTTGTGAAATAAATTTCTTGATGGGTCAGAGCTGCATTGACAGTACAAGAGAGGCCTACACAATATTAGGTAATAGCATAACTTAGGCTAGTTTCACACTAGCTTATTTTCCACGCAACGCTCGGCGCCGCTAAGCCCCGCCCCCTGCTGGCTCCCTGCCTGCCCCACCGGCCATCGCCGCCTACTATCGCACACGGCTGCATGCGATCTGCGCACCCTATATTTAGCATAGGGTGTGCAGACCGTGTGCTGGCCGTGCGCTAGTAGGATTTTAGCGTGTGCTGCGCACTTTTGAAGGTGCGCCGAGCGCCAAAATGCAACATGGTGCATTCGGCGCACACCGGCGCACCTTCAAAAGTGCGCAGTGCACGTTAAAATCTTACTAGCGCACGGTCTGCGCACCCTATGCTAAAGATAGGGTGCGCAGATCGCATGCAGCCGTGTGCGATAGTAGGCAGCGATGACCGGATGGGGCGGGCAGGGAGCCGGCAGGGGGCGGGGCTTAGCGGCGCCAAACGCTGCGTGGAAAATAAGCTAGTGTGAAACTAGCCTAAGTTATGCTATTATCTAATATTGTGTAGGCCTCAGTATAGCACAGTTAAGGCTGGCTCTTCAATGTGACCATTTCTGTTAATTGCTACAGAATAAAATTATCCACAGACCTCCCATTTCTAAAGTGTAAATGTAATCTAGTCTAACTTCAATTGGAAGACAAAAGGGAAGGAAAAAATACATTTATATTCAAATAAATTGCAGTGATTTTGCGTGAATTGTTATTTGTATTAGATAATACAAAATTTTGAAGATACACTGCAGTCTTAGTTTGTGCAACTTTATTAAAAAAATCCTAAAAAATATAAGAGATTGGGTTACAAATCCTAATTATAACCACTTTGCAGCGCTGAGCCCTTGTAAAACAAATCCTATTTCTTGTAATGTATGCCTTTTTAGTTAGTGAATAGGGAATAAGCGAACATGCTCGGTGATACTCAGATATCACTCAAGTATCTACATGTTCAGATGTGCTCGATTTCAAACTGAAATCCCTGCCCCACATGTTTGGCACCTGTTACACAGCCAATAAGCATGCGGGGGTTGCTTGCACATCACTTTAATGCCGTAGCTATCTTGGTGTTGATAGTGGTGCTGAAGCTGAACCATCGTACAGTCCTTGTAAGGTCTAATTTTGTGCTTTGCTGCATGTATCAGATACAATCTACATTTAGCCTAGAGAGGGAGAGATAATTGCAGGAGCAGGGAGAGTGGCTGAATGCAGTCTCTACAAAGGGAATAGTGCTTTGCAGTCCGTAGCTAAATATATACTGTAGCTGCGGTAGTAGACCACATTTTTATTTTTGGGGAGAAAAAATTGACTATACTCTCATAAACAGAGTATTAGGTTCTTTGCAGAACAATTCTGTGTTGTATAACACTCAAAAAAAGCCTTGATTACTTGATTAATTACTCATCCATTTACTATTACGTTGTCTATGTTACATTTCTGTGGCATATAACACTCCAAAAAGGTGTTAAAAAATGTTTCTGCATTAACTTACTCATCTGTAGAGTATTTCCATGCTCTGTGGTACATTTGTGTCGCATATAAAACTCAAAAAAAGCGTTGAAAATATTTTTGGGATTCACTTACTCACCTATAGAGTATCCCATGCTCTGGGTTACATTTTTGTGGCATATAACACTCAAAGAAAGCGTTGAAATTTTTTTCTGAATTCACTAACGTGTCCATAGAATATTTCATGTTCTGGGGTACATTTCTGTGGCATACACCACTCCAAAAAAGCATTAAAAATTTTTTCTGGATTCAATTAGTCATCCATACAGTGTAACGTGCTTAGTGGGCAAGAAAGATAGCAGAATCATGAAAGGGAGTGACTATTGTCATATATACTGTAGAATTTGGATTGTGTGAAATTTTGCTGGTTTGAAATAAAAAGCAAAAATTGTCCTCGCACAGGTGTACAAATTTGGTCCCTCAGTATTCAATCCACTATTTATCCCATTGTGGAGTCCCCATCTTGTATCCGGGAACATCACCCATGTCCTTACCAATGTGGTTACTGGCATTGTCCACTTAATGACCAACAGGTGGACAAACACTTGTCGCCAGAGATGCATCATTTCTCTTATGGCATACTAGGTGAACACTGTGGAGGCTGGGGCCAAATCACACCCTAGCATTGGCACATGAGGAAGGGAATGAAGAGGAATAGATGGAGGAGGAGAAGGAGAGTAGTTATCATGGTGGAGACAAGGAAATGTTTGCTGTAGGGACCTTGGCACATATGGCCAACCTTATATACTGCAGCCTATCCTGTGACCCTTGCATTTCATTTATCTTAGCTATAAAAGAGTACTGTTTGTTCACGTTGCCAGACGCATCCTACAGCAGAGGCAGAAATACAATGTGAAAGGCTGGGCCAATTTTATGACACCAGACCAGCATCTAAGGCCTCATGAATGGTTATTTTTGATGAGGGAAAAGCTTTTAAAGGTGGTCAAGCAATACCTGGCCAACCAAGCCAGCATACTCCCTAATTCCTCGGTGACCTTCAGCTATTGAGTCTCAAAGTTGGACACCTTACATGAACTGTTCCTCTATGTCTTCAATGTATTACGATGCCCTGCCGGTAGCATCTTTTCTGAGCAGGTTTGCCACTGTGTAGGGGTTATAACAGACAGGCGCTTTTGCCTGCCAGCAGAAGGTGCTGACAGGCTTACTCTGATAAAAATGAACAAAGACTGGATTAAGCTGGAGTCACACATAGCAACTTACCAGCAATCCCAACAACGATCTCAACGTGTCAGGATCGCTGGTAAGTCACTATGTGATCGCTGGTGAGCTGTCAAACAGACAGCTTCACCAGCGATTAGCACAGCGACGGCGCGTGCGCGGCATCGCTGTGTTCGTTAGCGCTGATGCCATATTCATGTCAAAAATAAAATTAAAATAAATAATATTGTTATTCTCACCTTCCGACGTCCCGCGCAGCATTCCCGCCTCTCTCCACGCTCCTGTCCCAGTAATCCTTTGCGCGAATTAATGCGATGACGTCCGTTCTCGCAGGATCGCGAAGTCTCGCGGTCATTCTTGCAAAGGATTACTGGGACCGGGAGCGTGGAGAGAGGTGGGAAGACTGGGCGGGACATCGGAAGGTGAGAATAATAACAATATTTTTTATTATTTTACAGCTGATCGCTGGTCTCCCGCCTGTCACACGCAGCGATGCATGCTGGCCAGCGGGAGATCAGCGACGAAAAAAATGTCCAGAGGTTTCTTGCAGTGATCAGCGATACCGGCAGGGGGGCTGGTCGCTGATCGCTGTCACACACAGCGATCTCGCTGGTGAGATCGCTGTTGTGTCAAAAAAGTTGTGACTCAGCAGCGATCTCGCTAGCGAGATTGCTATGTGTGATGGGGCCCTTAGACCCAACTTTTTCACACCAACAGGTGACAACAGCACATAAAGTATATTTAATGTTCAATATTTAAATGAGGCTCACCAGTTCTTGCCTTCTAATGTCTATGGATGACTGGAAGACTCTATTTATAATTTTCTCCTGGCTTTGCACTTTGTGAAAAGCCTTTATGAGTGTAGAAGTAACACAACTACACTTTCTTAATTTTTTTTGAGAGGTACCCCAGTTGGTGCCTTCAAGGGTGCATGGATGACCCTTGTTGTAATTATTGGCAGGCTTTGCACTGTGTGCAGAGCTTTTATGAGTGTAGGAGTAACACAACTACACTTTGTTCACAATATTTAAATAAGACACTACAGTTGGTGCCTTCAATATGTATGGATGCCTCTGCTTGCAATTTTTGGCAGGATTTACATTTAGTTCAAAGCATTGAGCAATATGTGTATGAGGCCCTCCTTTATGTCTATTACAGGGTGTATCTGATTCCCTAATTTTTGGCACTTCTTGCTTCCTTCATAAATTACACTGTCATTTCAAATTTTTTAATAAAAAAAATTGTTTACTTAAATTGTAGGGTTTTTTTAAATCATTTTTATTTTTTGCCTTATATACAAGTCATTATGCAGGGAAAATGTTTCTTAACATTTTAATTTATGTAAACTCCAATTTCTCCGCGATTTTTAATGTTTTATTATTAGTTCTTAAAGTGGAGTAAAAGTGTGATACCATTGTTCTTAGCAAGCACCTGGGAGTCAGAGATGCTTCCAGGGGTCTTCCACAAGCTGTTCTCCTTCCATTCAGTACTTTTTCCATCCATTTCAACATTTTCACTGCCTCCGAGACCTTCTTGTATGATCTGTCTGAAAAATGCTTGCATTTACCATTGACTCCCATTATACTCGTTACTCGAGAAGAGCATCCAAGCATTAGAATTTGCTCATTTCGAGTAACGAGCATCCAAGCACTTGCTCATCTCTATTAGCGAACTGATTTTTTAAAATTATTTACAATTGTTTTGGAAATAGCTTTTTACCAATTCATCATGAAAATGTTTATTATTGTTGGTTTATTGTCGTATGTAAGGCCATAAAAGAGAAAATATACAAACCGTATATACTTGAGTGTAAGTCGGCCCGTGCATAAGCCGATGCACTTAATTTTACCTCCAAAAACTGTGAAACCTTATTGACTTGAGTATAAGCCTTGTATACATTATCCCCTCATCCCCATTCTGGTATGCACGGCCTCCTCATACCCATCCTGGTATGCAAGGGCTCCTCATCCCTATCCTTGTATGCATGGCTCCATCTCTATCCTTGAATGCATGGCTCCATCCTTATTTTTGTATGCATGGCTCCATCCGTATCCTTGAATGCATGCCTCCATCCCTATCCTTGTATGCATAGCTCCATCCCTATCCTCGTATGCATGTCTCCATCCCTATCCGTGTATGCATGACCCCATTCTTATCCCCCATCAAAAAACATAAAAAAAATAAACCATCACACTTACCTCCCTGCGCTCCCTCGCAGCGTCTTATTGCGGTGCCAGTAGCGCATAGCAGGGACGTCATGCGCTGCTCACAAGTAGAACACAGCTCACAAGTAGAGCACAGCTGCCAGAATACTGACCGCTCCCCACGCCGGGACTGTGTGCATGGAGGGTAGTGAGTATTAAGTAGCATGCACAGTGTCAGGTCACATGTGCCGCTACTTAAGAGAAATGAATATTCACCTCTCATAAGAAGCAGCACACGTGACCGCCTGGTAGCTGCAGGAGCCGACTGCTGCGGCTGACACTGTGCGCACTATTACAGAGAAATGAATATTCATTGCCAGTGCAGTAAATATTCATTTCTCTTTAGCAGTGGGCACAGGAGTTAGGAGCAGCAGCCAGCTCCTACCTCTGTAACCCACTGCTCCACCGCTTCCCCTCCCCCTCCATGATCTGGATGCCTCGCTCGAGTATAAGCCGAGAAAAAAAAGTGCTGAAAAACTCATCTTATACTCAAGTATATACAGTATATGAAACAGGTATTGTTCAGTCATTAAAAAACAGAATCTAAGAATATAAAGCAACATATTTTTAAATTCAGAATGCAAGTAACTAATAGTAAAAATTGACATATTTATTCAAAATTAAATACTGTAGACATTGTAGAATTTCACAAAGTCTGGAGCATATGAATGAAGGAATTTAAATACTTTGACAATCCAAAATTACAAGCTACCCTTCATGATGACACATTATCAGACTCCATTGACTACATATTTAAGGAGTTGTACCATTCCACCATATTTCATTACATTATACATTTTTTATTTCTTTGTAGAGCAATATGACATAGGTGATTATTATTTTGGGTGATTTGATATGCTTTAATACACAACATAATGACTTAACCCCCAAGATGGCCTTATTAAAATACTATGCCTTAGCTTTTTCTGTGAATACCATTCATATTAAGCATTTTATAGATTCCACATTGTCACAAGCATTTGCAAACATGCTGAAAAATCAATTTGTTCTGGTAATTTTACTGCTTGTTTACTCTTAAGAAGACAAAGCATCTTTTCAATGATCAATTAATCTTTCTTGTCATTAGTAAGATACATTGCACTTTTCAGAATTCCTATTTAACTCAGTTACCTCCTTTAGATATATGACACTACAGAGTCTTAGTCTAATCTTTATGCAATCTGCAACGACCCATGGATAGGTCAGTGGTGAATTCTTGATCTTTGTATTTCTAAAAGGCTGGATCTAATACTGATGTTTGTGTTAACTAAACATTGGTCATATTTCTAATGGTATATTCAGCCAAATCTTGAATATATATTATAATCTGTAATTCATGTAATGTGCAAGAATCAAGTCAGATATTAACCCCTTCATCGCTAGTGGCATTTGGGGCCAAGCTGTAGAATTACATTTCTTTATCTTTCTTTTTTTTGTAGCGAAGATACATATCATTGTCATAGATGTAGTGAACGCTGACATCCATACAAAATGTGTTTGTATCATGCAGAATCTATATATATATAAAGCTCAAAGTGTGTATGTATGTGTGTATGTATGTGTGTGTGTATGTCCGGGATAGGCATCCGCACCGTCACAGCTACAGCCACAAAATTTGGCACAGTCACACGTCTGGACCCCGAGAGCGTCCTAAGTTATGTTGTGAGGCGAAATTTTAACCCCGTGCATTCCATTTCACCAAACAATTTTGCCCCTGTCTACATACTGGGGAAAAAGTGTGTGCGCGTCAAGCCCCGCCCCTCATTATGATGTCACAATGCCCCTATCTACATAATGGGGGAACAGTGTGTGCATATCAAGCCCCGCCCCTCATTATGATGTCATAATGCCCCTATCTACATAATGGGGAAACAGTGTGTGCATATCAAGCCTCGCCCCTCATTATGATGTCACAATGGTTGCCATGGTGATGCTGATGTCATCATAGGTTGCAAGCCCCGCCGCTCACTATGATGTCATAATGGTTGACTATGAGATGGAGGATGTGTGATGGGTATATGGGCACTGGACTATGGGATGAAGGATATGTATGATGGGTATATGGGCACGGGACTATGGGATGGCGGATGTGTGATGGGTATATGGGCATGGGACTATGGGATGGAGGATATGTATGATGGGCATATGGGCACGAGACTATGGGATGGAGGATATGTATGATGGGTATATGGGCACGGGACTATGGGATGGAGGATATGTATGATGGGTATATGGGCATTGGACTATGAGATGAAGGATGTGTGATGGGTATATGGGTACTCGACTATGGGATGGCGAATATGTATGATGGGTATATGGGCATGGGACTATGGGATGGAGAATATGTATGATGGGTATATGGGCATGGGACTATGGGATGGAGGATGTGTGATGGGTATATGGTCACTCGACTATGGGATGGAGGATATGTATGATGGGTATATGGGCACGGGACTATGGGATGGAGGATAATTATAATTTGTTATAACTAATCACACTTAGTTACTATGCCCGGGCAGCGCCGGGCTCTTCAGATAGTATATATATAAAACTGAATGTATGTATGTGTGTATCACCAACCAATCTCGAAGCATCTTTCATTTCACCAGAGCTGTTCAAAAGAAGCTGAGCTGTGATTGGTTGCTATGAGCAACAGTTTTCCTTGCAACCAATCACTAAACATCTCTCATTTCACCAGAGCTGGTTAAAAGAAGCTGAGCTGTGATTGGTTGCTATGAGCAAGCTTTCCCACTTGACAACACCTCAGCAGAAACTGACTTTAGCATCCCTGGGAACATAAGCTCCCAGCCATTGTCTGCCCCCCAGAAAGGAGCACCTTGGTTTTCACCCGAGGCCTCTCTTAAAGGGATCCCCAGTATGGAAGTTAAAACCGTTCCACTCAGCTCTGTGGTTCTGACCCCAGGGTCTCTTAAAGGGATCATTGGTATGGAAGTTAGGGCAAATCCACTCTGCGCTTTGGTACTGACCCCAGACCTCTCTTAAAGGGATCCCCGGTATGGAAGTCAAGGCAATTGCCTTCAAATGCTCTGGTACTGACACCAGGCTCTCTTAAAGGGATCTCCTGTATGCAAGTCAGGACAAATCCACTCTGCACTCTGGTTCTGATCTTAGGCTCTCTTAAAGGGATCCCCAGTATGGAAGTCAGGGCAAATCCACTCTGCACTTTGGTACTGACCCCAGGCCTCTCTTAAAGGGATCGCCGGTATTGAAGTTAGGGTAAATCCCTCAGCGCTCTGATTCTCACCCCAGGCCTCTCTTAACGGGATCCCTGGTATGGAAGTTAGGACCGTTCCACTCAGCGCTCTGGTTCTGACCCCAGGCTGACGGGATGATGTGGGATATTAGGGGCAGTAGTCCGGTGGCTCTGGCTGACGGGATGATGTGGGATATTAGGGGTAGTAGTCCAGCGGCTGTGACGGGATGATGTGGGATATTAGTGGTACTTGTCCAGTTGCTCTGGCTGATGGGATGATGTGGGATATTAGGGGTAGTAGTCCGGTGGCTTTGATGGGATGATGTGGGATATTAGTAGTCCGGTGGCTCTGGCTGATGGGACGATGTGGGATATTAGGGGTAGAAGTCCGGGAGCTCTTGCTGACGGGATGATGTGGGATATTATAGTGAACGTGGCTATGCGGAGTGGGCGGGGCTATACACTCAGCTTTATATCTAATATATAAAGCTCAAAGTGTGTATGTATGTATGTATGTATGTGTGTATGTGTATGTCCGGGATAGGCATCCGCACCGTCGCAGCTACAGCCACAAAATTTGGCACAGTCACACGTCTGGACCCCGAGAGCGTCCTAAGCTATGTTGTGAGGCGAAATTTTAACCCCGCGCGCTCCAATTCACCAAACAATTTTGCCCCTATCTACATACTGAGGAAAAAGTGTGTGCGTGTCAAGCCCCGCCCCTCATTATGATGTCATAATGCCACTATCTACATACTGGGGAAACAGTGTGTGCGTATCAAGCCCTGCCCCTCATTATGATGTCACAATGGTTGCCATGGTGACGCTGATGTCATCAAGCCCCGCCGCTCATTATGATGTCATAATGGTTGACTATGGGATGGAGGATGTGTGATGGGTATATGGGCACTGTACTGTGGGATGGAGGATATGTATGACTGGTATATGGGCACGGGCCTATGGGATGGTGGATATGTATGACGGGTATATGGGCACGGGACTATGGGATGAAGGATGTGTGATGGGTATATGGGCACTGGACTATGGGATGGAGGATATGTATGATGGGTATATGGGCATGGGACTATGGGATGGAGAATATGTATGATGGGTATATGGGCACGGGACTATGGGATGGAGGATGTGTGATGGGTATATGGGCACTGGACTATGGGATGGAGGATATGCATGACGGGTATATGGGCACGGGACTATGAGATGAAGGATGTGTGATGGGTATATGGGCACTCGACTATGGGATGGCGAATATGTATGACGGGTATATGGGCATGGGCTTATGAGATGGAGAATATGTATGATTGGTATATGGGCACTGGACTATGGAATGGAGGATATGTATGATGGGTATATTGGCATGGGCCTATGGGATGGAGGATGTGTGATGGGTATATGGGCACGGAACTATGGGATGGAGGATAATTATAATTTGCTATAACTAGCCACAGTTAGTTACTATGCCCGGGCAGCGCCGGGCTCTTCAGCTAGTATATAGATATAATCATTATAATTTGTTTTAACTAACTGTAGTTAGTTACTATGCCCGGGCAGCGCTGGGCTCTTCAGCTAGTATCTAATATTGGTAGAAATATATAGAGAGTTTTCTAGTTTTATTTTAGCTTAACATTCAGCAGTACTTTTAATTTTCAAATAGACATTTTGGAAATATATGGAGAATAGGAATTATTTGCAAATTGTCTTCTGTCACATATTTCATTTCCAGTTCTCCAATTTCTTTTTTCGCTATTAATGACTCATGTGTAGTAATGAGCGGACGCGTGGATGTCTGGGTTCTGGTACCCGACCCAAACTAAGTTTCGGTCGGGTACCAGTACTGTATCTGAACTTAAACAAGATCACCAAACCCCATTGAATACAAAGGAGCTTGATCTTTTGAGCTGGAATATTCTCTCTCTCTCACTTCCCCCGGAACTTCAACCTTTGCAACGGATTTCCGGGAGAAGGACATGTTCGGCGTTTAGCATCGGACTTTTACTGTCCTGTACAAACCCCGAACTTTTAAATTCGTGTTTGCTCATCTCTACTTAAGTGGCTTCATCTTCCAAAATAATCGATAAAAGTATAACATATGTAATAGATGGTAATATTTTTACAAGATGGAACCAGTTAATGGTGAGGCAGGAGGAGGCATCGTAAGAAGGTGGACAAGGGACAAAATTTAAATAATCTTCCAGTGTTCACTTGAGTTCACACATAATAAATTTGTTGCATATATTTTGATAAAAGAATCTGCCGTTTGTTAGTAGAACTTAAGTGCAGCATTAGAATTCCACAAGGCATAGGTATAATTTGTGACAAACTGTATGAACCTCAAGTGGTTCATTTGAAAATGGATAAGATTAAAATTGTGACTGAAATGCAGGTATTTGATATTGTTGCTATGTGTGTCTTAAGAAAAATTTATCTTCATTATTTTTATATTAATAGGACTATGTAATAGCTTATGATTCAATACTTTTACAGTATATGTAACTGTTGAGATACAGATATTTGAACCTTGTGTATAAAATAAATTCTGGCATCTTAATAATGCAGAGATCTGTTTCCTATGGAACCTAAAGTCCCAACATGTTTTATGTTCTTTTTATTTAAGATGAATTCAGCTCCCTTAGTAATTAGCAGCATCAGTATTAGTAATGTAAGGCAATTCTCTTTGTAAATTTTGGCTGACATTCAATGATAAAATGAACTTCTTGGGCTCTCCATACTGTATCTTGCTGTAAAAATATAAAGTTCCCTTATTTGTGTAGGTTAGTTGGAACCCTATGGTGGTCTATTTTCAGTTCAATAGAACTTAGGTCTTTCTTGGCCATTATAATGTAAAACTATACTGATCTACACTGAGTAGGAATGAACTGGAATGAGTCAGCCTCTATAAACAAGAATCCTATTATCAAAGTTGGGTGACACTTAATAGGCACTGTATTGTTAGAGTTTAGAGTCTTGGTCTGCAGCATCTTCCAGAGCTCTCATGTAGAGCTAAAATATAAATCTACTTCTGTTAAATATAAAGTGTAATTGCGTGTTGTGTGCATAGGCTATAGCGGCATTATAACTGAAGGAAACATTTGACTTCTGCATTTTTAGAATCTTGAAAACTGAATATTTAGAATCCTGGAGGCTGACATCTCAGAAGTTTTGATAATTGGTCCAGGTGTTCAGACCTCCCCTGATTGCTAAAACAAAGTAGTTCTAAAATGAATTTTACTCTCCTATGAGACTACAGACTAAATCAACACAAAGTCTATAAATCATTTTATTGCCAGAGAGGAGAGTCAACACTCAGCTGAATTCTTTTGCCACCTTCCTTCAGCAATTGGTGGAGGTCTAAACATTCAGATCTTGGCCAATCTAAA
This sequence comes from Dendrobates tinctorius, assembly GCF_039654945.1. Classification (NCBI taxonomy): domain Eukaryota; kingdom Metazoa; phylum Chordata; class Amphibia; order Anura; family Dendrobatidae; genus Dendrobates; species Dendrobates tinctorius. The sequence continues at coordinate 14,405,450 of NW_027361766.1, read as the reverse complement.
CTTCCAAAATGTCATTTTGACATGTTATATTTTTTTTTTTAATAAAAGTTACTCTTTAACTTTCGAGTGAGGAAGAAATGAAGAATATCGGAATTTTGCATTGTGTTTAAAACAATATAACAGATAAAATACAGTAGAGTGATCTTACAAAACAAAGGCAAAGAAGAAGATATGGCATTAAATAAAGTACAGGCATGCATACTATATTATAAAGCATCTATATGAGATTATTTTGCGTGATGTCCTTATATCTGATAGTTTTTAGCTTTTGGTTCACTTTGGCCGGCTTCACATTTGTGGATGTCAGAGCTACGGAGGGCTGCGTAGTTCCTCTGTGAAGCTCCGCCCACTGTTGCACCTCCTCTGTTGAGCTCCGCCTATGTCTGCATGCGCCCTGCGTACCTATCTTTACCATGGGGTACGTAGGCCATGCGGATGCCTCCACTTGTGTCGTTTTGATGCTGCGGTGACCTGCGTCGTACGCAACATATTACGTTTTTTGCTGTCACTGCAGCGTCAAAACGACGCATGCTGAGGCATCCGCATACATCTGCACAGGCTGCATACCCAATGTTAAAGATAGGTACGCAGGCCGCATGCAGACATAAGCGGAGCTGAACAGAGGAGTTGCGGCAGTGGGCAGAGCTTCATGGAGGAACTACGCAGCCCTCCGCAGCTCTGCCGAACGCTTGTGTGAAACTAGCCTTAATTGGTTAAACAATTATCAAATTAATAAAGTTTGTGTAGGATTCCCTACTTATACCAAAAAACAACTGTAATACAGTCTATAGCTGTTCAGACTGGGGTGATTTCTAAAAACAACATGTAGTTAAATATTTGGGCAGCATTCCAGATTTTAATGACTTTTAGAGATGAGCAGATCAGTTTGTAGAGGATTTACTTCAAGTCGAATTTTCTGAAATTTGCGGTTTCACACAGATTTTTTACACTTTGAGATTCGATGTGTGGCTTGTTTGTGTCACAAAACAAATTTTACATTTTTGAAAATTATGAAATGCAACCGATCTTTTGTATGTGTCTTTCCTCTTTTTTGAATTGCATTTTTCTTACATATACTTTGGTTAGCACTACATAAATATACAGGTGCTGCCTGCTCTATTGTCACTTTTTGAAATAAAAATAAAACCCACTGAGCAAGTCAAATATGGTGTCCAAAGTCTGAAAACAACCACCCACCAAGCATACGGTATAAGATATACAAATAGTCACACCATCGTACTCTTGATTAAAAGGTGAATTGTCAGTATGAATCCAAAAATTAGCTTTGATGTCTCTCACCATGTGAAGGAAATGTATCCTCACAGTACCGTGGGATCTTTATTTGGGCATCCAAGCATTTACGCCAAAATTCTGATGTAAATCTCTTTGAAAAGTTGCTAATTTTGGTTCAATGCCAGTTTTGCTCAGGTTTCCCAAAATGGGTAGAGCTGAGATATTACACCATAACTTGTCTAATTCATGTTGAGCATACTGTATATCAGAAATCTTACTCCAGTTACCTACTGGAGTAAGGTTTATGGTGAAACACACAGAGGGGTATAGCACATGCTACAGACTCCTGATTTATTATGAGGAGTGTGCCTGTTAATGAATCAGCAGCATCTGACTCCCTCATCAAGGTGGTCTGACTCTTCTCAGTGTCCCCTCATCAAGACCGGCATGAACATCACCTGTGTTGATTAAAACTGAACTTGGTCTTTTTGTCTGCTCTTCTTCACTCACACCTTTCTCAAGTGAAATGCTGATTAATATTACTGTTTTTAAAGTTCTCTGATGTACCGTATTTTTTTTAGTGTAAAACGCACTTTTTTTCCCAAAAAAATTTTGGGGGGAAGACGGAAGTGCGTCTTATAGTTGGAATGTACTTTCAGTTAGCGTGGTGGCAGCAGGAGTAGGGCAATTCTTCCGATGGTCCGATGCTGCAGGGTGATGATCTCGCTCCCACCCCAGCCTGGTGCGGTTGCTGTGGCAGTTTCGGCAGTGCTTGGTGATGCAGGGGGCACCAGCAACATTTTTTGAAAACCCAAAGCCCCCACACTTCTATTGCCTTGATTCTGTGGCCTCCGGGAAAATGGCCGCTGGAGGAGGCACATGCACAGATGGAGATCTTGGCTCCAAGATCTCGTCTCCCGAGATCTCGGAGCCGAGTTAATTGTCACTTGCATCCATGGGTTTATACTTGAAACATTTTTCTGACACTTGTCACATTTTGCTGACACCTGTGATTGTGCACTGACACTCTTATTCCAACACCACGGTGACTCTGCATCAATCTCTTATGTCATCTTCTCAAAAGCTCAGGGCATATTCACAATGCTGGTTACAACTTTTCCCTTTTTTTGGCAGTAATAGCCTGCATTAGCTTGCCTTTACACATTGTACATGCGTGCAGCTTACCCTTTACAGCTACTGGATTATAATTCCTCACACTAAGGAATAATTTTTCTGTGCGTGACATGCCCCTATTCATTTATAGATATCTCTGGTGAAGAAAACTCCTTTTCATCTCTCACATGGGGCAATACTTCACCCCTCAGAGGCTCACGGACTCTAAATGTGTATAAAGAAGCCTCTATGCTTCAGTGTGGTATATCTTGGAACTAAAATAATGTATTCTATTGTGTATGTGGGCTTGTTTCTACAACCTGGGACAACAAAACACTAACTGCATCTCAGCCTAGCTTATTGCATGTTCCATTGTGGCCCTGATTAAGTCCCAGGGTGATGTGCCATAGGGAGTCCTTACTTACTCCTACTTGCTACTTAGCTATGATGCAAAAGTTTGTAACTGCAGTACAGTTTCCTCTCTTCTGCCTATCTGCATTATATGTGTCTGATATATGCTGGTGGGGAAACATTATCTTATTTGTTCCCAGGAAGCTTGTGGATGCTTGTTGACCTAATTGACCCAACTACCTCACCAGTAACTTTAGTGCACATCAACTATTTTTTCCTACTAGTAGAACCTCAAACACTACAACAGTTACCCAGAATGAGAAGTTTCTTGGCCCAAGGAATATCTGCCATCTTATTATATTTGATCATCACTCAATCATATTTCCCAAGCAGCTTGGAAAACACATAACTTGCCACAGAATCATAATAAAATGGCATTTACAGTACAGATATTGCTATGAAGTTGATGGACATACCTAACTGTAAGGGTATAAAACTACCTAGAAAAAGTATCTTGATGGTGACACTGTCACGATTCATCCATGGATCTGTGAAAACAAAAAGCAAAAAACACAAATATAACTAAAAAGTAAAAAATATACTGCAAATAATGCATAAAGGTAATGATAATAAAAAGGGTATTTAGTAAAGATAATTTTGATCAAAATAATGTACAAGCCATCCCGCCACGTCACGGCAACCCTTGTGGGACAGTCCCTACTCTAGTATTTAAAACCTTTTCACTTGCCAAGTGGCGTGAATGTGAATAAGGGTCGAGCGGCTGAACCACTAGTAACAGCTTAGGCCAAACTGGATGGCTTTCCCAGCTCAGAAAGAGGGCGGTCAAACCCATATATGCACTGAATGCACAATGAAATGAATAAAAAACAAATCTGAACTGAGAAAAGTAAGTTAATGTGTATGCACAATGTAAGTGCATATTAACACATGACCATTAACCAGAGAAAACAAAAAGCAAAAAACACAAATATAACTAAAAAGTAAAAAATATACTGCAAATAATGCATAAAGGTAATGATAATAAAAAGGGTATTTAGTAAAGATAATTTTGATCAAAATAATGTACAAGCCATCCCGCCACGTCACGGCAACCCTTGTGGGACAGTCCCTACTCTAGTATTTAAAACCTTTTCACTTGCCAAGTGGCGTGAATGTGAATAAGGGTCGAGCGGCTGAACCACTAGTAACAGCTTAGGCCAAACTGGATGGCTTTCCCAGCTCAGAAAGAGGGCGGTCACACCCATATATGCACTGAATGCACAATGAAATGAATAAAAAACAAATCTGAACTGAGAAAAGTAAGTTAATGTGTATGCACAATGTAAGTGCATATTAACACATGACCATTAACCAGAGAAAACAAAAAGCAAAAAACACAAATATAACTAAAAAGTAAAAAATATACTGCAAATAATGCATAAAGGTAATGATAATAAAAAGGGTATTTAGTAAAGATAATTTTGATCAAAATAATGTACAAGCCATCCCGCCACGTCACGGCAACCCTTGTGGGACAGTCCCTACTCTAGTATTTAAAACCTTTTCACTTGCCAAGTGGCGTGAATGTGAATAAGGGTCGAGCGGCTGAATCACTAGTAACAGCTTAGGCCAAACTGGATGGCTTTCCCAGCTCAGAAAGAGGGCGGTCACACCCATATATGCACTGAATGCACAATGAAATGAATAAAAAACAAATCTGAACTGAGAAAAGTAAGTTAATGTGTATGCACAATGTAAGTGCATATTAACACATGACCATTAACCAGAGAAAACAAAAAGCAAAAAACACAAATATAACTAAAAAGTAAAAAATATACTGCAAATAATGCATAAAGGTAATGATAATAAAAAGGGTATTTAGTAAAGATAATTTTGATCAAAATAATGTACAAGCCATCCCACCACGTCACGGCAACCCTTGTGGGACAGTCCCTACTCTAGTATTTAAAACCTTTTCACTTGCCAAGTGGCGTGAATGTGAATAAGGGTCGAGCGGCTGAACCACTAGTAACAGCTTAGGCCAAACTGGATGGCTTTCCCAGCTCAGAAAGAGGGCGGTCACACCCATATATGCACTGAATGCACAATGAAATGAATAAAAAACAAATCTGAACTGAGAAAAGTAAGTTAATGTGTATGCACAATGTAAGTGCATATTAACACATGACCATTAACCAGAGAAAACAAAAAGCAAAAAACACAAATATAACTAAAAAGTAAAAAATATACTGCAAATAATGCATAAAGGTAATGATAATAAAAAGGGTATTTAGTAAAGATAATTTTGATCAAAATAATGTACAAGCCATCCCGCCACGTCACGGCAACCCTTGTGGGACAGTCCCTACTCTAGTATTTAAAACCTTTTCACTTGCCAAGTGGCGTGAATGTGAATAAGGGTCGAGCGGCTGAACCACTAGTAACAGCTTAGGCCAAACTGGATGGCTTTCCCAGCTCAGAAAGAGGGCGGTCACACCCATATATGCACTGAATGCACAATGAAATGAATAAAAAACAAATCTGAACTGAGAAAAGTAAGTTAATGTGTATGCACAATGTAAGTGCATATTAACACATGACCATTAACCAGAGAAAACAAAAAGCAAAAAACACAAATATAACTAAAAAGTAAAAAATATACTGCAAATAATGCATAAAGGTAATGATAATAAAAAGGGTATTTAGTAAAGATAATTTTGATCAAAATAATGTACAAGCCATCCCGCCACGTCACGGCAACCCTTGTGGGACAGTCCCTACTCTAGTATTTAAAACCTTTTCACTTGCCAAGTGGCGTGAATGTGAATAAGGGTCGAGCGGCTGAACCACTAGTAACAGCTTAGGCCAAACTGGATGGCTTTCCCAGCTCAGAAAGAGGGCGGTCACACCCATATATGCACTGAATGCACAATGAAATGAATAAAAAACAAATCTGAACTGAGAAAAGTAAGTTAATGTGTATGCACAATGTAAGTGCATATTAACACATGACCATTAACCAGAGAAAACAAAAAGCAAAAAACACAAATATAACTAAAAAGTAAAAAATATACTGCAAATAATGCATAAAGGTAACAAGGGTTGCCGTGACGTGGCGGGATGGCTTGTACATTATTTTGATCAAAATTATCTTTACTAAATACCCTTTTTATTATCATTACCTTTATGCATTATTTGCAGTATATTTTTTACTTTTTAGTTATATTTGTGTTTTTTGCTTTTGTTTTCTCTGGTTAATGGTCATGTGTTAATATGCACTTACATTGTGCATACACATTAACTTACTTTTCTCAGTTCAGATTTGTTTTTTATTCATTTCATTGTGCATTCAGTGCATATATGGGTGTGACCGCCCTCTTTCTGAGCTGGGAAAGCCATCCAGTTTGGCCTAAGCTGTTACTAGTGGTTCAGCCGCTCGACCCTTATTCACATTCACGCCACTTGGCAAGTGAAAAGGTTTTAAATACTAGAGTAGGGACTGTCCCACAAGGGTTGCCGTGACGTGGCGGGATGGCTTGTACATTATTTTGATCAAAATTATCTTTACTAAATACCCTTTTTATTATCATTACCTTTATGCATTATTTGCAGTATATTTTTTACTTTTTATTTATATTTGTGTTTTTTGCTTTTTGTTTTCTCTGGTTAATGGTCATGTGTTAATATGCACTTACATTGTGCATACACATTAACTTACTTTTCTCAGTTCAGATTTGTTTTTTATTCATTTCATTGTGCATTCAGTGCATATATGGGTGTGACCGCCCTCTTTCTGAGCTGGGAAAGCCATCCAGTTTGGCCTAAGCTGTTACTAGTGGTTCAGCCGCTCGACCCTTATTCACATTCACGCCACTTGGCAAGTGAAAAGGTTTTAAATACTAGAGTAGGGACTGTCCCACAAGGGTTGCCGTGACGTGGCGGGATGGCTTGTACATTATTTTGATCAAAATTATCTTTACTAAATATCCTTTTTATTATCATTACCTTTATGCATTATTTGCAGTATATTTTTTACTTTTTAGTTATATTTGTGTTTTTTGCTTTTTGTTTTCTCTGGTTAATGGTCATGTGTTAATATGCACTTACATTGTGCATACACATTAACTTACTTTTCTCAGTTCAGATTTGTTTTTTATTCATTTCATTGTGCATTCAGTGCATATATGGGTGTGACCGCCCTCTTTCTGAGCTGGGAAAGCCATCCAGTTTGGCCTAAGCTGTTACTAGTGGTTCAGCTGCTCGACCCTTATTCACATTCACGCCACTTGGCAAGTGAAAAGGTTTTAAATACTAGAGTAGGGACTGTCCCACAAGGGTTGCCGTGACGTGGCGGGATGGCTTGTACATTATTTTGATCAAAATTATCTTTACTAAATACCCTTTTTATTATCATTACCTTTATGCATTATTTGCAGTATATTTTTTACTTTTTAGTTATATTTGTGTTTTTTGCTTTTTGTTTTCTCTGGTTAATGGTCATGTGTTAATATGCACTTACATTGTGCATACACATTAACTTACTTTTCTCAGTTCAGATTTGTTTTTTATTCATTTCATTGTGCATTCAGTGCATATATGGGTGTGACCGCCCTCTTTCTGAGCTGGGAAAGCCATCCAGTTTGGCCTAAGCTGTTACTAGTGGTTCAGCCGCTCGACCCTTATTCACATTCACGCCACTTGGCAAGTGAAAAGGTTTTAAATACTAGAGTAGGGACTGTCCCACAAGGGTTGCCGTGACGTGGCGGGATGGCTTGTACATTATTTTGATCAAAATTATCTTTACTAAATACCCTTTTTATTATCATTACCTTTATGCATTATTTGCAGTATATTTTTTACTTTTTAGTTATATTTGTGTTTTTTGCTTTTTGTTTTCTCTGGTTAATGGTCATGTGTTAATATGCACTTACATTGTGCATACACATTAACTTACTTTTCTCAGTTCAGATTTGTTTTTTATTCATTTCATTGTGCATTCAGTGCATATATGGGTGTGACCGCCCTCTTTCTGAGCTGGGAAAGCCATCCAGTTTGGCCTAAGCTGTTACTAGTGGTTCAGCCGCTCGACCCTTATTCACATTCACGCCACTTGGCAAGTGAAAAGGTTTTAAATACTAGAGTAGGGACTGTCCCACAAGGGTTGCCGTGACGTGGCGGGATGGCTTGTACATTATTTTGATCAAAATTATCTTTACTAAATACCCTTTTTATTATCATTACCTTTATGCATTATTTGCAGTATATTTTTTACTTTTTAGTTATATTTGTGTTTTTTGCTTTTTGTTTTCTCTGGTTAATGGTCATGTGTTAATATGCACTTACATTGTGCATACACATTAACTTACTTTTCTCAGTTCAGATTTGTTTTTTATTCATTTCATTGTGCATTCAGTGCATATATGGGTGTGACCGCCCTCTTTCTGAGCTGGGAAAGCCATCCAGTTTGGCCTAAGCTGTTACTAGTGGTTCAGCCGCTCGACCCTTATTCACATTCACGCCACTTGGCAAGTGAAAAGGTTTTAAATACTAGAGTAGGGACTGTCCCACAAGGGTTGCCGTGACGTGGCGGGATGGCTTGTACATTATTTTGATCAAAATTATCTTTACTAAATACCCTTTTTATTATCATTACCTTTATGCATTATTTGCAGTATATTTTTTACTTTTTAGTTATATTTGTGTTTTTTGCTTTTTGTTTTCTCTGGTTAATGGTCATGTGTTAATATGCACTTACATTGTGCATACACATTAACTTACTTTTCTCAGTTCAGATTTGTTTTTTATCCATGGATCTGTGGCAGATCTGAATTCTCACATATAAACCTTTTTCCTTTCAGGCCATCGGGGTTTAATGTCAGTTTTTTCCCCCGGTGGCCGCTGGTTTAATTTCATGGCTGTTGAACTTGTTTAGGCAGGTAGTGACCACTCCCACCTTCCTTTAAAAGGTCACCTGATGCATCAGCTGACATTCGGTGTCAGAGGTCATTCTGAAGTGACCACGTTGAGGAGAAGGAGCTTGCTGGGAGAGGTGGTGCCTCAGCTGTTCATGGGGTATCTGGTGTCGTGATCCTGCTGTGCGGTGCTTTGCAGCAGAAAGCTAAGTGTTGTTTGTCTTTACCTTGTTTGTCATATCTTCCCTTGGTGTCGTATTAGTGCAGCGGTGGGACCAGTGTCCGCATTTGCCAATTCCCTACTTAGGGATAGGTGCAGGGCAAGCGAGAGCTAAGGTATCCTGCTCAGCAACGGTTTGAAAGAAGCTGTGTAGGGACATCAGGAAGATCAGGGCACATCCATAGGAGAGTGCAGGAGGTGCCCATTCCCCCGTTCCCTATCGCAGGGCCCACCATTGTAATTGTGTCCCCGGTGTTCCCCTGTTTGTTGTGTTGTTGGTGACAGACCTACTGGTGGGTTGTTTCATACCTGGTCAGTCGCATCCATGACAGATACACAACACATACAGAATAATACAGAATTATATAATATAGCAAAAGAATAGCACAAATATGATTTTCACTGAGCAATTCCACAACTTAGGCAACCAGTCAGCATTTCCACCATAACAGGGTCAAAAGTAAAATTTGCAGCCATGACAAAACAGAAGGATCTATAAAAACTGTAATATTATTTTTCTTAGATGGTAGTGAGTCTTTCTCAAACTTCATCTATTGCCCCAGTTGGTTATCATCTATATATATAATTGCCTTAAATTGTCTGTCATCCACTTCCGGCTGGATGTCCCCGAATCCCACAATCCACTGCTCTGCACCGGAAGTATGCCTACCGCCATTTTGGAACACCCAAGTGATACCACTTGGATCCAGGTTGCAGCTGCGATCCCGAACGCTGCTGCGATCCCGACCGCCGCTTGGATCCAGGCCGCTGCTGTGATCACGAGGCTATGAAAGGGGTGTAACGAGGGGATATAATGAGAGGGGTGTAATGAAGGGGGTATAATGAGATGGTATAATGAGGGGGTGTATTGAGAGGGTGTAATGAGGGGGGAGTAATGAGAGGGATGCCACTGCCAGACCCCCGTCAGGACCCAAAGCCTGACTACACGCTCCGGATCCCGCTGCTGCCTGCCCACCCACCTCCGTGCAGTCAGCCAGCAGGAAAGACCATGGCTTGAGGCCTGTGCTGGAGATTGGGTGCGGCCACCCTCTGGCCGCAAAACACCATCTTTCCTGCCGGTTGTGACTGCACGGAAGTGGGTGGGCCGCCACCCCCAGCACCATAAAGCTGCCCCCTCATGATGTTACTGTCCTCCCGATGCGATAGCATCGGGCACACATCTAGTATTATATATTAACCTTTTCTAGCAAAATTCCAGCAGAGATAACTTTTCTCTCTTTGTGGATTAGCCAGATAGATGTTTCATAATATCATTTGCATAAGTATTTGGCTTGCATCACACACCACGTTATGCAAGCCAAGAACACAAATGACCAAATCCATTGGTTAGACTCCCACTTCAATAACTGAAGCCTTAGTTACTGTTATTTAAATAAAGATCCTCTGAAATAATGATCACACCAATATTTGTGCTAAAAATACCTAATTCTAAAAGTTTGAATATGGAGCGGCTTGGCAGCGTAAGGGAGCACGCGCGCGGTGCAGGGCAGTGGGGTACTCGTTACCGGGCCCATCGACTTCAACGGGGGATGGCATCACGGCGGCGGCGACCCATTCCGTGGCCCTGGGGTGTCCATTAAAGAAAATAAATAAAATAGGAAGGGGAAAAGCTGTTGGTGATGTTGTTAGATGTGGTAGAAATGAAGATAAAGTTTATACATGATTAAATACGTGACACCACCTGTGGTATTTTGGTCAGAGGTGACCAGCGCTGCGATGTTGCTCCCCTGAGACTGTTGATGTGGCGATGCCGAGGTGAAAATAGCTCTCCACAGGCAGAGAGGCAGAGCAATAGTCACAGAGCAAAGATGTTAGATTAATAGTAAAAATGGCTGTGAACGTTGGGGTGCAGAGAAATGAGAGGAGGACACAGAGAGGTGCAGTTTCTTTACCTTTTACTGGTAATTGGTTGCAATCCGGAGTACCACATACAGGTGATGGAATGAAACACAAACAGAGAGCACAGAATGACAATTGTGCAGAAATATCCTGCAGTAAAACATATAACAGTAGTCAGCAAGTGCTGATAAAAAGATGATAACAAATACAGGGTATTTGGTCGATACGTTTTTTTCAAAAAAATGTATACCAAGCTACTCCACCGCATCAAGGTAACCCCTATTGAAGCAGTCCCTATCTAATGTATTTAAAACCTGAACATGTGAACAGTGTCTAAATGAACAGGATAAAGACAGGCGCTTCCTAGTATGGGCACGTGGTATAAGCCCTGAGGTAGGTAGAAGGGGGAAGGCAGTGGCACGCATTAGGAGCGTGCGATGGCTGTGTGCACAGGACCTGTGATGAGGTCACAGGAGGGGAGGAGTCAGAGGTCACATGATCAGGGGCTTCAGTGTATGCAGGACTCTGCTGTGCTGGTTGTCATGGCGCTGGATGCCGGTAAGTTTCTGTGTGGAGTCAGGAGTGTTTTACAGGGTGGATGTAGCAGAGCCGAGTGTGTACGAGGTGTATGGAGCGGAGACGTGTGTGTACGAGGACCGAGGTGTACGGAGCGGAGCCGAGTGTGTATGAGGTGTATGGAGCTGAGCCGTGTGTGTACGAGGTGTATGGAGCAGAGCCGTGTGTGTATGAGGACCGAGGTGTATGGAGCGGAGCCGTATGTGTATGGAGTGTACGGAGCGGAGCCGTATGTGTATGAAGTGTACAGAGCAGAGCAGCATGTGTACGAGGTGTGCAGAGCCGCGTGTGTACAAAGTGTACGGAGCGGAGATGTGCGCGTACGAGGTGTGCTGAGTGGAGATGTGCATGTATTTTGGCATGGCACCAGGGTCCATAACTTTGTAGTTACGCCACTGCTCACGCTAGAAGAGAGGAGGAGTGCGCCGCTCCGTAGTGGCTGTGGCCCTGCGTGATGACTTCATGCCAGCGCACAGAGAGTGGAGGCGTGACTTTCCTCGCATTGCTGGATTTTGCAGGTGACTGTGGCTGTGCGTGTACAGCGAGATGATAGCGCCGGCTCACATGCAGAGCTGATACTATCATCCGCTGAGGTTAAGGCCCCTTCACATACAGTGATCTTGCTAGCGAGATCGCTGATTTTGTGACGCCACAGCGATCTCGCCAGCGAGATCGCTGCGTGTGACGGGGATCGGCCCCCCTGCTGGTTATCGCTGATCGTGCAGCTTCAGCCTGGGCTGTTTTCAATCGCTGGTCTCCCGCTGCCCAGCACACATCGCTGCGTGTGGCAGCGAGGGACCAGCGATCAGTGACGCTCAATGCTGGTTTCTAATGTAAACATCGGGTATCCAGGAGTCACGCAGCTCTTAGATACCTGATGTTTACATTAGAAACCAGCGTGTACGCCAGTTTCCAAGGTAAACAGCGGGCATCCAGGAGTCGCGTTGCTCCTGGATACCCGATGTTTACATTAGAAACCAGCGTCGCTGGTCCTGATCGCTGGGGCTGTCTTGTGGTAGCTCACCAGCAATCAGCCTAACAATGTCCCAGCGATCCCATCATGTCGGATCGTTCGTCGGATCGCTGGGACATCGTTATGTGTAATGGGGGCTTAAGCTGTACATTACAGCTGACAACCTGTTTAAACGGCCACGATCGGTATTAGCACCGATCACGGCCGTTTAACCCCTTAGATACCGCTATCAATTTTGACTGTATTAAGTTTGAAAAAAATGCTGCCCCCCAGGTTAAATTTTTTTTTATGTGCGGCCCATTTACTCTGCCGAGTTTGAAACCCCTGTACTAGATAGTGGCCCGATTCTAACGCATCGGGTATTCTAGAATATGGCCAATTCACATCCCATAGAATATGCCCCATATGATGCTCCAAAGACTATGCCCCCATATGCTGCCCCTATAAGCTGCTCCATAGAATATGTCCCATATTCTGCTCCATAAAATATACCCCCATATGCTGCCCCATAGAATATGCCCCCATATGCTGCCCCATACAATAAGCCCATATGCTGCTCCATAGAATATGCCCTGTGGTGTAGTGACCACTGTGTCCGCTAGGGGGCGCTGTGTGGATGTCCTAGGAGAGAGGATGAATGGCAGAATACTGAATGACCGTTGTGTATCTCAAGGTGGGTGGCCTTGAGTTGGAAACTTATGTGTGTGTTGATCAGCAGTGATAGTGCTGTTTCAATGTGTCAGGGAGAAGTCTCCAGGTAGATGGTGAGATGGGCAGGACTACTTACCTACAAATCCACCCGGGGGTGTGGTTAAGAGCGATATTGTAAAGAGTATGAGAATGGTTCAAAGACCTGTGATGAGGTCATAGCCATGGGACCCAGTGGGCGTGGCTACAGACCATATAAGGTGGCCAGGGTAGGTCACATGCGTGAATGCTGGGACCTGGTTGGTCCATTTTGGAAGGCCCCATCTGGGAGAGATGGGGGCTGTCATCCTGACAGCAAGGAACACTGTGCTGAATGGCTGCACGTGCCTGATGATTCCCTGGAGGGAATGGACGTCTACAGCATGATGAGGTGAAGCAGTCATGAGGAAACCCTGACGTGGGTGAGATAACTGAGGCTGAAGAGCCTGTGTATGCCTTACCTGTGTGGTCACAGGGGTTACAGAGCTGAACTCTGTCATGGACGCTATGCTGATGTGATGAACTTTATGTTACTGCTGTGGGTTTATGATGCTGAATAAACCGCATGGACTATAATTGCTTTATGGAAAACCCGTGTAGGATCTGGTTTTGTGGCAGCTAAGCGAGTATCCCCTACTTGATTAACAGCGCTACCTTAAATCCCCATTATGCTGCTCCATAGAATATGCCCCCATATGCTGCCCCATAGATTATGCCCCCATATGCTGCTCCATAGATTATGCCCCCATATGCTGCCTCACAGAATATGCCCCCATATGCTGCCCCACAGAATATGCCACCATATGCTGCTCCATAGACTATGCCCCATATGCTGCTCCATAGAATATGCCCCCATATGCTGCCCCCATATGCTGCTCCATAGACTATACCCCCATATGCTGCTCCATAGACTATGCCCCATATGGTGCTCCATAGAATATGCCCCCATATGCTGCTCCATAGAATATGCATCCATATGCTGCCCCATATGCTGCTCCATAGACTATACCCCCATATGCTGCTCCATAGACTATGCCCCCATATACTGCCCCATAGAATATGCCACCATATGCTGCTCCATAGAATATGCCCCCATATGCTGCACCATATAATATGCCCCCATATGCTGCCCCCATATGCTGCTCCATAGACTATGCCCCCATATGCTGCTCAAAAGTCTATGCCCCCATATGCTGCTCAAAAGTCTATGCCCCCATATGCTGCTCCATAGAATATGCCCCCATATGCTGCTCCATATATTATGACCCATATGCTGCTCCATAGATTATGCCCCCATATGCTGCTCCATAGAAAATGCCCCCATATGCTGCTATATAGAATATGCCCCCATATGCTGCTCCATAGAATATGCCCCCATATGCTGGCCCATAGAATATGCCCCCATATACTGCCCCATAGAATATGCTCACATAAGCTGCCCCATAGAATATGCCCCCATATGCTGCCCCATAGAATAAGCACCATAAGATGCTCCATAGAATATGCCCCCATATGCTGCCCCCATAAGATGCTCCATATATTATGCCCCCATATGCTGCTGCAAAAAAAAATGCCATACTCACCTCTCCTGCTCAGGACCGGGCACCTGAGATATTCACCTGTCCGGGGTCCATCGCTGCTCACCACTGTCTGCCGCTTCCTGTGTCAGTGGTGTTCAGGCAGCAGAAGGTGCAGCGGGCACTAACCACGTCACCGTGCCCCCTGCTGGCTAAACGTCACAGACAGAGGATGCAACAGACAGCGATGAGTGAGCAGCGATGGACTGGGGGACAGGTGAATATCGCTATACCTACCCCCTTCTGGTGCGGTCTCTGCAGCCCCGTTTCTCCATGGTCTCCCTTCCTGCCTTCGGCGGTCACATGATACCGCTCATTACACTCATGAATATGCGCATATTCATGAGTTTAATGAGCGGTACCACGTGACCGCTGAAGGCAGGAAGGGAGACTATGAAGAAGTGGGGGGACTGCAGAAACCGCACCGGGGGGGTAAGAATGATCTGTGACACCCCCACTCCCCCTCCCCAGAGATGAGCCGCGGCAACCGTCGGGAGATCAGCTGCTAGCACTGCTGATCTCCCGACGGTAGCCGTGGTGTGCGTCCTTCGAATTCCGGACTGCGCCTGCGCAGTGCGCCTGTCGCTGATTGGCCGTGGCCGGCCGCGACCAATCAGTGCAGTGGGATTTCGGTTAAGGTACTGTCACACTTAGCGATGTACCAGCAATATGACGCGGTCAGGATCGCTGGTACATCGCTAAGTGGTCGCTAGTGAGCTGCCACACAGGCAGATCTCACCAGCGACATCGCTGGGGACGGGGGTCGCTACTTACCTGTCACACCAGGCGATCCTGCGTCCTCCCCCCGGCTCCACGCGTCGCTCATCGTCACAACAGGAAGCGCCGCAGGAAGCTGACGACGAGAAACAGTCCAGGACGTTCTCGCGCGATCAGCGATAACCAGCGGGGGAGCCGGTCGTAGGTAAGTATCAGACACAGCGATATCGCTAGCAATATCGCTATAACGTCACAAGTTATAGCGATATTGCTAGCGATATCGCTTAGTGTGACATGCCCTTTACAGACAGACAGACATGATAAGGCAATTATATATATACTAGCTGAAGAGCCCGGCGCTGCCTGGGCATAGTAACTAACTGTGGTTAGTTATAGCAAATTATAATTATCCTCCATCCCATAGTCCTGTGCCTATATACCCATCATACATATCCACGATCCCATAGTCGAGTGCCCATATACCCATCACACATTCTCCATCCCATAATCCCATGCCCATATACCCATCACACATCCTTCATCCCACAGTCCCATGCCCATATACCCATCATACATATTCGCCATCCTATAGTCAAGTGCCCATATACCCATCATACATATCCTCCATCCCATAGTCCCGTGCCCATATACCCATCATATATATCCGCCATCCCATAGTCCCGTGCCCATATACCCATCAAACATATCCTCCATTCCATAGTCCAGTGCCCATATACCCATCACACATCCTCCATCCCATAGTCCCGTGCCCATATACCCATCATAGATATCCGCCATCCCATAGTCGGATGCCCATATACCCATCATACAGCCACCATCCCATAGTCCCGTGCCCATATACCCGTCATACATATCCTCCATCCCATAGTCCAGTTCCCATATACCCATCACACATCCTCCATTCCATAGTCAACCATTATGACATCATAATTAGCGGCGGGGTTTGCAACCTATGATGACACCAGCGTCGCCATGGCAACCATTATGACATCATAATGAGGGGCGGGGCTTGACGCGCACACACTGTTTCCCCAGTATGTAGATAGAGGCATTATGACATCATAATGAGGGGCGGGGCTTGACACACACACACTTTTTCCCCATTATGTAGACAGGGGCAAAATTGTTTGGTGAATTGGAATGCACGGGGTTAAAATTTCGCCACACAACATAGCTTAGGACGCTCTCGGGGTCCAGACGTGTGACTGTGCCAAATTTTGTGGCTGTAGCTGCGACGGTGCGGATGCCAATCCCGGACATACACACACACACACACACACACACACATACATACATACACACACTTGAGCTTTATATATTAGATAGATAGGGAATGGGGGATACAAATACAGGAAAAAAGGTGGGTATACCTGGATGACAAATAGCGTGTAATGCACTGTTATGTTTATTATAGGTCTATCAAGATTATTCAAAGCTCTATTAATAATGCCAACAGACTGCCATGTAATTCACATTATAGTAGGGTCATAACTAGAGTTGAGCGAAACAGGTCAGCCAGATTCATAAGTTGACGACTTATGGCAAAGTTGGGTTTCGCTGACCGAAACCCGACCACAGCGTGAAGTCGGCCATGCGGTCGGCAAAACGAGCGCCAAAGTCGGATTTCCCAGAATGCTTGCACGTGACTTTTTTCAGCCATTGAGCAAGGATGTACACTGTGGGCAATGAGATGACATGTGCAGCGTCCGGGGAGAGAGAGAGAGTTTTAGCGCACTTTAAAAAAGCGGTCCTGCATGTAGGTGTGTTTACTGTCCTCCACTCCCTGCTGACTTTGCTTCCCCATTGACTTGCATTGGGTTTCGTGTTTCAGTCGGACCTTTGACTTTTCACGATAGTTGGCCGATTTCGTTCGACTCGACTTTTGAGAAACCCGACTCAACCCTAAAGAAGGCAAAGTCGCTCATCTCTAGTCATAACTAGTGTTGAGCATTCCGATACCGCAAGTATCGGGTATCGGCCGATACTTGCTGTATCGGAATTCCGATACCGACTTCCGATATTTTTTCAATATCGGAATTCGGCATCGGAATCGGAAGTTCAGTTGATTGACAGCCTGACGTCATCATGATGCGCGGTGTGTGCGCATCATGATGCGCCATCATTTCGGGCCTTCCGGGGGTCTCTGCCGGCCTGCCGGGGGGCTGTGCCGGCCTGCCGGGGGGCTGTGTGGACTGCCCGGGGTCTGTACCGGCCTGCCGGGGGGCTGTGCCGGCCTGCCGGTGGTCTGTGCACTCTGTGGGGGTCTGTACCGGCCTGCCGGGGGGCTGTGCCGGCCTGCCGGTGGTCTGTGCACCCTGTGGGGGTCTGTACCGGCCTGCTGGGGGGCTGTGCCGGCCTGCCGGTGGTCTGTGCACCCTGTGGGGGTCTGTACCGGCCTGCCGGGGGGCTGTGCCGGCCTGCCGGGGGGCTGTGCTGATGTCCGGGGGTCTGTGCAAGCATCGTCCGATGGGACTACAAGTCCCATCTGGCGATGCCTGCTACCATGACAGTGATTGACACATTAGCCAATGATGGGACAGTAGTAGTCCCATCATCCGGCTAATGTGTTAAATGTTAAAAAAAAATACTACATACATACTACATGCTACATACATACTACATGCTACATACATACTACATATATACTACATACATACTACATACATGCTACATACATGCTACATACATGCTGCATGCTACATACATACTACATACATACTACATACATACTACATGCATGCTACATGCATGCTACATACATACATGCATGCTACATACATACTACATGCATGCTACATACATACTACATGCATGCTACATACATACTACATGCTACATACATACCACATACATACTACATACATACTACATACTACATATATACTACATGCATGCTACATACATACTACATGCTACATACATACCACATACATGCTACATACATACTACATATATACTACATACATACTACATACATACTACATGTATACTACATACATACTACATGCATGCTACATACATACTACATGCATGCTACATACATACTACATGCTACATACATACCACATACATACTACATACATACTACATACTACATATATACTACATGCATGCTACATACATACTACATGCTACATACATACTACATGCTACATAAATACCACATACATGCTACATACATACTACATATATACTACATACATACTACATACATACTACATGCATGCTACATACATACTACATGCTACATACATACCACATACATACTACATACATACTACATACATACTACATGCTACATACATACTACATATATACTACATGCATGCTACATACATACTACATGCTACATACATACCACATACATACCACATACATGCTACATACATACTACATGCATACTACATGCATACTACATACATACTACATGCATGCTACATACATACTACATGCTACATACATACCACATACATACTACATACATACTACATACATACTACATGCTACATACATACTACAAATATACTACATGCATGCTACATACATGCTACATACATACCACATACATACTACATACATGCTACATACATACTACATATATACTACATGCATGCTACATACATACTACATATATACTACATGCATGCTACATACATACTGCATGCTACATGGATGCTACATACATACTACATACATACTACATGCTACATACATACCACATATATACTACATACATACAATACATTCATACAATACATACATAGACATACAGTACATATAACATAGAGTAACATACTTACCAATACTTGTCACATTGTTCCCCGAAGCCATTGTCTTTTCCGGAATAAATATTAACATAACAAACCACAAAAATACTCACCCACGATCCGAAGCAGTCCACGAGTGTGTCCCACGACGATCTTGGGTAGAGAACTGCAGCATCAGATGATGCTGCCGTTCTCTACGGGCTGCAGGAATCCAATGACGGAAGGTAGGTATCCTTCCGCACTGTATTCCTCCGCCACTTAAAAAAAAAAAGTCCCTAGTCTCACTTTATGCCATTGCTGTGTAGTATGTATGTAGTATGTATGTAGTATATATGTAGTATGTATGTAGCATGTAGTATGTATGTAGCATGCATGTAGTATATATGTAGTATATATGTAGCATGTAGCATGTATGTAGTATGTATGTGGTATGTATGTAGCATGTAGTATGTATGTAGCATGCATGTAGTATATACGTAGTATGTATGTAGCATGTAGCATGCATGTAGTATATATGTAGTATGTATGTAGCATGTAGTATGTATGTAGCATGCATGTAGTATATATGTAGTATGTATGTAGCATGCATGTAGTATATATGTAGTATGTAGCATGTAGTATGTATGTAGCATGCATGTAGTATATATGTAGTATGTAGCATGTAGTATGTATGTAGCATGCATGTAGCATGTACTATGTATGTAGAATGCATGTAGTATATATGTGTTATGTATGTAGCATGTAGCATGCATGTAGCATGCATGTAGTATGTATGTAGTATGTATGTAGTATATATGTGGTATGTATGTAGCATGTAGTATGTATGTAGCATGTAGTATGTATGTAGCATGCAGTATGTATGTAGCATGCATGTAGTATATATGTAGTATGTATGTAGTATATATGTAGTATGTATGTTGCATGTAGTATTTATGTAGTATGAATGTAGCATGTATGTAGCATGTATGTAGTATGTAGTATGAATGTAGCATGTATATGCATGTTGTATGTATGTAGCATGTAATTTATTTTTTTTTTTTTTTACATTCAACACATTAGCCGGATGATAGGACTATTACTGTCCCATCATTGGCTAATGTGTCAATCACTGTCATGGTAGCAGGCATCGCCCGATGGGACTTGTAGTCCCATCGGACGATGCCTGCACAGACCCCCGAAGCCTGCACAGCCCCCCGGCAGGCCGGCACAGCCCCCCGGCAGGCCGGCACAGCCCCCCGGAGCCTGCACAGCCCCCCGGCAGGCCGGCACAGCCCCCCGGCAGGCCGGCACAGCCCCCCGGCAGGCCGGCACAGCCCACCGGAGCCTGCACAGACCACCGGCAGGCCGGCACAGCCCCCCGGCAGGCCGGCACAGACCACCGGAGCCTGCACAGACCCCCTGGCAGGCCGGCACAGCCCCCCGAAAGGCCCGTACAGACCCCAGAGAGGCTGTACAAGGGCAGGAAAGGGTTTTTCTTATTCCGATACCGGAAGTCCCATAGACTTGAATGGGACTTCCGGTATCGGAATCGGCGATACCGATACTTTTTTTAAAGATCGGCCGATACCATCCGATACGATACTTTGAAGTATCGGACGGTATCGCTCAACTCTAGTCATAACACAAGAAATTGAAAACACTATTATATCTATTAGAGACCTGTATAGTGCAAGGCTTACAGTATGTAATAACAAGATTGATTAATATGAAAAAAGCGTAGTGAGCTGGGAACACAGCCTCAGTGACCTGCTGTAACCTCATTTACGTCACCGCTAGTCACTGCTGATGCACTCACAGCAACTCAGTCTCCTTTGGCTTTCAGCCTGGACGGTTTCATCTTGGCACCGTTCAGGTTGAAAATCACAAATCTCAGACATGGATTCATCATGTGACAGTATGTCAGACAGGTGAGGGATATGGTTATTTATTATTTTTTTCTGACTTTTTTACAGGGGACAAGGCCTTTAATGGAATTAGCATAATGTGAGTATAACATTTAAAAAAAAATGTTATTTAAAAAGTAAAATTGTATGTATTTTTATTTTAAATAAAGGGTTTTATTCTGGCTGTGTGATTATTTACAGTATGACTATAGGGTTTGTAATGGATACAAAACAAAGATGACTTCAACCCTACAAATATTACCCCACTTGCCACCACCACAGGGCAAGTGAGAAGAGCTGGGCAAACCACCAGAATTGTCAAAACATAGATGCGCCTTTTCTGGGGTGTCTGTGGGTTGCTTTTATTAGACTGGGGGCCAATATCCATGGCTACTTACCAGCCTGAGAATACCAGCCTCTAGTTGTCTGCTCTGGCTTAGCTGGTTTTTAAAAAATAGGGGGGACCCCCATGCCATTTTTAAAATTATTTATTTAAATAGTTTTAAAAAAATGGCATTGGGACCACTTTATTACTGATAACCAGCAACGATAAAGCTGACAGCTGAGGGTTGCAGCCCACAGCTGTCAGTTTTCCCATACTGGTTATCAAAAATAGAGGGTAACCCACATTGTTTTAAAAAAATGTATTTATTTATAGAACACAGGTGCCAACTGATGAATACTCCCATCAGTGGTGTCTGCTCTCACTGATATCAGAGTATTACTCTCTCATCAGGCGATGCCTCTGTGACCAGAGGTATATTTTAGCTGTCAGTGTTTCTTGCGCTGTTATGCAGATGATAGCGTGGGGAACATCCAATGTTCAGGGTGCTCAACTTGAACAGTAACATCAACTTGCGGGTCTTCATCTTTTCACAAACACACATCTTTGACACTCACTGTATCTCTTACCTCTTCACTATAAGCCTGTATGTCCACCATGCCCAGATCTCATATGTGATTGTGTGTTATAAAGTTGTGACATTGTTTTGTCAAAATTATTGAGCCGATGTGACGACCTATAGTGATGAGGCCGGAGAAGCAGAGTGCTATGGTTGAAAGAAAAAGATGGAGAGACAGTCAGTAAGCAGCAGACCGATGAAAGAAGTCAGCAATAAGGTGAGTAATACATACTTATTTTTGAATGGCCTTGTTCCAAATAACATACACATATGGGTTATGATCGAAACCTACAGCTTACATATAGTCCCCGAATTACGAACTAAATAGGTTCTGTAGGTTTGTCTGTAATCAGTCGACTTTCTGTACTTTAAAATAAGTCATGGGTTTTGATTTCGAGGAAATATTGCAAGATATTTGATGACCTATTTATAGCAATGGCCTGGAGGAACAAGCACCAGTGACTCTCCTGCGCATCTCACTGGCACCCCTGCATATAGGCACTTACTATGTCTCCAGGTAACAGTTTATTATACTGTATTCTATTTATACACCTGTTGCCTTAAGCTTTTCTGTTCACAAACTATCATATCTTTAATCAGGCTGAAACAATGTTTAATTTTTTATAAGGTATTCCATCCACTCCCTACACAGGTCTACTTGCATATAGGCTTATTACTATGAACAGCCTTTTTCCAGACCTATTGGCCTAATGAATAGTTAAATCTTGTGAACAACTTATATTTATTTATTTTTTGCCCTATGCCCTATGCGATTGTGCTATGTGAGACCTACGTGTTCTCTGTCCGGTGTATCACCAGCTATTCTAAATAACTTTTCTCAGCTCCGGTCTCTTTAGCTGCTGTTTTTGTAACTCATTTGAATACCCTTGTATTTTTGTTTGTTATTTCATATGTGTGCAATAAAATTTAGGTTATTTTTTTATCATAAATCCCCTTAACTTTTTATTTGGATTTTAAGACTATATATTATTTTATGGCACAGTCTGATGACTTTGGCAGGATACCTTTACATCTGAGATCCTTTTCTTTTTTGTTTTGGCAATATGTTCTAGGTAGTGTTAATCGATACCTTCCGATATCGGGAAATATCGGATCGGATTGAATCGGACCGATACCCGAAAAATATCGGGTATCGCCGATTCCGATACCGTAAACCCATGCAAGTCAATGGGGCACAAATATCGGAATGAAAGTAAACCCTTTCTTTCCTTGCACATCCAGTTCGGGAGGGGTGAAGAGTGTGGGCGGTGCGTGGGCGGAGACTGTGTGTGTGTGTGTGTGCGGGCGGGGTCTGTACGGGCCTCTCGGGGGTCTGTGCGGGCCTGCCGGGGGTCTGTGCGGGCCTGCCGGGTGTCTGTGCGGGCCTGCCGGGGGTCTGTGCGGGCCTGCCTGGGGTTGTGTGTGTGTGTGCAGGCATCGTCCGATGGGACTACAAGTCCCATCGGGCTATGCCTGCTACAATGACAGTGATTGACACATTAGCCAATGATGGGACAGTAGTAGTCCCAACATCCGGCTAATGTGTTGAATGTAAAAAAAAACAAAAAAAACCATACATACTACATACATACTACATATATACAACATTCATACAACATACTTACATACTACATACATACTTCATATATACTACATTCATACGACATACATACATACTACATACTACATACATACTAACTATATACTACATTCATGCAACATACATGCATTATACATACATACTACATATATACTTCATTCATACAACATACATACATACTACATACATACTACATATATACTACATTCATACAGCATACATACATACTACATATATACTACATTCATACAACATACATACATACTACTTACATACTACATATATACTACATTCATACTACATACATACTACATACATACTTCACATATACTACATTCATACAACATACATACATATTACATATATACTACATTCATACAACATACATACTACATGCATACTACATATATACTACATTCATACAACATACATACAAACATACTACATAAATACTACATTCATACAACATACATACATACATACTACATATATGCTACATTCATACAACATACATACATAGTACATACAACATACATAAAACATGCTACAGACATACAACATACATACTACATACATACCACATACATACTACATACATTCTTGCAATACATACATATAGACATACAGTACATATAACATAGAGTACATATTCACCATCACTTGTCACTTTGATCCCCGAAGCCAGTGTCATCTGTAAAAAATATTAAAATAACAAACAACCAATATACTCCCTGATCCACAGAAATCCACGAGTGTCCCACGATGATCTCCCGTGGAGAACAGCAGCATCAGCTGATGCGACCGCTCTCTAGGGGCTTCAGGAATACAATGACGGGAGGTAGGTATCCTTCCACACTGTATTCCTCCGCCACTGTAAAAAAATAGTCCCTAGTCTCACTTTTGGCATTGCTGAGTGAGAAAGTTCCCACGCAGCTTTTGCCATAAAATGAGAGCAGTGAACTATAGTAACCTCTCAGTGATGCACTGCAGGAGATCGTCGTGGGACACTCGTGGATTTCTGCGGATCAGGGAGTATATTGGTTGCTTGTTATTTTAATATTTTGAGTATGTACTCTATGTTATATGTACTGTATGTCTATATGTATGTATTGTATGTAGTATGTATGTAGTATGTATGTTGTATGTATGTAGCATGTTGTATGTATGTTGTATGTATGTAGTAAGTATAGTATGTTGTATGAATGTAGTATATATGTAGTATGTATGTAGTATGTATGTATGTATGTTGAATGAATGTAGTATGTATGTAGTATATATGTATTATGTAGTATGTATGTATGTTGTATGAATGTTATGTATGTAGTATGTATGTATGTTGTATGAATGTAGTATATACAGTTGTGGCCAAAAGTATTGACACCCCTGCAATTCTGTCAGATAATACTCAGTTTCTTCCTGAAAATGATTGCAAACACAAATTCTTTGGTGTTATTATCTTCATTTAATTTGTCTTAAATGAAAAAACAAAAAAGAATGAAGCAAAAAGCAAAACATTGATCATTTCACACAAAACTCCAAAAATGGGCCAGACAAAAGTATTGGCACCCTCAGCCTAATACTTGGTTGCACAACCTTTAGCCAAAATAACTGTGACCAACCGCTTCCGGTAACCCTCAATGAGTTTCTTACAATGCTCTGCTGGAATTTTAGACCATTCTTCTTTGGCCAACTGCTCCAGGTCCCTGATATTTGAAGGGTGCCTTCTCCAAACTGCCATTTTTAGATCTCTCCACAGGTATTCTATGGGATTCTGGTCGGGACTCATTGCTGGCCACAATAGAAGTCTCCAGTGCTTTCTCTCAAACCATTTTCTAGTGCTTTTTGAAGTGTGTTTTGGGTCATTGTCCTGCTGGAAGACCCATGACCTCTGAGGGAGACCCAGCTTTCTCACACTGGGCCCTACATTATGCTGCAAAATTTGCTGGTAGTCTTGAGACTTCATAATGCCATGCACACAGTCAAGCAGTCCAGTGCCAGAGGCAGCAAAGAAACCCCAAAACATCAGGGAACCTCCACCATGTTTGACTGTAGGGACCGTGTTTTTTTCTTTGAATGCCTCTTTTTTTCTCCTGTAAACTCTATGTTGATGCATTTGCCCAAAAAGCTCTACTTTTGTCTCATCTGACCAGAGAACATTCTTCCAAAACGTTTTAGGCTTTTTCAGGTAAGTTTTGGCAAACTCCAGCCTGGCTTTTTTATGTCTCGGGGTAAGAAGTGGGGTCTTCCTGGGTCTCCTACCATGCAGTCCCTTTTCATTCAGACGCCGATGGATAGTACGGGTTGACACTGTTGTACCCTCGGACTGCAGGGCAGCTTGAACTTGTTTGGATGTTAGTCGAGGTTCTTTATCCAACATCCGCACAATCTTGCGTTGAAATCTCTTGTCAATATTTCTTTTCCGTCCAAATCTAGGGAGGTTAGCCACAGTGCCATGGGCTTTAAACTTCTTGATGACACTGCGCACGGTAGACACAGGAACATTCAGGTCTTTGGAGATGGACTTGTAGCCTTGAGATTGCTCATATGCTTCCTCACAATTTGGTTTCTCAAGTCCTCAGACAGTTCTTTGGTCTTCTTTCTTTTCTCCATGCTCAATGTGGTACACACAAGGACACAGGACAGAGGTTGAGTCAACTTTAATCCATGTCAGCTGGCTGCAAGTGTGATTTAGTTATTGCCAACACCTGTTAGGTGCCACAGGTAAGTTACAGGTGCTGTTAATTACACAAATTAGAGAAGCATCACATGATTTTTCGAACAGTGCCAATACTTTTGTCCACCCTCTTTTTTATGTTTGGTGTGGAATTATATCCAGTTTGGCCTTAGGACAATTCTTTGTGTTTTTTCATTTATTTCAAATTAAATGAAGATAATAATACCAAAGAATTTGTGTTTGCAATCATTTTCAGGAAGAAACTGAGTATTATCTGACAGAATTGCAGGGGTGTCAATACTTTTGGCCACAACTGTATGTAGTATGTATGTATGTTGTATGAATGTAGTATATATGCAGTATGTAGTATGTATGTATGTATGTAGTATGTATGTATTATGTTGTATGAATGTATGCTGTATGAATGTAGTATATATGTAGTATGTATGTATGTTGTATGAATGTAGTATATATGAAGTATGTATGTAGTATGTTGTATGTATGTAATATGTATGTTTTTTTTTATTTTTTATTTTTTACATTCAACACATTAGCCGGATGATAGGACTACTACTGTCCCATCATTGGCTAATGTGTCAATCACTGTCATTGTAGCAGGCATAGCCCGATGGGAATTGTAGTCCCATCAGACGATGCCTGCACACACACACAACCCCCGGCAGGCCCGCACAGACCCCCGGCAGCCCGCACAGACCCCGGGCAGGCCCGTACACAACCCCGGCAGCCCACACAGACCCCCGGCAGCCCGCACTGACCCCCGGCAGGCCCGCACAGACCCCCGGAAGCCCGCACAGACCCCCTGCAGGCCCGAACAGACCCCCGGCAGCCCGCACAGACCCCTGGCAGGCCCGCACAGACCCCCGGCAGGCCCGCACAGACCGCGCATCATGATGACATAATTTCAGCAGCCAATCACAGCCATGCCATTAGTTAACATGGCTAACACAACTGGCTCATTGCATTATGGGAACTTCCGATATTCGATATTGTAAAAATATCGGAACACGGTATCGGAACTCTGATACAGCGAATATCGGCCGATACCCGATATTTGCAGTATCGTAATGCTCAACACTAGTTCTAGGCCTAAGGGGTGGGTCCTGTTTGGCCATGGTGACATTTTATAGGTTTATATGTATTTACAGAAATGGCCTGGAGGTACAAGCAGCAGTGACTAAAATTTATCTATTTGCCTTTCCGATTGGATCAGGGTGGATTCGCAAAGCTGCTCATTTCATGCAATTATCACCTGAGTAATACTAAGGAAATCCTGGAAACATGATCTGTTAGTGGGCCTTGAGGACTGGAGTTGGGGAACCCTGGTCTAAGACATCTCTCCATCTACTGAAATATCTGTTTTTCATTTAACAATTTCAGTGCAAAATTATATAAATCAGAGTAGAGTTCCTTGTAATGTATTTTCTAATTTAAGACCCTATTGAAATTTTAAGTCTTAGGATCATTCTTAAAGGAATCCAAGAAGTGTCTTTTAATATTACACATAGAATCATACCAGATTGACTCTAGTAAAGTCATTATTTTATCCTAGGAAATGTAATTTACGCTTCTAGACTAGTAATGGTTCTCCTTCTATAACTATGTGGGCTATATATGATAGCCATCTGATATTATTCAAGAAGTTGTCATTTGTTGAACAATCTAAGATTCAGCTGTATATGCAAATCTGAGATCCTTGGATTCAAAAACTGCATACGACCGAAAAACCGAATGATGATAAATAATCTGGAATTTGTTGCTTCTTTTCTCTTCTCTAGTGATAGGGGTAGAAAGTTTGAGTGGTTTTGGCTGTTTGTTTTATATGTATTGTATTTTTGTATTATTGATGTACTTCATGTAGGCAATACCATATGTATTTTATTTTTTTATTTAAAATTGTTACACCATACAAAAAAATAAAAAAAATATGATTGGACCCAGGGAGGTAAAACAAGATAGAATTAAAGATTGTCTCTCATACAATCCTTATTGAAAAAATGACTAAGTATGGAATGGACAAGGCAACTGTTAGGTGGATTCATAACTGGCTTAGTGATCGGACCCAAAGAGTGGTCGTAAATGGCTGCACATCCAGTTGGAAGAATGTCTCAAGTGGGGTACCACAGGGCTCTGTCCTGGGCCCTGTATTGTTCAACATCTTTATCAATGATTTAGATGAAGGAATTGAGGGTAAACTGATTAAATTTGCTGATGACACAAAGCTAGGAGGGATAGCTAATACTCGAGAAGAGAGAGAGAGTATTCAAAAAGATTTAAATAAACTGGAGAAGTGGGCAGCAACTAACAGAATGGTTTTTAACAGGGAGAAATGCAAAGTACTACACCTGGGCAACAAAAATGAAAAAAGCATATATAGAATGGGAGGAATAGGGCTAAGTGACAGCACATGTGAAAAAGATTTGGGTATACTAATAGATCACAGACTGAATAGGAGTCAACAGTGTGATGCAGCAGCAAAATAGGCAAATGCAATTCTAGGATGTATTAACAGAAGCATACAGTCTAGATCACGTGAAGTCATTATTTCCCTCTACTCCTCTTTGGTCAGACCTCATCTGGAATATTGTGTTCAGTTTTGGGCACCACATTTTAAAAAAGACATCAACAAACTGGAGCAAGTTCAGAAAAGAGCGACCAGAATGGTGACCGGTCTGCAAACCCTGTCTTATGAGGAAAGGTTGCAGGATTTGGGAATGTTTAGTTTGCAAAAGAGAAGACTGAGAGGAGACTTAATAGCTGTCTACAAATATCTAAAGGGCTGTCACATTGTAGAAGGATCAACTTTATTCTCATTTGCACAAGGAAAGACTAGAAGCAATGGGATGAAACTGAATGGGAGGAGACACAGATTAGATATTAGAAAAAACTTTTTGACAGTTAGAGTGATCAATGAGTGGAACAGGCTGCCACGAGAAGTGGTGAGTTCTCCTTCAATGGAAGTCTTCAAACAGAGGCAGGACAGACATCTGACTGGGATGATTTAGCGAATCCTGCTTTGAGCAGGGGGTTGGACCAGATGGCCCAGGAGGTCCCTTCCAACTCTACGGTTCTATGATTCCTGATTTCTATGATACTCTTCTCTCGGCCTGGTACTACTCCTTTGTCATCAGTATTTCACCCCCTGCTGGTCTTCTGGTAACAATATCCAGAGAGGGCATCAAAAAAGTGCTGTAGAAAAACACTTTAATCTATTAGAAGAGGAAGCTATTGCTTGTTATGGATTCATCTACTATGGAGGACATTGCTGCATCCAAAGGTTAATCTATGTCTCACGCTACATACATACAGAGCCAACAGCCACAGCACACTGAGGATAAGTTGGTAAATGGTCACTTAAATACAGTAGCTATTTCTATCTAAAAGTGCTAAAGCTCGTATAGTAAAAAAAAGTTTCCTTCTATGGCATGAAGTTTGCCTATTTAAATGTGCCAAAAAGTAATTGTTATATAATGTCACTTCACTGTCTTTTGCCTATACACATATTACATTAAGTTTATATGCAATAGCTGCAGAATTTTCATTTAAAGTACTTCCTCAAATTGCAAATTATTTTGGATATAAGTATATAGCATGTGAAAAGGTCATTGAGAAGAAAATGGACATCATGTATTGTGATTGCTGGATCCTGTGCTATCAGCTCTTTCTGTCATTGTAATCCTATCTCTGTTGATACAGAGTCTGGTGAAAACTCATTGAGAAAAGACAAGAAGTATAAGGGTGTGTGCAGACGCTGCGGAATCCGCTGCGGATTAATCCGCACGGATTTTGCACGGATTTTGCAAAAGACCTGCGGATTATCTGCAGTTTTGCCTGCGGTTTGGTCCTGCGGATTCACCATCTCCACAATGGTGGAGATAGGAACCCACTGCGGATTCCGCAGAAAGAATTGACATGTCACTTCTTTCTGCGGTTTCAAAACCGCAGCAAATCTGCACAGATTTTTCTGCAACGTCTACTCAGCTTTTTTTTTTTTTTTACCATTCATTTGAATGATACTGTACACCGCAGCTAAACTACCCTAAGGGTATGTGCACACGTTGCAGATTCTGCTGCGGATCTGCAGCGGATTTGTCCCTGCAGATCCGCAGCAGTTCCGCAGGCATTGTACAGTACAACGCAAAGCAATGGGATTTCAAATCCGCAGTGCACATGCTGTAGATTTTTCCGCGTGGATTTGCTGCGGTTTTAAATCCGCAGCATGTCAATTCTTTCTGCGGATTCTGCAGCGGTTTGACACCTGTTCCTTTGTCCAGGTGTCAAACCGCAGGGGAACACTGCAGGCAAATCTGCCATTAAACCGCAGGTCACTTTACCTGTGGTTTTACCTGCAAATCCGCGCGGAAAAATCCGCAGTTCAATCCACACTGTGAGCACTCACCCTAAGTGTAAAATAGTCCTAGTGTGAAAACTGTAATTTTAAAAATTTTGTTTTTTTTTAACAAAGATCATCATCTAAAAAAGCCTGCCAAAATTAAAAAAGATATACAATTTGCACAAAAACCTGATTTAAGCACTATGTCTACAAACTTCTAAATTGTTCAAAGCTGTAAGAAGTGCCCCCAATTCTATGACACTTTATTGAATACCTTGAATTTCAAATGGAGCACTCAGAGAATATTTTTCTGCTGAATTTATAGGGAAAAATATTGTGGCATTCTCTATGGATGCTGCAATCTACTTCTAGGAGAGAACTTACAGTATTTATGCTTTTGTATCATATCTGCAATACTGTAGAAATATTCTATTTTCTAAATTCTAGGGCTATTTTAGAGATAAAATTGTGAAATGTTGTAACATAACACACAATATGAAAGGTTTCCATTATGCACTTACTGTATGCTACATTGCAATGTTTTAACTCATGCAAACTCAAATTTGTGGATAAACTTCCAAAAATGCACATACCCACAAATGAAAAAAAAGCTCATAGTATTCTTAGTTTTATATACTTAATACAGGGAAATAAAAGCTATTGTTCTTTTATCCTTTAAAGTCTCCAGATGAGTCTTTAAATTGTTATTTAATCACATGTAGCCCTACTTTTCATAGTTTCCCCAAAAGAGAAATGAATGAAAAGATTTGGACTCGATGCAAAGATATTAGTTGGATAAAGATATTTTCAACAGGGAAATTATATTAGAAGATAAATCAGAGTTTCAGTTATCCGGGAAGAACTTTCTATCTTTCAACGCATAAAATATAGAACAACATTTACTTAAATGGAGCTGGCGCAGTGACTTGCTCAGTTCCTCTTGATCACTAAAAGCAAATAAGATGCCTCTGGCTGCAAACTCTGTTTTTCTAGGTTATGTTTTTAGTCTTATTTGTTCTCTATTCATTTGAAGATAACTGTGCTATTTACCTTTGCTTTTCTCTTGGGGATGAGTTGTCAGACTAGATAAACATCAACTATCTGTTGGTTTCTATGGATCCATAACTACATTTATCTATTTTTCTGCTTTCAGCACAGTGGGTGCCCCATCTAAACCTGAATATAGTAAATAGCCAGAGGCTATATTCTTTGCAAACAAGCCAGAAAACAAAAGAGGTATATACAATGTGCACGTGGAAAGGGATTTATCTAGTAGCAGTAATACAAACATTTACCTTAATTTCAATTGCCTTCTTACAGAAGCACTCCTCCTCCCATCAAAGTTTTCATCCTCTTAATATATTGTGATCATCATATTATATAGCACTGTGTACTTACAATTGCTCATTTTGCCTTTCTACCCAGTAAACTCTTCTTTTTTCTCTATGTGGAAACAGGAAGTCTCTTGTCCCTGAAGAAATCATTCCTCTCTTCAACTCCTGCCCCAGCTACTCCTCTTCCCCCTGTTAGGGATATTTACAGTGACTTATTATTCATACAGGGAAAATTGACCTCCATTTTCTACATAGATCTTAGAAAGAATCTACTAGTCAGTTTTAAATCCAGTGATATCATAGATCTAATGAAAAAAAGAATTAAATGGGTAAAAGAACAAAATGAGCAATTGTAATTACACAATGTGATATAATATGATGATTTCAATATATTAAGAGGATAAAAATGTTGATAGGAATGCTTCTTTAAAGATTAACTGTCAATTTAATTTTATTTCATAAATCAATAGTATACATGAAACCAATAATCTTTGCAATATACTTTTTCAGAGAAATCTTCTTCTATCTCCACCAGGACTGCTAATTAATTCTCAAAATTCTCAATTGTCAGGTAATATCTCCATTCAGTGAAGACGGATTATTACATTACTTAGGCTAGTTTCACACTTGCTTTTTTTTGCAGCGCGTTTTTCCCGCAAAAAAACACATTGAAAAAACGCATACAAAAGCATACAACTGCTGCGTTTTTTTCAAGCATTTTTATGAGCATGCATGAAAAAAACGCAGCGTTTTTAAGCGTTTGTATGCGTTTTTAGTGCGTTTTTACCGCGTTTGCGTTTTTTCCCAACATTGGATGTCCCCTCACACTAACCCAAACCATGACTTTACTAACCCTAACCCTGACCCTAACCCTAACCCTGACCCTAACCCTAACCCTAACCCTGACCCTAACCCTTAACCAAATCATACTTAACCCTAACCCAAACCCTAAACCCTAACTAACCCTAACCCTAACCCTAACCCTGACCCTAACCCTAACCCTAACCCTTAACCAAACCATACTTAACCCTAATCCTGACCCTAACCCTGACCCTAACCCTTAACAAAACCATACTTAACCCTAACCCTGACCCTAACCCTAACCCTAACCCTAACCCTGACCCTAACCCTAACCCTAACCCTAACCCTGACCCTAACCCTAACCCTAACCCTAACCCTAACCCTGACCCTAACCCTTAACCAAACCATACTTAACCCTAACCCTGACCCTAACCCTAACCCTAACCCTAACCCTGACCCTAACCCTAACCCTAACCCTAACCCTGACCCTAACCCTTAACCAAACCATACTTAACCCTAATCCTGACCCTAACCCTTAACCAAACCATACTTAACCCTAATCCTGACCCTAACCCTGACCCTAACCCTTAACAAAACCATACTTAACCCTAACCCTAACCCTAACCCTAACCCTAACCCTGACCCTAACCCTAACCCTAACCCTAACCCTGACCCTAACCCTTAACCAAACCATACTTAACCCTAATCCTGACCCTAACCCTGACCCTAACCCTTAACCAAACCATACTTAACCCTAACCCTGACCCAAACCCCAACCCTAACCCTGACCCTGACCCTAACCCTAACCCTAAACCCCCTTAACTAACCCTAACTCTAACCCAAACCCCTAAATTCCATGGTTAAAAAAAAAAACGCATATGCAAAAAAACGCATACATGAGCATGCCAGTGCGCACATATGCGCATCCATAGGCTATAATGGCCATTTTTAGCGCAAAACGTGCGCATATGTGCGCATGCGCTTTTTTGCAGGGCCAAAAAATGCAACATGCTGCGTCTGGAAAATACCAACGCACACCCCAAAAAAACGCAGTGCATGAAAATCGCATACATGCGCTTACAAGCGCGCAGGTATGCGCACCCATGTTAAATATAGGGGAAAAAACGCATGCGCACATATGCGTTTTTTTCCAGCGCTAAAAAACGCAAATGTGAAACCAGCCTTAGATAGGAGATGAAAGTTATTAATGATAAGTTTCTATGTAGACCAGAGGGGGTTGGACTCTGTCTCTAGCTCCTTCCTCCTCACATCCTCCCCTCTACATAGAATCTTTTGAACCCCCAAGTGCTTCACAGATGTTTATAACGTAGAGCCATGAAAATAAAAAAATCATGTTTTTCCACAAAAATGATCTTTTGGCCCCCAAATATTTATTTTTACAAGGGTAACAGGAGAAATTAGACTGCTAAAGTTGTTGTGCAATTTGTCCTGAGTATGCCCATACTCCATATGTGGGGGTAAACAACTGTTTGGATGCACTGCAGAGCTCGGAAGGGAAGGAGCGCCTTTTGACTTTTTCAATGCAGAATTGGCTGGAATTGAGATTGGATACCTTGTCGCATTTGGAGAGCCCCTGATATGCATAAACAGTGGAAACCCCCACAAGTGACACCATTTTGGAATCTAGACCCCTTAAGGAACTTATCTAGATGGGTGGTGAGCACTTTGGACCCCCAAGTGCTTCACTAAAGTTTATAACACAGAGCCGTGAAAATAAAAAATCATTTTTTTTCCACAAAAATGATTTTTTTAGCCCACAATTTTTTATTTTCACAAGGGTAACAGGAGAAATTGGACCCCAAACATTATCCAATTTGTTCTGAGTACCCTGGTACCACATATATTGGGGAGAACCACTGTTTGGGCACCTATTGGGGCTCAAAAGGGAAGTAGTGATGTTTTGAACTGTAGACTTTGATGGAATGGTCTGCGGGTGTCATGTTGCATTTGCAGAGCTCTTGATGTGTCTAATCAGTAGAAACCCCCAACATTTGACCCATTTTGGGGTAAACTATTGTTTGGCACACATCGGGGCTCGGAAGGGAGCACCGTTTGACTTTTTGAATGCAAAATTGGCTGGAATCAATGGTGGTGCCATGTCATGTTTGGAGACCCCTTGATGTGCCTAAACAGTGGAAACCTATCATTTCTAACTCCAACCCTAACCCCAACACACCCCTAGCAATAATCCCAACCCTAACCATAACCCCAATACAACCCTATCCCCAATTCCAACCCTAACCATAACCCTAACCACAACCCTAACCCCAACACACCCTTAACTCTAATCCCAACCCTAACCATAACCACAACATTAACCCTAATCCCAATGCTAACCATAAACCTAACCCTAACCACAAGCCTAACCACAGCCCTAACACAAACCTAACCCCAACACACCCCTAACAATAATCCCAACCCTAACCATAACCCCAATGCACCTCTAACCCTAATCCCAACCCTAACCATAACCCTAACCACAATCCTAACCCCAACACTCCCTTAACCCTAATCCCAACCCTAGCCATAACCACAACATTAACCATAATCCCAACCCTAACCAGAACTCTAACCTTAATCCCAGCCCTAACTCTAATCCCTAACCCTAATCCCAACCCTAACCCTAACTCTAATTCCAACCCTAATCCTAACCCTAATTCCAACCCTAACCCTAATTTTAGCCCAACTCACTTTAGCCTAACTCTAACCCTAATGGGAAAATACAAATATATTTTCTTTATTTCATTATTTTTCCCTAACTGAGGGGGTGATAAAGGGGGCATTATTTACTATTTTTTTTATTTTGATCACTGTGATAGGGTCTATTACAGTGACCAAAATGATCCAATAGAAAAAATCTTATTGCTGCCAGGTGCCGGCCGGCAGGTCTCCGCGGGCACAGTGCGCATGCGCCTGCCATTTTCTTTCCGGAAGATGACCGCAGCTGTTGGGGGGAGGCCAGGAGACCCAGGTATACCAGGAGGTACCAAGGAGATCGGGGACCCTATTTCTCTCTCCTCTGATGTGCGATCACATCAGAGGAAAGAGGAATTAAATGGCACATCGGACTTTTTTTGTGGTCTCCACTATACGGTTAATAACGGCGATCCCAACACCGGGGTCGGTAAAAACCGACCACAATCTTATTCACTGGGTTTTCGGCAACCCCCGGCAGCTAAGAACCCAGAGAAATTCCAACTCTGGGGGGGGCACTATACACTTTTTCCACAGCGCTGTGAATTCACGGCGCTGTGGTTTAAGTACCCTTATCTACCGCCGATAAAAGGCGTATCGGCGGTCGTTAAGGGGTTAACTGCAGGAAGGGGAGTGCGAATGCTTTGAGGTTCCCTACATTTAGTTTGCATGAGTGGCTTATTGCTCCATTTGTTTTTTTTAATCTCTTCCCATATAATATGTTTGTATATCTTCTTCCGCCTCATCACTTTCACCATCTTGCTGTTTCAGATTCAATTTGACATACTTCCACCTCATCATAAGAATCAATCTCACTTTCTTCTCCTAAATCCTCATGCAGTGTGGGGTCTGAATCATCATCATTATCATAATCTAACAGCATCTTCACTTCATCAACATGATGGGGTTTTAACAAATCAGACATTTTCCTCTCCACTTCAACAGATAATCTGAAGTGAGAGAGAGAATGTGTTAGGAAACAATGTGCCTGAGAAGCACACTTTCATTTGTAAGAAAACCTTAGTTATTTATATGAAATATCCACAAACTTTGCACTATCCATTCATAAAACAAGCTAAAATAACAATTGTGATGACTAAAAACATAAAATATCAACCTTATATAGTGTGATGTGTTTTGGAACAATGTGTCTGAGAAGCCAGCACAGTTATATCTGCTCTCCTATCATGGCAGATTCAATCATCTTTATTCACAACTGATTTTCTTATTATATAGCTTTTCAGTATCTGTATATTTTAAGTATAATAATAATACATTTTTTTATTTTTATAGCGCCGACATATTCCGCAGCACTTTACATTTCAGAGGGGATTTGTACAGACAATAGACATTACAGCATAACAATAATCACATACAGTAGATTATAACAAATAACAAGAGGAATGAGGGCCCTGCTCGCAAGCTTACAGTCTATGAGGAAAGAGGTAGACACAAAAGGTGGGTGGTAACAGTTGCTCTGATTGTATGGACCAGCCATAATGTTAAGTGTGTAACAGTACAGACACAGAGGGCTAATGGATGCATAAAGCATGTGGGAACATGATGCTGGGAACCTGGTTATGGTAAAACTTTTGGCTCTGCCACACAGGGATAGGTTAGGTTAATGTGTTGAGGCGATAGGCCAGTCTGAATAAATGCGTTTTCAGGACACGCTTAAAATTGTGGGGATTGGGGACTAATCGTATTGACCTGTCAAGTGCATTCCAAAGAATTGGCGCGGCACGTGTAAAGTCTTGGAGACGGGAGTGGGAGGTTCTGACTATTGAGGATACTAACCTCAGGTCATCAGCAGAACGGAGGGCGCGGGTAGGGTGGTATCCTGAAACAAGGGAGGAGATGTAGGGTGGTGCTGAGCCATGGAGGGCTTTGTGGGTGAGGGTAATAGTTTATACTGAATTCTGGAGTGGATGGGTAGCCAGTGTAATGACTGGCACAAGGTAGAGGCATCGGTGTAACGATTGGTGAGGAATATGATCCTGGCTGCAGCATTCAAGACAGATTGGAGAGGGGAGAGTTTGGTAAGAGGGAGACCGATTAGAAGAGAGTTACAATAGTCAAGACGAGAATGAATAAGAGAAACAGTAAGAGTTTTTGCAGAGTCAAAAGTAAGAAAAGGTCGAATTCTAGAAATGTTTTTGAGGTGCAGATGACAAGAGCGAGCCAGTGATCGAATGTGGGGGGCAAAGGAAAGCTCGGAATCAAGTATGACCCCAAGACAGCGGGCATGTTGCTGGGGAGTAATAGTGGAACCACATACAGAAATAGTAATGTCGGGTATAAGTACATTAGTAGCGGGAGGAAACACCAGGAGTTCAGTCTTTGACAGGTTCAGTTTCAGATATAGTGAGGACATGATATTAGACACAGCGTTTAGACAATCGCCAGTGTTTTCTTTACCATCTTCAATACGTAATCTAAAGATAAAAAGACATAACATCTTTACTTTAATTTCTTGAAAAGTATGACCTCCAGCAAGCAGGACATATTAGGGTTTTCCTTGCCATCTTCAGGTCAATCATTAATTGATCAGTATCACTGTGGCCCTTGAATTTTTACATTCAAAGAGGTCAAAATGTCATGCTCTCATAAATTTCACAAATGCCATGTTTGCATTGCTTGACGGAAAATCAAGAGAATTACCACCTGTGAAGTTAGTTAACCTTTATTGCTAAGGGAATTAGATATTGATAAGTCTATTACTCTGTGACACACATAGGAACATGGGAAAGTTCATCACAGTTCACAAATCATCTAGTGCTTCTGGGCTGTTGAAGTTTAGCAAAAACAATCAGAGGTGCAATCTAGGTAAAAAAAAAGTACCTACTGTAGATAATTGATTTTTTTGGAAAAAAATAACTGACATAGTATATAAGCATTAGTGATGAGCGAGTATACTCGTTGCCCGGGTTTTCCTGCGCATGCTCGGGTGTCCTCCGAGTATTTTGGCGTGCTTGGAGATTTAGTTTTCATCGTCTACTCTGCATGATTGGCGACTTGTAGACAGGGTGAATACATGTGGGAATTCTCTAACAAATAGGCATTCCACACATGTATTCAAGCTGTTTAGAAGTCGCAAATCATGCAGATAAGATGATGAAATCTAAATCTCCGAGCACGCCAAAATACTCGGAGGACACCCGAGCATGCTTGGGAAAACCCAAGCAACGAGTATACTCGCTCATCACTAATAAGCGTCAATCCCTTTAAACAATTGCCCATACTAGGACCCCCATATGACATAATAAATATTACTGGAAATGAAAAATACATGTACTAATCACCTATTTTGCTCCAGATGTAAAGTGGCCAAGAGTGGTAGTCATGGCTGAGCTACTGGCCCATTACGCTCTGGCACTTTACAGGAAAACCATGCCCCATTCCCAGTGTTCTGTCAGGCCTATGTCTTCAGGAGCGGCAGCACACAACTCAGGTTACACCAAGTTCCTTTCAACAAACAGAAGTTTACTGGACAGTTAAAGTTGATCAGATTGTAGCATGTGGGATAAAACACAATACTTCATGTTCCTTATTTTCTTAGTGCAACACATCTTCAGCCTTACCATTTATTCCTCCTGGACTATTCCTATGCTCACTGGCTCTATTAGCACAAGCAATTTCCTGCCCAGTTCCGCAGTGCACCCGGGATCCGCTACATTGCCTTCACCTCGTTCGGCGTCCCCATGCCAGGCCTTGAAATTCTGAAGTTGCAAGAATATCCACATAGGATTCTAGTACGGCCTTCCACTGATTTGAACGATAGGCACATCCTGGCCCTACCAGCCCTCTGCACTCGAGCATGACATTGTCACTGTACTTCCCTATCTAACATCCATCTTCCAAGTAGCTTTTCTAACCTTACTAACCTTTCCCCACAGTGGATTAGTCCCAAACATTAACTGTATCTTATACCTGTACCTTGAGTTAACTACAGTTGCTATCCTACAGTATGTACTAATTTTATTCTTATCTTATGTCCTATCCTTATACTCTGTACTCTCACCATGTCTTATACTGCTGCCATGAACTTTACATATACTTCACATTACTATATTAGCTATATTACTATATGTCTGCACATGAGTAGATACAAAAGGGTACATTTAAAAAGAATATATCATTATTTTTCTATGATTCTACATATTGTAGTACATGATTCTGCATAAGCCATTGTCTGGTCACTTTGGTAGCCACAGAAAAGAACAAAATTAATAGCACACACTGTGACACATGAATAGATGGTTGTCACTAAAGCCACAGCCCAGATTTCATTGTTAATAAAGTCCAGGAGCACTAGACAAGATAGGTTTACTTCTCCAGTAGATATCTGTGTAGGAAATTTCAGTTGATCTCCTGGACTCATAGGTAGCTGCAGAATGAACTGCCTAATCGCACATAAGAAATAATTTGTGACTTTTTTATTTTAAAAGCATGAAAAGTCTGCTTGTGCAGTGTGTAATTAAAGAGGACCCATGAGGACACAGCATAGCATTGTGTCTTAATTAACCAGACATCTATTTTTAGCACGCCAGGAGGAATAAACTGTTATCTATATGTTGACTTTTGAATTTCTGTGTTTCTTTTTGGTTGGTCAAGAAAACAGATTTTTGCTTGTGTAAGCCTGTAATATTGTTTTGTATGTTGACATTTGATGTAACATGCTCTGGTCTTATCCAGGATGACTAGTGATGCTTGTTGATATGTTAATTATACATTGTCCATGCCAGCCAGTTTGTTGGTTTTCAAAACAGAGGAGGAAAATCTATGCAAATAGATTACAAAATTAAACTGTTAGGCGTCGGGTTCCTGTTGCTGCACAGTGGGAATCCAGAGCCCTGCTCCCGGCGGTCTCCCATTCCTCCCCAGCCGCAGAGGAGGTTGCTCAGCAAACTCGTCTGTCCCGGCACTCTGACCAGACCATCTCCGTGGGTTTGCTTGCTGCTGCCACCTCTGGCACAGCTATGGCAATGCAGGC
The DNA here is from genome assembly GCF_039654945.1 of Dendrobates tinctorius. Taxonomy (NCBI): domain Eukaryota; kingdom Metazoa; phylum Chordata; class Amphibia; order Anura; family Dendrobatidae; genus Dendrobates; species Dendrobates tinctorius. Next base: position 14,365,190 of record NW_027361766.1, on the reverse strand, counting down.
TGCTCAGCAGCAAGATTCTCCAGGGACTAAGTCCTCATGTCGGGCCACTGAGCATACCCGTGGAGCAATCTCCCATTGGAGCTCGAAGGTCACGTGCTCAGGTCCTGCTCCTGTTCGGATTGGCCCATCCGAGAAGCCAGGAAGGTCCCGGATGCTCGCGTCTATAAAAGGTTTGCATGGCCGCTCGGCCATGCGCTAGGATACTCTGTATTTTCAGACCATGAGGAGTGAGTGATGTATGCACGTATGAATGTCTCTAGTGACTGACTCATTATGAAACCCCTACCCTCGATACGCATGTGTTGTGCAGCATAGCCTGCTAGCGCCCAGGCTTAGGTGTAGGTAGGGCAGAGTCGGAGTCAGGCATTAGTCTCCATCAGTGACTCAGCACGCCACAGTGCATGTGCTCCACACTCCATAGCCAGCGTCTATAGCAGTGTTTGCGGCAGCGACGCCGTGCGCTCAGAGGGCCTAGAGGAACTCTAACCCCGTGTCCTTCGGGTAGAGTTCTGTGGCCGCTTTCTGTGTGCTTTTTGGCCGGGCTCTGTGAGCTAAACAGGCTCCGGTATTTGCGTTCAGCGGCTGTGCGGCTCTGTGAGTCACCAGTGAGGTCTGATGAACTCCTTCTTCTGACGAAGGAAGGTAGTGAGGCTGATTACCAAACAGCTGAGCAGGTAGATGATGACTGGGTCACAGGAACTGATGACTGGATATAAGGCAGCCGACGCCCTGCTGCCTTGCTGGTGATTTTCCTGCTGGATTCTTGGAGACCAGTCTGATTTCTGCTTCTCAAAGCTAAGTATTGCTCTGCTTTTTGTACACTTTAGTTCTGGTTTTGTTTGCCTTGTTTTTTGGAGTTCAGCCATCCCCGGCCAGGGGTGAGCTGAATTCCATTTTTGTCTCTGATCTGTTGATCTCTGGCTCTGTCTTCAGAATGTACCTGAGTGCTGATGTGGTCTTTTTGAAGCCTAGCGACTTCGGGGCCTGTTTTTCCTATCGGTCTGTTGGTACATTTTTGGATACGGTTTTTGCGGATTGCAGACAGCAGCTTTTCTATCCTGTCCTATTTAGTTAGCTTGGGCCCCATCATTTGCTCAACCTATCTTTCTATCTGTGTTAGTGTTTTTCATCTTCCTTCACAGTCATTATATGTTGGGGGCTGCCTGTTGCTTTGGGGTCTGCTCTGGGGCAGTTTAGATTTCCCCTTTCTGTCTTTAGGCTAACATAGTTCTCCGGCTGTGATCGAGGGGTCTGGGGCACCGTGGGAGCCCCCCACGGCTACTGCTAGTTGTTGTGGATAGGTACGGGGGTCTGCGGTCCGATGGCTGCCAACTTCTCTGGTTTTCTGGACTTAGCTATTATTTTTGTTTTTTCCTCCTTCGGTGACTCATCCATAACAGCCCTGGCTACCAGGGAGGTGCCCACCACTTTGGAGGAGCTCATTACGGTCTCCACCCGAATCAAAGTTCGCTTCAACGAGCGAGGGCTGGAGCACTCCAAGTCCAGCCAACGATATAGGTTGGCGCCAAATTTTGCTTGACTGCTTGAATCTCCTAGTCAGCCGCCCGAGCCTCCAGAGGCCATGGAGGTGTTCCGCACGGGGTCCAAGTCCCGGACTGCACGGGTATGTCCAGTCTGTTTCCGTTGTCAGCAGACTGGGCACGTTGCTAACCAGTGCCCACAGCGGTCGGGAAACGCTCACGTCTAGTGGTTATTGGAGGGGGCCTACTAGACACAGCGAATTTCTCCTCCAAGCTCCTGTTAAAAGGGGCATTAGAGTTCAATTCTTCCACTCTGACTGTGGAGGTTTGCGTGGACTCACGGGCAGAAGGGCTATTTCATGTCATCTGCCTTCGCCCAACAACACGCAATCCCCCTGGTCCTGCTACCTCAACCAGTCACTATCAGAGTGGTGAATGGTGCGACACTCCCGTCCCAAATCACCCACCAGACGGCTCCACTGAGACTCTCACTGTCTCCTTCTCATCAGGAGATGCTGTCTCTTCTTATTATGCCCGAAGGTATCGACCAGGTCCTCCTAGGAGTTCCCTCGTTACGAGCTCACACTCCTCACAAAGAGTGGTCCTCGGGAAAAATCCTTGGTTGGAGCAAGTCCTGCGAGGGCAGGTGTCTGATGGACTGCGTAAAGGTCGCTACCTCTGAGGTTCCCGCAGATCTCTCCTCGCTTCCCAAGCCGTACCAGCAGTATGCAGACGTTTTCTCCAAGAAGGCGGCGGAGACCCTTACACCGCACCGCCCTTACGACTGTCCTCTTGACCTCTTGCCCGGTGCTGAGCCTCCCCGGGGTCGAGTCTTCCCCCTATCTCTCCCAGAGACAGAAGCCATGTCTCAGTATATCAGGGAGAATTTGGCAAGAGGATTCATTAGGAAGTCGGTGTCTCCGGCGGGAGCGGGATTCTTCTTTGTCCAAAAGAAGAATGGAGAATTACGTCCGTGCATCGATCACAGGGGTCTTGATGCCATAACCGTTAAGAACAAGTATCCTCTACCCCTGATATCGGAACTGTTCGATAGGCTACGGGGAGCGAGACTGTTTACTAAGCTTGATCTTCGAGGAGCCTATAACCTGATTCACATCCGTGAGGGGGACGAATGGAAGACGGCATTTACGTAACACCAGAGATGGGCACTATGAATACCTGGTGATGCCCTTCGGGCTATGTAATGCGCCAGCCGTCTTCCAAGACTTTGTGAATGATATCTTCCGGGATATGCTTACCACCTCGGTAGTAGTCTATCTGGACGATATACTCATTTACTCTCCAGATATTGACTCCCACCGGAGAGATGTTCGCAAAGTTTTCGATCTCATGTGGGCAAATTCCCTTTACACCAAGTTGGAGAAATGTGTGTTTGAGCAGGAGTCCTTGCCTTTCCTGGGCTACATCATCTCTGCCCAGGGTTGGGCCATGGATCCTGCCAAACTCCAGGCGGTGAAGGATTGACAAGAACCCCATTCTCTCAAAGCGGTGCAGCACTTTATGGGGTTCATAAATTACTACCGCCAATTCATTCCCCATTTCTCAACTTTGGTAGCACCCTTGGTAGCCCTCACCAATAAGGGTGCAAACCACAAACTGTGGTCGGAAGCTGTCTCCAAGGCCTTCGCTTCTATTAAATCCCACTTCGCTAGCGCTCCCATTCTACATCGCCCCAATGTAGATAAGCCCTTCATTCTGGAGGTGGATGCCTCTTCTGTCGGTGCTGGAGCGGTCCTGTTCCAGAAGGACTCGCAAGTTTGGAAGCACCCATGCTTCTTCTTTAAGACCTTCACACCAGCGGAGAGGAATTATTCCATTGGGGACAGGGAGTTGCTAGCAATGAAGCTGGCCTTCTCAGAGTGGAGACCCCTCCTGGAGGGGGCTCGCCATCCTTTCCAGGTGTTCACCGACCATAAAAATTTGGTCTATCTACAGACAGCCCAGCGGCTGAATTCTCGCAAGGCCAGATGGTCGTTGTTCTTCTCCCGATTCCATTTCACCATGCATTTTCTCTCCGGGGAGAAGAACGTCTGGGCGGATGCTCTTTCTCGCTCCGTAGTGTCATCGGAGGAGGAGCCTCAGCTGATAGTCCCATCGGAGAGTCTGAGGACCGTGGCTCCGGTTGCTCTCGAGTCGGTACCTCCAGGCAAGATTTTTGTCCCTGCCCATCTTCGACCGGAGGTCATCTCTTGGGCTCATTCGTCCAGGTGGGGGGAACATTTTGGGACCAAACGGACCTCTGATCTCCTGGCAAGGACGTACTGGTGGCCGCGTATGGCCCGTGACATCAGGGACTATATTCAGACATGCGTCTCTTGCACCCAGAATCGGTCCTCTCGGCAGCGGCCCACTGGGTTACTCTATCCCCTGCCGGTAGTGGACAGGCCTTGGGAGATGGTCGGTATGGACTTTGTGGTGGCTCTGCCCAAGTCCAGTGGCAGCACCATCATTTGGGTGGTCACCGATCATTTCTCCAAGATGGTGCATCTGGTGCCACTCTCGCGGCTGCCTTCTGCACGGGGCCTGGCAGCGTTGTTTATTAAACATGTCTTCCGCCTGCACGGCATGCCGGATAAGATTGTCAGTGACCGGGTCTTCAGTTTGCGTCTAGGTTCTGGAGAGAGCTCTGTTCTCTGCTCAGCATCGAGCTAAATCTCTCCTCGGCCTATCATCCCGAGACGAACGGGTTGGTTGAGAGAGCCAACCAGACCCTGGTGATATATCTGCGACATTTTGTCTCAGCCAGGCAGGATGACTGGGCATCCTTGCTGTCGTGGGCGGAGTTCACTTTAAACAACGCTGTGGTCGACTCCTCCGGTCAGACTCCATTCCTCTTAAATTATGGTCAGCATCCGCAAGTCCCCGTGCCCATGCCTGTGTTATCCAACGACTCTAGGGTGGCAGACTGGGCGGTGGAGGCACGTGACATTTGGGATCGCATGCAGGATGCTATCTGGGCCTCCAAGGAGAGAATGAGGGTCTCCGCTGATGCACACAGGCATCCTACTCTGACCTTCGTCCCTGGCGACTTAGTGTGGCTTTCGGCCCGAAACATCAGGCTGCGAGCTGAATCCGCTAAGTTTGCACCACGCTATATTGGCCCTTTCAAGGTCCTCGAGCGGATCAATCCTGTGGTCTACCGCCTGGCGCTTCCACCACACTTGGCTATTTCTGACACGTTTCATGTGTTCCTCCTTAAGCCAGTTCATATGTCCCGGTTTTCTGAGCCATTTGCCGGGACATCAGACCTGTCGTCTGACGAGTTTGAGGTCAATGCCATTGTGGGATGCAAGATGATGCGGGGCAAAAAGTTTTATTTGGTGGATTGGAAGGGTCATGGTCCAGAGGTTCGGTCCTGGGAGCCAGTGGAGAACATCCACGCTCCACTTCTCATTCCGGAATTCGAGCAGAGCAAGGCTCAGAGAGGGGGGCCCTAGGAGGGGGGTAATGTTAGGTGTCGGGTTCCTATTGCTGCACAGCATGAATCCCGAGCCCTGCTCCCGGCGGTCTCCCATTCCTCCCCAGCCACAGAGGAGGTTGCTCAGCAAACTCTTCGGTCCCGGCACTCTGCCCAGACCACCTCCGTGAGTTTGCTTGCTGCTGCCACCTCTGGCACTGCTATGGCAATGCAGGCTGCTCAGCAGCGAGATTCTCCAGGGACTAAGTCCTCATGTCGGGCCACTGAGCATGCCTGTGGAGCGATCTCCCATTGGAGATCGAAGGTCATGTGCTCAGGTCCTGCTCCTGTTCGGATTGGCCCATCCGAGAAGCCAGGAAGGTCCCGGACGCTCGTGGCTATAAAAGGTTCGCATGGCCACTCGGCCATGCGCTAGGATACTCTGTATTTTCAGACCATGAGGAGTGAGTGATGTATGCACGTATGAATGTCTCTGGTTACGGACTCATTATGAAACCCCTACCCTTGGTACACATGTGTTGTGCAGCCTAGCCTGCTAGCGCCCAGGCTTAGGTGTAGGTAGGGCAGAGTCGGAGTCAGGCATTAGTCTCCATCAGTGACTCAGCACACCACAGTGCACGTGCTCCACACTCCGCAGCCAGCATCTATAGCAGCGTTCGTGGCAGCGATGCCGTGCGCTCAGAGGGCCTAGAGGAACTCTAACCCCGTGTCCTTGGGGTAGAGTCCTGTGGCCGCTTTATGTGCGCTTTTTGGCCGGGCTCTGTGAGATAAACAGGCTCCGGTATTTGCGTTCAGTGGCTGTGCGGCTCTGTGAGTCAACAGATTTCGCTCCTGTTCACACTGGGTGACGTAACCCACATGTGACTGTTTTCACACCACTCTATTCTTCCGCCATTACCTAGCAGCAGTGTACCACCTCTGCACGGTGGACACCGGGCTGTGAATGCACCTACTATTATTTATAATTTTGGTGTGTTCCGCCAGCCCTAACATAAACAATGCAAGTTTGTCTTATCAATAGTGTTGAGCGTTCCGATACTGCAAATATCGGGTATTGGCCGATATTCGCTGTATCGGAGTTCCGATACTGAGTACCGATATTTTTACAACATCGAATACCGGAATCGGAAGTTCCCATAATGCAATGAGCCAGTTGTTTTAGCCATGTTAACTAATGGCATGGCTGTGATTGGCTGCTGAAATGATGTCATCATGATGCGCGGTCTGTGCGGGCCTGCCGGGGGTCTGTACGGGCCTGCCGGGCGTCTGTGCAGGCTGCCGGGGGTCTGTGCGGGCCTGCCGGGGGTCTGTGCGGGCTGCTGGGGGTTGTGTGTGTGTGCAGGCATTGTCCGATGGGACTACAAGTCCCATCGGGCTATGCCTGCTACAATGACAGTGATTGACACATTAGCCAATGATGGGACAGTAGTAATCCCATCATCCGGCTAATGTGTTGAATGTAAAAAAAAAAACATACATACTACATACATACTACATATATACAACATACATACATTCATAACTCATACTACATACATACTTCATATATACTACATTAATACAACATACATACTACATACATATATACTACATTCATACAACATACAAACATACTACATAATACATGCATACTACATATATACTACATTCATGCAACATACATACTACATACATACCACATATATACTACATTCATACAACATACATACATACTACATGCTACATACATAAAACATATATATTACATTCTTACAACATACATACATACTACATACTTAGTACATACATGCATGCAACATACATACTACATACATACAATACATTTATACATTCATGCAATACATACATATAGACATACAGTACATATAACATAGAGTACATACTCACCATCACTTGTCACTTTGATCCCCGAAGCCAGTGTCATCTCACTGTAAAAAATATTAAAATAACAAACGATCAATATACTCCCTGATCCGTAGAAATCCACGAGTGTCCCACGACGATGTAGTATGTATGTTGTATGTTATTTATTATTATATATAGCGCTAACATATTCCACAACGCTTTACAGTTTTGCACATATTTTCATCACTGTCCAAGATGGGGCTCACAATCTAAATTCCTTATCAGTATGTCTTTGGAGTGTGGGAGGAAACCCACGCAAACACGGGGAGAACATACACACTCCTTGCAGATGTTGTCCTTGGTGGGATTCGCACCCAGGACTCCAGTGCTGCAAGACTGCAGTGCTAACCACTGAGCCACCATGCTGCCCATTGTATGAATGCAGTATATGTAGTATGTATGTTGTATGAAAGTAGTATATATGTAGTATGTATGTATTATGTAGTATGTATGTATGTTGTATGAATGTAGTATATATGTAGTATGTATGTATGTAGTATGTATGTGTTTTTTTTTTACATTCAACACATTAGCTGGATGATGGGACTACTACTGTCCCATCATTGGCTAATGTGTCAATCACTGTCATTGTAGCAGGCATAGCCCGATGGGACCTGATGGTCACCTCTTTATATCCATCCCATGTGAGGCAAGGGCTGATCATTGCTGGCAAAGATGGATTGGCATGGTCTTTATCTGGGCTGTGAGTAATGTCTGAATCAGCCCAGTACTGCTTAAAGAGAACATATGGCATCATTGTCACCTGGGAGCCGGTGTGCAGTAAAGCGTTCATCGAGAAGCCATCAATCACAACGGGCAGGACAGGCCATCCTCCTACGTACTTGTCTTGCCAATTTGGTGGGCCTGGAAATCTTAGTCCTGAGGGTTGCAGTGTAAATAACTCGTGAAATACATCACACACACATGTATATACACCCACAGAGTAATGCCAATTATATCAGTAATACTGATGCAAGAGGACTAATTATGGGACTAATCGCAAATCACAATACTAGCAGCTGAAAAAAACAATCAAACGTCCAAATACTATGAAATTAGAAAATATTTAATAAATAATACATATACAAGGAAGGGGGGAGAGTTGCCCACAACGCATATGTTGAAAAAACAGACGCTCAATGGATAAAACTGCACAAAAACATCATGCATGGGTACAAAACATGCTGTATACATATGTACATCAATGCTATATAATGATGTAGGACTTAGATATATAACAAACACCCACATCGAGGGCTGTGTATAATAATGATACCCATCATAGAAGTCAATACATGTGCACGAAAACCCCCCGCTACCCAAATGATGCCATATGGTATAGAAGTTTACCTAAAATGGTGATGGGAGAAGGGGCCAGATCCTGGAGCGTCACCCTGAGGGAGTCATCATCTTGGGCCAGTGTGTCGGTCTCAATAGGGGTCTGGGGAAAGGATGCTGCTTCCTGCTGGTATGTAATTGCTGGTTGCCTAGAGGGCTCTGTGCCGCTAGGATTTGGTTCACGAAGCACCTGGATAGCCCTATCCTTAAAGTTTGCAAAGTCCAATTCAGGATTTTGTAGGGCCATTATGCACAGCTGTGTCTTTTGATTGTTAGACTGGAGTCCCTCTATAAACTGCTCCATTAGTAATCTATCATCATCTTGCACGCTCTCAGGGTCAACCTGCTTTATGGCCCGTAGCGCTTCCTGAAGGTTAAGATCATAGTCCCGTATACTGTCCTGCCCCCTTTGTTTACACCCAAAGAATCTCATTTTTATCTCTGTTGCAGTGTGGCTGTCAAAAGTGTCCTTCAGTCTGGCCAAGATTTGTTTGACTGTACCTTTATCAGTGTCCAGCCAGGTGTTAGGGACGGCGGAACGCACCAAATATAAATAATAGGAGGTGCGTTTGCCGCCCGGGGTCCACCGTGCGGTAGATGTAAAGACCGCTGCTGGATAATAGCAGACTAGCTATGAGACGGAGCACTACACTCGGGTTAGCGTCACCCGAGGTGCTAGGACAATCTCTTGTTACAGGCACAGAGATGCCCAAGAGGAAATTACGCGTAGTCGCCGGGCCTCACAGGACCTGCCGTCGTGTGGCGTCGCAGCCGCGAACGCCAAAAGGTGCTGCAGATGGCAGTAAACTGTAGCCGCTTAACGACAGTGCCGGAGAACCGATCAACGTCGGACGCTAGTGTATGGCGTGGAAAGCTCAGTGGCGCATAGCTAGCCATTACCTGGCGCTGACTAAAACCAACACTCTGTCACCATTCATAATATCAGAGGGAAGGGGGTTTCAAATAAGTCAGTCACCAGACACATGCATCCATCACCTTTCACACACAGCATAATAGTCTACACTAGCGCATGGCCGAACTGCCATGCGGGCTTATTATAGCCATACGCTTCCGGGACCTTCCAGTACTCTGGGAAGGACCAATCAGATCCGACACAGGACCTGAGCATGTGACCCCTGCTCTCCACTGAGAGGTCATCTTGCAGGCATGCTCAGCAGCACGGCAAGAGGGCTTAGCCTCTGGAGCGGTTCCATGCAGAGCGGGTTGCGCTACCATTGCCACTCCAGAGGTGGAAGCAACATCCAGGCTCACAGAGCAAGTCTGAGCAAGACGCCTGGATTGCCAGGATTGCTGAGCAGGTCCCTGAGCGGTCGGAGGGGAATGGGAGACCGCTGGATGTACGGCTCTGGATTCCTGTTGTGCAGTCTCAGGAATCTGATGCCTAACACCAGGACTTTACTTCCCTCTGGGCTGCACCAGTTAGGCTGGTTTCACATTAGCGCTTTTTAAGCGCACGCACGGCCGGGGGTAGCTCCACCCCCGAGCCGGCTCTCTGCCCGGCGTGCCCGCCCCCCGCCCATATCGGCGCACCCTATCTTTAGCATAGGGTGCGCAGATCGTGCGCAGGCCGTGCGCTAGTTGCGATTTGACCTACGCTGCGCATATTTGACGGTGCGCCGTGAGTGCCAAAATCAAACTTTTCGGATTTCGGCGTGCTCGACGCACCGTCAAAAGTGCGCAGCGCAGGTCAAAGCGCAACTAGCGCACGGCCTGCGCACGATCTGCGCACCCTATGCTAAAGATAGGGTGCGCCGATCGCAGGCGCCGCTGTGCGCTAGGAGGCGGCGCTACAAGCAAGGGGCGGGCACACCGGGCAGAGAGCCGGCTCGGGGGCGGAGCTACCCCCGGCCGTGCGTGCGCTTAAAAAGCGCTAATGTGAAACCAGCCTTAACTGGCGAATGAGGATACTGACTTTTGACTCTCAGACCGGGGGTACACTTTGAACAAACTACATAATCTTTCCTTAAAATTGCTCAGGGTGTGCGACTCCCCTGAGTACTGCGGTAACCATGCCGCTCCTGGTATATATGGCATTGATAGCGGTATTATGGAAGCTTTGGCTGCAACCGCCGCAGAATGTCCACCCAAGTTGGCATCTACGATTCTATGATTCTATGTCATTTTCTTCCTCCCTTAGTGAACCACAGCCAAGCTCCGTTTACCTTTACCGTTATCAACAGCTGCTCTCTGATGGGCTGGATTGCGCTCTTCCTGGTCTCCAAATCGGATCTTCCTGCTTTTAACTCGCTCACCATAGAGCGCAGCTCCAGCTTCACTTCGCCCACTAACATCAGAGCGCGGGCAGGGCTTTGTGCCGTGCTCTCTTTCTTGCTCTGCCCATGATGGCATGGCCCTCTCTGTTCGCACGCACTGTGTAACACAGTTATGGCGATTATTTGAAAGCTCATTAAAGTCTCTAGCACACAACAGTACCCAGCTTTGCCAGGCTCCTAATACCCAGCTTTGCTAAGCTCAATAATCCTGTTCGTATGCCAGGTTTAGAGCGCCCCACAGGGCCTTAGGTTACTCGGTACCGGGTCGGTCAGGTTCTTTAAAGGGGATGTGTCACGGTGGCAGTGACCTGGTCCGTGGCCCTGGACGTCCAGTAATTAAAAATACAGGAAAATTATATGGTGTTTGGTCGTGACGCCACCCATGGTGTTCGGCAATGGGTGGACAACGCTGCAGTTTTGGTCCACTGGGGCTGTTGGTGACACAGCAAAGATGGTTCAGCTCCCCACGGGTGGAGCGGGACCACAAGGCAAATATATTTGAATGTTCAGATGGTGGTGAACATTGGAGTGCAGAAGAAAAGTGAAGGACAAAGAGAGGTGCGGTTTTCTTTACCTTTTACTTGAATGTAAATGCAATCTGGTTTACCACATACAGATGATGGTTTGAGTCCGGCTTGCCTGGAGGCATTCCGGGGACCCACCCTGCCAGGTGGAGTTGGGGACCTTCCTTCTGCGCTCTGCTTTCGGGTCCCTGATGCTTGTAGCTAAGCTGCGGCCCTCTCCTGCATGATGATCACTAACCTGTATGGCAGACAGCGTGAGCCTATATCACGGGCACTGTCTTGTTCACTGTCAGCCCCAGGCTCTTGGTCTGCTGCCGTGCCTTCAGGTGTTCAGTGTGGCCAAGGAACTTGCAATCCCCTACACTCCAGATTAGGCTATCAGGGCGTAAGCTCCTGCCCAGCCAAGGACTCTGGTGTCCCTTTTATCAGCGCTTCGCTCTGGGGTCAGCTATATGCAATTTTAGTTCCCCCAGAGCCCCTTGTCTCTGCTCCTGTCCCTTCCCTCTCCACAGACCTACTCTAACTGTCTCTAACTGTCTTGTCATGAGCTCCAACTGCTCCCGTCTCCATGACAACTATCTTGTTTGCTCTCTCAGCTGTCTTCTTACTGACTCACTAACCCCACCTGCTGGCCAGAATTTCACTAACCCCACCTGCTGGCCAGAATTTATAAGGAAGTTCCCCTTTCTGGCCTGCAGTAGGAATTGTCATGTACACTGTGTTACCTGGCATGGGGACCCCACTCCTGCCTCCAGGCATGACATCACCCCTTAGAGGGAGGCAATGTCACCGTGGCAACCGGACTCTGGGGTGCACACTTGTCTAATGAGATGTGTTTTGAAAGCATGCTTAAAAATGTGGGGCTAGTTATTAGGCAGATTTTCTGGGGTAGTGCATTCCAGAAAATGGGTGCAGCACAAGAGAGGTCTTGGAGATGGATATGCAAGACTTGGATATTGGAGGATTTTAGTCTTAGATCAGTTGCAGAACAGAGAGCACAGATAGGGCCGCAAACAGAGATGAGAGAAGATATGAAGAGTGGTGCAGAACTGTGTAGTGCTTTGTGTGTGAGAGAAATAAGTCTATATTGTACTCTGCAGGAGATGGACAAAAATATGACCCTGTCTGCACCATACAGGATGGACTGGAGGGGTGAAAGTTTGGTAAGTAGGACCAATTGCATTAGTCCTCATGATAATATAAAAGAGCAATAGTAAAAGATTTTGCTTTTTCAAAGGTGATAAAAGGTCAGATTCTGGCGACATTTTTAAGATGTAGGCGACATGAGTGAGTGAGGAATTGATAAAAAAAAAGAATAAAGGAAGTTTTGTGTAAAATATGACCTTAAGACAGCGAACATGTTATTTGAGAATTATGAGTCAACCACCAAAGGTAATTTCTGGTATGGGTAGCATTGTAGAGGAAAAACAGAGGTAGGAAACATGAGAAGTTCAGTTTTGTAGAGTTTTCAGTTTGAAAAAAATAGAGGACATGATAATATAGACAGCAGACAGACAAACCCTGGTATTTTGTATTAAGGTGAACCATGAGGACCCCAAACAGTAATGTGAAGATTACAGGAAGAAGAGTCGGTAAAAGATATGGTGAAGGAACAGTCAGAGAGGTAGGAGGAGAATCAAGAGAGAACGGTGTATTTGAGGCCAATAAAGTGGAGTATAGTGAAGATGAGCTGGTGATCCACAGTGTCAAATGAGGCTGAGAGATCCGGGAGACTAAGCAGAGAGTAGTGACAATTAGATTTAGCAGTTGATAGATCATTAGAAACTACAGTAAGGGTAGTTTAAGTAGAGCATAAGGAGCAGAAACCATATTGTAAATGGACATAAAGAGAGTTATCTGTGAGGTAATGAATTAGAGGTGAGTGCACCAGGAGTTTTAGTAGTTTAGAGATGAAGGGGGGATTAGTGACTGGTGTAGTGCAGAGGTGCCCTTACTGTGCAGTGAAGAGTCAGTGACCCAGAAGAGTTCAAAGTAAACACAGGTTTAATGTCCAAAAACTTGCAAACAAAGCAAATGGTATCCTCCAGATCCCAGCCAGGAAACAAGACATTCCATAATTCAGCCGGTTGCCGAGGGTGATTGCACCACTGTAGAATGCTGCGGGGTGCCAGGAGTTCGCTCTGCTTGGTGCTGTGTTCCCTCACACAGACTGAACTTTTGCAGAGCCATCTGCTCTGCACCTTGCAAACTCCACACTGACACACCCAACCCTGTGCTTAAGGGGTTCTTACCAAAAACCTGTGGCCGTAGGCCACATGAAAAACCCTGGCCGGGGAAGGAAACGAACCGACCCTGCTACCTTCCTGAAGTCCATTTCAAAAATAAAAGCCCATGTCAGGTTTTCCTAAATCTGCCTTGGACAAATAGCTTGCCCAAGACGAACACTCACTTTTATTCTGCATTGTAACCACAGCTTTGCCTGTGACTGCAATGCACTCCCGCAGCCTCAATATGCTTCTTTGCACATCCTAGGGGTCACAAAGTGACCCTCACATATAACCCTGGTCACTGTCTCACACTGGTCTGTAGTTAGCAGCGTAGCTCTGGTCAAGGCTTGATTTTTTTTTAGTAAGGGGATTATGACAACATGATAACATCCACTTAAACTTAACAAAAGTAAGCTCATTAGGTGCCAAATTCTTTGATTGCTAAAATCTCCGCAATGGAAAGGCTAAAATAAATTAATGCAAAAAAATGTTTAAATTCTGCTCTGCAGCTACTATTACATTGTTTTCAGTGCAGCATGAAAAATTTGGTAAGGGGTCCTCTTTAAACAGGCTCTTTGTTATCACTGGTGGCCTACTTACTATTATATGTCAATTAGTCATATACAGTATATACTGTATGTTAAGGACACTGTGGCCTTTGAATTGATCAACTACAGTATACATAAATAATTGTTATAGTTACAGTTCTTCATGATGGAGAATAAAGTATTGTATATTTCTCTAAGAGAGTCTACTACCTTTCTTATTGCTTAGATACACTGTCTTCCGCAGCAAAAATATAGCTGGAAAAGAACCTTCAATTTGATAGAATTTACAATCCTATTTTAAAAACTTTTTAAAGCTTCCACCTTTTCATCTCGCATTCCTGGGAGGTCAGATGGAATAGCCAGATGTTTTTGCACACAGAGACTTTTAAGAGTTCCAGGGTCACATGCTTAACCCCAATCAATCACAAAAGTAATTTGTGAATTTTAATTTTATAGCTACAATAGAAAGTGCTTCCTTCTTCCTAAAACACATTTGAAGGCACAAAGTGACACCTTTCCAAAAGTCTACTTCTTTAAGAAGACCACCCCAGATCTTGAACAGATTTTTAGTGACACATATGTCAGACATAATAACAAAACCATTTGCCTAATATATTGTAGTTTCTTCTTTTTGTGCCCAAACATATCTGACCATTTGCAGAATTGACTGCACAAGAAGCTGTTCTGTGATATCTGGCACAAAGACTTTAGTAGCAGATTCTTTAGGACTTGCAAACTATGAGGTGAGGTTTTACCAGAACATCTTACACATGTTTGGTGATATTAATCTGGAGTATTTAAAGGCTATGTCAGCATCTTCAATTTTTTATCATGTGTTCCAAAAGATTCCTGAACAAGTTTTGCAGTATATGAGTATTAGGGAATTCTTCATTAGGGAATACAGTTGCTTTGATAGAGAGTACTTTGTCATCAACAATGTTCACGTAGGCGACATGGGCAGATTCATGAATGCCAAAACCAAGAATTTTTTAGCAAGTTTTTTGAGGGTTACATAGCAATGAAATGTACCCAGGAACAAATTATACTGTATGGATGATCAATATAATGCCGATACATTTTTGACACATTTTTTAGAGGCTTTTATAGCAACAAAATGCCCCCAACAACACATTACACTGTATGGATGGGCAATATAATACAGATACATTTTTGAGCAAGTTTTTTGAGGGTTATATACCATACAAATGTACCTAAGAACATGTAACACTGTAAGGATGAGAAAAATAATACCAAAACATTTTTGACCAAGTTTTTACAGGCATTATAGCAGCGAAATGTATCCAACAACATTTTATACTGCGTGGATGAGCAAAATAATACCAATACATTTTTGAACATTTTTTTTGAGGGTTATATACCACCGAAATGTACCTTAGAACATATAAGAATGGGTGAGCAATGTATTACCAATACATTTTTGACAAAGTTTTTTGAGGCTTTTATATCAACGAAATGTACCAAAGAAAATGCAATATCCATAGGATGAGCAATATAATGCCAACACATTATTTAACAAGTTTTTTGAGTGTTTCTTTTGCAATGAAATGTAACCTAGAAGACAGACTTTATACCCTATGGATGACCCATATAATACCGATACATTTTTGAACAATGTTTTAGAGAGTTAGATACTATTAAAATATACCCAAGAACATGTAATACTCTATGGATGAGCAATATAATACCAATACATTTTTAAACATGTTTTTGAGGGTTATATATAGAGATGAGCGACTTTGCCTTTTTTAGGGTCGAGTTGTGTTTCATGAAACCCGACTTTCGCAAGAGTCGGGTCAAACGAAATCGGCCGACTATAGGGAAAAGTCGGAGGCCGACTGAAACACGAAACCCAATGCAAGTCAATGTTGGCAGGGAGTGGAGGACAGTAAACACACCTACAGTGCCCATTTCAATGCCAAAAACATCAATTCTTATTACTGAAGCTTGTCAACCTTAATTTACTTCATAATAATAGATACATATTGAAAACTGGGGATTATTTGGCTAAAGTTGTGGGGGGGTAGGGCTGGCTCCAGGTTTTCATGTGCCCTGGGCCAAAGAGGGTCAGTGCGCCCCTTTAACACATACCACAACTCATGAGGCTCCGATACGGCACAGAAATATACAGTGGGGAAAAAAAGTATTTAGTCAGTCAGCAATAGTGCAAGTTCCACCACTTAAAAAGATGAGAGGCATCTGTAATTTACATCATAGGTAGACCTCAACTATGGGAGACAAACTGAGAAAAAAAAATCCAGAAAATCACATTGTCTGTTTTTTTTTCATTTTATTTGCATATTATGGTGGAAAATAAGTATTTGGTCAGAAACAAGCAATCAAGATTTCTGGCTCTCACAGACCTGTAACTTCTTCTTTAAGAGTCTCCTCTTTCCTCCACTCATTACCTGTAGTAATGGCACCTGTTTAAACTTGTTATCAGTATAAAAAGACACCTGTGCACACCCTCAAACAGTCTGATGCCAAACTCCACTATGGTGAAGACCAAAGAGCTGTCAAAGGACACCAGAAACAAAATTGTAGCCCTGCACCAGGCTGGGAAGACTGAATCTGCAATAGCCAACCAGCTTGGAGTGAAGAAATCAACTGTGGGAGCAATAATTAGAAAATGGAAGACATACAAGACCACTGATAATCTCCCTCGATCTGGTGCTCCACGCAAAATCCCACCCCGTGGGGTCAGAAGGATCACAAGAACGGTGAGCAAAAATCCCAGAACCACGCGGGGGGACCTAGTGAATGAACTGCAGAGAGCTGGGACCAATGTAACAAGACCTACCATAAGTAACACACTACGCCACCATGGACTCAGATCCTGCAGTGCCAGACGTGTCCCACTGCTTAAGCCTGTACATGTCCGGGCCCGTCTGAAGTTTGCTAGAGAGCATTTGGATGATCCAGAGGAGTTTTGGGAGAATGTCCTATGCTCTGATGAAACCAAACTGGAACTGTTTGGTAGAAACACAACTTGTCGTGTTTGGAGGAAAAAGAATACTGAGTTGCATCCATCAAACACTATACCTACTGTAAAGCATGGTGGTGGAAACATCATGCTTTGGGGCTGTTTCTCTGCAAAGGGGCCAGGACGACTGATCCGGGTACATGAAAGAATGAATGGGGCCATGTATCGTGAGATTTTGAGTGCAAACCTCCTTCCATCAGCAAGGGCATTGAAGATGAAACGTGGCTGGGTCTTTCAACATGACAATGATCCAAAGCACAACACCAGGGCAACGAAGGAGTGGCTTCATAAGAAGCATTTCAAGGGCCTGGAGTGGCCTAGCCAGTCTCCAGATCTCAACCCTATAGAAAACCTTTGGAGGGAGTTGAAAGTCCGTGTTGCCAAGCGAAAAGCCAAAAACATCACTGCTCTAGAGGAGATCTGCATGGAGGAATGGGCCAACATACCAACAACAGTGTGTAGCAACCTTGTGAAGACTTACAAAAAACGTTTGACCTCTGTCATTGCCAACAAAGGATATATCACAAAGTATTGAGATGAAATTTTGTTTCTGACCAAATACTTATTTTCCACCATAATATGCAAATAAAATGAAAAAAAAAACAGACAATGTGATTTTCTGGATTTTTTTTTCTCAGTTTGTCTCCCATAGTTGAGGTCTACCTATGATGTAAATTACAGACGCCTCTCATCTTTTTAGTGGTGGAACTTGCACTATTGCTGACTGACTAAATACTTTTTTTCCCCACTGTAGGTATAGTACAATGACAAATACTTCGCTGCTTACATGACATGACTGATCTATTTTAAATTGTACAATAACTCAAAAAAAGAACAGTATATTACTCCATTCAGTTTTATGGCCACCACATTGTGCGCCACACAGAATAATGAGCCCCATATATTTCTCCATACAGAATAATTGGTCACATACAGTGGGGCAAAAAAGTATTTAGTCAGTCAGCAAAAGTGCAAGTTCCACCACTTAAAAAGATGAGAGGCGTCTGTAATTTACATCATAGGTAGACCTCAACTATGGGAGACAAACTGAGAAAAA
Source organism: Dendrobates tinctorius (assembly GCF_039654945.1). Lineage (NCBI taxonomy): Eukaryota > Metazoa > Chordata > Amphibia > Anura > Dendrobatidae > Dendrobates > Dendrobates tinctorius. Next base: position 14,347,375 of record NW_027361766.1, on the reverse strand, counting down.
AAAATCCAGAAAATCACATTGTCTGTTTTTTTTTCATTTTATTTGCATATTATGGTGGAAAATAAGTATTTGTTCAGAAACAAAATTTCATCTCAATACTTTGTGATATATCCTTTGTTGGCAATGACAGAGGTCAAACGTTTTCTGTAAGTCTTCACAAGGTTGCCACACACTGTTGTTGGTATGTTGGCCCATTCCTCCATGCAGATCTCCCCTAGAGCAGTGATGTTTTTGGCTTTTCGCTTGGCAACACGGACTTTCAACTCCCTCCAAAGGTTTTCTATAGGGTTGAGATCTGGAGACTGGCTAGGCCACTCCAGGACCTTGAAATGCTTCTTACGAAGCCACTCCTTCGTTGCCCTGGCGGTGTGCTTTGGATCATTGTCATGTAGAAAGACCCAGCCACGTTTCATCTTCAATGCCCTTGCTGATGGAAGGAGGTTTGCACTCAAAATCTCACGATACATGGCCCCATTCATTCTTTCATGTACCCGGATCAGTCGTCCTGGCCCCTTTGCAGAGAAACAGCCCCAAAGCATGATGTTTCCACCACCATGCTTTACAGTAGGTATGGTGTTTGATGGATGCAACTCAGTATTCTTTTTCCTCCAAACACGACAAGTTGTGTTTCTACCAAACAGTTCCAGTTTGGTTTCATCAGACCATAGGACATTCTCCCAAAACTCCTCTGGATCATCCAAATGCTCTCTAGCAAACTTCAGACGGGCCCGGACATGTACAGGCTTAAGCAGTGGGACACGTCTGGCACTGCAGGATCTGAGTCCATGGTGGCGTAGTGTGTTACTTATGGTAGGCCTTGTTACATAGGTCCCAGCTCTCTGCAGTTCATTCACTAGGTCCCCCCGCGTGGTTCTGGGATTTTTGCTCACCGTTCTTGTGATCATTCTGACCCCACGGGGTGGGATTTTGCGTGGAGCACCAGATCGAGGGAGATTATCAGTGGTCTTGTATGTCTTCCATTTTCTAATTATTGCTCCCACAGTTGATTTCTTCACTCCAAGCTGGTTGGCTATTGCAGATTCAGTCTTCCCAGCCTGGTGCAGGGCTACAATTTTGTTTCTGGTGTCCTTTGACAGCTCTTTGGTCTTCACCATAGTGGAGTTTGGAGTCAGACTGTTTGAGGGTGTGCACAGGTGTCTTTTTATACTGATAACAAGTTTAAACAGGTGCCATTACTACAGGTAATGAGTGGAGGAAAGAGGAGACTCTTAAAGAAGAAGTTACAGGTCTGTGAGAGCCAGAAATCTTGATTGCTTGTTTCTGACCAAATACTTATTTTCCACCATAATATGCAATTAAAATGAAAAAAAAACAGACAATGTGATTTTCTGGATTTTTTTTCTCTGTTTGTCTCCCATAGTTGAGGTCTACCTATGATGTAAATTACAGACGCCTCTCATCTTTTTAAGTGGTGGAACTTGCACTATTGCTGACTGACTAAATACTTTTTTGCCCCACTGTATAATGTTCCATACAGTATATGTTGAGCTCCACATAATGCTACAGTATATGATGGTCCCCATGGACGATGCTCCAGTGTGTTATGGGCCCAAATAATGCTCCATATATAATGGGCACCATTTCTAATGCTCCAGAGTATAATGTGCCCCATAGATGCTGCTCCAGTGTCTGATCTGCCCAATTTAGAATGCTCCAATATATGATGGGCCCCATGGATGATGCTCCAGTGTGTTATGGGCCCAAATAATGCTCCATATATAATGGGCTCCAATTCTAATGCTCCAGTGTATAATGGGCCCTGTAAATGCTGCTCCAGTGTCTGATGTCCCCCATTTGGAATGCTTCAGTATATGATGGGCCTCAAGGATGATGCTCCAGTGTCTTATGGGCCCAAGTAATGCTCCATATATAATGGGCTCCATTTCTAATGCTCCATTGTATAATGGGCCCCATAGATGCTGCTCCAGTGTCTGATCTGCCATATTTAGAATGCTCCAGTATATGATGGGCCCCATGGATGATGCTCCAGTGTCTTATGGTTCCAAATAATGCTCCATATATAATGAGCTCCATTTCTAATGCTCCAGTGTATAATGGGCCCCGTAAATGCTGCTCCAGTGTCTGATGTCCCCCATTTGGAATGCTCCAGTATATGATGGGCCCCATTTTTAATGAACCCAGGCATGGTATGTGAAAAGAGCTGCATGGAGTAATCTGAAGTGTGTGCTGCCGCATCCTTCACTTTTGGTGTGGGTGAAGGACACAAGGAAAGGGGTTTCTACTGATTAGAAGCCTGCACTGATGACTCAGTGCTTGCATTTTTTGAAATTTCAGAAGAGGAGGAGATAGAGCTGGAGGCTGTTTCAGCAATGTAAGCGAAAAACAGTTCCTGATGCTCTGGCTTTAAAAGCAGTCTACCTACTCCCAGAAAAAGGAGACTTACAGGCCTTACGGAGATAGACCATGATGCAGGCTCAACACCTCCTGCCTTAGCTGCTATTGTGTTTTTGGCACTACTAGCAGATGCACCACCACCACCATCAGAACCAGATGGCCCCCCATGCCCATGTCCGCGTCCTCTTCCTCCATACTTCCTCATGTTTTGGAAAATGGACCCAAAATACCAGCAGATATATGGTACTGTATCAGAAGCGTACAGCTCTATACAGTCTGGGGATAACAGTAAATCTCCGTATATATTTCATGAGTCATACACAGACACTCACAGGCTCAGTATGGATTACACAATAAAATAAAAAGTTGAAAATGGGTACAGTATCACCAGATACAAGGTATATATAGTATAGTGTAAACATTCTGAATCTCCGTTTATATTTCAGGAGGCAGACACAAACGCTCTCAGGCCCAGTATGGATTACAGAAGAATATGAAAAGCTTTAAATGGGTAATGTAACACAAGCGTACAGCTGTATACAGTGTTGGGGTAATGTTAAATCTCCAAATATATTTCAAGAGTAACAGAGAGACGTTCACAGGCTCATTATGGATTACAACAGAATCTAAAGAGCAAAAAAGGTTACTGTATCAGAAGCGTACAGCTGTATACAGTGTTTGCCAAATTTGAAACCTCAGTATATATTTCTGGAGTCACCCCCAGACGCTCACTCAGTCTGGGTTTGACCATATTAAAAAATGTTGTAAGAAAGGTACTGGATAACAAGATAGCAAGTATATAAATTATAGGGTACAATTGAATTTCCCGTATACATAGTTCCGTAGTCACTCTCAGATGCTTACTCAGTATGGATTTGACCGCAATACTAAATGTCGAACAAAGGTACTGTATAACAAGATACAAGCTGTAACGAGTATAGGGTAAAAATTGGTATCTCTGATTCACTGTATATATGGAAGGAGTAAACCACACACGCTCACTTAATATGGATGATACCGTAATAAAAAATTTGGAACAAAGGTACTGTATCAGCACATACCAGGTGTATCCAGTCTAGGGGTAATTGTAAATTTCCATCTATACTTCTGGAGTCAGTCACCAACACTCACAGACTCAGTATGTAAAACACCAGAATTTAAAAAGTAGCAAAAGGGAAAGGTATTCGAAGCGTACACCAGTATACAGTGTTTTGGTACTTTTAAATCTTCATATATATTTCAATCTCAGTAAGCCAGTCCAGACTCTCCGCTACTGGAAACTACATGGATACAAGTACAGACGGAAAATTGAGTGTTTGCAGAAATTTGGTAATTACTCATCGCGGGAAAATCTCCCAGTAGATGTTGCAGAGGCGATGCAGACTCTCAATTACTGTGTCTGTGGAGACAGCGAAAACGGTTCTTTGTGAAGAAAAGATTGGTTTATTGCAGTAGCGTGGATCACATCACCGTTACTCGTCTCCATCAAATTGTGATCACAGGGAGAGATGTAGACATGGTCCTTACTGCCTATCATGATGTGTCTGGTCATTTTGGAGTGCAAAAGACAGAAGCCACAGGCCGTAGGCGATTCTATAAGATTGGCATGAGAGAAGACATTGAAAAACGGTGGCAGGAAGGTCACACGTCTGTGACTATCACAACTGTGAAAAGTGATCATAAAGCACCACTGTATCCGCTTGTAAGTTGACGTCCATTACAAATGGTAACCATTGATCGTCTGATGGTAGAGGCCAGGACAGGACAGGCCATAGCTACATCTTAACCATCATCGATCAATACACCAAATTTCTAGTGGCCGTCCCTGTGAAGGATTTAACTGGCCAGACTACACAACGGTGGAGCAGGGAAAGGTAAGTATTGCAACTTGCAAGTGCTGTGGCCATGACCAAGCAGGGGGGGCACACTCGTGGGCGATGGTACTGGCACAGGGCCCCTCATAGTACGCTGGTGTGTCTGACAGCGATTGGGCCCCCCACCGTCAGAGACACTGTATTATTGTACTATGAGGGGCCCTGTGCCAGTGCCGTCGGGGCCCATCCACCTGTTCAGAGCAACGGCACTTTCCCGGGTGCGCCAGGTGTTGACCCCAGCCCTTGGGGGGTGGGCAACCCAGTTAGGGAGGTTTAAAAAATGGCATATGTTGATGTGTAGGCTGGACATTCAGCAGCTGCAAATGGCGGAATTGGGCAAGTCCGAGGAAGAGGAGGACAAAAGCGAGGCAGTTTTCTGACAACCTATGTGTCATCAGGGGAAGGTGGGACAAAATCCTTTGAAACCCATGCATGGTTCATTTTAATGAAGGTTAGATCATCAACATTTTCGGTTGACAGACGGTTCCTTTTTTCTGTAAAGATTGATCCAGCAGCACAGAAGACTCTTTCAGATAACACACTAGCAGCAGGGCAAGCAAGCTCCTGTAAGGCATATTGTGCCAATTCAGGCCTGGTGTCCAGTTTAGAGGCCTAATAGTCAAAGGGGAATGACCTGTGAGGGAGAACATCGATATGGGTGGAGAAGTTGTTTGTAACCATAGTTGACAACTGCTGTCTCCTGTCACTTTTAATCGATACAGTATTACCAGTCGTGTGAGCGGTACTTGAGAAATCAGTCCACAACATGGTCATGAGACCCCTGTCTCCAACGCGACTTCGGCTGTGTGCACCACGAACACCTCTTCCATTGTGACCACTACGGTTCGTGGGAGAACCAGCACCGCTGCTGTGTGCTGGGAAAGCCTCAAACGGTTTACCAGAGTTGCTTGTTTGTTAGCCAATATTATCTCTAGGTTCTCCTGTAGCATGATGTTGTGTAATTTGCCTTTGTAGCGTGGATCAAGGATGCTGGCCAGCCAGTAGTCGTCATCCTTCATCATTTTGGCAATGCGGGGGTCCCTTTTTAGGATCCGCAAGGCATAATTGCACATGTGGGCCAATGTTCCAGGTGTCAATGATGCACTGCCACTGCTGGGAGGAGGATCACTTTCTGGCAAATCCACATCCCTACAGTCACGCACAAACCCTGTACCTGATTTTGGAACGCCAACATTTTCTCTTGCTCCCTGAGAAGCATCCTTCTGCCCAAAATAATCATCCCCCTCATCTTCCTCCTCCTCCTCTTCCTCTTCTTCCTCCACCTCATCCAGGACAGTTCCCTGACCAGACAATGGCTGACTGTCAGCAAGGCTTCCCTCCTCCTCCTCTTCCTGTTCCTCCTTCACTGCAGACGCCTGATCCTTAATGTGCGTCAAACTTTGCATGAGCAGATGCATAAGTGGGATGCTCATGCTTATGATGGCGTTGTCTGTGCTTACCAGCCATGTGCATTCCTCAAAACACTGAAGGACTTTACAGAGGTCTTTAAGCTTTGACCACTGCACACCCGACAATTCCATGTCTTCCCTCAAACTGCCTGCCCCTGTATCCTCCCACAAATGCATTACAGCCTGCCTCTGTTCACACAGCCTCTCAACCATATGCAGGGTGGAGTTCCAACTTGTTGCATCGTCTATGAGTAGGTGGTTCTTGGGGAGGTGGAGCAATCGCTGCAGCTTCTGCATACAACTGGAGTGTACTGCCGAGCGACGGATGTGCGAGTACAGTCTTCGCAGCTTATGGAGCAGGGATGTTAACTCAGGATAAATATTAAAGAAGCTTTGCACCACCAGGTTCAAAGTGTAAGCCAGGCAAGTATGTGTGTGAGTTTTGCAAGGGCTATGGCTGCCACAAAATTACGGCCGTTATCACTGACTATCTTGCCTGGCTCAAGATGTAGTCTGCCCAGCCATGACTCAGTTAGTCGCTGAAAGTAGTTGGCCAGTACCTCCGCGGTGTGTCTGTTGTCGCCCCAAAGACATTATCTTTAACACAGCCTGCTGACGCTTACCACTAGCTGTTCGACAGTGGGACACCTCGTGTGCAACACTGCCAGCTGCGGATGGAGTGCTCGTGTGACTGCGCTCTGTGGACGAGCTTTCCCTTATGGTGGAGGAGGAGGGTCAAAAGTCTACAGCCAACTGTTTCCTAAACCATGGGCTAGCTAGCACTGTTCCACCACCGCTGTCCCCTGTGGAGCTTGCATCCACCACATTGTCCCAGTTTGCAGTGATGGATACGTAACAGCCCTGGCCATGCCTACTGGACCATGCATCTCTTGTGAGGGGCACCCTTCCACTCACTGATTGCTTGAGTGCATGGACAATGCGGTCTTTCACATGCAGGGGGAGGGCTGGAATGGCTTTTTGAGAAAAGAAGTGCCGACTGGGTAGGTCATAGCGTGGGACTGCGTAGGCCATGAGCTCGCAGAAAGCTTCGCTTTCAACCAAACGGTAGGGCATCATCTCTAATGAGATTAGTTTGGCAATGTAGGCGTGTCTGGTAGGGTGAGCTGGACTGGAGAGCTGCATATGGGGGAAGTAGCGGTGGACCGGACGTAGTGAGAGGGGGTTGGTGATGGTATTGGTGGTGATGGCCTAGATTCAGTGTTGTGTTGCAAAACCATTGTGATTCCCTGATTGCTTTGGCCTTGCGACGACATCTCAACACTTAGTGCTGGTGGTGTGCTTAACGGTGGAGGTGGTCTTACAGTGGGGGAAGCGATGGAGTGTTGCTGGCTACCTTCAGTCGGAGCAGGTGCACATGTGTTACCTGAGATTTTGTAGTCTGTGCATGCCTGCAAGTGCATGTTGGTTAAATGTCTAAGCATGCAACTGGTATTCAAATTTCTGAGTTGCTTACCTTGGCTAAAGGTCCTTCCACATTTCTTACAGGTAACCTTTGCCTCACCAGTAGGATTTTGGACAAAGAAGTGCCACACTGCACTCTTCCTACTATGGTATACATTTTCTGGCCTTGCACGCTATGCAAAGCTGACCGTCTGGCCAAGCTGTCCTGCAACTCATTTAGTTTTTGGTCCACGTTTTTGGACAGCTACGGGCCTGCCAGATAACCGCTGCTGAGATGTCAATGCCTGCTGCGGATCCTTCTCCTTATCTGAACTATTGCCAGCGCCACCCTCCTCCAATGGATGCCAATCCGGGTCAACAACTGGGTTATCTATCACCTCATCTTCAAAGTCATCTGCACCTTCCTCTTTACCTTCCTCTGTGTCACCATGTAAGGTGGTATAATATGTGGGAAGGGGCACCTGAGTTTCATCAGGGTCAGATTCTGGCTCAGTAGACTGCGAGGGCAATGTAGTGCTCTGGGTCAATGTACCAGCAGAATCTAGCAGTGGCTGTGCATCAGTGCACTCCATGTCAGATTCATCTTGGACTGGGGAATTCAGGATTTGACTGGATAACCCAGGCATGGTACGTGAAAAGAGCTCCATAGAGTAAGGATGCAGCAGGCCATACTTAACTTTTCGTGGGGAAAGGTGTTTTTCCTGACCAAAACCCTGCACTGAGACGACTCCGTGCTTTCAGGTTTCGAACATTCAGAAGAGGAGGCAATAGAGCTGGTGGCTGTTTCGGCAATGTACGCCAAAACCTGTTCCTGATGCTCCGACTTTAAAAAAGGTTTTCCTACTCCAAGAAAAGGGAACCTTACAGGCCTTCTTGGGCCAGATGATGACGCAGGCTCAACACCTCTTGCCTTAGCTGCTATTGTGCTTTTGCCAGAACCAGCCGATGCACCACCACCATCAGTACCAGCTGCGCCCCCCTGACCACATCCGCGGCCTCTTCCAACATACTTCCTCATGTTTGGGAAAATGTACCAAGAATACCAGCAGAGAGATGGTACTGTATGAGGAGCGTCCAGCTGTGTAAGGTGTATTAAAAAAATTAAATCTACGTATAAATTTTGTTAGTCACAGACGCTCTCCCAGTATGTATTTGACCGTAAATCAACAAGCAGATATACGGTACTGTATCAGAAGTGTACAGCTGTATACATTTTTTGTGTAACTAACAATCTCTGTATATGTATTTACGGAGTGTCACACACACACGCTGACTCTGTACAGATGTGACCATAATGCGAACGGCAGATATACAATACTGTTTGAGAATCGGACAGCTCTATACAGTGTCTGTAAGGAAAATTGTAAATCTCCGTCTATTTTTATACGGAGTGACACACGCTGTCTCTGTATAGTTTTGACCGTCATCAAACAGCAGATATACGAAACTGTTTGAAAAGTGGACAGCTCTATATGGTGTGGGTCTGGAAAAATGGAAAATCTCTTTTTTTTTTCCAGAGTCACACACAGCTTGTATTTGTCCGTGATACCAGCCAGTACACGGTAGTGTGTGAGGAGCGTACACCGCTATACTGTGTATGTATGGAAAATTTTAAATCTCCTTCTATTTTTATACGGAGTGACACACGCTGTCTCTGTATAGTTTTGACCATAATCAAACAGCAGATATTCGAAACTGAAAAGCAGACAGCTCTATATGGTGTAGGTCTGGAAAAATGGAAAATCTCTTTTTTTTCCAGAGTCACACACAGATAGCTTGTATTTGTCCGTGATACCAGCTGGTACATGGTAGTGTGTGAGGAGCGTACACCGCTATACGGTGTATGTATGGAAAATTTTAAATCTCCATCTATTTTTATACGGAGTGACACACGCTGTCTCTGTATAGTTTTGACCATTATCAAACGGCAGATATACGAAACTGTTTGAAAAGCGGACAGCTCTATACGGTGTAGGTCTGGAAAAATGGAAAATCTCCTTTTTTTTCCAGAGTCACACACAGCTTGTATTTGTCCGTGATACCAGCCAGTACACGGTAGTGTGTGAGGAGCGTACACCGCTATACGGTGTGTGAAAAAATGAACACTCGGTAACTCACCAGAACAAAATAATAAAAGTTGGAGTGCTTTGAAAAAGCAGTTTGAACAGCAGTGTGCACACAGCAATGCAGCTATCAGGTAGCCTTAAAAGGCAGCCTAATCACCACCAGCGCTGCTGCACACAACAAAAATCCTCCTCTTTCACTGCACACTAACTGTAAAGTGAAAAGTGCTATCAGCAGAAGCAATTTTTTTTCTTCTTCCCTGCCTAACGCTCTCCCTATTCAGAATCAGCAGCAGCACCTCTCCCTACTCTAAGATCGGGAGAAGTAAGATGGCGGTCGGCGGTCACGACCTTTTATAGTGATAGTGTAGTGTGATGCCACACAAAGCCTAAGAAGGTGGTGGCCGCTGCCCATGTCATCGCGTTGCCCACAGTGTGTGTCCTCCATCATTGGCTGAGAAAAGGCGCTGGAAGCATTATTTGAAACGTGACTTTGGCGCTCAGGTCGGCGACCTCATGGCCAACCTCACGCTATGGTCAGATTTCGATCGGCGAAACCCGATTTTAGCTAAAGTCGGCGACTTTTGAATTTGACCGACCCGTTTCGCTCAACTCCAGTTATATACCAACAAAATGTACCCAAGAACAGCTAATATTCTATAGATGAGCATTATAATACTAATAAATTTGTGAACAATTTTTTGGTGGGTTAGCTACCACCGAAATGCATTCAATAAGAAGTATTACACTGTGGATGAGTAATACAATACAAATAAATTTATGACAAATGTTTTGGTGGGTTATATATAGAGATGAGCGAATATGTTCAGAAAACGATTGTCAAACAAAAATTCGGCACACATATGGCACATTCGGATTTGTGATAGGAAACACAATAATTTTTTCTTAAAATTGGACAAAGTTGGTAAAATTCGATAAGTGTGGGAAAGTAATTGCGTTGCCACAAAAGTATTTTGAAGTACACAATAGATAGATGATAGTTAGATACAGTAGATAGATGCATATAAATATATGTCAGTGCCATATATACCGTGTATATATCTAACTAGCTGAAGAGCCCGGCGCTGCCCGGGCATAGTAACTAATAGAGTTGAGCGACTTTTGGTTTTTTAGGGTCGAGTTTCGTTTCGTGAAACCCGACTTTTCCAAAAGTCGGGTCGAGCAAGATCGGCCGATTATAGGGAAAAGTCGGGGTCGTCCCGAAACACGAAACCCAATGTAAGTCAATGGGGAATAAAAGTCGGCAGTGAGAGGAGGACAGGAAACACACCTACAGTGCTCATTTGAATGCCAAAAGCATCAATTTTTCTTACTTAAGCTGGTCAACCTTAATTAACTTCATAATACAAGTTAAGTTGAAAAATGGGGGTTATTTGGCTAAAGTTGTGGGGGGGTAGGGCTGGCTCCAGGTTTTCATGTGCCCTGGGCGAAAGAGCGCCCCTTTAACACATACCACAACTCATCATGCTCCGATACGGCAGAGAAATAGCGGTATAGTACAATGAAAAATACTTCACTTTTTACATCTCATGACGAGGCCCATCTATTTCTCCATACAGAATCATTGGTCCCATATAATGCTTGAAACAGTATATGATGAGCTCCACATAATGCTACAGTATATGTTGGTCCCCATGGATGAAGCTCCACTGTTTTATGGGCCCAAATAATGCTCCAAACATAATGGGCCCCATTTCTAATGCTCTAGTGCATAATGGGCCCTGTAAATGCTGCTCCAGTGTCTGATGTCCACCTTTGGAATGTTCCAGTGTATGGTGGGCCCCATCTATCATTCTCCAGAGTATAGTGCTCCCCAAAAATTGCTGTCCCAACATTGAAAACAATCAAATAAGTCTCCTTGCTAGGGAATCCCTGTACTAGTCTGGACTCCTCGTCGTCCCCATCTTCCATCTCACTGCACAGTATTTCAACCTTGCAAGTGCTGTGATCCTGAGCAAGCAGGGGGGGCCCACTCGTTGGCGACGGCACTGGCACAGGGCCCCTGATAGTATGGTGGTGTGTCTGATGGCGGGTGGGCCGAACCTGCACTTTCATCTGCAGCTTCCTCTTTGTCACCGTGTAAGATGGAACTGTATATGGGAAGGGTAACCTGAGTTTCATCAGGGTCAGATTCAGGCCGTGTAGCATACGAGGGGAATGTAGTGGTCTGGGTCAATGTACCAGCAGATTCATCGAGCAGTGGCTGGGCATCAGTGCACTTGTGTCGCCCCCAGGAGTACGGTCGCCACAGTGGCATTACCTTCCTCCTAGGGAGTGTGATGTCATGCTTGGGATCAACGAAGGATCTCTCTAGCAGGTTAACTGATTGGGCGGAGTTATTCCCACGAGTCATGACCCTCCAAACAGCGTTCATGAAGGCAAAGTGTTTGTTTTACGTGGGCAGTATGGTTGCAAAGCTGAACCTTAAAGGAATGTCCAGAAGGGCACCACCAGGAGTGGAGCCTATGGCGTAATTTGACTCAACACGGGCAACCTCAACCATGCCAGCTACAGAACAGATGCACACATTGCAAGCTTAATTCCGTTAACGAACGAGACTCCGTCATGCCCCGCGGTCCGAGTCCGGCTTACTAGAGGGACACGTGAGGCTCTGGCACATGAGATTGGCCAATAACTGGTGTGTCATGCCCTTACATGTCCGTGGCTGCATGTGTGCTACACTGAAAAGGCCAGCGTTTGTCGCTTACAGGTGCAGATAACCCGCTGAACAATGTTAGTGATGGGGATCACTGATTACAATTATTACCCGCGAACGATGATTTCCCAGTAAGTGCAGGTCAACCGCAGTTCCGGAATTAGGCCTAACCGTCATTCCTGAAAAAATGAAAAACTTACGTGTGCAAACCACAGGTGCTGTAGCTTGCTTAACAGCTCGCCAGCTGTTCTCACTCCCAGTATGGCTTGCACGTGATTGCACAAAGGTGAGAAAGGGTACCGTATCCCCGGATAACATGTATGGATAGCGTACACATTCAAAAGATATGTCTATACATCAGGAGGCAGGCTCAGACGGTGTCAGGCCCAGTATGGCTTGCACGTGATTGCACAAAGGTGAGAAAGGGTACCGTATCCCCGGATAACATGTATGGATAGCGTACACATTCAAAAGATATGTCTATACATCAGGAGGCAGGCTCAGACGGTGTTAGGCCCAGTATGGCTTGCACGTGATTGCACAAAGGTGAGAAAGGGTACCGTATCCCCGGATAACATGTATGGATAGCGTACACATTCAAAAGATATGTCTATACATCAGGATGCAGGCTCAGATGGTGTCAGGCCCAGTATGGATTGCACGTGATTGCACAAAGGTGAGAAAGGGTACCGTATCCCCGGATAACATGTATGGATAGCGTACACATTCAAAATATATGCCTATACATCAGGAGGCAGGCTCAGATGGTGTTAGGCCCAGTATGGCTTGCACGTGATTGCACAAAGGTGAGAAAGGGTACCGTATCCCCGGATAACATGTATGGATAGCGTACACATTCAAAAGATATGTCTATACATCAGGAGGCAGGCTCAGACAGTGTTAGGCCCAGTATGGATTGCACATGATTGCACAAAGGTGAGAAAGGGTAAAGTATCCCCGGATAACATGTATGGATAGCGTACACATTCAAAAGATATGTCTATACATCAGGAGGCAGGCTCAGACGGTGTCAGGCACAGTATGGATTTGACGGCCCAGACTACACAGCGGAGGAGCAGGGCGAGGTAAAGATTGCAAATGCTGGGGCCCTGCCCAAGCAAGGGGGGCCCACTCGTGGGCGTCGGTACTGGCACTGGGCCCCTCATAGTATGGCGGTGTGTCTGACGGCGGGTGTGCACCACCACCGTCAGAGACACTTGATTGCACTATGAGGGACCCTGTGCCAGTGCCCGCGCCCAAGAGTCGGCCAACCCACCTGTCCAGGGCAACGGCACTCGCACGGTGTCGTACGCTAGGTGGTGACCCCGGCCATGGGGGGGGGAGGCAGCACAGTTAGGGAGTTTTAGAAAGTGGCATATGTTGATGTTGGACATTCAGCTGATGCAAAAGGCGAAATAGGTCAAGTCCCAGGAAGAGGTGGACCAAAGCAAGCCATTTTTCTGTCACCCTATATGTCATCAGGGGAAGGTGGGACAAAATCCTTGGAAACCCATGCATGGTTCATTTTAATGAAGGTTAGATCATCCACATTTTGGGTTGACAGACGGGTCCTTTTTTCTGTCAGGATTGATCCAGCTGCACTGAAGACTCTTTCCGATAGCACACTTGCAGCTGGGCAAGCGAGCTCCTGTAAGGCATATGGTGCCAATTCAGGCCAGGTGTCCAGTTTAGCGGCCCAATAGTCAAAGGGGAATGACCTGTGTGGCAGAACATCGATATGGGAGGAAAAGTAGTTTGTAACCATAGTTGACAACTGCTGTCTCCTGTCACTTTCCTTCGATGCTGTATTACCAGTTGTGTGAGCGGTACTTGAAAAATCAGTCCACAACATTGTCATGAAATCCCTGTCTGCAAAGCCACTTCTGCTGTGTGCACCATGAACACCTCTGCCAAGCTGCCCCCGGCCCGTACGGCTCGTGTGAGAACCATCACCGCTGCTGTGTGCTGGGAATGCCTCAAGCAACCGATTTACCAGAGTTGCTTGTTTATTAGCCAATATTAGGTCAAGGTTCTCCTGTGGCATGATGTTTTGTAATTTGCCTTTATAGCGTGGATCCAGGATGCTGGCCAACCAGTAGTCGTCATCGTTCATCATTTTGGCAATGCGGGGGTCCCTTTTTAGGATCCGCAAGGCATAATCTGACATGTGGGCCAAAGTTCCCGGTGTCAATGATAATAATAATAATAATAATAATAATCTTTATTTTTATATAGCGCTAACATATTCCGCAGCGCTTTACAGTTTGCACACATTTTCATCACTGTCCCCGATGGGGCTCACAATCTGAATTCCCTATGTCTTTGGAGTGTGGGAGGAAACTGGAGTACCCGGAGGAAACCCACGCAAACACGGGGAGAACATACAAACTCCTTGCAGATGTGGTCCTTGGTGGGATTCGAACCCAGGACCCCAGCGCTGCAAGGCTGCAGTGCTAACCACTGAGCCACCATGCTGCCCATATGATGCACTGCGAGTGCTGGTTGGAGGAGCACTTTCTGGCAAATCCGCATCCCTCCAGTCACGCACAAACCCTGTACCAGACCTTGCCACGCCAACATTTTCACTTGCCCCACGAGATGCATCCTCCTCCCCTAAGTAATCATCCCCATCATCATCCTCCTCTTCCTCTTCTTCCTCCATCTCGTCCAGGAGAGGTCCCTGAGCAGACAATGGCTGAATGTCATCAAGGATTCCCTCCACCTCTTCCTCCTCATCAACATTGGCTGCAGACGCCTGCTCCTTAAGGTGCGTCAAAGTTTGCATGAGCAGACGCATAAGTGGGATGCTCGTGCTTAGGATGGCGTCGTCTGCGCTTACTAGCCGTGTGCATTCCTCAAAACACTGAAGGACTTTACAGAGGTCTTTCAGCTTTGACCACTGCACACCTGTCAACTCCATGTCTGCTCTCAAAGTGCCTGGCCGTGTATCCTCCCACAAATGCATTATGGCCTGCCTCTGCTCGGACAGCCGCTCCACCATGTGCAGGGTGGAGTTCCACCTTGTTGCAATGTCGATAATGAGGCGGTGGTTGGGAAGGTGGAGCAATCGCTGCAGCTTCTGCATACGAACGGAGTGTACAGGCGACCAGGCGTATGTGCGCGCACAGTCTTCGCACCTTCTGGAGCAGGGCTGTTAACTCCGGATAATTTTTGAGGAAGCACTGCACCACCAGGTTCAAGGTGTGAGCCAAGCAAGGTATGTGGCTGAGTTTTGAAAGGGCTATGGCTGCCACAAAATTACGGCCGTTATCACTAACTACCTTGCCTGCCTCAAGATGTACACTGCCCAGCCATGACTCAGTTTGTCGCTTCAAGTACTCGGCCAGCACCTCGGCGGTGTGTCTGTCGCCCAAACACATCATCTGCAACACAGCCTGCTGACGCTTTCCACTAGCTGCTCGATAGGGGGACACCTCGTGTGCAACAGTGGCAGCTGCAGATGGAGTGCTCGTACGACTGCGCTCTGTGGACGAGCTTTCGCTTCTGGAGGAGGAGGAGGAGGAGGAGGAGGGTCGAACGCCTACAGCCAACTGTTTCCTATACCGTGGGCTAGGCAGCACTGTCCCACCACCGCTGTCCTCTGTGGACCCTGCATCCACCACATTAACCCAGTGCGCAGTGATGGACACGTAACGGCCCTGGCCATGCCGACTGGACCATGCATCAGTTGTGAGGTGCACCTTTCCACTCACTGACTGCTTGAGTGCATGGACAATGCGGTCTTTCACATGATGGTGGAGGGCTAGGATGGCTTTGCGAGAGAAGAAGTGGCAACTGGGTAGGTCATAGCGTGGTACTGCATAGGCCACGAGTTCGCGGAAAGCTGCGCTTTCCACCAACCGATAGGGCATCATCTCAAACGAGATTAGTTTGGCAATGTGGGCGTTCAAACCCAGTGTACGCGGATGAGAGACTGAGTACTTTCTTGACCTACTCATAGTGTCTGGGAGGGTGAGCTGGACTTGAGAGCTGCATATGGTGGAAGTAGCGGTGGACAGGGCGGACTGAGAGAGGGTTGATGATGGTGATGGAGTTGGTGTTCTTTCTGATGGCCTAGATTCAGTATTTCGTTGATATAACAGTGGGATTCCCTGACTGCTGTGGCCTTGCAACGACACCTCAACATTTGCTGCTGTGCTAACCGGTGGGCTTACAGTGGGGGAAACAATGTAGCGTTGCTGACTACCTTCTTTGTGATCAGTTGCACATGTGGCACTTGAGGTTTGGTGTTGTGTCCACGCTTGCAAGTGCATGCTGGTTAAATGTCTAAGCATGCAACTGGTATTCAAATTTTTCAGATTTTTCCCTCGGCTAAAGGTCTTTGCGCACTTCTTACAGATAACCTTGGCCTGATCATGAGGATTTTGTTCAAAAAAGTGCCACACTGCACTCTTCCTACTTTGGCAGACATTTTGCGGCACGCTGTGATCTTTTGACCCTCTGGACAAGCTGTCCAGCAACTCTTTTGATTTTTGGAACCTGTCTTTGGAGTGCTACGGGCCTGCCAGATAACAGCTGTTGCGATGTCAATGTCTGCTGTGGATGCTCCTCATCTGAGCTATTGGAAGCAGCACCCTCTTCCCCCAATGGATGCCAATCTGGGTCAACAACTGGGTCATCCATCACCTCCTCTTCAATGTCATGTGCACCTTCCTCTGTGTCACCGTGTATGGTGGTATAGTGTGTGAGAAGGGGCACCTGAGTCTCATCAGGGTCAGTATCTGGCTCTGTACACTGCGAGGACAATGTAGTGCTCTGAGTGAATGTACCAGCTGAATCATCTATCAGCGGCTGTGCATCAGTGCACTCCATGTCAGATTCATCTTGGCCTGGGTAATTCACCATTTCACTTGATAATCCAGGCATGGTATGTGAAAACAGCTCCATGGAGTAATCAGTAGTATGGCCTGCGTCATCATTCAATCTTGGTTGGGGTGAAGGACACAAGGAAAGGTGTGGTTCATGAACATGAGCCTCCAATGACGACTCAGTGCTTTTACTTTTTACAACTTCAGAAGAGGAGGCGATAGAGCTGGAGGCTGAGTCAGCAATGTAAACAAAACTTTTTCCTGATGCTCTGGCGTTAAAAGCGGTTTGCCAACTCCTAGAAAACTAAGCCTTCGAAGCCTTATGGAGCCAGACGATAACGCAGGCTCAACACCTCCTGCATTCGGTCCTATTTTGCTTTTGCCACTACCATCAGATCCACCACCAACACCATCATTACCAGCTGCCAACCCCCGCCCAATTCCACGGCCTCTTCCACCAGCCTTCCTCATTTTTGGTAGAAATGTAGACAAAATCCAACATACTATATAGTAATGTAAAACAAGGTACAAGGTGTCTATAGGACAGGGGAGATTTAGATTTTCTGCACACACTAGTGGACACTGGACACTTTTGGATTGTGTGAGGCCCACTGAATATCAGAGCGCTATGTCACAGGCTCGATGCAACAGGTGTGAAAAAAGTGACTACAGGATAAGGGAGATTTTGAATTTCTGCAGACGCTTGTGGACACTGGACACGTGGATTGTGTGAGGCCCACTGAATATCAGAGCGCTATGTCACAGGCTCGATGCAGCAGGTGTGAAAAAAGTGACTACAGGATAAGGGAGATTTTGAATTTCTGCAGACACTTGTGGACACTGGACACTTGGATTGTGTGAGGCCCACTGAATATCAGAGCGCTATGTCACAGGCTCGATGCAACAGGTGTGAAAAAAGTGACTACAGGATAAGGGAGATTTTGAATTTCTGCAGACACTTGTGGACACTGGACAGTTGGATTGTGTGAGGCCCACTGAATATCAGAGCGCTATGTCACAGGCTCGATGCAACAGGTGTGAAAAAAGTGACTACAGGATAAGGGAGATTTTGAATTTCTGCAGACACTTGTGGACACTGGACACGTGGATTGTGTGAGGCCCACTGAATATCAGAGCGCTATGTCACAGGCTCGATGCAGCAGGTGTGAAAAAAGTGACTACAGGATAAGGGAGATTTTGAATTTCTGCAGACACTTGTGGACACTGGACACTTGGATTGTGTGAGGCTCACTGAATATCAGAGCGCTATGTCACAGGCTCGATGGCACAGGTGTGAAAAAAGTGACTACAGGATAAGGGAGATTTTGAATTTCTGCAGACACTTGTGGACACTGGACACTTGGATTGTGTGAGGCCCATGGAATATCAGAGCGCTATGTCACAGGCTCGATGCAGCAGGTGTGAAAAAAGTGACTACAGGATAAGGGAGATTTTGAATTTCTGCAGACACTTGTGGACACTGGACACTTGGATTGTGTGAAGCCCACTGAATATCAGAGCACTATGTCACAGGCTCAATGGCACAGGTGTGAAAAAAGTGACTACAGGATAAGGGAGATTTTGAATTTCTGCAGACACTTGTGGACACTGGACACTTGGATTGTGTGAGGCCCACTGAATATCAGAGCGCTATGTCACAGGCTCGATGGCACAGGTGTGAAAAAAGTGACTACAGGATAAGGGAGATTTTGAATTTCTGCAGACACTTGTGGACACTGGACACTTGGATTGTGTGAGGCCCACTGAATATCAGAGTGCTATGTCACAGGCTCGATGGCACAGGTGTGAAAAAAGTGACTACATTATAAGGGAGATTTTGAATTTCTGCAGACACTTGTGGACACTGGACACTTTTGGATTGTGTGAGGCCCACTGAATATCAGAGCGTTATGTCACAGGCTCGATGGCACAGGTGTGAAAAAAGTGACTACAGGATAAGGGAGATTTTGAATTTCTGCAGACACTTGTGGACACTGGACACTTTTGGATTGTGTGAGGCCCACTGAATATCAGAGCTCTATGTCACAGGCAGAAATTGGCTAGTGTATCACAAACTACAAGATGTATGTAGAATTGGGCAGAATAGGAATCTCCCTAGAGTGTAGGTCTGTAAGAACGGAACAAGTCCTCCACTTATCCTTCCACAGTGACACACAGATAGCTTCACTGTGGCTGTGATAACAGACGTTACACGGTACTGTGTGAGGAGCGTACACCGCTGTATGGTGTGAATAAATGCACGCTCAGTACCTCAGCAGGACAAAAAAAAAAATTGGGATTGCTTTTAAAAAAGCAGTTTGCAGAGCAGTGGGGAAACAGCAATGCAGATGTCAGGAAGCCTTAGAAGGCAGCCTAACAACCAACACTGCTGATCCACCACAATATAGCCTCCCCTTGCACTGCACACACAGTGACTGGTGTGTTGCACAGGCAAAATCGCTAGCAGCAGAAGCAGGTTTTTTTTCTTCTTCCCTGCCTAACGCTCTCCCTACAGAATCAGCAACCTCTCCCTATGCTAAGATCGGCAGAAGTAAGATGGCGGTCGGCGTGCACGCCCTTTTATAACCCCTGTGACGCCCACCAAAGCAAGCCAATCAATTGCATGCCCTTCTGAAAGATGGTGGTGACCCCTGCCTATGTCATCACGTTGCCCACAGTGTCCGTGGATCCTGATTGGCTGAAAAAGAGCGCAAAACAAACTTTTGAAACGCGACTTTGGCACGTAAGTCGCTGACCTCGTGGCCGACCTCATCCTAGGGTCGGGTTTCGTTTCATGAAACCCGACTTTGCCAAAAGTCGGCGACTTTTGAAAGTTTTCGACCCGTTTCGCTCAACTCTAGTAACTAACTGGTTAGTTATAGAAAATTATAATTATCCTCCATCCCATAGTCCCGTGCCCATATACCATCATACATATCCACGATCCCATAGTCCCGTGCCCATATACCCATCATACATATCCTCCATCCCATAGTCGAGTGCCCATATACCCATCACACATCCTCCATCCCATAGTCCCATGCCCATATACCCATCATACATATTCTCCATCCCATAGTCCCATGCCCATATACCCATCATACATATTCGCCATCCCATAGTCGAGTGCCCATATACCCATCACACATCCTTTATCTCATAGTCCCGTGCCCATATACTCGTCATACATATCCTCCATCCCATAGTCACGTGCCCATATACTCGTCATACATATCCTCCATCCCACAGTCCCGTGCCCATATACCCATCATACATATCCGCCATCCCATAGTCCCGTGCCCATATACCCGTCATACATGTTCTCCATACCATAGTCCAGTGCCCATATACCCATCACACATCCTCCATACCATAGTCCCGTGCCCATATACCCGTCATACATATCCTCCATCCCATAGTCCCGTGCCCATATACCCGTCATACATATCCTCCATCCCATAGTCCAGTGCCCATATACCCGTCATACACATCCGCCATACCATAGTCCCGTTCCCATATACCCATCATACATATCCTCCATCCCATAGTCCAGTGCCCATATACCCAACACACATCCTCCATCTCATAGTCAACCATTATGACATCATAATGAGCGGCGGCAGGGCTTGCAAACTTTGATGACATCAGCATCGCCATGGCAACCATTGTGACATCATAATGAGGGGCGGGGCTTGATACGCACACACTGCTTCCCCAGTATGCAAATAGGGGCATTATGACATCACAATGAGGGGCAGGGCTTGACACGCACACACTTTTTCCCCCAGTATGTAGACAGGGGCAAAATTGTTTGGTGAATTGGAATGCGCAGGGTTAAAATTTCGCCTCACAACATAGCTTAGGACGCTCTCGGGGTCCAGACGTGTGACTGTGCCAAATTTTGTGGCTGTAGCTGCGACGGTGCGGATGCCTATCCCGGACATACACACATACACACACACACACACATACATACATACACACATACATACACACTTTGAGCTTTATATATTAGATAATAGTAATAATAATACATTTTATTTCTATAGCGCCGACATAATCCGCAGCACTTTACATTTCAGACTGGACTTGTACAGACAATAGACATTGCAGCATAACAATAATCACATAGATCATAACAGATACCAAGAGGAATGAGGGCCCTGCTCGCAAGCTTTCAATCTATGAGGAAAAAAGGGAGACACAAAAGGTGGGTGGTAACAGTTACCCTGATTGTATGGACCAGCCATAATGTTAAGTGTGTAACAGTACAGACACAGAGGGCTAATAAATGCATAAAGCATGTGGGAACATGATGCGGGGAACCTGGTTATGGTAAAAACTTTTGCCTGTGCCTTATAGGGATAGATTAGGTTAATGTGTTGAGGAGGTAGGCCAGTGTATTGACAACTGTTTAGCAATAAGGTTCGGATATG
The DNA here is from genome assembly GCF_039654945.1 of Dendrobates tinctorius. NCBI lineage: Eukaryota > Metazoa > Chordata > Amphibia > Anura > Dendrobatidae > Dendrobates > Dendrobates tinctorius. Next base: position 14,326,289 of record NW_027361766.1, on the reverse strand, counting down.
GCTTTAAAGAAGGCACCACTTGGATATGACACAATTTTATTATACAATGATTAATTTAAATGCTAAAACACCAAATTAATGGAATATATGACAATGATATAGCAATTACGGGAAATAGAAAATAGTATGATACTGCGTATACCTATATATTCAAACTACAAAGGTATTGATACATATACTCACATCAGAAAGAAGAAGAGAAAGAGTCTTCACTAGGGGCATTTACATCATCTGTCCGGAAATACTTCAGCTGGAGAAGCGGTCAGCGAAGACAGAGAATGCTTCCTAGGATCTACACTGTGAAGAGCGTCCCCTTACACAGGTCCACAAAAGCTTCTGTTTTCAGTGACTGCTTCACCAGCTTTTATACGCTTTAAACAAAGGTTTACACGATATAATATCATGTAAACATGAAAATGCACAAGTTAGTCGTCTGATGTTCCAATCACATGACAGTGGCCAGCTATCATGAATAAATAACATCAAACAAAACTTGCCTCTTCGGACTATTTACTCCTGTCCTAATATTTACATATGATAAGAGTAAATCATATACCGGGGTATAAACCAGAACAAAGTTTCTTTCCAACAATACACTATGATCAGAACCCTAGCACAATATATATATATATATATTTCAGACTACGGTTAAAGAGATCTTTAAGATTGGATACACTATAATGGGTTTCAGATCGCCAACTATATTCCTGATTCTACATTAGGCTTCCTCAGCCATATTTCTATGGCCTTATGTACAATAATGTGCAATTGTCTATATGCCTGGTCCACTTTTAACCCCCATATGCTTTAAGACACAAATATCAGGTAATGCCTTGTTAATATACTCACACCATTCACTGCTCTTAAAATTCAAGTAAGTCAACAGTGTACACAAAGGATAAATCTTTCCAGTAATCAAGATTAAACATACTGTTTCAACAAGCATTGTCTTTTAGTATACTCAATACTAAGGCTGCATCTCAATAGCCATTGTGGGTCTGACCTCATGAACTCTGGTTTTCAAGAACTGGACATGAGGCCTTCAAATTCTGACATTTCAGGTTCCTATATTTCAATAAACAGTAATTTCAATATGGACTGAAAATAGGCATTTTTTATATAATCCACACTACAGCCAGTCTGAATAAATGAGTTTTCAGGGCACGCTTAAAATTGTGGGGATTGGGGACAAATCGTATTGACCTGGGAAGTGCATTCCAAAGAATTGGCGCAGCATGTGTATAGTCTTGGAGACGGGAGTGGGAGGTTCTGATTATTGAGGATGCTAACCTCAGGTTATCAGCAGAATGGAGGGCATGGGTAGGATGGTATACTGAAACAAGGGAGGAGATGTAGGGTGGTGCTGAGCCATGAAGAGCTTTGTGGGTGAGGGTAATAAGTTTGTACTGGACTCTGGAGTGGATGGGTAGCACTAGCCAGTGTAATGACTGGCACAAGGTAGAGGCATGGGTGTAACGATTGACGAGGAATATGATCCTGGCAGCAGCATTCAAGACAGATTGTAGGGGGGAGAGTTTGGTAAGAGGGAGGCCGATTAGAAGAGAGTTACAATAGTCGAGACGAGAATGAATAAGAGAAACAGTAAGAGTTTTTGCGGAGTCAAAAGTAAGAAAAGGTCGAATTCTAGAAATGTTTTTGAGGTGCAGATAACAAGAGCGAGCCAGTGATTATTTGCATTTTGCAGTGAGAAACAAGTATTTCTTTCTGGCAAACAAGACTTAATACTTGGTGGCAAAACCCTTGTTGGCAAGCAGAGCAGTCAGACGTTTTTTGTGGTTGATTATGAGTTTTGCGCACATGTCAGGAGAAATTTTGGTCCACTCCTCTTTGCAGATCATCTCTAAAGCATTAAGGTTTTGAGGCTGTCGCTTGGCAACTCGGAGCGTGAACTCCCTCCATAAGCTTTGTATGGGATTAAGGTGTGGAGATTGGGTAGGCCACTCCATGACCTTAATGTGCTTCTTTTTGAGCCACTCTTTTGTTGATTTGGCTGTATGTTTTGGGTCATTGTGTTGCTGGAAGACCCAGCCATGAGCCCGTGACCCATTTTTAATGTCCTGGCGGAGGGAAGGAGGTTGTCACTTAGGATTTTATGGTACATTCTCCCATTAATGTGGTGAAGTAGCCCTGTGCCCTTAGCAGAGAAACACCCACAAAATATAATGTTTCCACCTCCATGCTTGATAGTGGGGATCGTGTTCTTTGGGTCATAGGCAGCATTTCTTTCTCCTAACACAGCGAGTTAAGTTAATGACAAAAAGCTCAATTTTGGTCTCATCTGACCACAGCACCTTCTTCCAATCACTCACAGAATCATCCAGGTGTTCATTGGTAAACTTCAGACGGGCCTGTACATGTGCCTTCTTGAGTACAGTGACCTTACTGGAGCTGCAGGATTTTTAACCTTCACGGCGTAATGTGTTAGGCTAGGTTCACATTTGCGGTTGAGTCCACAGTGTATCGTCTGCAACCACAAACGCATGCAAAAACGTATCAAACGCATAAAAACGCAACTTTTTTAGCCGCATCATCTTAAGCAAAATGTAAAAAAAACGCTGCGTTGTTATGCATTTGCATACGTTTTGCATGCATTTCCATTTTTTATGCACATGCTTTCCATGGGAAAAAAAATTTCCAGGAGATTTTCTGGGATACAAGCCACGCCCAATATGTTATATAGACCCTTGTAGAGCTGAAATCATCAGATTTTGCTCCTGTATCCTGCGTCAAGATGGAACTTCTCATGGAGAGTTTCTATTGGAATCTGGATTTGTTTATCATCTTGTTTATTGCCTTTGCTTCTGAGAAAGAATGAAAAAGACAAAGACGGAGAAGACTACTTCGGCGCTTTTGGCAACACCCCATTCTTGATGTCTGGGAGAGAAATATTTTGACTACACGAGGATGTCTCAAGAGGACTTCCGGGATTTGCTGGGTCATCAGCAGGCAGGACACTGAGCTCCATAGAGCGATTCCAGCTGAGGAACGTCTGCTGTTGACACTAAGGTGAGTAATATTCAAAAATAAACGTCTGTCATAATTATTATTGTTCTGGAATGTCCTTAATTTTTTTTCCTTTTATTTTTTTCAAAACCCCTGTCATAAATATTATCCCTTGAAATTATTAGCAGAAGCTAAGAAACCCATTGACAACCCTCGCCGATCCGTTACTAATCGGATCCCTCTAGTTCATGCTTTCCATCCTTATGTCCATATACTACATCGTACAATTAGAAAACACTGGGATCTTCTCAAAACAGCACACCCTAATGTCAAAGAGTTCCATAACCGTTTTTTACCATGTTATAACACCCCTCGAAACTCACTGGTAAGAGCTGACATCGGCATCAACACACGTACGTCTACACAAAGGTTTTTACAGAAACCCAAGACCGGCACATACCCTTGCCTGCATTGTAATCAGTGCAATAACGCCTTGAAAGAGGATACTTTTCATCATCCCCATTCCAGTTAAAAATACACAATTAGAGACTATTCTACCTGCGATTCCTCCTATGTTATTTATCTTATCAAGTGCCCCTGCGGCTTACTATACATAGGCGAAACAACCCAACCAATAAAGAATCGAATCTCCAAACACAAATCCACCATTCGGTGTAAGAACATGTTGTTGCCTGTACCGTTTCACTTTATCACAAAGGGACACACTATAGCTCAACTAAGGTTTCAAGTCATTGAACACATTGCACCATCCGGAGGAGAGGGTGACCGTATTCAATTATTTTTAAAAAATGGAGTCCTATTGGATTCATCAACTACAGACCCTATCCCCACAGGATCTCAATAGGGAATATGATTTGCATTCTTTCATCTGATTGCAAAAATTTTTTATATATGTATATCATAACCCTCTTTCTATTATCGTTACTTCAACTATGTGTGCTATTATTATGATTGATGTACATCACTCATTTCCAAGAAGATCATCCTGTTGTAATCGTCCCTTTATTTGAGTTTTCATATGTGTTGTGAATTCTTTTGCTCAGAGTTCTGCTCCCTCTGCTCCCTCTGGTGGTTGCTGAGAGTAGTGGAGCTGGCCAGGTGGTTGGAGGTTCCCCACCTGATGACGATAATTGGAAACCTGGGATTACTGGCTGGGAGCACATAATTGACCTGGCTGCTCTTGGAGGTTGATGGTGATTTCCTCAGTGTGCATTTGGAGCTCTTTTGTCCCCTGCCTGATCTGCATGGTTCAGCTATGTGATTCTTTTGCTAATCCTTTGCATCTAATCTTGTTGTGTCTTTTTTTGCTTTCTGTTTTGCTGCTAGGGTTCAGCGTGCTCCCTGCTGGGGCAGCGCTGGGCCCTGCTTCATGTGTTGCAGCTTGTTCAGTCCCCTGTTATGTTAGTATCTTTTTGCTTTGCTGCCAGTTTATATCTGATCTAGTGCTGATCTAGCGGGGGTGAGATCGCGTGATCTCAGGTTTTTTGTATATCAGTAGTGTTGGACTTTTTCAGGGTTTTGTGCATGATTGCAGACAGTATCTTTTCTATCCTGTCCTGTCTAGACAGCTTGGGCCCCACCGTTTGCTCAGTCTGTTCTCTGCCTGTGTTTGTGTCTCATCTTGTCTCACCGACAATACATGTTTTGGGGCTGTCTATTCCTTTGGGAATCTGCTCCGGGGCAGTTTAGATTTCATCTTTCTGTCTTTAGGCTTAGTTAGTCCTCCGGCTGTGATGAAGCATCTAGAGCATCGTAGGAACACTCCACAGCTACTGCTAGTTGTGCAGATAGGATCAGGGGTCTGCAATCTGCTTATTTACCAACCTCTCTGGTCTTCTGGTGACTTAGTCTGTTCCTGCCATCCTCCTCGTGACCCATTCATAACACATATGCTTATATTAAATGTATTCATTATCTCTATACTAATGATATCATCTTTTTCTGCAGTCCCGCCTTTACTCAAATTCATCCTGCAACCTCTCTGCTTGACCCAACCTCTGGATCTTGTTACTCTACCCCCTGCTCAACTGCCTTAAGTTCTCCTCCATCCCATAGTCCCGTGCCCATATACCCATCATACATATCCTCTATCCCATAGTCGAGTGCCCATATACCCATCCCACATCCTCCATCCCATAGTCCCATGCCCATATACCCATCATACATATTCTCCATCCCATAGTCCCATGAACATATACCCATCATATCCTCTATCCCATAGTCGAGTGCCCATATACCCATCACACATCCTCCATCCCATAGTCCCATGCCCATATACCATCATACATATTCTCCATCTCATAGTCCAATGCCCATATACCCATCATACATATCCTCCATCCCATAGGCCCGTGCCCATATACCCATCACACATCCTCCATCCCATAGGCCCGTGCCTATATACCCATCATACATATCCTCCATCCCATAGTCCCATGCCCATATACCCATCACACTTCTTCATCTCATAGTCCAGTACCCATATACCCATCACACATCCTCCATCCCATAGGCCCGTGCCCATATACCCATCATACATCCTCCATCCTATAGTCCCATTCCCATTTACCCATCATATATATTCACCATCCCATAATCGAGTGCCCATATACCCATCACACATCCTTCATCTCATAGTCCCATGCCCATATACCCATTATACACATCGTCCATCCCATAGTCCCATGCCCATATACCCATCATACATATTCGCCATCCCATACTCCGGTGCCCATATACCCGTCATACATATCCTCCATCCTATAGTCCCATTCCCATATACCCATCATATATATTCACCATCCCATAATCGAGTGCCTATATACCCATCACACATCCTTCATCTCATAGTCCCATGCCCATATACCCATTATACACATCGTCCATCCCATAGTCCCATGCCCATATACCCATCATACATATTCGCCATCCCATACTCCGGTGCCCATATACCCGTCATACATATCCTCCATCCTATAGTCCAGTGCCCATATACCCATCACACATCCTCCATCCCATAGTCAACCATTATGACATCATAATGAGCGGTGGCGGGGCTTGCGACCTATGATGACATCAGCGTCGCCATGGCAACCGTTGTGACATCATAATGAGGGGCGGGACTTGGCACGCACACACTGCTTCTCCAGTATGCAAATAGGGGCATTATGACATCACAGTGAGGGGCAAGGCTTGACATGCACACACTTTTCCCCCCAGTATGTAGATAGGGGCAAAATTGTTTGGTGAATTGGAACACGCGGGGTAAAAATTTCGCCTCACAACATAGCTTAGGACGCTCTCGGGGTCCAGACGTGTGACTGTGCCAAATTTTGTGGCTGTAGCTGCGACGGTGCGGATGCCTATCCCGGACATACACACACACATACACACACACACACACATACATACACACATACATACACACTTTGAGCTTTATATATTAGATATATGTATGTATTAGATAGATAGATAAATAAAAGACGGCAATTCAGCAGCCACATACAGTAAAATCACAGTAGGACCCGACAGGATAGAATAGATGGATTACATACAGCATATACACATAGCATGGATAGATATATAAATGTCAGTGACATATACAGTCGTGAATTGTACTGTTTAAGAATACTGTACTTGCTTTTATTATGTATACCCCTCCTCACATGTAAAGCGCCATGGAATAAATGGCACTATAATAATAAATAATAATAATAATGGTATACAATTAGTACAGTGTGTGCAGCTTTCTGTACATGTATTTAAATATTAAAATATTATTTTTCTGAAAAAAATGGCATGGGCTCCTGCATAATTTTCTTAAACAGCAAAGGGAAAGTGGATGGCTGGAGGCAGATATTTATAGCCTTGGAAGGGGGTAATTACCATGGATCTTCATATCAGCTCTCAGTAACCCCAGAAAAGGTGCATCTATAAGATGCACCGAAACTGGTGCCTAACCTCACTCTTCCCACTTGCTCTGTAGTGGTTGCAAGGGGGGTAATGGTTTGGGGGGTTGAAATAATTTTTGTATTGTCAGGTGACATCAAGGTTAGTAATGGAGAGGCATCTATAAGACACCCCCATTACTATCCGTATAATGGTATTATAAAAAAACACACACACACAAAATAAAGTCCTTTAATTGAAATAATGACGCTGATTCCTTTATTGAATCTCAATTAAACCATACTCAAAGAATGCCTAATCCACTGAATCCACTGAAGCCAACATCTACTGTTGTTAGGGTTTGCGGATCGCGCCAAATGTAAATTATGAGAAGGTGCAATCACAACCCGGGGTTCCACCGTGCGGTGATGGAAAAACCACAGCTAGAAGACAATGGCGGAACATACAGTAGCTGCAAGCAAGCACCGTAAACACACCGAGCTAAATGTCACTCGGTGTGAACAGAGTGCAACGTGCCTGACTGTGTTATTCCACAGAGCAGTACAAGAACTGAGCGCACTATAAGCTTTGCCCTGTTAGGAGTCAGAGGAGCATAGAGGAATTGACACTAGTTGGGGTCCCTGTAACTCTCCCCCCACTATGCTGGTGATTGAACCTGCTCTGACACACAGTGGCTTTTGAGCCTGTGCCTGAGGACGCCCGGCACAGATGCTAAGTTCAAGCTGGAGTTCCCACCCTACACTGCTTGTCTAGAAATGCACTTGTGGTGCTATTAGCGGTACACGTGCATACAGGATGGTAACAGTCCCACCTACACACAGCAAATACGCATGATCTTAGCGCACAGATGGGCGCGCCAAAGACCCTTTTATAGACAATGCTAATCAGACAGGACCTTGCTCGCGGACCAATCTGAAGCCGGCACAGGACCTGAGCAGCTGACGGCCGACCACCAATGAGAGGTCGCCACCTAACAAGCATGCTCTGCAGCGCGAATCCTGGACTTAGCCTGAGGAACAACTGCTTGCTGCTGTCTATTGTAAGTTATTATAGCTGGACAAACATCTTTGCTGAGCAGCGTTTACTTCGGTCGAGACTGAATGGGAGAAGATAAGGCTTGGGATCTACCCTGTGCAGAGGGAGAATCACAACACCTGTAACAAAAAGGAAAAATAAACTACAATATTCTTCACCTGTCCATCAAGAAGATAATAATGTCCCAAGACAATCTTGACTTTGAGAGCAATCACTCAAAGACAGCTGGCTATACACTGATACAGGAGGTAATTGTCAGAGACACCGCACTGAACTTGCTCACTGAGCCAGTGCGCGTGTCCTGAGTAAAGCGAACTGTGCTAAAAGCTACCTGTGGAGCGGGCAGCAACCGAATAGATGCGTACTTCAGAGCCGCAGGAGCTGAAGCACGTGACTGCTAGAGGCGTGGCCTAAACTCCACAGAGCTAGGAGCTGCAAGACAATTCCTAGCAGAGTAACTGCGAGACAAAGTTACCCAGGGGCATAGACAGTGAGAATAGTCAGGACGTAGCCACTGAGTCACACACAGAGATAGCTGCAAGGTACCAAAGGGGGCGAGCAGAGAGTAGTCAGGTCACAGGCAATGAGTCATACACAGATAGCTGCAAGGTACAAGAGGGGCGAGCAGAGAGTAGTCAGGTCACAGGCAATGAGTCATACACAGATAATAACGCAGTACAAAATCAACAGGCAAACTCACAACGGGAAACAGAATCGGGTCAGAACCATATAAACAAGCTATAGCAACACACAGGCACACGGGGGTCAGCACACTAGGCCAAAGGCAAAAGTATAACTGGCAGGGATTGAAGCTACCCAGGGGTTTATGAAGCTCTCCCAGAACCAGAAAGAGGCCACAATCATTAACCCCAAGTGTGCAGGTCAAAACCTGCACAGAGCTCCAGACATTAACCCCCGGTGTGCAGCTCAAAAAACCTGCACTGGGATCATGACAGTAATCGTTCCTGCAGTGTATAACACTGAGCTGTTGTGAGAAAGTTCACCAGAGTTCATCAGCTGATCAGCTCCAGTGATCTCACTTATGGCACAACCACTGCATGAGAAAGTATGCTGTCTTTCATCAGATCACCGTGGGACACTCTGGACTACGGCAGACAGGAAAGTATATGGTGGTTTATGATTTTTTATAGGAGACATGGGCATTTAGGATTGTGCATTAAGGTGAGTTTCTGTTGTTTTTTATTTTTCATTTTTTATAGGAGGTAAGGACATTGGGAATTTGGTGTTAGGTGAGTATAATATGTTTCTTATTTTTATTTGAAAATGTGTTTAATTTAATTTACTTTTATTTTACTTTGAGCATAGGTGCGCTGAAGAGAGATTACTTGACATCTGACAGTGTGAGCCTGCTGGGCTCTGATGGTGGCAACGATCTATTGGCGGTAACATTACCACTGTTCAGAACTGCCACACCAGCGTTTCCCACAGTCTCAGACAGCGTGGGAAACACCGGTGTTTGTGTTGTGTATGTGTTTGTTTTTGCCTCTCATTTGACTCCAATGGTGTTCGGATATAAACGACGAATACCCGGTGATTAAATCAGCGAATATTGCAAATTTGGCGATCGTGATGTCTTATGAGGAAAGGTTGCAGGATTTGGGAATGTTTAGTTTGCAAAAGAGAAGACTGAGAGGAGACTTAATAGCTGTCTACAAATATCTAAAGGGCTGTCACATTCTAGAAGGATCAACTTTATTCTCATTTGCACAAGGAAAGACTAGAAGCAATGGGATGAAACTGAATGGGAGGAGACACAGATTAGATATTAGAAAAAACTTTTTGACAGTTAGAGTGATCAATGAGTGGAACAGGCTGCCACGAGAAGTGGTGAGTTCTCCTTCAATGAAAGTCTTCAAACAGAGGCTGGACAGACATCTGACTGGGATGATTTAGCGAATCCTGCTTTGAGCAGGGGGTTGGACCAGATGGCCCAGGAGCTCCCTTCCAACTCTACGATTCTATGATTCTATATGCTCTCATTTGTAAGTTTTTTAGGGTTATATAACTATGAAATGTACCCCAGAAGACGCAATAGTATATGTGCTAGAAATTTAACACAACAAACATTTTAATGCTTTTTTGGTGTTTTACATGACAAAAATTTAACCCAGACCACAGAATCGTGTATGGGTAAGAAATGTAGCCAATCAAAATTTAATCTAATCAAGAAATATTTTTCAATGCTTTTTGGGAGTTTTTATACCTTTATAATGCAGCAAAAAACATATTAAACTGCATGTATGACTCATTGAATCCATAAAAATGTTTAGAATGTAAATATTTTGAAAGTTTAAGTGATGTACTTTTACACTCATAAAGGCTTAGTAGAAAGTTTAAAGCCAGGCAAAAATTATGAGAGACATCCTGCAACCCCTGAAAGGTGGCAGGCCTCATTCAAATATTGAATACTAAAAACACTTTATGTGCTGTTGTTATCTGGTGGTGTTTTAAAAGTGAGGGCTAATCCAGGCATTGTTCATTTTTATGAGAGTGAGCCTGTGAGCATTCTCAGTTGAAAGGCAAAAGTGTTTGTCTCTTATGACCCCCTAGAGGCCATAAAGACCCACTCAGACAAAATGCTAGCGGCAGGGCCAGAACAACACATCCAAGGCATAGAGGGTTTATGCCAGTTATCCAGCTTTGAGACTCAATAGTTGAAAGCTGCAGATGATATAGGGAGCACGCTATTTTGGTTGGCTAGGTATGGCTTGACCATCTTTAAAAACTTCCCCCCTTGTCAAAAATACCTGGTTACCAGGCCCTAGATGCTTGGTTCGTGTTATGCAATTGGCCCATGCCTTTGACAATGTGCATGCAAAATCATCAGCACTTCCATGTCCCTTACCGCCTTATATATTTTATCATTGCTAGGTCTCTTGAAACCAAGTTTATTTTTAATAAAAGAAAAAAATGGTCACCTGCTGCAGTCAAAGCAGTTTTTAGGAGTTTAATACCACCGTAATATGACAGAAAGAAAGCAAAAATTGTATGGATGACAATTAAATTCAATCCAGAAAAATGTTTTGAGGCTTTTTTTGAGTGTTATATGCCACAGAAATGAACAACAAAGCACGTAATACTGTATGGGTGAGAAATTTAACCTAGTGAAAATTTTAATCACTTTTTTGGAGTGTTATATATGATAGAAATGTACCCCAGACAATGTGAAACTGTATGACTGAGATATTTAATACTGCAAAAGTTTTTAAGCTTGTTTTCTATATGATATATCACCTAAATGGATGAGAACTGTAATCCAGCCAATTTTTTAACTATTTTTTGTACTGTTACATAATATCGCAGAAATTTACCCCAGACTATGAAATAGTATATGGGTGAGAAATGTAATTCAGGCAATTTTTTAACACTTTTTGGAGTGTTAGATATCAAAGAAATGTACTACAGAACACATGAAACTCTATGGCTGAGAAATTTAGGCCTTTTTTAAGCTTTTCTTCTGTATGATAGATCACAGAAATGTACCACAGGCCACGGAATAGTGTATGGGTAAGAAATGCAATCCAGTCAATTTTTTAAAGCTTTTTTTAGTGTTACATAATATCCCAGAAATTTACCACACACCGTGGAACGGTGTATGGGTGAGAAATGTAATCCAGCTAAATTTTTCAATGCCTTTTTTTTAGGTATGTGTTAGGTATCACAGAAAAGAACCACAGACCATTTTAAAGTGTATGGCTGAGAAATGTAAGCCTGCAAAAATTTGTATCCATTTTTTTCAGGTTTGTAGACCATAGAAATGCACTCCAGACAACGTAATACTGTGTGGATGACAAATTTAACCATGTAAAAAAATTTTGGTTTTTTTGAGTGTTTCATATAAAACAAAATTACCCTAGAACACAGAATAGTGTATGGGTAAGAAATGAATCCCCAAAAAATACAGCTACATATTTGGCAATGGACTGCACAGCCATAGTACCTGTCTACTAATTGGATTCAGCCACTCTTCCTGCTCCTGCGGCTGTCTCACTCTTTAAGGCCCCATCACACACAGCGATCTCGCTAGCGAGATCACTGATTTTTTGACGCCACAGCGATCTCGCCAGCAAGATCGCTGTGTGTGACGGGGATCAGCGACCGGGCCCCCTGCCAGTTATCGCTGATCGTCCTCGATCAGCCTGGGCCATTTTTCGATCGCTGGTCTCCCGCTGGCCAGCATGCATCGCTGCATGTGGCAGTGAGAGACCAGCGATCAGCGATGCTGGACGCTGGTTTCTAATGTAAACATTGGGTATCCAGGAGCCGCGGCTCTTGGATACCCGATATTTACATTAGAAACCAGCTTGCTTGCTGGTCCTGATCGCTGGAGGGGCTGTCTATGTGACAGCTCACCAGCGATCAGCCTAACGATGTCCCAGCGATCCCATCCATGTCGGATCCTTGGTGGGATCACTGGGACATTGTTATGTGTAATGGGGCCTTTAGGCTAAATGTAGATTATATGTGATACGAACAACAAAGTAAACAATTGTCCTTTAGAAGCGCTGTTAGTATAAAGGCTTAGCTTCAGCATCAGTATTAACACTACAGGCCTTTGATACATTATTGTTATGAATGGGTCACTGAGGAGGAGAGCGCAACAGGCTATACCACCAGAACACCAGAGAGGTTGGTTACTCAGCCGATTTCAGACCCATGATCTTAACAACACAACTAGCAGTAGCCATGGAGCATTCCTACGCTGCCCTAGACGCTTCGTCACAGCTGCAGGACTAACTAAGCCTAAAGACAGAAAGGTGAAATCTAAACTGCCCCAGAGCAGATCCCCAAAGGAATAGACAGCCCCAAACATATATTGTTGGTGAGACAAGATGAAGCACAAACACAGACAGAAAATAGACTGAGCAAATGATGGGGCCCACACTGACTAGATAGGACAGGACAGAAAAGGCACTGTCTGAAATCATGCAAAAACCCTAAAAATTCCAACACGATTGATGTACAAAAATACTGAAGTTTGCACAAGCTCGCCCCCACCATATCAGCACTCAGGTGTGAACTGGCGGCTAGCAACAGGCTAATACAGCAGGGGACTGAGCAAACAAACACAAGATACAAAAATACAGGGCAGGAGCCAGCAGCCCCAGGGGGAGCAAGCTGACCCCTGACAACAAGGCAAAATCAGATGCAAAAAGTTTAGCAAATGACACTTAGCTGAAAAATGCAGGATCAGGCAGGAGACAGAAATTCTCAATAAGCAAAGAAAGGAGTATCACCGGCAGCCACTGAGAGAAGTCTGCTCGCTTATGTACTCCCAGTCACTACCCCCACACCTTCAATTATCCTCTGCAGCTGTTGGATTAACATCATGATGACCAGCTCTGCTACCAGCAGAATCCACCAGAGGGAGCCCTGCCTCAAAAGTCAGAGCAAGAGAGTTCATAACATTACTCCCCCTTGAGGAGGGGTCACCGAACCCTCATCCACACCACCAGGCCGATCAGGATGGGCTCGGTGAAAAGCACGAACCAATCTCTCGGCATGAATATTGGAAGCAGGGACCCAAGAATTATCCTCCTGGCCATAACCTTTCCACTTGACAAAGTACTGGAGTCTCCATATAGCCAGACGAGAGTCCAATATTTTCTCTACCTCTTACTCCAAATTACCCTCAACCAATACAGGGTCAGGGGGCGCCGCCACAGGAACTACTGGCTCCACAAACCTTTTCAACAGTGATTTGTGAAAAACATTATGAATCTTGAACATACCTGGAAGAGCCAAACAGAAAGAAATGGGGTTAAGGATTTCCAAAATCTTATAAGGTCCAATGAACCTTGGCTTGAATTTTGGAGACGCAACCTTCATCGGAATATTTTTTGAGGACAACCAAACCATATCACCCACTTTGAACCGGGGACCCAAGGTCCTATGCCAGTTGGAAAACCGTTGGGCCTTTTCCTGAGAGTGGGACAACTTATCCACCACTTGAACCCAAATCTGCTGCATTCTGTCCACCACAGAATCCACACTTGGGCAAGCAGAAGCCTCCACCTGCCCCGAAGAAAATCGAGGATGAAAACCAAAATTACAGAAAAATGGAGACATTAAAGTGGCGGAACTAGCTCTATTGTTTAGAGCGAATTCGGCCAATGGCAGAAATGAGACCCAGTCATCCAGATCAGCAGATATGAAACATCTCAATTAGGACTCCAAAGTCTGGTTTGTTCTCTCAGTTTGTCCATTGGTCTGAGGATGAAATGCAGAGGAGAAAGATAACTGAATTCCCAGTTTAGAACAAAAGGCCCTCCAAAATCTGGAAACGAACTGGACTCCTCTGTATGACACAATGTTCTCAGGAATCCCATGCAAACGAACCACCTGCTGCAAAAACAGGGGCACCAACTCAGAAGAAGATGGCAACTTTGGGAGTGGTACAAGATGGACCATCTTGGAAAATCTATCACAAATCACCCAGATAACAGTCATTCTCTGAGAGACAGGGAGATCAGAAATAAAATCCATTGAAATATGGGTCCATGGCCTGCTGGGCACCAGTAGGGGCATCAACAAACCACTAGAACGAGAACAGGACTTGGACCTGGAACAAGTCCCACAGGACTGCACAAAATTCCTGACATCACGAGATAAGGCAGGCCACCAAAAAGACCGACTCACCAAATCTCTGGTACCAAAAATACCCGAATGACCAACCAGCGTGGCGCAATGAATTTCAGCCATCACTCTTTTCCTCCACTGGTCAGGGACATACAATTTCCCCACAAGGCATCGTTCAGGTTTGTCCTCCTGAAATTCCTCCAGGGCAAGTCTCAAATCGGGTGAAATGGCGGAAAGAACCACACCATCACCTAGAATGGTAGTAGGCTCGGTCACATCAAGAGAATCCGCAAAGAAACTCCTAGAAAGGGCATCCGCCTTAACATTCTTAGTGCCAGGAAGAAAGGTCACCACAAAATTAAAACGCGTGAAAAACAAGGCCCACCTAGCTTGTCTAGGATTCAAGCGCTTGGCTGATTCAAGATAAATCAAATTCTTGTGGTCATTAAGGACCACAACTTGATGTCTAGCTCCCTCCAACCAATGTGTCCACTCTTCAAATGCCCACTTCATGGACAACAACTCCCGATTTCCCAGGTTATAGTTACGTTCAGATGGGGAAAATTTTAGAGAAAAGAAGGCACAGGGATTCATCTTAGAGGTTACCGGATACCTTTGAGACAAAACGTCTCCTGCACCAATCTCAGAAGCATCTACCTCCGCCTGAAATGGGAGTGAAACATCAGGTTGCCGCAGAACCGGAGCAAAAGTGAATCTCCGCTTAAGCTCCTGAAATGCCGAGACTGCCTCTGGAGGCCAATTCACCACATCAGCGCCTTTTTTTGGTCAAATCCGTCAGTGGTTTAACAATACCAGAAAAATTACTTATAAATTTACGATAGAAATTAGAAAAACCCAAAAACTTCTAAAGAGCCTTCAGAGAAGTGGGCTGAACCCAATCATAGATGGCCTGTACCTTGGCCGGGTCCATTTCAATAGCAGATGGGGACAAAATGAATCCCAAAAACGAAATCCTCTGTACACCAAAGAGACATTTCGATCCCTAAACATACAGAGTATTCTCTCTCAAGATCCGGAACACAGTCCGAACATGTTCCACATGAGAATCCCAATCACTGGAAAAAAATCAAAATATCATCCAAATAAATGATCAAAAACTTAGCCACAAAGTCCCGGAAAATATCATTCATAAAAGACTGGAAGACGGAAGGGGCATTAGTGAGCCCAAAAGGCATCATCAGGTACTCAAAATGTCCCTCCGGAGTATTAAAAGCCGTCTTCCATTCATCCCCGTGCTTGATGCGAATAAGATTATATGCCCCCTAAGGTCAAGTTTGGTAAAATAACAAGCACTTTTGACCCTGGAAAATAAATCAGAAATCAGGGTCAACAGGTACTGATATTTAACAGTGATCTTATTAAAGGAGTGATAGTCAATACATGGCCTTAATGAGCCATCTTTATTGGCCACAAAAAAAACAGCACCTAAAGGTAAAGAGGATCGTCTTATATGACCCTTCTCTAATGACTCCTTGATATAAGATCGCATAACATCATGTTCAGGTACCGATAAGTTGAAAAGCCGGCATTTGGGAAATTTACACCTGGGTATCAACTCCATTGCACAATCATAACTCTTATTAGGAGGCAAAGACGCGGACTTGCTCTCACTAAATACATCAGAAAAATCAGCTAAGTAGTCAGGAACATCTTGAGACTGGGGAGAGGTGGAGAAAACAGGAGTGTCACCAAGAGCACATTGACAACCTCAACTCACCACAGACACAGATTTCCAATCCAACACAGGATTATGGGTTTGAAACCATGGAAAACCCAGTACAAAAATATCATGTAAATTGTGCAACACCAAAAATTTACAATTCTCTTGGTGGTCCGGGGCGACCCGCATAATCACCTGGGTCCAAAACTGGGGTTTATTCTCCGCCCAAGGGGTAGCATCAATACCCCTCAAAGGAATAGGGGTCCGCAGGGGTACCATAGGAAAACCACCACGCTTAGCGAAGTCAAACTCCATCAGATTCAAAGCTGCTCCTGAATCCACAAATGCCTTAGCAGAAAATGTAGACAAGGAGCAGATCAAGGTAGCAGCCAAGAGGAACTTAGGCTGCACACTGCCTATCGCAAATGAGTGAGCAAAATGTTTCTCTCGTTTAGGGCAGGCTGAAATAGCATGAGAATCATCTCCACAAAAGAATCATAACTTATTACGCCTTCTAAACTCTTTACGTTGCGCCCTAGACAAAACCCTATCACATTGCATGGGTTCAGAGGTTTGTTCGAAAGGCGGCTCCACCTCTCACGTAGTTTTACATTCTCGTAAATGTCGATAAACTTGAATGGCCAACGACATAGAGTCGTCAAGACCAGAAGGGACAGGAAATCCCACCATAACATCCTTTACAGATTCTGCCAGACCTTTCCGAAAGAGAGCTGCTAGGGCATCATCATTCCATTTAGTAAGGACCGCCCACTTTTGGAATTTTTGACAATATATCTCAGCAGCATCTTGACCCTGTTTTAATGCCAATAAGGTTTTCTCAACTTGATCAATAGCATTAGGCTCATCATACAATAACCCCAGGACTTGAAAAAACGCATCTACATTAGCCAGAATAGGATCTCCAGGTGTCAGAGAAATGGCCCAGTCCTGGGGATCGCCGCGCAGCAGGGAAATGACAATTTTAACCTGCTGCACTGAGCTCCCCGAGGAGTTAGGCTTCAAAGCAAGAAATATTTTACAATTATTCTTAAAGTTCAGAAATTTAGACCGATCCCCAGAAAACACATCAGGAGCAGGCATCTTTGGTTCTACAACAGATGATTGAGCGAAATAAGCAGAAATTGTCCGCACTTCAGCAGCGAGCTGCTCAACACGATCAGACAATTGCTTAGTCTCCATTAAGGAAAAAATCCTCCTACGGCCCCAGAGAAAAAAGAGGAAAAAATCTATAAAAAATTCTGACACTTTTTTTTGCAATTTTTTCCTTCTTTTGAATACCCTAGAATCTACAGTTTGGCCGGTGATTCTGCTATGAATGGGTGACCTTGGAGGAGAGCACAATAGGCTATGCCACCAGAACACCAGAGAGGTTGGTCACTCAGCGGATTGCAGACCCCTGATCTTAACAACACAACTACCAGTAGCCGTGGAGCATTCCTATGCTGCCCTAGACGCTTCATCACAGCTGGAGGACTAACTAAGCCTAAAGACAGAAAGGTGAAATCTACACTGCCCCGGAGCAGATCCCCAAAGGAATAGACAGCCCCAAACATATATTGTCGGTGAGACAAGATGAAGCACAAACACAGACAGAAAATAGACTGAGCAAATGATGGGGCCCACACTGACTAGATAGGACAGGACAGAAAAGGCACTGTCTGCAATCACGCAAAAACCCTAAAAATTCCAACACGACTGATGTACAAAAATACTGAAGTTTGCACAACCTCGCCCCCACTATATCAGCACTCAGGTGTGAACTGGCGGCTAGCAACAGGCTAATACAGCAGGGTACTGGGCAAACAAACACAAGATACAAAAATACAGGGCAGGAGCCAGCAGCCCCAGGGGGAGCAAGCTGACCCCTGATAGCAAGTCAAAATCAGATGCAAAGGGTTTAGCAAATGACACTTAGCTGAAAAATGAAGGATCAGGCAGGAGACAGAAATCCTCAATAAGCAAAGAAAGGAGTATCACCGGCAGCCACTGAGAGAAGTCTGCTCGCTTATGTACTCCCAGTCACTACCCCCACTGCACCAATTATCCTCTGCAGCTGTTGGATTAACATCATGATGACCAGCTCCGCTACCAGCAGTATCCACCAGAAGGAGCCCTGCCTCAAAAGTCGGACCAAGAGAGTTCACAACACATTATACTCTGCACTCACAGGTCTAATCAAGCACTCTCTGTCTCCAATGTGAAGTGTCACAGAGTTATGCAATGGCGTGAGTGTGGCGAACTGGGTGGAGCCTGTTATTTTATAACCCCTCATGATGTTACACAGATAACCAATTACTGTAATGTCAGAACCATGTCTTCTGCAATCCTTGCATGCTTATTGGCTGTGTAACAGGTGGCAAACATGCGGGCTAGGGATTTGAGTTTTACATAGTGCACTGCCGAATACTCACCAAGTAACAAGTACATCTGAATACCATGATACTCATGTGATAACCGAGTATCACCGTGCACATTCACTCATCCCTAACGGGCACCCATAAACCTCTCAAACTGGTGGGCCTCATTCAAAAAATTTTAATGTGCAGTTGCTCTACTCCTGCACTCATTTTTAGAAAGTGCAAAGCCAGGAAAAATTGTAATGTGAGTAATACAGTAATCCTTTTCAGGTGTCCACTTCGTCTTCTCCTTCTTTGGGAGGCTGGGATGACTGGATCCACCTTTTTCCTGGAGCCCGATCCCAGGTGCCTGGGCTGTAGGTGCTCATGCTTCCGGTAATGCTCGAGCCCCCGACATATAGAAATGGGAGACATCCCCCTGTATAACCTGCACTGTTGCCTGCTCCCTGTGTGGAACCTCAAGGAGAGTATGATCTCTAAGGAGTGGTAATAGCCCCATTTCAAGCTGCCTTGTGGAGTTGCTCCCAGGCCCATAAATTCTTCAAGAAGGGTTCATTCTGTTTTTTTCCTTCTGGGATCACACTCACTGCATACCAGCAATGTTGACCCTAAATTTTAAGGAATGTGACACTGAGTCTAGCTATTAGCTCTTGCAGCCTTCAAGGCAAGTGTTCCATCTCTATTGCTCAAAATGTGATGATGGGTTCCAAATTCTTCAATGAACTCCCTTCGATCCTGCAAGTCGTATGTAACTACTATCCCCCAGGATGCCAGCTGTCGGTATATTAAGGCTAGAGGGCCCAATAGCTTTTTTCCAGCCCTGGTCCTGGCTCTCATCCTTGTCTCTTCAAACTAACCTAGTCCCCATAGTCCGCTCACCAGTTCCTGGGTCCTTAGTTTCCTGTCTGCAGTCCACAAAAACCCCAGTGGTAAAGGCTGCTGCTTGGGTTCGGGACCTGGTGGTTCCAGGAAAGTGTCTTGATTCCAACCATAGGCTCCTGACAACTATGCTGTCGCACCAGCTTCCTCTGGCTCCAATGTTCTTCTGGTCACTTCCTCGGGAGTCTTGCGTAGTTCCACAATCGGAATACTGTATGGGTGAGAAATGTAATGCAGCAAAAAGTCTTAGTGCTATTTTGGAGTGTTATATATCACACAAATGTACCCTAAACCAAGGAATACTGTTTGGTTGATTCAATTTAACCCAGTAAAATAAGAACGGAATACTCTATGCGTGACTAATTTAATCCAGAAGAAAATTTCAATACTTTTTTGCAGTGTTACATAACGTACAACAAAGCAAGGAATACTCTATGGATCCCAATATAGTAAATTTTTTCACACACTAAAAAAAGGCCACCACTATATATTTTACAAGGGACTGCAAAGCTCTAATACCTGCCTACACAGTGTGTTCAGCCACTCTCACTGCTCTTGCAACTCTCTCTCCTTTCCTAGACTAAAGGTAGAATCTATGTGATACAAACAGCAATGCAAAAGATTAGCACTTACACGGGCTCTTAGTATGATGGTTCAACTTCAGCACCAGTATCAAGACTACAGAAATTTGATTTATTTTACTGTGCCTGGACAAGCACTTTCTCCTTCCAGTATGAACTTTCACAGAGATGTGCAATGGCGTCAGTGTGCCAAGCCATGCAGTAGTTGTCCTTTCTTAATCCATGAAGATGTCATACAGCCAACAAATCACAGAAATGCCAATAACAAGTTAGTTGCAGCATGACTCACAGGCAATCTCTGCATGCTTATTGGATATGTAACAGGT
Source organism: Dendrobates tinctorius (assembly GCF_039654945.1). NCBI lineage: Eukaryota > Metazoa > Chordata > Amphibia > Anura > Dendrobatidae > Dendrobates > Dendrobates tinctorius. The sequence goes on along the minus strand of NW_027361766.1, from coordinate 14,305,915 downwards.
GCCAAACATACAGCTAGGGGATTCAAGCTTCAAATCGAGCACTGCCTAATATTTGCAGAGTAACCCAGAAACTTTAATGATATCCGAGTATCACCGAGCACGTTCAATCTTTCCTATTAGTAAACACTAATCCATGTAGTTGTTCTGGTTATATCATAGAAACATAGATCATAGAATGATAGAGTTGGAAGGGACATCCGGGACCATCATGTCCAACATCCTGCTCAATGCATTATTCACTGAACCATCCCAGACAGATGTCTGTCTAGCCTCTGTTTAAAGACTTCCTTTGAAGTAGGACTCACCACCTCTCGTGGCAACCTGTTCCACTCATTGATCACTCTCACTGTCAAAAAGTTTTTTTTATAATATCTAATTTATAAATTCTCCTTCTCATTTTCAATCCATTGCTTCTCATGTTTCCATGTGCAAATGAGAGTAATGATGATCCCTCTACACTGTGACATCCCTTAAGGTATTTGTAAAGAGCTATTAAGTCTGCTTTTAACCTTCTTTTTTGAAAGATAAACATTCCTAGATCCTTTAACCGTTCTTCGTAGGACATACTTTTCAGTCCACTCACCATCCTGGTAGCTCTTCTCTGAATTTGCTCCAATTTTTCAATGTGTTTTTTAAAAATGTCTTGTCCAGAATTGTACACAATATTCCAGATGAGGCCTGACCAAAGAGAAGTAGAAGGAGATAATAACTTCAAATGATCTAAACTCTATTCTTCTCTTAATACATCCTAGAATTGTATTTGCCTTTTTTGCTGCTGCATCACACTGTTGACTCATGTGCAGTCTGTGATCTATTAGTATACCCGAATCTTTTTCACATGTACTGTTGCTTAGTTCTATTCCTCCTATTCTGTAGATGTATTTTTGTTATTCTTGCCCAGGTGTAAAATCTTGCATTTCTCCCTGTTAAATACCATTCTATTAATTGCTGTCTATTGTTCAAGCTTAGCTATATCCTTCAGAATACTTTCTCTGTCTTTTCTATTGTTAGCAATTCCTCCTAGCTTTGCATCATTTGTAAATTTGATCAGTTTACCTTCAGTTCCCTTAGCTAAGTCATTTATAAAAATGTTCATCCACACTGAGACCAGGACAGAGCCTTTTGATACTCCATAGATTCTTTTTATTTCTTTTGGTCTCCCTTGCAAACCTTACTTCATTACTGGCTTTAGCTCTTCTAGCAGTTTCCTTACATTCCCTGCAGACAGCATTATATTATTCTTTAGATATGCCCCCTATTTCCACTTAATATAAATTTTATTTTTCAATAAGTGTTTAAGTTCTGTGTTTATCCATCATGGTCTCTTTAAATGCTTCCAATTCTTTCTTCTATTTGGGATATTGTGATTATCTCAAAAAAGAAAGGGGATGAGTTACAAGAACACCACTGTCTGATGACAATTTGAGAGCAGTGCTAGAATCTGTTGGGTAGTACTGGTGTCACTTACAGCTCTTATTTCTGACATCTTATGATATCCTGTGTCACAGTTATAAGTTTTGTCCAGCACTGACAAAAGCAGAGTGCCGACACAACACTGCACTCATATCTTCTACAGCTTCAATCAGTGTCAAGAAGATCCAGGACATCTTTAGTGAGTGGTGATGCAATAAACTCTACTAAGTAACTGTAGAGCTGCCCTGGATATTTTCTCTTCGAGAAGGAATGATAAACACAACAGAGAAATGAGTGCAGCCCCAGCTTCCTGTGATGTTACATTTAAGACTCCTCTCAAATGAAATGTCACAAGAAATGAAGTGAAAAAATAGTGATTAGATAGATAAGCAGGCAGAAGTATAGGGCATAGTGTAATAAAGCTAGTTAAAAAAGTGGTTAGGGTGTAAATATTTAGAAAGGACATTATAGGTATCAGACCACTCCTTTAAAGGCAATCTGTCAGCCTATTTTTCGCCTACCAGCTGCCGACACCAACATCAGGGTCCATGACTTAACTACAGCATTCTGTAATGCTGTAGATAAGCCCCCGATGTAACCTGAAAGATAAGAAAAATGAGTTATATTATACTCACCCAGGGGTGGTTCGGGTCCAGTTTTGGTGCGCTGGGTGTCACGGTCCGGTCCGGTGCCTCCCATTTTCTAATGGTGACGTCCTCTTCTTTGCTGCCTGTTGTGGCTCCTGCGCAGGTGCACTGCTCTGCCCTCTTGAGGGCAGAGCAGAATACTGCAGTGCGCTGGTGCTGGACCTCTCCCGGCGCCTGCGGCCTGCAGGACTTTTTTCTCCCAATAAGGGGTTAATGTCACTGAGGCTGCGCTGACTCCCCATCTGACCTGCGGTAAAATGACAGCGTGGGAAAATGTTCAGAAACTTTCCCACGCTAATCAGTACATCTCTGGTCAGGTGGGGAGGCAGCACAGGCAGCTTCTCTGTCATTCCTCCATGGTTTACAGCGGGGCCACTCCTGGTTGTAAACTATTTAATCCCTTCAGATGGATTGTGGCGTGGGACTTGACTGTATGGAGGACAGGTATGGATATTGTTGCATTTTTATTTTGGATTATTTAACAGGAGAACGATGGCTTCGAATTGATTGGGAGTGTAATAAAGATGGAAAAAAAGTCTTTTTTCTTAAGGTGTGAGTGTTTTTTTTAACTTCTTTCTGACTAGTGGATTAATAATGGATAGGTGTCTTATTGACACAGCAGTGGGAAGAGAGCAGGTAAGTGCCAGAATTGGTGCATCTTATAGATGCGCCTTCTCTGGGGTGGCTGGAGCAGATTTTTTTAGTCGGGGGGGCCCAAAAGCAATGGTTCCTCTCTTGGCTATTAATATCTGCCCTCAGTCACTGGCTTGCCCTCTCTGGTGGAGAAAATTGGGCGAGAGCCCACAACAATTTTTTCCACGAATTATTCCATTAATTTAACACCTACAGCTCTAAAATTTTACACACACACACTGCTAACATTATTAGTGAGGGAGATATATAAAAAAACGGATATGCAATGGTTTACTGTGTGTAAACCATGTCTCATAACCTGTCAGGTTCTGTAATGATTTTACAGATGCCGACAATTGATTTTTCACCTATTCTGCTATCTAGATCTCTATGAAATATAAATATATATGTGTCTTACTGATATATATATATATATATATATATAGACTGTATATGTGTTTTCATGAATATTTGAGGCTATGGACCCATTATATGTATATTTTGCAAGCCAGTGAAAAAATCTCACCATACAGATGTCACATAGATGTCACACAGATGCTTAGATGCAAGAAAATTGCATCCTCGCATTGCCAACGGATGACATACGGATCACTGTTTCATTTCTGCGAATCTCATCTGTAAATAATGGACCGTATTTTTATACGTTAAGTGTGACTCCGGCCTAAATCTGAAGTAAATTTAGTAATCCATGGATGAGCAGTATAGTTTGATACAGATTTTCATGCACAAGCCAGTTTTTTCAGGGCTGGTGTCACATTGCCAAATGGAGTCCTTTTTCATCCCCTTTCTGCAACACTTTTTATGTAACCTTCCTCTCTTTGCAGTTTGAGGCACCTCACCTGGTAAATGTTGTCCTTGTACTATATGAGCACCTTCAGTTCCTGAAGTAATGGGACCCACTCCTTCCTGACTTCCAAATATAAGGGTTTTGATCAGTACTTCCTGAAACTGAAAGAATGTGCTCGTCTGGCCAGCCGATCGTGACAGCATATAAGTGTTATACATTGCAATCTGTATGATGCACACAGCCAGCTTCTTGTAACATACCTTAGCTTTCTACATAGTATTGTAGCACTGAAGGACTTGATTTGAGAGATCAACTCCCCCTTGTTCTTAAAAAACCCCAGGACACAGTCTGGTTTGGGGACCTGTGTAGTCGTACCTCTTGCAGTGGTGAAGATGCTGCCTTTACAATGTTTAATGCTCAAGAAAAATCACTTTTGTCCTTATGCTTGGCCATCAGCATGTTGGCTCTACAGTGGGGTTTGGCCTCACCCTTTCTGAGCATCTGCCCAGATAGCAATCTAGTAAGTCCTCTATGATTTTTCCTCACAGTACCACATGCTGTTGGTTTTGGCAGAGAGGGATTTGAGGAATGGGATGATGGCATAGAAGTCATCTACGTAGATGTGATAATCTTGATCCAGCAGTGAATGCACCAATTCACACAGAATTTTCCCACTCACTTACAGGACAGGGGTGAATTCAGGGGGTTGAATCTGGGTTTTCTTCCTTTCATAAACCCTTAATCTGTGAATGTACCCTAAGGTATTTTCACACATTTTGCACTCTACCTGGCCCTCTTACTAGGCAGGTATTAAGCCTTCCCTTGAAGTGTATTAGGGAATCAACTAAGCAGATGTCCCTTTGGGGAATGAACACCTCAGCAAATTGGTTACTGATGTGACCAATGACCGCCTGAATTTTGAAAGTCTAGCAAAGTTGGGGTCATGTCGGGGTCGATATTGTGCATTATTATTGAAATGTAAGAACTTGTAAATGGCTTCAAAGTGGTTCTGGGTCATAGCCATGCAGAAAACTAAAGTGTTATTTAAAACATCAACACTCCAATATTGCAGAACTTCTGGCTTCTTAACTATCCCAATGTGAAGGACGAGGCCCCAAAACTTCATCAGTAGTGATGGGTGAACATCTAAAAAAAGTTTAGCTCGGTTTCCAGAATGGTACCTGAACCCGAACTCCATTCAGATGAATGTGGGGTCCGAACATCTGACAGTGTGGCAAACATGTGCTTTAATTGGCGGTGAGATCATTAATGCTAGTCAGAGTTGCAATTTCCGTGTTGTCAGATTAATGCGTGAGCCAGCAGCTGTGACTGGCGGCAAAAAAAATTTACCTCTGGTCAAAGGCGTCAGCTGATGATAGAGCTCTAGTCCCTGCAGCCTACGCCTGCTGTCAATGAAAAGAGAGACCAGGCACCACTGATGGGAGTATTGATCAGCCAGTGCCTGTGTTATAAATAAATTAAAAAAATGACATGGGGTCTCTTCTGTTTTTGATAACCAGCACAGGGAAAACTGACAGCTGGAAGCGGCAACACTCAATTGTCAGCATTATCATGCTTGGTTATCAAGAATAAATGGGTCCCCATGCTGTGTTTTTAACTACTTACGTAAATTATTAAAAAAACAGCATGAGTTCTACCCATTTTTGACAATCAGCCAAACAAAAGCAGACAGCTGGGGGCTGGTATTCTCAGGCTGGTAAAGGGCCATAGATATTGGCCCCCTAGCTTAAAAATAGCAGCCTGCAGAAACCCCAGAAAAGGTGCATTTATTGGATGTTCCAATTCTGGCACTTAGCCTGACTCCTTCCACTTGCCCTGTGGCGGTGGCAAGTGGGGTAATAGTTGTGAGCTGTTTTATGGCTGCTGACATTAAGCCCACAGGTTAGCAATGGAGAGGCATCTATTGGATGCCCCCATTATTAACCCCATAGCTAGATTGTAAAAAAGACACAGCCAACATAAAATCTTCTAATTGAAAGTAAGGCACAGACTACTGTATTTGAAATAAAAGTAATAAAGCAAAGTTATACTCACCTTATGCATATTCCATTGAAGTCCTTGTCATCTGTAAAAACAGAAGATAATATTCCACCATCATACTTACCTGACACCTAATCCACCGATGCCCATGCTCAAAGTAAAGAAATAAAAATAATAAATAATCATATCCCTCACCTGTTTAATGTAAAGATAATCTATACTGTTCCTCGATGATCCAGATGATTGGAATAGCTGTCACATCAGTGATGAGATCACATTCCTTGCCAGCCGGAAAACACTGACAAGCGAGTAATCGCTCCTGCTGTGTCTAGCGGTTAGCTGCTGTGAGAAAGTTTACTGGAGTTCAAACCTGATGAACCTGGTGACCTCACTTATGGCACCACTCGCTCCGTAAGAAAGTTCTCATGCATTTTTGCCATAAGCATGGCTGTTTGTTAAAAATGGGGGGACCCCAAGCCATTTTTTAAATTATATATTTAAATAATTTAAAAAATGGCATGGGGACCCCTCTATTCTGGATAACCAGCCATGATAAAGCTGACAGCTGAGGGTTTACAAAAATGAATACACCTCCCATCATTTTCTTATTTATTTATTTATAGCACAGATGCCGGTTGATGAATACTACCATCAGGAGCACCTGCTCTCACTGTTTTCAGCAACAGCAGGCTTAGGCTGATGGGTGTAATACTCTCTCATCAGCCAATGCCTGTGACCGGAGGTAACCTTTTTACTGCCGGTCACAGATGCTGTTTCATGCTGTCTGACAGCATGGGAACTGCAGCTCTATAACTGGTGACAAGATTATCAGAGTCACCAGTGTTTCTCGTACTTTCATGCAGATGACAGCGTGGGAAACACCCGATATTCGGGGTGCCAAACCTAAATAGTAAGGCTACTTTCACACATCAGGTTTTCGGCGTCAGGCGCGATCCGGCGTCGTGCCGGAATGCCGGATCCGGCAAATGTTTTGTAAAACCTGATGTGCCGGATCCGGTTTTCTGCCGGATCCGTCTTGTTCTTGACAGACAAAACCGGATCCGTCTCATCCGGTTCATCCGTTTTTCTATCCGTTTTTTCGACGGATTACGCCGGATCCGGTTTTTAAAATTGACCCTTGTGGCCCCTCAAGGCAGAGTACACTGGCAGGATGACAGAGTGTGAAAGATTTGTGCCCTAACCAAACTTGTGTACCTTCTGGACCAACAGTATATACCTTTGCCAACCAAAGTTGGCTATCTTGTCATGGTCTACTATTTTTAGCTTTAGGCCACAGGTGTGTACCTGGTTGTGTTTTATGCAAAGTATTTCACCTTTTAACAAAAGTTGTGTACATTGTTAGGAAATCACCAACAATAAACACAACTTTTTAGGTGAAATACTTTGCTTCAAACACAACCAGGAACACAACTGTGGCAAAAAGCTAAAATTTACCCACAGTTATATACCTGGATTTGAATACCTTTTTACCTTTGAAATACCCTGTATTTAACCTTTTTTTTAAACATAGTTCGCCGCAGAAAGAAAAGACAGACAACCATTGTGAAACGATAATTTAACTTTTATTTAAAATTTTTTTTTTTTTGTAAAATGTTTTTATAGTGCAAAAAACTTTTTTAATAAAGGTTTTAAACCCAATGGGCATTTTTATTAAAAAACACACATTACAAATCTGTGTATTGTGGGGTGGAAATACTGCTGGAGGGGCTGCGGGACACTTCGACACTGGGTGTGTGGAGAGAGGACTGGGATCGTGGTGGGGAAGGAACAGTTAGAGGTGAAGGTGTGGAAAAAACTACAGAATGGGTGGACATGTGGGAAGCAGAAGAGGTGGTGGGTGGTGGAGTGGAGGGTTGGGCAGGGACTGTAGGAGCAGATGATGTTGATGGAAAGTTGTATGGGGAAGGAGTTTGGTACGGGGAAGGAGTTTGGTACGGGGAAGGAGTTTGGTACGGGGCAGGTTGCTGGAAGTGGGGAGATGACTGGTACTGGGGAGGTTGCTGGTACTGGGGAGGTTGCTGGTACTGGGCAGGTTGCTGGTATGTAGTAGGAGGGGGAGGATGAAAAGTGGCTGGAGGGGGTGCAGATGTAATAGGAGGGGGAGGATGGAAAGTGGCTGGAGGGGGTGCAGGTGGAGGAACTACAGTGGTGGGAGGTGGAGGTTGGGAGGTAACCTGCTGTAGAGCACCGTGGCACGAATGCATTACATGCATCTGCTGGGCAGGAGAGAGCGTTTCCATGCGCTCCACAACAGACCTGAAAAAGGTGTGGTTTGGCGAAGATCTTGCTTCTGAATGCATGGTTTGCAGAAGTGTCTTCACCTCCAGAATGCTGGAGTTGATCTGCTGAAAGCCTGTTGAGATTTGCTCTGACAAGACTTTGAGACAGTTCTGGAAAGATGCATTCAGATGCAATAACTCTTGCGCATAACTCTTTTCCTGACCCCTCTGCCGCTGCCGCCCAGTACCCGCAGGTGTACTAGAGGCGGCAGGGGCAGAAGGGTGGGGTAAAGGGAAAGCGATCTCCTCACCAGCAGCTTCATGTAATGTAGGCGGCCACGATGCTCCTGTGCTGGTGGATGGGACAGATGGGTCGAATGTGTGGGAAGGCAGGGAAGGTGCAGATGTACCGGGGCGGTCGAAGTGTCCCTCGGTGCCGGTCTCCTCAGGGATCGCCTCAGAAGGGTCCAATCGTGCAGGCTCCCGAGTGCTGCTCACCGTGCTGTGGAATAAAGAGAAAAAAAAACAATTAAAATACTGACATGGTATGGCCCTGGCTGAAAAAAAAAAGTTACATCTTTTTCACATGTGGTGTGTAATATTTACCTTCTGGTGAGCATTGTTTCCCAGAGGAACGACAGGGCTTGTGCGTACTTGTACTTGCTCCTGCGTCCTCCAGATCCACTCGGGGCCCGCATCTCTTTATTGAACTCCTTCTTGAAACGATCCCTCACAGACCGCCACCGATTCACAATTCTGTTCCCTGAAACGAGAAAGGAGTGGTTAGTATACAACATCAGTGTTTCACAAACTCCAGTCCTCATAGTCCCCAGGGGTCATGTTTTCAGGATTTCAATAGTAAATAGAAATCCTGAACACATGATCCGTGGGGACCACGAGGACTGGAGTTCGGGAAACACTGGTTTACATCAAGCAACCGTTACTGTATATACTTACGCTCTTTAATCTGGTCCCGAGCTTCGAGGTCCTCCCAGCGGCCCACAAGGAGAGAACAGATTTCCTCCCAGAGTCGTCGGGTAATGATCAGGTCAGCGTGGCGGCGGTCAGCCATATTCCAGAGCGGCTCCCTTTCTCTGACGAGATCGATGAGGCGGTCCACATCAATCCCTCCATCCTCACCGTCAGAGTCGGGAGCACGCTGTGAAGGCTGTTAAAGAAAAAGACAAAAATAACATAATTAGCCTCCATAAAAGAAATGAAATAAAAAGTGCCAAAAAACAAAGCAAAAATATTTATACTTACACGCTGGTGACCGCCGCGTTGCTGTCGCCGACGACCCTGGGAGGCACTGCGAGGACCTCTTGGCCGAGCACCAGATTGGGAAGACTAGAGAAGAAAACAAAAAATGTTATGAGTTTGGATGTAGGCATTTGTTTGCTGTGTGTGGTCTGCAGAACATTGTTTTCTATGTGTTGTGTGTAGTGTGATGTTGTGTTTCTGCGTTTGATGCAAAAAACTTACGAATTGTGAGCCCACTCCAAGCGTCTGTCCACCCCTTCCTTCTTCTTCTGGGAGCTCCTCTTCATCTTGTGATTCCTGTTTTGAAATAAAAGGCAATGAATAGACATATATTACAGAGATGATGGATTTTGGAAATAAAAACTTACCGTCAAACGCTGACGATGCGAGGGAGGGCTCCCAGAAGAAGATGTGCTGTCCTGTTGATGGCCAGACTCCATGGCTGTGGGTATTGCTGCTGCCAGTGATGCCATTTCTGCTGCTGCTGCTGCTGCTGCATCTCTTTGGCGGCTGTTGAATAAAGAGAAACAAAGGGCCAATGAATATCTTGATATTCCATGGCCCTAGTTTGGAGGAATGGGGGATTTGATAATTACCGTCTCTCATCTGCTTCTGGACTCCCCTCCCGTTCAGCATGCTGCTCCATTTGGGGTGTTGCTGATGGTGCTGCTGCTGCATCTCTTTGGTGGCTGTTGAATAAAGAGAAACAAAGGGCCAATGAATATCTTGATATTCCATGGCCCTAGTTTGGAGGAATGGGGGATTTGATAATTACCGTCTCTCATCTGCTTCTGGACTCCCCTCCCGTTCAGCATGCTGCTCCATTTGGGGTGTTGCTGATGGTGCTGCTGCTGCAGATGTCTGCTGCCTTCTCCTGCGCCTGGTTGCTGTCTTGGGTGGCATGTTGGGTGTGGCTGAGGGTCCCATTGTCTTGCTTTTATATATCTCCTGTGGGCAGAGCTACTGAGCATGCTCAGACCAAAAAAAACGGATCCGGCCACCGGATCCGGCTTTCGCTGGATCCGGCGCATTGCGGCGCTCATAGGCTTTCATTGTGTGAAAAAGCCGGACGCGCCGGATCCAGCGTGTCCGGCTTTTTCGCCGGAGACAAAAAACGTTACAGTAGACGTTTTTTCCAGACGCCGGATCGCGACACATTGCGACACATTGGCGGATCCGGCGATAACCGGATGAAACGCATGGCCATCCGGCGCGATCCGGCGCAAATGCAAGTCAATGGGGGGGAAACCGGATCCGGCATTGCATTTCGCCGGATCCGGTTTCTGTCAAAAGCGCCGGATCGCGCCTGACAGCGAAAACCTGATGTGTGAAAGAGGCCTAACACATACTTCCTGGAGAAGTATCCAATCGGAGCTGGAGAAGGACCTGAGCATATGACCTGCTGGCATATATGGCATGCTCAGTGGACCGAAAGGAGCACTTAGTCCCTGGAGTAGCTCGCTGCTGACCAGCATGTGTTGCTATAGCTGGACCAGAGGTGGCAGCAGCAACCAAACCTACAGAGCTGGTCTGAGCAGAGCGCCTGGATCGACAAGTCTGCTGAGCAGCCTCCTCTGCAGCCTAGAGGAATGGGAGACTGCCGAATTCAAGGCTAAGGATTCCTGCTGTGCAGCGACAGGAACCCGACGCCAAACATTACCCCCCCTCCGAGGGCCCCCTCCCCTCTGAGCCTCGCTATGCTCAAATGTGCAATGCAGATGTTCTCCACTGGCTCCCAGGTCCTAGCTTCTGGACCATGACCCTTCCAGTCCACCAAATAAAACATTTTTCCACAAACCACCCTGCATCCCATGATGGCATTAACCTCAAACTCGTCTGAGGACCGGTCTAATGTTCCGGCAGATGACTCGGAGAACCGAGACACGTGGACCGGCTTAAGAAGGGACACGTGGAAAGTGTCAGTGATAGCCAAGTGTGGTGGAAGGGCCAGCCGATAGACCACAGAACTGATCTGCTTGAGGACCTTAAAGGGAGCAATGTAGCGTGGCGCAAACTTAGTGGACTCGACCCCCAGCCTGATATTACGGGCAGAGAGCCACAAACTAAGTTGCCAGGGGCAAAAGTCGGAGCAGGACGCCGGTGCGTGTCGGTGGACGCCCACATTCTCTCTTTAGAGGCTTGGCTGACATCCTGAGTGTGGTCCCAAATGTCCCGAGCCTCCACTGCCCAGTCTGCCACCCTGGAATCAGTGGATGACAATGGCATCGAGACAGGAATGTGCGGATGCTGGCCATAGTTAAGGAGGAACGGGGTCTGACCGATGGAATCGGCTACGGCGTTGTTCAAGGCAAATTCTGCCCACGGTAGTAAGGATGCCCAGTCATCCTGCCTGGCCGAGACAAAATGTCCAAGGTATGTGACCAGGGTTTGGTTAGCTCTGTCAACCAACCCGATCGTCTTGGGGTGATAGGCAGAAGACAAATTTAGCTCAATACTGAGCAGACTGCAGAGCTTCCTCTAAACTGGGATATGAACTAGGGACCCTGGTCACTAACTATCTTGTCCGGCATACCGTGCAAGCGAAACACGTGTTTTATGAACAAAGCCGCCAGACCTCGGGCAGAAGGCAGCCTCGAAAGTGGCACCAGGTGCACCATTTTAGAAAAATGATCGGTGACCACCCAGATGACCATGCTGCCACTGGACTTGGGCAGACCGACCACAAAATCCATGCCGACCATCTCCCAAGGTCTGTCCACCACAGGTAGGGGCTAAAGTAGTCCAGCTGGACTCTGCCTAGAGGATCTGTTCTGGGCACAGGAGACACATGCCCGAATGTACTCTCCCACATCCCGAGCCATATGCGGCCACCAATATGTCCTTGCCAAGAGTTCCGTGGTCCCAAAGTGACCACCCACCCTAGATGCGTGAGCCCATGAGAGGACCTCTGGCCGCAGGCAGGGAGGGACAAAAGTCTTGCCCGGCGGCACTGACTCGAGAGCGACCGGAGCCACAGTCCTCAGACTCTCTGAGGGGACGATTAGCCGAGGCTCAGCCTCCTCCTCCTCAGTTGACAACACGGAGTGAGAGAGGGCATTAGCCTGGACGTTATTCTTACCGGACAGAAAATGCAGGGTGAAACGGAAATGGGAGAAGAAAAGTGACCATCTGGCCTGGCGAAAATTCAGGCGCTGGGCCGTTTGCAAGTACACCAGATTTTTATGGTCGGTGTACACCTGAAAGGGGAACCGAGCTCCCTCCAAGAGATGTCTCCACTCAAAGAAGGCCAACTTCATTACCAGCAGCTCCCTGTCCCTGATGGAGTAGTTTCTCTCTGCTGGTGAAAAATTCCTGAAAATGGACTGCTCCAGCACTGACGGACGAGGCATCTAACTCTAGGATAAAGGGCTTATCCACATCGGGACTGTGGAGGATAGGAGCGCCAGCAAAGTGGATCTTGATGGCGGAGAAGGCCTCGGAGACTTGTTCTGACCATACCTTGGGATTGGCTCCATTTTTTGGTGAGGGCGACCAAGGGAGCCACCAAGGTGGAGAAGTGGGGAATGAACTGGTGGTAGTAATTAACGAACCCCAAAAAGCGCTGCACCGCCTTAAGGGAGTGGGGTTCTTGTCAGTCCATTACCGTCTGCAATTTGGCAGGATCCATAGCCAAACCCTGGGCCGAGATGATATAGCCCAGGAATGGCAAGGACTCTTGCTCAAACTGGCACTTCTCCAACTTGGCGTAGAGAGAGTTCGCTCGCAGGCGGAACCCGACGCCAAACACCAAGGACCCCTTCTATTCTCCGAGGAGCTTCTTTCTTTCTAGATGTTTCTCTCTGACCCTTATTCTCCCCACGTCAGTCCTGCTCTCTCGCTGGTCCGTCCCTGACTGACTGGATCTTTCCAGGATGATCTGTAGACCTCACATTAACTCCTCCCACTAACTGTCACCTAACTGTCACTGATTGGATGTCCTCAATCACTCCACTTCCTAAGCTCCTCCACTTCTCTATCTTTCCCCACTGTCTCCCCAACACCCTTTCCCAGCCAGCCTGGGATGAGGCCATCCTCCTGAAGGGTACACCCAGATGCCCTGACTGAACTGGCATGTGTTGGGTGCAAGTGTTGGAGTCCTGGGTAGTGCTTCCTCCTTACCTGAGGGTGGGATACCACACCCCTGGATGAGGTGCAGTACCTCTGTGATGACTGGACCCTCAGGGGCACCACATTCTCCCCTTTAGACACAGCACATCCGCGGGCTGGAACAGAGCAAAACAGGTGTTACAAGAAACAAGCAAAAGTTTCAGTGAAGCTTCACAAGTAAAATAACTAACTCATCTTCCCTTTATGGGAGGCACTTTTTCTTGAACGTTACAAATAACTACTATGCCATAAATATATACCTTAGAAAGATAAATTAATAAAATACTATATATTAAATATAAATATCTATTAAATATAAATAATAATATTAACTATATATCTGCAAATAAATCATTTGCATTTCTATGTCGATTCCATCCAAGCAAGGGTATTCCTCCTCTTTGGTGTAATATGGGGGACCCGTTTCAAACCCCCAAAGTAGGCCTTGGGAGGGGTACAAGGCATAGTTGATCTCTACGCTGGACCACATTTTCGGCCACGCCAAACGGGTTTTTGTTCTGTGGCCTGTTAAGGCACTTTCAGAGGCCTGTTGTGACACCAAGATGGAGCACCTTAAGAAGTGCTAACTTTTTGCAATAAAAGTTTTGGGTTATTCACTGTTCATAACCTCACAGTCCTTTTAAAAAGCAGTAAAACATTCCTTACCAATTACTATAACTTAACATACCTATCCAAGTACTATAACTATTTACAGTCATTTATTTTTGCTTCTCACTTCCTTGGTTTTCATGGCAGGTCCTGGTACCTACAACTCCCTTTCTGGGGAAGTTTGTATGCAAAGGTCACTCCTGGTGACACAAAGAGGTCATGACCAACGCAGTCATGCACTGTCAGGTTATGTCCCGCTACTGGTGTCTGAGTAGCTTGAGTGCACTGGGCGACTGGCTTGACCGGGAAAACACAGATACAGATGTAGGTGTCTGCGTGGCCTGGTTTTTTGTAACACGACCAGTCCTGAGTATTGGGATGGGCAGCCTGCAAGGTGAAAATTCGGGGGTCATTCTAGCCTCCGATGACTGTGGCTCAACTGGTGGTTTGCATGACGGGTTAGGGGTAGCTAACCTGCCCTTTTTCACATTCAAAGTGTACCAGCCCCTCCTTCCCCAATGGTGGGTGTAAATGACTCTGTCCCCGGGTTACAGGTCCTGGTCCGGGTGTCCCTCTGCCAGATGTGATTCGACATCCCACCGGGGTATAAAAACGTCATTTACCAGCCCAAGCTCCCGGATGAAAACTCAGCTTTTCTCAAGTTTAAATTCCACCACAGTGCCCTGCTGCCTGGGCCCCTGGTCCACACCCCCAGCTTTGAGGACCTGCTGTTTTGCCTGCCGGTCCCGCTCATTCATGTTTATGCGCTGGGCCTCATGCTGCTTGTCCTCCTCTACCTGCTCACGCTCACTCTGGGCCTGATACTCCTTCCAGCTCAGGACCTCAATTTGAGATTAGTCCAAGTGAGCTTCCCCGGGGAACCCGATCATGTCGTCCCCCGGGTTTTTCCACCTGAAGGCCACCCTCTGCGCCTGTACTGCCGGAGAGGTGCTTTCAGGCTGCAACGTGCTTTGTGGTTCTTCTAGTTCCACTACCCGGTCCCACGCCATGTTGTAATGTGCCCATCTGGGTGTGGGGGCTGCAGGGATGGGCAGGGGACCCAGTTGAATATCATCAGACCCGATAACCAGATCAGTATCAGCTGTCGCATTTTGTGTTCTGACCTGCTTTGACCCCCATCCTGCTCCCGTGGTCAGAGACAGATCCTGGAGCTGTCGCTCCAGCTCCCCTGCACTTGTACTTTTGTCTCCTTCTGAGTGACATACCGCCGCCGCTACCTCACGTGCGGCCGCCATTGCTACTGCTTCTTCTTTCCTTTCATTCCTGTCTGCTCCTGACACTTTCCGGGGACGGGACTTCCTCCTTTCCCCATGTTCACCATTGCAATGCCAGGGGTGGACCGTCCCTGCTGACGGACACCTCCGCACCCCTGGATCACGTAGGCAATGGGCGGGCATCTTTTCTGTTCACTCTCTCAGGTCTCACCCACCACCACTCTCTCTCCTCACAGCGCATGCACAGCTTTTCTCTCAGTTATGGCTGTTTTCTCACAGCTTGCGCGCGCAGCCTGTGACGCAGCAATTTAAACAGTACCCAGTAACAGTGACGCAGTAAATAATGGCGCGGTTAGGCGATGATTTGAACAGCCCAGCAACTCGTTATTACTCAATGCAGATAATCCTTTTACCAATACTGCAAAATCTCTTTTACACAGAATAGTAAAGTTCTGGCACACAATACATTAAAGCTTCTGGCACTCAGTATGTTACAGTCTCAGGCACACAGTACCCATCTTTGCTGAGCTCCAAGTACCCAGCTTAGCCGAGCTCGATGATCCTGTTCGTGATGCCAGTTGGAGTGCCCCGCAGGGCCTTAGGTTACTCGGTACCGGGCTGGTCAGGTCCTTTAAAGGGGTTGTGTCACGGTGGCAGTGACCCGGTCCATGGCCCTGGACGTCCAGTAAAGATGGAAGTTTAATGAATGATGATGTATGACAATGAGGGGGAAGATGATGGGAAAATGGTAGGGAAAAGGGAATCATGACGCCACCCATGGTATTCAGCAAGGGTAGCCAACGCTGCAATGCAGATCCTCTGGGATGGTGTTAGGGCAGCAGAGATGGTAAAGCTCTCCACGGTCAGAACTGTGTCCCAGGGCAGCTATGATGGTAACAGGTGAGCCGGTGATGGTGAATGCGGTGTAAAGCAGGCGAGACACAAATGACACCAAGGACACAGCAGGGTGCAGTTTCAGGATTTTTACTCACAATTCCTGCGTACGGTAGCCCACTTGGCACTGTGTCCTCCGGGGGAGGGGTCCAGCATACTCTCAGGCAATTTGGTAATACCTTTTTCAGGACTCCTCTTTATGTTCTCCTTTCTAGGTCACCCCTCTGCGCTGATCTTTACTTTCTGTCATGCCCTGCGCCTTCATCAGCAGTGTCCCTGAGCCTGCAGCTATGGATCTTGCCTAGCGATGTGGGTCAGGCCCCGAGATCCTCTATAGCTTCCTTTTTGGGGAATAACAGTGGTTGCGGTTGAGGCACCAGAAATTACCTCAACCTCCGGCTTGCTAGCTGAGCCTTTGATATTCTCCACTAGGCTTAGGGGCTAGTTCCCCCACTGTGGCCTGGTCCTTCCACGTCTGGATACGGGCCCCACGGGTTTTGTAAGACCTGCAAGTTTCATGAATTCAATTCTCATCAAATTAATTTAAACGGCATAAACCAGAAAACACCAAAAGATGTCGCAAGACAGACAGTTTTCATCCTTGGGAAGGTGAGGTATTTTTCATCTTTTTTTTTCCCATGAAGCATTTTCTAAAAGATTTCCTAACACCTTACTAAGCTTTCCTCTGTCTCGTTGTTATTTTTTACTTCGGTTTTAGGATGATGAATTTTAATTGTGAATAGTAGTATGATCACTAACAAAGTGACACTATGCCAGTACGTTTATTACAGACAACCGCTGTGTGCATGTCACTGGCAAAGGGAACAATGTAATAGGCTTTTAGGGATGACTAAACATCGGTGTGCTTTGTAGCTGGCAAAAATCTAAATATATGATTTGGAATCCGAAATGTAGAAATTCTAATTATCATAAAATTTATAGTCTTGAATTTTTCAAAAATGGAAATGAGTCTAAAAAAGTCACAGTTGAACTGAAAATATCATAATTTCCAGATCAGACTTTTCGTCGTGGTGGTCTGATGAATGTTGTATACCATATAATATCTTCCAAATGTTTAAAATCCACAGATACTACATGACACATAAAAAGACACACATATTCATTTCTATTTTTCCTTTTTACTATTGGGATTACTCAGCTTAAAATGAGCTTAGCTGGATATGATCATTGACTGTTTATGTAACATTTCACTGGGCATAGTCAATAGTTAAAACCATAAAATAAACTATATTGAATTAATGGTGCGCTAAGCTTTCAACAAGGATGCTCAGATATGTTTACACTTGTGTATCTGGGAAAACTATAAATGAAAAAAAAATAAATTTTCCATCAGAATTAAACAGGCAAAGAAATTCAAGTTAAATCATGAGATGAGTGTTTTCTTTTTGAATGGTATCCACACAGCAGTAATGGGAACCAAAGGCAGCTAGGCAACGTGAATTTTAATCTTTGCTCTTGGCATACCTCTCTCAAAGCAAATGATTCATTATTGTATTTCCACCAGTTTTTAAAAAAATTGCAGAAAACTTCGGCACTCAAACTGAAATTTTATTGTCGTATGCAACATAAGAGGCAGAAAATAAAAAAAACAAGAAAAAGAAAAATGACCCTTATGCATGCATATATGGTTTCAGCAAAGTTTCGGCTTGAATAAGACTTTTTCAAGCTAAATATCTGTGTAGAAACATACTGTATATAAAGTATTAACATACAGAACAGAAAAATAGGTCATAATATACAAATAGGCAGCTAAATATGCAAAAATGAAGCCGAAATGGGTAAAAAGGACATGCTAGAACCTGTGCCACAAGTCAACACATAAATGCAAATATTTTCACATGTATCTGATAGATAATTGAACAACTGGATAAGGTGTAGTATAATCACGGATTCATGTAAAAAGAAAAAAGAAAAAGATGCGCAATATCAGGAAAAAGGCAGTGTCAGACACCAACAAACAGGTACATGTTAGATAAAAGGTACAAGAATTACCTGAGGAGTATGGGGTCACAGCATCACAGTATCAGTTAGCGCCTGGTGTCAGGACCTAAAAGGTCCTTTATTTGTATGTATCAGGGGGAGGTGTTAGACAGTGCTTCCAGGGTCAGGATGGCCTACCGCTTATGGTGTCACTCTGGCCGAACGCTCCAGTATGCACTGCGCATGCGTAACCATGGAGATGGCTGGGAATGCGCCAAGGGATATTGGTGATGCGGACAAAGGGATTAGTGTGCATGTTTGAGCACGAAATCTGCCGGGAATGCCCGAAGGGCCGAGAGGTGTATGTATTGCGGACACAGGAGTCAGCGTGCATGCGGGAAAGATTGTAGTCAAAGTATAGGGGATATATCTTCCAAAACAAAGGGTTAGAAAAGTGAGAATATGTTAAAGCAGTGATGGAGCTGTATAAATGGGTTAATATGCAAATGGATTAGTATGCACATATATTGCAGCATATACTAAATGCAATGATAACAAAATTTCAAAAACATATTATTTTAAAATGTTAATATGTAAATTCAATATGTAAATGCACAATCCCAATGATGAAAACTCAAAACAAGTAGAACCCAAACTATGTACCTGGTGAAGTGTCTTATGTAGGATCTATGAATCTATGAGGGGAAGAAAAAAGAGAAAATAAGTACATGAATCAAGTATCGCAAATGTTCCATTTAAAAGATTAACAACAATAATAGTCATAAGATATTGCATATTCATATGAACCACGAAGTGGAGTTCAACAATACAGACTGTGATTATATCTATGACACCACTATTTAATACTGGACCTCATATTCCCGATTAAGCCCCCATTAATGAGGGTTTGTAATGTGTAAATCCAAAAAGCTTCACGTGTTTTTAATGTCTTGACCCTTTCGCCTCCCCATCTGTATATCTGGTCTATGACTTGATATTTCAATTGTGCTATGGAATGTCCCATAGAAATAAAGTGCGATGGAATGGGTAGCAAAGTGCGTCCATATCTAATTGTGGATTTGTGCTGAGATATGCGGTCTCGGATATGCTGGATGGTTTCCCGAACATACCTGAGGCCGCATGGACATTTAATCAGGTAGACCACATATAAAGACTCACACATATAAAAACTCTTGATGGGATAGCACCGACCAGGACGGGGTGGGTAAAGGTGTCTCCTTTGAAAATGTTAGATTGGAGGCATCCTAGGCATGGGAAAGTGTCATTGCTTGGTGTCGCTAATGTGAGTTGTATGGGAATTGACATGGAGGAGCTTACATTAACTCTATTCAGGTGATTCCTGATGTTCTCCGGTCTTTTATGACCAATGATAGGTCTATTACTAAATTCGGGAATATTGGGAAAAGATTCTTGAAGAACTGGCCAATGTTTAAGTATGCTCTTTGTGATTTGTCTGCCAAATGGGTGAAAGGTACTGACAAAGAGAAATCTTTGACCCTTATCCTTTGGTGGAGTTGACATCCTGGAAGATTGTGAGCCCCTGTCCGGGTAGTCCCTTCTCTGAAATTTTAAATTCATCTCCTTATGTCTAATAATACGAGTACCCTCGTTAGAAACAATAAGCTGTACCCGTTAATGTTGTGACTTAGGTAAGACCCTCTTTATATGTTGAGGGTGACAACTCGAATAGTGGAGTAAGCTATTCCTGTCTGTGGGCTTGGTGTATAGATCAGTTTCTAACCCTCTATCTGTTGTAATAGAAATCATGGTGTCAAGGAAATGAATAGATTCAGTATCATGATAGATAGAGAAGGAAAGACCCGGTATTGCTGTATTAATGTCCTCAAAGAACTGAAGGAGGCTCTCATCACTACCGGACCAAATGAAGAAAATGTCATCTATGAACCGTTTCCAGTGCAGGACGTGCTCCTGGAAAAGGACAAGACAATATACGAACGAGTAGAGATGAGCAACTTTGCCTTTTTTCAGGTCGAGTCGGGTTTCATGAGACCCGACTTTCTCAAAAGTCGGCTCGAACGAAATTGGCCGATTATCGTGAAAAGTCGAAGGCCGACTGAAACACGAAACCCAAAGCAAGTCAATGGGGAAGAAAAGTCGGCAGTGAGTGGAGGGCAGGAAACACACCTACAGTGCCCATTTTAATGCCAAAAACATCAATTCTTATTACTTAAGCTTGCCAACCTTAATTTACTTTATAATAATAGTTAGGCATTGAAAACTGGGGGTTATTTGGCTAAAGTTGTGGGGGGCGGTAGGGCTGGCTCCAGATTTTCGTGGACCCAGGGCCAAAGAGTTTCAATGGGCTCCTTTAACACATGCCACAATTCATAATCCTCTGGTACGGCAGAGAAATAGCGGTATAGTACATTGAAAAATACTTCACTTCTTACATCTCATGACTGATATCCATTTTAAATTCTTCAATAGCTCCAAAAATGGACAGTATATTACTCCATACAGTATTATGGCCACCGCATAGTGGGCTATACAGAGTAATGAGGCCCATATATTTCTCCATACAGAATCATTGGTCCCATATAATGTTTGAAACAGTATATGATGAGCTCCACATAATGCTACAGTATATGTTGGTCCCCATGGATGAAGCTCCACTGTGTTATGGGCCCAAATAATGCTCCATATATAATGGGCCCCATTTCTAATGCTCCAGTGCATAATGGGCCCTGTAAATGCTGCTCCAGTGTCTGATGTCCACCTTTGGAATGCTCCAGTGTATGGTGGGCCTCATATATCATTCTCCAGAGTATAGTGCACCCCAAAAAAAGCTGTCCCAAAATTGAAAACAATTAAATATGTCTCCTCGCTAGGGAATCCCTGTACTAGTCTGGACTCCTCGTCGTCCCTATCATCCATCTGACTGCACTTGGACTGTTTAGGCAGAGGGCGTACAGACATGATGTCATCGCACTCTCTGACCAGAATGTCACTGTCAGGAAACGCGGAAGACGTCACAGCGGTGGAGCAGGGAGAGGTAAGTATTTCAATTTTGCTAGTGATGTGATCCTGAGCAAGCAGAGGGGGCCCACTCGTTGGTGACAGCACTGGCACAGGGCCCCTCATAGTACGGCGGTGTGTGGCGGTGTGTCTGACGGCGGGTGAGCCCTCCCCTCCCATCGGCAGAGACACTTTTGCTTACTATGAGGGGCCCTGTGCCAGTGCGTCGCCCATGAGTATGCCCCCCCACCTGCTCAAGGAACCTGCACTTTCATCTGCACCTTCCTCTTTGTCATCGTGTAAGGTGGTATAGTATGCTGGAAGGGGAACATGAGTTTCATCAGGGTCAGATTCTGACTGTGTAGAGTGCAAGGGCAATGTAGTGGTCTGGGTCAATGTACCAGCAGAATCATCTAGCAGTGGCTGGGCATCAGTGCACTTGTGGCGCCCCCAGGAGTACGGTCACCACAGTGGCATTACCTTCCTCCTAGGGAGTGTGATGTCATGCTTGGGAGCAGCAAAGGATCTCTCTAGCTGTTAAACCAACACACAACACAGTTCCCACTCCAGGCCAGCAGGGAGACCTCTGAACCTGACTGCTGAGGAGCTGCTCTATGTGGTTGGGAGGAGATAAGTTGGCCAGTCTGTGAAGGGAAGGGGAAGTGTGTGGACGTGAAAAGGGAAGCTGGAGGATGAGCAGAGTTAAGGCTCACTCCTAGCTGGAGTGCATGGTCGGGATTCCGGTCTCCGAGTTTGTAGGGACACTGACGGTCCTGCAGCAGAAACCGCAGCATGAAGCAGCTGTAAATGCTCTACTCCCAACTAAGGCTCGGAGGCCCCAGCAGCGACGTGTGTGAGCCAGAAGGAAAAGGCTATGGCTGCCTGCCATACAAGAAAGTTCCAAAAGAGAGTCAACAGGGGGAACTTCAGTGAACTCAGTACTGCGAGTACCTCAGATAAGCGCAAGAACAGAGGCCACACTACCTATCTGCAGAGAGAGAATTCCAAATTTGCTTCCAGGCTGACCAACTCTGTCTCCATCTGTACTCTGGGTCCTGGACGGCACTTACCAAGTACAGGTAAAGGAACTGCACGACTGTGTCTGTCATCTTTCTCCTGCGCCTGGCGCATGGCTCTGCTACATCCTGCACTGCACACCATCTACCAACTCTTTCATCTGCCCTGCGACTACGGCCCTACCTGTGCAGGGCTTCTACATCTTAGCTGCACCACAACATCTGTCCCAGAGAAGCGACACTGCAGCGCGGGTCAATCTAATCAGAAACCACAGGTGACGTCACGTATCATTCACCTATAAACATTATTCACCCCTTTGCATGGACGCCCAGGGCCACGGAACGGGTCATCACCACGAGCATGACACATCACTCTGAAACACCGGCACGGTACCGATTAACCCCAATGCCCCACCCACACTCCATGTCAGATTCATCTTGGACTGTGGAATTCACGATTTGACTTGATAACCCAGGCATGGTATGATAGAAGGAGCTACATGGACTAATGTGAAGTGTGGCCTGCTGCATCATTCACTTTTGGTGGGGGTGAAGGGCAAAAGGAAAGGGGTTCTTACTGACCAGGAGCCAGCACTTGACAACTCAGTGCTTGTATTTTTTGAAACTTCAGAAGAGGAGGGCATAATTGCTGGAGTCTGTTTCAGTAATGTAAGCCAAAACCAGTTCCTGATGCTCCAGCTTTAAAAGCGGTTAACCTACTCCCAGAAAAGGTAGCCTTCCAGGCGTTCCGGAGCCAGACCATGACAAAGGCTCAACATCTCCTGCCTTAGCTGCTATTGTGTTTTGCCACTACCAGCAGATGCACCACCACCATCAGCACCAGCTGGCCCCCCCACGCCCACGTCCGCTGCCTCTACCACCAAACTTCAAAATGTTGCAGAAAATGAACCCAAAATAACATCAGATATATGGTACTGTATTAGAAGCGTACAGCTCTATACAGTCAAAGGATGATTGTCAATCTCCCTATATATACCATCATTCACACAGAGACGCTCACAGGCTCAGTATGGATTACAACACAATATAAAAAGCCGTAAAACGGTAATGGATCTGAAGAGTACAGCTGTACACATTGTTGTCAATCTCAGTATTTATTTCCACAGTCAGAAAATAACTCTCACTTGGTCAGTTTGGATTAGACCAGAATATAAAAAGCAGTAAATGGGTAATATATCACAAGTGTAGAGCTGCATACACTAGTGTTGGGGTAATTTTTAAATGTACATCTAAATTGCAGGAGTAACCCACAGACTGTCACACACTCAGGATGGATCACACCACAATATAACAAGAAGATCCGCAAAAAATAATCACACACGTGGGACAGTGGCAGATTAAGTGGACTATGGGCCCGGGGCTGTTCATAAAACCTGGGCCCCTGTACCCCCCTTCCCACCTGAGCGCTGCGGTCCCCGTGCGGGAATTGGCAGCCGTACGGACCGCAGCACTTGGTTTGCTGCGGGTCCATACGGAAAACCCGCCACCATTCCACCACGTGTGGACATGGCCTAAAAAGACGTTGCACATAAGCTGTAGGCCTACGGCCAATACGCACAAAATCGCCCAACGTGATCCTGGCCATAGGGGATCCACTTTAATGTCCCCACTTTAATTTGAAGTCCCCTTACTTCATCCATTGCAGTCCCCTATCACCCACTCACTTCATCTGCAGTGCCGCTTCATCATTTGCAGCCCCTTATCCCCCTTCCATTTTATCATGTGCAGTCCCCTTCCCCCCCAACTTCATGTGCAGCCCCACTCCCCCATCATCATGTGCAGTTAATTTTATCCCCACATCATATGTGCAGTCCCCCTTACCCCCAATTCATCATGTGCAGTCCCCCTTACCCCCAATTCATCATGTGCAGTCCCCCTTACCCCCAATTCATCATGTGCAGTCCCTTTTACCCCCAATTCATCATGTTCAGTCCCACTTACCCCTTAATTCATCATGTTCAGTTCCCCTTACCCCCAATTCATCATGTGCAGTCCCACTTACCCCTTAATTCATCATGTGCAGTCCCACTTACCCCTTAATTCATCATGTGCAGTCCCACTTACCCCTTAATTCATCATGTGCAGTCCCACTTACCCCTTAATTCATCATGTGCAGTCCCGCTTACCCCTTAATTCATCATGTGCAGTCCCCCTTATCCCCCACTTCATCATGTGCAGCCCCACTTATCCCCCACTTCATCATGTGCAGCCCCACTCACCCCCCCTTCATCATATGCAGCCCCACTCACCCCCCTTCATCATGTGAAGCCCCCACTCATCCCCCCTTCATCCTGTGAAGCCTCCACTCACCCCCTTCATCCTGTGAAGCCCCCACTCACCCCCTTCATCCTGTGAAGCCCCCACTCACCCCCTTCATCCTGTACAACCCCAGTCACCCCCCTTCATCATATACAGCCCCCAGTCACCCCCCGTCATCATATACAGCCCCCAGTCACCCCCCCGTCATCATATACAGCCCCCAGTCACCCCCCTTCATCATATACAGCCCCAGTCACCCCCCGTCATCATATACAGCCCCCAGTCACCCCCCCGTCATCATATACAGCCCCCAGTCACCCCCCTTCATCATATACAGGCCCCAGTCACCCCCCCGTCATCATATACAGCCCCCAGTCACCCCCCCTTCATTGTGTACAGCCCCCACTCACCCCCTCCCCCATTTAATTCATTTTATAAATAAAAAAAAATAAAAAAAGTTCCCCATACTTACCTCACAGCCGGCTCGCTCCCCAGCAGCGCCTCTGCTTTCAGCATCCTCCGGGACATGTCGGCGCGTGCACGATGACGTCATCGCGCACGCCCGACATCTGACCCGGAAGTACAGCCGGAGCTGAGCAGCCGTCAAGGTGACGGCCGTGCACAGCTCCCGGCCCCTCATAGAATGTGACGCGGGCGGCTGTCTGCTGCCGGCGGCGTCACAGCACAGGGCACGGCCGGCCCTATACAGGTGCTGGGGGAGCGGTCCGGGGGGCATTTGCCTCTCTGCCACCCGGCCCAGCCCGCCCCTGCCCCTGCCCCTGGGCCCCCAAAAAACCTTGGGCCTGGGGGGACCGCCCCATCCGCCCCTATTAAGATCCGCCATTGACGTGGGACAATGTTCCAGGTGTCAATGATACACTGAGAGTGGAGGGTGGAGGAGGACTTCCTGGCAGAAAGGGTAC
Organism: Dendrobates tinctorius; assembly: GCF_039654945.1. Lineage (NCBI taxonomy): Eukaryota > Metazoa > Chordata > Amphibia > Anura > Dendrobatidae > Dendrobates > Dendrobates tinctorius. Next base: position 14,280,911 of record NW_027361766.1, on the reverse strand, counting down.
AGTATCACCAGATGCCAGGTATATATAGCATAGTTTAAACATTAAAAATGTACGTCTATATATTCAGGAGTAGTTTTGAGCCACCCCGCTAGTGTTCCAGTTCATTTTGGTTCGTCGAACGCGAGGCAAGTTCGTCGAATGTTTGAAAACAATGGCAGGCAAACACATACAAACACATAGAAAACAATTACAAAACACCTTAAAAGGTGTCCCAAAGCAGACAAAATGCTCAGAATACAAAAATAACATATGGAAAACGGCAACTACATATAGAAAAGAGGTGGAGGAGTAAAAGGAGGAGGAGGAGACACAGATATAGGCATGTCATGCCCTTATGAAGTCAAGAAAGGCTGGAATAAAAAAGTAAAATACCAAAAAACAGTAAAAATCTGAAATTGAAGACGATCTATACCATCGGACTTCCCACCATAAATTAGGCCAACTGCTCATCGGGCGGCATTATTCCCACGAACCTCCGAACAGAGTCCATGAAGGCAAGGTGTTTGGTTTTCGGGGGCAGTATGGTTGCAAAGCTGAACCGTAAAGGAATGTCCAGAAGGGCACCACCAGGAGTGAAGCCTGCGGCTTAATTCGACTCCACCCGGGAAATCTCAACCATGCCAGCTACAGAAAAGATTGACAGATTGCAAGCTTTGTTGATTCTGTGGGTGGTGGTGGATGTCCGTTTTTAGTTGTGCTAGCGATTTGTCAGCTTAATTCCATTAACGAACGAGACTCCGGCATGCCCCCGCGGTATGCGTCAAGCTTACTAGAGGGACACGCGAGGCTCTGGCATGAAGGGATCGATCAATAACAGGTCTGTCATGCCCTTACATGTCCGGGGCTGCATGCGCGCTACACTGAAAGGTCCAGCGTGTGTCGCTTACAGGTACAGATAACCCGCTGAACCCCATTAGTGATGTGGATCTGGGATTATAATCCTTCCCCGCGCACGAGGATTTCCCAGTAAGTGCAGGTCAACCGGAAATTCCGGAATTAGGCCTAACCGGCATTCCAGAAAAAAATAAAAAATTAAGTGTCCAAACCACAGGTGCTGTAGCTTGCTTAACAGCTGGGCTCCTATGCTGAGTAGCACGCAGTTCTTACATAAATAGGCGGCATAGCTTAGTTCACTGGTAGGCTCCTCTGCTGAGTAGCATACAGTGCTACAAGGCCCAAAAGGATTTTCTGGACAAGATGCGGTAAAAAATAATTAGAAACACACACGGTATAGCTCCTTGAAAGGTGTACTACACCGCTTGCTACCACACACCGCTACTATGCCATGAAACAGTCTATTAACATTGAAAACCATTATTAATATGAAAATGAAGTTACACTTTTGGTGAACGAACCGTTCTCGAATGGAACCTCGAACAGTCAAATTTTAAGCAAAGTGTTCGAGTTCGACGAACGGCTCGAACACCACCCAAAACAGCTGGAATTTTAACTTGTCGAACAGGTCGACTCGAACACCGCAAATCTCTAATCAGGAGGCAGACTCAGACGTTCTCAGGCCAGTATGGATTTGACAAGATTGTAGAAAGTTGAGAAAGGGTACAGTATCACCGGACAACAGGTATATATGGCATAGTTTAAACATTAAAAATCTATGTCTATATATCAGGAGGTAGACTCAGACGGTCTCAGGCCCAGTATGGATTCGACGTGATTGTAGAAAGTTAAGAAAGGGTACAGTATCACTGGATAGCAGGTATATATTGCATAGTTTAAACATTAAAAATCTGCGTGTATATTTCCGGAGTCCGATAAAAACACAGCCTCAGTATGGATTAGACAAGAATCTAAAAAGTAGAAAAAAGGGTTATGTATTCGAAGCATACACCAGTATACACTGTTGGGGTATTTTTCAATCTTGATATATATTTCAGTCTCAGTAAGACAGTCCAGACTCTCCACAAGAGGAAACGAGATGGATACAAGTACAGACGGAAAGTCGAGTGATAGCAGAAATTTTGGAATTACTAATCATGGTAAAATCTCCGGGAGAATTCTCAGAGGTGATGATGACCCTCAATTACTTTGTCTGTGGAGACAGTGAAAACAGTTATTGTGAAGAAAGGTTTGCTGTTTTGCAGTACCGTGGAACCCATCACCGTTACTCATCTCCATCAAATTGTGATCACAGGGACAGATGTAGACATTGTCCTCACTGCCTATCATGATCTGTCAGGTACTTTGGAGTGCAAAAGAAACAAGCCACAGGCCATAGACGATTCTATTGGATTGGCATGAGAGGACACATTTAAAAATGTGGGCAGGAATGTCACACATCTGTGAGTCGGAAAACCGTGAAAGCTAATGATAAACAACCACTGCATCTCATTGTGAGTCGACGTCCATAACAAATGGAAGCCATTGATCATCTGAAGATAGAGCCCAGCAGGACAGGGCATAACTACGTCTTAAACACCATCTACCATTTCAACAAATTTGTATTGGCAGTCCCAGTGAAGTATTTAACAGGCCAGACTACACAGTGGTGGAGCAGGGAGAGGTAAGTATTGCAAGTGCTGGTGCCCTGAGCAAGCAGGGGGGGCCTACTCGGTACTGGCACAGGGCCCCTCATAGTACGCCGGTGTGTCTGATGGCAGGTGTGCACCTCCACCGTCAGAGACACTTGATTCTACTATGAGTGACCTTGTGCCAGTGCCATTGCCAAAGAGTGTGCCCACCCACCTATCCAGGGCAATGGCACTCCCACGGTTGCGTGCGCCAGGTGGTGACCCCGGCCCTGTGGGGAGAGGCAGCCCAGTTAGGTAGGTGCAAAAATTGGCATATGTTGATGTTGGACATTTAGCAGCTGCAAATGGAGCAATTGGAGAAGTCCGTAGAAGAGGAGGACAAAAGCAAGCCATTTTTCTGGCAACCTATGTGTCAGCAGGGGAGGGTGGGACAAAATCCTTTGAAACCCATGCATGGTTCATTTTAATGAAGGTTAGATCATCAACATTTTGGGTCGACAGATGGGTCCTTTTTTCTGTCAGGATTGATCCAGCAGCAATGAAGACTCGTTCAGATAACACACACCAGCAGCAGGGCAAGCGAGCGCCTGTAAGGCATATTGTGCCAATTCTGGGCAGGTGTCAAGTTTACTGGCCCAATAGTCAAAGGGGAATGACCGGTGAGGGAGAACATCGATATGGGAGGAGAAGTAGTTTGTTACCATAGTTGACAACTGCTGTCTCCTGTCACTTTCGGTCGATGCAGTATTACCAGTTGTGTGATCGGTACTTGAAAAATCTGTCCACAACATGGTCATGAAACCCCTGTGTCCAACGCCACTTCAGCTGTGTGCACCACGAACACCTCTTCCATGTTGCCCCCTACGGCTCGTTGGAAAAACATCACCGCCGCTGTGTGCTGGGAATGCCTCAAACAAACTGTTTACCAGAGTTGCTTGTTTATTAGCCAATATTAGCTCTAGGTTCTCCTGTGGCATATTTTGGAAATTGCCTTTATAGCGTGGATCCAGGAAGCTGGCCAACCAGTAGTCACCATCGTTCATCATTTTGGCAATGCGGGGGGGTCCCTTTTCAGGATCTGCAAGGCATAATCAGACATGTGGGCCAATGTTCCAGGTGTCAATGATGCACTGCGAGTGCTGGGTGAAGGAGCACTTTCTGGCAAATCCACATCCCTCCAGTCACGCACAAACCCTGTACCTGATATTGCCACGCCAACATTTTTTCTTGGCCCCCGAGAAGCATCCTCCTCCCCAAAATAATCATCCCCATCATCCTCCTCTTCCTCTTCTTTCTCCACGAGACTTCCCTGAACAAACAATGGCTGACTGTCATCAAGGCTTCCCTCCTCCTCTTCCTCCTCAGCTGCAGACGCCTGCTCCTTAATGTGCGTCAAAGTTTGCAAAAGTGGGATGCTCATGCTTATGATGGCGTCGTCTGCGCTTACCAGCCGTGTGCATTCCTCAAAACACTGAAGGACTTTACAGAGGTCTTTCAGCTTCGACCACTGCACACCAGACAACTCCATGTCTGCTCGCAAACCGCCTGACCGTGTATCCTCCCACAAATGAATTACAGCCTGCCTCTGTTCGCACAGCCTCTGAACCATGTGCAGGGTGGAGTTCCACCTTGTTGCAACGTCCATAATTAGGCGGTTCTTGGGAAGGTGGAGCAATCGCTGCAGCTTCTGCATACGACTGAAGTGTACCGGCGGATATGCGAGCACAGTCTTCGCACCTTATGGAGCAGGGCTGTTAACTCCGGATAATTATTGAGGAAGCACTGCACCACCAGGTTCAACGTGTGAGCCAGGCAAGGTATGTGTCTGAGTTTTGAAAGGGCTATGGCTGCCATAAAATTCCGGCCGTTATCACTAACTACCTTGCCTGCCTGAAGATGTAGACTAACCAGCCATGACTCAGTTTGTCGCTGCAAGTAGTCGGCCAGTACCTCCGCGGTGTCTCTTGTCTCCCAAACACATCATCTTCAACACAGCCTGCTGACGCTTACCACTAGCTGTTCGATAGTGGGACACCTAGTGTGCTACACTGGCAGCTGCAGATGGAGTGCTCGTGCGACTGCGCTCTGTGGATGAGCTTTCGCTTCTGGAGGAGGAGGAGGAGGGTCGCACGCCTACAGCCAACTGTTTCCTATACCGTGGACTAGGCAGCACTGTCCCACTGCCGCTGTCCCCTGTAGACCCTGAATCCACCACATTAACCCAGTGCTCAGCCCTGGCCATGCCTACTGGACCATGCATCTGTTGTGAGGTGCACCTTTCCACTCACTGATTTCTTGAGTGCATGGACAATGCGGTCTTTCACATGCACGTGGAGGGCTGGGATGGCTTTTCGCGAAAAGAAGTGCCGACTGGGTAGGTCAGAGCATGGTACTGCGTAGGCCATGAGCTCGCGGAAAGCTTTGCTTTCAACCAACCGGTAGGGCATCATCTCTAACGAGATTAGTTTGGCAATGTGGGCATTCAAAGCCAGTGTATGCGGATGAGAGGATGAGTACTTTCTTGTCCTACTCAGAGTCTCTGGTAGGGTGAGCTGGACTTGAGAGCTGCATATGGTGGAACTAGCGGTGGACATGGCGGACTGAGAGAGGGTTGGTGATGGTGTTTGTGGTGTTGCTGATGGCCTAGATTCAGTCTTTCGTAGCAATAACATTGTGATTCCATGACTGCTTTGCCCTTGCGAAGACACCTCGACATTTGCTGATGGTGGTGTGCTAACCGGTGGGCTTACAGTGGGGAAGCGATGTAGCGTTGCTGACTACCTTCATTCGGAGCAGGTGCACATGTGGTACGTGAGGTTTGGTAGTCTGTCCACGCTTGCAAGTGCATGGTGGTTAAATGTCTAAGCATCAACTGGTATTCAAATTTCTCAGATTTTCCCTCGGCTAAAGGTCTTTGCGCACTTCTTACAAATAACTTTTGCCTGATCTTTAGGATTTTGTTCAAAAAAGTGCCACACTGCACTCTTCCTACTATGGAAGATATTTTGAGACCTTGCACGCTGTGCTAATTTTACCGTCTGGCCAAGCTGTCATGCAACTCTTTTGGTTTTTGTAACACGTTTTTGGACTGCTACGGTCATGCCAGATAAAAGCTGTTGCGATGTCGTTGCCTGCTGCGGATCCTCCTCCTCCTCTTCTGAGCTATTTACAGTGGCACCCTCTTCCCCCAATGGATGCCAATCTGGGTCAACAACTGGGTCATCCATCACCTCCTCTTCAATTTCATGTGCACCTTCATCTGTGTCACCGTGTAAGGTGGTATAGTATGCGGGAAGGGGCACCTGAGTTTCATCAGGGTCTGATTCTGCCTCAGTACACTGCGAGGACAATGTAGTGCTCAGAGTGAATGCACCAGCAGAAAAGTCTAGCAGTGGCTGTGCATCAGTGCACTCCATGTCAGATTCGTCTTGGACTGGGGAATTCACGATTTGATTTGCTAACCCAGGCATGGTATGTGAAAAGAGCTCCATGGAGTAATTGGTAGTGTGGCCTGCCACATCCTTCACTTTTGGTAGGAGTGAAGGACACAAGGAAAGGTGTTGTTCCTGACCAGGAGCCTCTAATGATGACTCAATGCTTTTATTTTTTGAAACTACAGAAGAGGAGGAGAGAGAGCTGGAGGCTGTGTCAGCAATGTAAGCCAAAACTTGTTCCTGAAGCTCCGGCTTTAAAAGTGGTTTACCTACTCCCAGAAAAGAGAGCCTTCGAGGCCTTGTGGAGCCAGACGATGACTCAGGCTCAACACCTCCTGCCTTAGATGCTATTGTGCTTTTGCCACTACCAACAGATGCAACACCACCACCACCATCGGGACCAGCTGGCAACCCCCGCCCACTTCCATGGCATCTTCCACCATACTTGCTCATTTTTGTGAAAATGTACCCAAAATACCACCAGCTATATGGTACTGTAAAACAAGGTATAAGGTGTATCTACTATTGGTGAGATTTTGAATCTCATTATAGATTTGAGGACGCAGAACTATTGTCTCTGGCCCAGGAGAGATTACACCTCAATGTAACAGACTGAAATTGGATGGTGTATGACAAGGTGTAGGGTGTCTATAGGATTGGTGAGAATTTGAATCTCACTATAGATTTGAGGACTCAGAACTATTGTCTCTGGCCCAGGAGAGATTAAACCTCAATGTAACAGGCTGAAATTGGATGGTGTATGAAAAGGTGGAGGGTGTCTATAGGATTGGTGAGAATTTGAATCTCACTATAGATTTGAGGACGCTGAACTATTGTCTCAGGCCCAGTAGAGATCACACCTCAATGTAACAGAGTGAAATTGGATGGTGTATGACAAGGTGGAAGGTGTCTATAGGATTTGTGAGAATTTGAATCTCACTATAGATTTGAGGACGCTGAACTATTGTCTCAGGCCCAGTAGAGATTACACCTCAATGTAACAGACTGAAATTGGATGGTGTTTGACAAGGTGGAGCTGTCTATAGGATTGGTGAGAATTTGAATCTCACTATAGATTTGAGGATGCTGAACTATTGTCTCAGGCCCAGTAGGGATTACACCTCAATGTAACAGGCTGAAATTGGATGGTGTATGAAAAGGTGGAGGGTGTCTATAGGATTGGTGAGAATTTGAATCTCACTATAGATTTGAGGACGCTGAACTATTGTCTCAGGCCCAGTAGAGATCACACCTCAATGTAACAGAGTGAAATTGGATGGTGTATGACAAGGTGTAGGGTGTCTATAGGATTGGTGAGAATTTGAATCTCACTATAGATTTGAGGACGCAGAACTATTGTCTCAGGCCCAGGAGAGATTACAACTCAATGTAACAGGCTGAAATTGGATAGTGTATGACAAGGTGTAGGGTGTCTATAGGATTGGTGAGAATTTGAATCTCACTATAGATTTGAGGACGCTGACAGTGATGCTCTCAGTCTAATGGCCCCATCACACATAGCAATCTCACTAGCGAGATCGCTGCTGAGTCACAACTTTTGTGACACAACAGTGATCACACCAGCGAGATCGCTGTGTGTCACAGCGATCAGCGAACGACCCCCCTGCCGGTATCGCTTCTCGCTGCAAGAAACCTCTGGACATTTTTTTCGTTGCTGATCTCCCGCTGGCCAGCACGCATCGCTGCGTGTGACAGGCGAGAGACCAGCGATCAGCTGTAAAATAATAAAAAAAATAAAAAATATTGTTATTCTCACCTTCAGGCGTCCCGCGCAGTCTTCCCGCCTCTCTCCACGCTACCGGTCCCAGTAATCCTTTGCAAGAGTGAGCGCGAGACTTCGCGATCCCGCGAGAACGGACGTCATCGCCGTAATTCTCGCAAAGGATTACTGGGACCGGAGCATGGAGAGAGGAGAAAATGCTGTGCGGGACGTCGAAAGGTGAGAGTAACAATATTTTTTATTTTAATTCTATTTTTGACATGAATATGGCATCGCGCTAACGAACACAGCGATGCCGCGTGCGCGGCGTCGCTGTGCTGATCGCTGGTGAAGCTGTCTGTTTGACAGCTCACCAGCGATCACATAGCGACTTACCAGTGATCCTGACACGTTGATATCATTGTCGGGATCGCTGGTAAGTCGCTATGTGTGGCTCCAGCTTAAGTATGGATGCAGGCAGCCTAATAAGCAGGACTGCTGCACAGTGCACACACAAAAGGGTGGAAAAATGAACGCTTGGTAACTGTGCAGAAAAGTGGAAGAAAAGTATTTTTGCTTTTAAAAAAGCAGTTTGCACAGCAGTGTGCAAACAGCAATGCAGCTATCAGGGAGCCTTATAATGCAGCCTAAAAACCCACAAAGCTGATGCACAAAAATAGAGCCTCCCCTGTCACTGCACACAAAGTGTTGTGTTGTAAGTGGAAACCGCTAACAGCAGAAGCAGTTTTTTGGTTCTTCTTCCCTGCCTAATGCTCTCCCTACAGAATCATCATCATCAGCAGCTCTCCCTATGCTAAGATCGGCATAAGTAAGATGGCAGTCGGCGTTCACGCCCATTTATAGCCCCTGTGACACCACACAAAGCCAGCCAATCACTTCCATGCCCTTTTCAAAGATGGTGGTGACCGATGCCTATGTCATCGCGTTGCCCACAGTGTGCGTCCTCCATCATTGGCTGAAAAAGGGCGCTGGAAGCATCTTTTGAAACGCGACTTTGGCGCTCTGGTCGCCAACTTCGTGCCCGACCTCACGCTATGGTCGGGTTTCGTTTCATGAAACCCGACTTCAGCGAAAGTCACCGACTTTTGAATATGACCGACCTGTCTCGCTCAACTCTACCAACGAGGTCTCATAGATATAATCACAGTCTGTATTATTGAACTCCACTTCATGGTTCATTTGAATATGAAATACCTTATGACTATTATTGTTTTTAATCTTTGGAATGGAACATTTGCGATATTTGATTCATGTACTTATTTTCGATTTTTTTCTTACCCTCATAGATCCCACATTAGACTCTTCACCAGGTACATGGTTTGGGTTCTACTTGTTTTGAGTTTTCATCTGTGGGCTTGGGCATTTACATTTTGAATTTACATATTAACATTTTAAAATATTTTTTTTTTTGCATTTTATTATCATTGCTTTCAGTATATGATGCAGTACATGTGCCATACTAATCCATTTGCATATTAACCCATTTATATATCTCCGTCACTGCTTTAACATATTCTCACTCTTCTAATCCTTTGTTTTGGAAAATATATCCCCTATTCTTTGACTGTAGTCTTTCACACATGCGCGCTGACTTCTGTGTCTGCAATACAAACACCTTTCGGGCACATTCCCAGCAGACTTCGTACTCGCACATGAGCGCTAAACCCTTTGTCTGCGTAACCAATATCCCTTTGGGTATTACCGGCCGTCTCCATGGTTAAGCACGTGCAGTGCGTTCGGTCGGCATGACACCGGAAGGGATAGGCCATTCTGAAATTGGAAGCACTGTCTAACACCACCCCCTGATACATATAGATAACAGACCTTTTAGGTCTTGACACCAGGCACTAGCTGATACTATGATGCAGTGACCCCATACTCCTCAGATAATTCTCGCACTTTTTATCTAACATGTACCTGTTTGTTGGTGTCTGACGCTGCCTTTTTCCCGACATTGGACATGTTTTTCTTTTTTCTTTTCTTTTTACATGGATCGGTGATTATACTACAACTTGTGGCACAGGCTCTAGCATGTCCTTTTGACCCATTTAGGTTTCGTTTTTGCAGATTTAGCTGCATATTTGTATATTATTAACTATTTTTCTGCTCTGTACATCGATACGCTATATGCTTCTACAGTACACAGATATTTTGCTTGAAAAAGGCTTATTCAAGCCGAAACGTTGCTGAAACCATATCTGTATCCACAAGAGTTGTTTATCTTTTTCTTGTTTTTGATTTTTTGCCTCTTATATTGTATACGACAATAAAATTTCAGTTTGAGCGCCAAAGTTTTCTGCAATTTTTTCAGATACTGTTTTCTTCAGAGCACCGTCTTTTTGTGACAGTGAGCACCCCTTAATCTTTTGATCTACCAGTTTTTATATATGAATAGCTCTCTCAATTAATGACTTTTTTATTTGTGACAAAATCATCATTCGTTTTGCGCCATTTTTCAAATTGTGTATTATGGTTTAGTTAGTTTTCTGATTTTTAAATCAATGTGATTTCTCTAGATGTTTTTGAGTGATTCATGAAATGCGACATTTTGAAAAAAAAGTTGCAATATTTAGTGCAACTCTACTCCAGTTTCTGCCCACCTGGAGTTATTATTATACAGCATTATATACTGTATATCAGTCAGAAAGTCACATTTGTTTGTGGCATTTTGTAATAAGTGCTACATTTTGAGCTAAATAGTTGCAAAAATGATCAAAACCAGAAAAAAAACAATAAAATAATAATGCTTTTTATATCTATAGAGGCATCATATTTTGCAGCACTTTACATTTTAGAGGGGATGTCTAAAGAGAATAAAGAAATTACAGAATAATGATGCAAATGATGAGTTGGGCCTTAAATGGAATCTGTCAGTAGATTTTTGCTATGTAATCTGAGAGCAGCATAATATAGAAGCAACGTTTCTGATTTCAGCAATGTGTTGTCACTTGCTGGTCTCCATCCTGCCATTTTGATACAAATCACTATTTTCTCTTCTGCAGATCTAGCAGTGCTCAGATTGCTGAGCTCTGTATAGCCCCGCCCTCAGCACTGATTGGCTGCCTCTTGTATACACTATATATTGACAGAAAGTGGTTGAGGTGGGGTTCCACAAAGCAGTTGACTAGGACACACAAGATACCTAATCCTGAAGTGAAAATCTCCTGCTGATAAAATACTTACTGTATTGAAACAATAATACACAGTCTTGTAAGTGACACACCCCTTTAGTCAAGCTCTCTGCGCCTACATCATGACGCTCTAGGCTTATACAGAAAAAAACTGCTAACATATTCCCTTAAGTGTCTGTTTTCCTACTAGTAATTTTTTTACATAACTAATAAAGTTGCCCTTAACTTGGCCTTTAAGAGGTTATATGTCTTCATGATTTATCATTTTATGTATTTGCCATTATATTCTGCTAATGTGTACACAATTATTGCTAATATTTGTCACTTCTCTAACTGGGCTTGCATTATGGTAAATTTCATACCTGGTAACAGCATGATTTGGATGTGTTGACGAAAACCAGAGTTAAAGAAGCTGAGGTGTAACTTGTAGCTATTGGCCGAAATGTAAATGACTCAAGTCTGTTGGAGGAACTAAAAAAAATTAAATAGTAAACTCCTGAACATATCTGTCTTCTGTGAACTCAAGAAAAAACAATCCAATTATGCAAGTCATCCTCTGATCAGAGTGGGATCCTATATATTCTTTAGGTGGAGAAAATAAAGTTTCTCCACCTTCTCCATTAAGTCAGTCCATGAAAATCAGAGCACACTTTGATGTCATTTTCTTACATGGACCCATAGACATGAGTGGGTGAGTGCCATCTGATTCTCGGAAGCAAATTGTGCATGCTGCACTTTTTTTCTTCAGGCCATTCGGTACCAGGAAAAAAATCGGATATGTGCGCTTCCCCATGGAATAACAGCCACAAGGAAAAACATGCGTACAAGTGCTATCCATCACAACCATTGATAGTACTTGCCCGATTTAAATGGTCATGTGCAAGAGCCCTTAGGCTTCCCTGTTTATGTCTGAGTCATGGGTTGCAAAGACTAACTCAATGTGTAACTCTTCTTAGACCAACATAACTATTTGTTATTAATGTCTTTGCCTATACTCAGATATTGGTGTGAATTATTCTATAGACCTAGATATTGTTGTGAATAACTCCATTTATCAGAATATTGGTGTGATTTCTTTTAATTGTTACTTAAATTTTTGTTCTTTTTTTTTCATTTTTAGATATTAGATTTTCAGTAGATGTTAAAAATATACTGAAAGACAACATATTGTCCAAAAAGGGCGGTCTTTTAGATTCTCTATTTAAATTTTTTTGGGAGTTACTCATCTTCATAAACAAAGGGAAAATATTTGTTTAAGTGGCTGATGTGTGAATTTTTTTAATCTGCTTTTAATTCAATGTTTACATTTTACAGACAGTTAAACAAAGGTGCACAATTTTTCTATTTCAAGGGCCACATTCTCATATTTAAAGATATCTAAGGACAGTAATAAAACTAAAAGTAGTATGACCTGTAAAGAGGTTTATGGCATATCTCATGGCATATCGTATGCAAGTGCCATAAATGTCTAAAGCCCCCTTCTCACATAGCGAGATCGCTAGCGATATCGCTAAAGCGTCACTGATTTTGTGACGCAACAGCGATATTGCTAGCGATCTCGCTACATGTGACATGCACCTGCGACCGCCCCCCCACTGGATATCGCTGGTCACGCTCGAACGCCCTGGGCCATTTTTTCCTTGTTGGCGTCCTGCTGGCGCCGACTAGTGACGCATGGACGCAGGCGGATGTCGTCATCATCGCTGCCGTGTGACAGGTAAGAGCGACCGCCGATGGATCTCTTATCGCTGCTGCATCGCTGGTGAGATCTGCCTGTTTGGCAGCCCACTAGTGACCATTTAGCGATGCACCAGCGATCCTGACCGGGTCGTATCATTGTCGGGATCGCTGGTGCATCGCTAAATGTAACGGGACCCTAAGAGATAGTTTCCCCTACCAGGACTTTCACATATCTGGAGAATGGGAGTGCTCTTTTCCCCCAATCAGAAGAGAGGAGACCATACACATGTGTAGCTCACTCCATTGAAATACATTTCTATAATCCTAAAACTCTGAGACTGAACCTCGAGTTTTGAAATTTCATGCGGTCACAGAATAATTGACTTTAGAATTTTCCCTTATTTCTCAATCAGAGGAGAACAATGGATTATGAAAAGAACACAAGCAGAAAATCTTGGCAAATATATCAACTCTTGCCGAACATAGTTGTCACTGTTTATGCTTTTACTGGCAGTGAATGTTAAGAATGTACAATGTAATTAGAAACGCAGATGAAAAAAACTAACCCTGAAAATTAAGAAAGGTGAAAAAAATAATGCTGTTGAGTAAACTGTATAATACTACATGCTCATATTTTTAGAGCCATTTTTTATGCAATTTTTTCTGACAAATCCAAAAATGGACTTAAAAAAGACAAAAAAGTATAGAGGAAGGTATAATATCTCTTTGTTAGGTCCACTCCTGTATTTAGACATGTAAACTATGACAACATTTGCATGTGTTATTTTTTCTTGATATCACAAAGGACACCAATGAGCTTAGAAACTTACCTTAAAAACTGTTTTCACTAAAAAAATGGTTTTCCTATGTACTTAAAGAAAAACAAAAAAAGGAAAATGAAGGTAAAAAACATTATTTTAAGATATCAAAAGTACACATGGTATACAGTAGTTGTTAATAAAAGACCATGAACAAATACAGACCATAGTACTGTATAGCATGGCATATTTATCTACAATTTCTAGAATGTATAGTAGAATGATAATCAGGAGCGAATATTACAAAATTCAAATTAAACGGTTCACTTCGATTTAGGGAAAGGAATTTGATTTGAACCTAAAATTATTCATTTCAACTGTAAATGTTTTGGTGCACAATAAATTCTGAGTTAAAAAAAATAATACTCATCTTGTCATTAACCTGTCACCCTGTATCACCTGTACTGACCTCCACATGACTCACTCTGGCCTCTTCTTTACTTATGTACCAAATGCAACAGCCTCTTTCTAAATTTTCACTCTCTGACAAAGTGCTGAGTAGGTCTCTGACAATATATGTATTGCCCAAGGACTAGTGCTTGAGCGAAGCAAGTCATGATATTTTAATGTCAGAGGCCTACTCAACACCAAAAACTCAGTGCACAGTGAAGGTGGAGCAGGACTATGCCATGACTAGTGCAGTAGTTAAAAAAAAACTCAGGGAGGACTGTGCAGATAACCAAACAGGAGGCTGCTGTAGCAGAACAGGTGAACTCTGAATTGAGCATTATCATTTTTTTCACTCGTTTCCCAGCCTTCTACATAAAAAAGGCTTCTGGACAATATTTTGCTGAATTAGAGCAAAATAAATTAAAAAAAAATTGTATTAAGGGAAACTCTATGTTTTTTGTATTCCTTCTTAGGCCAATTTCACACGTCCAGATAATTCCGCTACCGGTAAACACGGTGCCGGAGCTATCCGTGTCCGTGTGTCCGTGTGAACACGTGGTACCTCAGTGTGGCACACATGTGTCAACCGTGTGCCGCACGTTTGCCGCATCAGGACCACACGGACAGCCGCCGGGAAGTAACGCTACAGTAAGCGCTGTTCCCGGCGGCTGGTGCTGAACGCGGCTGTCATACTTCTCTCCTGCTCTGCCAGCAACAGCAAGCAGGAGAACACAATGAATGAAAACCCTACGTCGAGTACCCCTCAGTTTATGAACCAACCAGACAAAACTTACAGCTGGGGACTGCAGCCCTCTGCTGTCAGCTTCATCAAGGTTGGTTCTCAAGAATAGAGGGGTCCCCATGCTTTTTTTAAATTATTTAAGCAATTTAAAAAAATGACATGGAGTCCCCCCTATTTTGACAACCAACCTGACTAAGCTGACCGCTGAGGGCTTATATTCTAAAGCTGGTAAGGGACCATTGATCTTGGCCCCCCACAGTCTAAAAACAGCAGCCCCGAGCAGCACAGAAAAGGCGCATCTATTAGATGCCCCTATTCTGGAGCTTTGCCCGGTTCTTCCCACTTGCCCTGTAGCAGTGGCAATTGGGGTAATAAGGGGTTAATGCCACCTTGTCTATAAGACACCTATCCATTACTAATCCTATAGTAAATAAAGGGTTAAGTAAACACACACACAATAAGAATAAAGCATTTTAATGAAAGAAGACAATACACACATTTTTTAAATCTTTATTACACTGCTAATTCCTTTGCGACATCATCGATCTCCTGTAAAAAGGTTTAAAATAATAAAGCAACAATATACATTACCTAGTGAGCATTTTGAACCCACAAACAATACACAAAATTGATAATATTTCATAATATGGATTTTTTAATTTTTTCATGAAAATTTTGCTTTAGCCACAAATATTTCTTATTTGCAAAAGGTAATGAAAAGATGGACCCATCAGTTTGTTACAAACTTTTTTCTGAGTGTGGCTATACCTCATATGTAGTCACAAAGTTCTGTTCGAACAAATGACAAGTCTCGGAAGGGAAGAAGCGATATTTGATATTTAGAATATAAATTTCGCTGGAATAGATTGCAGACATAATGACTAATTTGCAGATTCCCTGAGGTACCAAAACAGCAGAAACCCCCACAAGTGACCACATTTTGGAAACTAGATCCTTCAAGGAATTCATCAAGGGTTCTGTTGTGCAATTTTATCCCATTTGTATTTCGCAGGACTTTATAAAATGTGAATGAGAATACAAAAATTAGGGGGGGTTTCTGCTAAAAGCGGCAGATAAAGCTAAGGAGCTTGGCTTTTATAACTCATATTTTGTATCAATAGATTGAGAGCTTCATTGATGCAGCCCGGAAAGTGCCAAAAGAGCAGAAACCACCACAACTGACCCATATTGGAAACTTTACTGTTAAGGAATTAATCTAGGGGTGTAGTGAGAATTTTTATTCCACAGGTGCCTCACAGAATTGTATAACATTGGGAAATATAATAATATATAATGAGTAAAATGGATTTTTTTTATCAGTTGCAAGTCTGTCAGTTACACAATGAGTAATAGGTGAAACTAAACCGAAAGAGAGAAAGCAGTATTTGGCTTTTGGAGCCCTAGAATAGCTTGTGGGCAACAATTAAAAAGCTCCCAAGTGGTCAGAACAGCAGATAAAGCCCCAAACTGACTCCATTGTATAAATTGCACCTATCAGTTAATTATCTACTGTCGCAGTGATTATCTTGTAAAGTTCATAGGATGCTTTTTTTTCTGGAGAATTGCAAATATGCCAGTTTAATGCCCATACATTGTGTCCCCATACAAAGTAGTGCCCCCATATATTGTAGTTTCCCCATACATTGTGCCCGACTTGTGCTTCTGGAGACAGGCATCCTGTAAACTGTTAAGTGAGCTACATTAAAGGGAATCTGTCACCTCATTTTTCCAATATGAGATGCAGCCATTTCCATCAGTGGCTTATCTATAGCTTTCTGTAATGCTGTAGATAAGCCCCCGATGTAACCTGAAAGAGAAGAAAAACGAGTTTGATTATACTCACCCCAGGGTCCGGTCCGGTGGGTGTCGCGGTCTGGTCCAGCGCTTCCCATCTTCTAGCGATGACGTCTTTCTCTTTACTTCTGCTGTGGTTCCTGTGGAGGCATACTTTAGCTGCCCCGTTGATGGCAGAGCAGAGTACTGCAGTGCGCAGGCACCGGGAAAGGTCAGAGAGGGGTCCAGCGCCTGCGCACTGCACTACTTTACTCTGCCCTCAAAATGGCAGATAAAGTACGCCAGCGCAGGAGCTGCGGCAAAAGTAAGGAGGATGTCATTGCTAGAAGATGGGAGGTGCCGGACCAGACCGCGACACCCATCGAACCGGACTGGACCCCCGGATGAGTATAATATAACTCGCTTTTCTTCTCTTTCAGGTTACATCGGGGGCTTATCTACAGCATTACAGAATGCTGTAGATAAGCCCCTGATGGCGGTGGCCGCATCTCATAGGCCAAAAATGAGGTGCCAGATTCCATTTAATGCCAAATGTGGCCACTTACTGAGGTGTAGGCACAATGGGGCTCAGAAGAAGGATCCTTTGGCTTTGGGAGCACAGATTTAACTCGATTTTAATTTACGGGCTGGGAGCCATGTCGCACCAGTAACATGAGAACCTCCTATATTTTCAGTGAGAGATGACAGACCTGAATGAGGACTGATAAATTAGGGGTTTCATTGGTAAAATTTTGGGGTACATAACTGTAGTAAGGGTTATTTTTAATTGGTTTCAACACGCCAATTATTTATTTTAATAAATATATATATATATATATATATATAATTCCCCCCACATGTGCTCAAAAGCCCCTCCTCCCAGCTTGCTGTATTTTGAGGCCCCCTCCAGTCTTCTGTCAGGTGCTGTTAAAACAGGTTTCAGGTTTGAGGGGATGTACTTTTAGCCAGCGGACAATAGACTTGTGACATCATTCCCCACACGTGGGGCTGGACACACCACTTTTAGCTGGACACATAAAAGAGACAAGACATGTGCTTGGGTCTCTCTCTTGCTTCTTGGATGATCAGTGATGGACTACTACCTTGAAAATGTAATTATACTCATAATCCTAAATCAATACGGCAATGGTCTCTTCAATAAACATATCCAAACAAAAATCATCATGAAATATATCATGAAGATTGAAGAAGTGAAGACAGTAGTAAATTTTTAAAAAAGATACAAATTTTATTGGTAATCAATTTAAAACAGTAAGAGATAACGTTAAAAGGACAGGACAAATGGGTCTCCAACATGAAGGTGATAAGGATAACCAGCAAAGAAAAAAGGAAATTTATAATTCTCCATAAGGTGCAAAATGCATATATAAGCAAAAGACAAGGTTTGATAATATTGCTATACATCTAGAGTCCATAGTGCCTATAAACCCCCACCAAAGATCAATATCCTATGGCCTATACTCCACCAGCAATTGCAATGAATATTGCTAAAATTTGCCAAAACAAAGTGCAACAGCACTACAGAGATATATGGCCTATTTTTAAGGTAGGGGAAGGGAGGGCTATAGAAAAAAACAAACACCAGGGAGATTGGTATAAATCAATAAACTGAATCCTCTGTCCCTCGTATGTATACTTCGTTTTATGATTCTTTCTCAGAAGAATAAAGAGAATTTATGGCACAGCAAAAAAACATTCTATGGAGCGTTCATTCATTGTAAGGAGTTAAGTTCAGGATTTTACCTCTTGCTGGCCGCTGAAACACAGGACAAGTGTGGTGAGGCTGGATGCTGGTAGGCATTAGGGTGTCAGTGTAAACCCCCACAAATAAAATTCAGATGAAACCCATGACACAGCCCCTCACTATAATGAGGCAGAAGGAGACACTTTGGACTCCGTTTGCTGTCTGTTCCGATGGTATCCATAATTTTAGATATATACACAACTGTGGCTGACCATACTTGTGATCTAAAAAGATGCTAAAATAATATCGCACCACCGGACCAGAGACCAGATGGAGTCTAAAATGACTCCATGAGCCTCAATGTAGTGAGTGGCTCCGTCAAGATTTTGTCTGAATGGCGTTTTTTGGGATTTACTCAAATAAAAGAATAAATGTGAATCAAACCTTATTCCAAATTTTGGCAGGGAGAATTAACAAATAAAGATCAGTACAAGAACAGTTTTTGTTTGTATTTTTAGGTGGTTCACTGTGCAGTATTAGTGATAAGATGGCTTTATTTTTCGGGTCCATGCGATTACAGCGATGTCATATTTATAATAGGTTTTTATGGTTTGCTACTATCACCCACTAAAAATGCCTTTTTATATAAAATAGTTTTTTCACCTCCATATTGTGAGAGCTGCAGCTTTTTTATTTTTGATGAACAGAGATGTTTGGAGGCTTTTTTGCACAATGAGTTGAACTTTTTTTGGTTCCATTTTGGGCTACATAACATTTTTTGGTAATTTATCATTCTGACTTGCTGCGAAATGAATAATAATCTGCAATTCACTTATTTTTATTCACTTATATAGTTTTTAATTTTTGATTTTTAGCTTGATTGATATTGCGGGGATAGGTGATAAGGTTGATTTATTATTTGGGGCAGTACGATAATAGCAATTTTTTTATGCTTTGCTCCTTTTAGACACTAAAAATAATATTTTTTAAAAAATGTATTTGTTTTTGCATTGCCATATTCTGAGAGCTGCAACTTTTGTATTTTTTACTGAATGAGCCATATTAGTGCTTGTTTTTGTGGAACAGTTTGGCATTTTCATTTATACTATTTCTTTTACACATGACTTTTTGATCGCTAATTCATCATTTTTTTGTGCGTCAGCATGATGAAAAAAGCTACATTTTTGGCAGGTTTTTTACTATTTTTCTCTACAATATTCACCTTGTGGAATATATATCGTGACAGTTACAGTGAAGGAAATAGTTATTTGACCCTTTGCTGATTTTGTAAGTTTGCCCAATGACAAAGACATGAACAGTCTATAATTTTAAGGGTAAGTTAATTTTAACATTGAGAAATAGAATATCAAAACTAAAATCAAGAAAATCACATTATATAAATTAAATAAATATATTTGCATTTTGCAGTGAGAACTAAGTATTTGATCCCCTACCAACCATTAAGATTTCTGGCTCCTAGAGACCAGTTAGACGCTCCTAATCAACTCATTACCTGCATTAAAGACAGCTATTATACATTGTCACCTTTATGAAAGACTCCTCTCCACAGACTCAATTAATCAGTCAGGCTCTAACTTTGACAACAGGGGCAAGATCAAAGAGCTTTCTAAGGATGTCAGGGACAAGATCATAGACCTGCACAAAGCTGGACTGGGCTACAAAACCATACATGAGACGCTGGGTGAGAAGGAGACAACTGTTGGTGCAATAGTAAGAAAATGGAAGAAATGCAAAATGACTGTCAATCGACATCGATCTGGGGCACCATGCAAAATTTCACCTTATGGGCTATCTTTGATCATGAGGAAGGTGAGAGAGGCAGCTGGAAATACAGTCACCAAGAAAATCATTGGTAATGCATGATGCCTTAAAGGTTTAAAATCCTGCAGTGCCCACAATCTCCCCCTGCTCAAGAAAGCACATGTGCAGGCCGTCTGAAGTTTGCCAATTAACACCTGGATCATTCTGTGAGTGATTGGGAGAAGGTGCTGTGGTCAGATGAGACAAAAATTGAACTCTTTCACTGTGATAAACTCTCACAGTGATCAAAATAAAATAAAAAGTCAATAAACCCCCCCTTTATCACCCCCATAGGTAGGCACAAATAATAAAATAAACAAAATATTTTTATTTTTATTTTTCCTTTAGGGTTAGGGTTAGGGTTAGAATTAAGGTTAAGGTTGGAAATAGGGTTAGGGTGGAATTAGGGTTAGGGTTGCAATTAGGGTTAGGGTTAGAATTAGGGTTAGGGTTGGAATTAGGGTTAGGGTTGGAATAAGGATTAGGGTTGGAATTAGGGTTAAGATTAGGGTTGGGGTGTGTTGGGGTTAGGGTTGGGATTAAGGTTAGGCTTGTGGTTAAGGTTATGGTTAGGGTTGGGATTAGGGTTAGGGGTGTGTTGGGGTTAGGGTTATGGTTAGGGTTGGGATTAGGGTTAGGGATGTGTTGGGGTTAGCGTTGTGGTTAGGGGTGTGTTGGAATTAGGGTTGTAGTTAGAATTGAGGGGTTTCCACTGTTTAGGCACATCAGGGGGTCTCCAAATGTGACATGGTGCCACCATTGATTCCAGCCAATTTTGCGTTCAAAAAGTCAAACGGTGCTACATCCCTTCCAAGCCCCGACATGTGCCCAAACAGTGGTTTACCCCAACTTATGGGGTATCAGCGTACTCAGGAAAAATTGCACAACAACTTTTGGGGTCTAATTTCTCCTGTTACCCTTGGGAAAATAAAAAATTGGGGGCTAAAAAATGATTTTTGCGGAAAAAAAATGATTTTTTTATTTTCACATCTCTGCGTTATAAACTTCTGTGAAGCACTTGGGGGTTCAAAGTGCTCATCAGCCATATAGATAAGTTCCTTGGAAGGTTTCCAAATTGGGGTCACTTGTGGGAGGTTTCCACTGTTTAGGCAAATCAGGGGCTCTGCAAACGTAACGACGACGGCAGACCATTCCATCAAAGTCTGCATTTCAAAATGTCAATACTTCCATTCTGAGTCCTGACGTGTGCCCAAACAATGGGTCCCCCCACATATGTGGTACCAGCGTACTCAAGACAAACTGGACAACAATTTTGGGGTCCAATTTATCCTGTTACCCTTGTGAAAAAAAATTGCAGGCTAAAAATCATTTTTTTAGGAAAAAAATGATTTTTTATTTTCACGGCTCTGCGTTATAAACTTCTGTGAAGCACTTGGGGGTTCAAGGTGCTCACCACACATCTAGATAAGTTCCTTGGGGGGTCTAGTTTCCAAAATGGGGTCAATTGTGTGGGGTTTCCACAGTTTAGGCACATCAGGGTCTCTGCAAATGTAACATGATGCCCACAGACCATTCCATCAAAGTCTGCATTTCAAAATGTCACTACTTCCCTTCTGAGCCCCGACATGTACCTGAACAGTGGTTTCCTCCCACATATGGGGTACCAGCATACTCAGGACAAACTGTACAACAACTTTTGGGGTCCAATTTCTCCTGTTACCCTTGTGAAAATAAAAAATTGCTGACTAAAATATAATTTTTTGAGGAAAAAAAATATTTTTTATTTTCTCTGGCTCTGCGTTTTATGTCTGTGAAGCACCTGGGGGTTCACAGTGCTCACTACACATCTAGATAACTTCCTTAGGGGGTCTAGTTTCCAAAATGGGGTCATATGTGGGTGAGCTCCAAAGTTTAGGCACACAGCAGCTCTCCAAACACGACATGGTGTCCGCTAACGATTGGAGCTAACTTTCATTTCAAAAAGTCAAATGGCACTCCTTCCCTTCTGAGCGCTGCCGTGCGCCCAAACAGTGGTTTCCCCCTACATATGGGGTACCAGCATATTCAGGACAAACTGGACAACAAATTTTGTGGTCCAATTTCTCCTGTTAGCCATGTGAAAATAAAAAATTGCATGCTAAAAAATCATTTTTGAGGAAAAAAAATGATTTTTTTATTTTCACTGCTCTGCGTTATAAACTTTTGTGAAGCACTTGGAGGTTCAAAGTGCTCAGTACACATCTTGATAAGTTCCTTAAGGGGTCTAGTTTCCAAAATGGTGTCACTTGTGGGGGATTTTCACTGTTTAGGCACACAAGGGCTCTCCAAACGTGACATGGTGTCCGATAACGATTGGAGCTAATTTTCCATTCAAAACGTCAAATGGCGCTCCTTCCATTCCAGACCCTGCCGGGCGCCCAAACAGTGGTTTATGATGACATATGAGGTATTGGTGTATTCAGGAGAAATTGCTCAACAAATTTTAGGATCCATTTTATCCTGTTGCCCATGTGAAAATGAACAAACTGAGGCTAAAAGAAAATTTTTGTAAAAAAAAGGACTTTTTGTTTTTACGGATCAATTTGTGAAGCACCTGGGGGTTCAAAGTGATCACTATGCATCTAGATAAGTTCCTTGGGGGGTCTAGTTTCCAAAATGGGGTCACTTGTGGGGGAGCTCCAATGTTTAGGCACACAGGGGCTCTCCAGACGTGACATGGCAACCGCTAAATATTCCAGCATATATTCCATTCAAAAAGTCAAATGGCCCTCCTTCCGTTCTGAGCCTTGCCGTGTGCCCAAACAGTGGTTTATGACGATATATGAGGTATTGCTGTACTCAGGAGAAATTGCCCAACAAATTTTAGGATCCATTTTATCCTGTTGCCCATGTGAAAATGAAAAAATTGATGCTAAAAGAAAATTTTTTTTGGAAAAATTAAAATGTCCATTTTTTCCTTCCACGTTGCTTTAGTTCCTGTGAAGCACCTGAAGGGTTAATGATCTTCTTGAATGTAGTTTTGAGTAGCTTGAGGGGTGCAGTTTTTAGAATAGTGTCACTTTTGGGTATTTTCTGCCATATAGACCCCTCAAAGTGACTTCAAATGTGAGGTGGTCCCTAAAAAAATGGTTTTGTAAATTTTGCTGTAAAAATGAGAAATCACTGGTCAAATTTTAACCCTTATAATTTCCTAACAAAAAAAAATTGTTTCCAAAATTGTGCTGATGTAAATTAGACATGTGGGAAATGTTATTTAGTAACTATTTTGTGTCACATAACTCTCTGGTTTAATAGAATAAAAATTCAAAATTTGAAAATTGCGAAATTTTCAAAATTTTTGCCAAATTTCTGATTTTTTCACAAATAAACGCAAAAATTATCAACCTAAATTTACCACTAACATGAAGTCCAATATGTCATGAAAAACAATCTCAGAATTGCTAGGGTCCATTGAAGCGTTCCAGAGTTATTACATCATAAAGGGACACTGGTCAGAATTGCAAAAAATTGCCAGGTCATTAAGGTCAAAATAGGCTGGGTCATGAAGGGGTTAATTGTTGCTTCATCTTATCATACAGTAAGTACTGTATAATACATGAGTATGGTTAACATACCAGTGGAGTGAAATTCTTTCACTTCTGTTTTTTCATGTGTTTTATATATGGATGTAATAAATACAGCGTGTTGACTAATGTGAGTCCTTTTTTAATCGAATGCATCTTTTTTGAAAGGAACACAACTCTGAAAGTTGTTAAATACAATTTTGTAAGGTTGTCCATGCAAAGTGATGGCAATGTATCAAGAATGTATTTTTATTTAAGAAAAATGATCAGTAGGTTCTCTTGCATATCTGATTGTAGATCCCAATCTTATGATTATCACACTCAGTATAGCATTGAGTAAAATGTTAGCTGTATAGAGATGAGAAATAAATAATGGCTCCCTATTATGTCAAGTATTTGTATTGAGCGCAGCAATCATTGCTACATCTGTATATACTTTGCAGGTTTTAGTTTTATTACAGTGTCTAATCAAAGCACAGAAGAAGCCACATCTGTATTCGATGCATAAAAGCCTTTATACTGCTTTGCACGCTTAAGGACAATACACCTTTAGCAGTCAAACAGATGATCCTTTATGTACTTCTTCTACTGGCTTTAGTAAATCCTCTAATAGAAATGAATGTTTGTGAGCAGCAAATGCTAAAAGGGAACATCTTTCAGAGTTCCAGAAGGTCTTCCTAGAAGGTGGTTTGGCTTTCTGCTCCTGGGATATTTGTTTTCTGTTTTATCAATTAAAAGAGAATTAATTTAGAGATGCACAGGGAGTAAATGAACTTACAAATGAATGTGGAATCATTCTAAAGAAGTTTGCCAAACAGAGAACTTAATTGCAGATGGAGAAATGTTTTGATGTGAAGAAATTGGATATGCATTTTTTTTTCAAATTAACTATCCTATCAGTTAACTATTAATCTACCCTATGTGACCAAAAGTTTAAGGGTAATTGGCTATCACCAATATATGTGCGGTTTGAACAACCTATTTTAAATACATGAGAATAAATAGGGCCGTGAATCCTCTTCTGTGCCTACTGCAGCCTCAAATTTTATTTCCACAACTTTTTGGCGTGTGTCTATAAAAGTGTGAAAGTTTGTTCCCATTCAGGTATATATAAGTGTAAGTATTAGTAGTTACAGGTAGTGTATATACGCCACACAAAGACACGGTGGTTGTAACCAAAGATCTTAAATTTGGACTCATCAGACCAAAGCACAGATTTCCACTGGTGTAATGTCCATTCCTTGTGTTCTTTAGCCCAAACAAGTCTCTTCCGCTTGTTGCCTGTCCTTAGCAGTGGTTTCCTAGCAGTTATTTTACCATGAAGGCCTGCTGCACAAAGTCTCCTCTTAACAGTTGTTGTAGAGATGTGTCTGCTGCTAGAACTCTGTGTGGCATTGACCTGGTCTCTAATCTGAGCTGCTGTTAACCTGCGATTTCTGAGGCTCGTGACTCGGATGAACTTATCCTCCGCAGCAGAGGTGAATCTTGGTCTTCCTTTCCTGGGGCGGTCCTCATGTGAGCCAGTTTCTTTGTAGCACTTGATGGTTTTGGCCACTGCACTTGGGGACGCTTTCAAAGTTTTCCCAATTTTTCGGACTGATTGACCTTCATTTCTTAAAGTAATGATGGCCACTCGTTTTTCTTTACTTAACTGCTTTTTTCTTGCCATAATACAAATTCTAACAGTCTATTCAGTAGGACTATCAGCTATGTATCCACCATACTTCTGCACAACACAACTGATGGTCCCAACCCCATTTATAAGGCAAGAAATCCCTCTTATTAAACCTGACAGGGCACACCTGTGAAGTGAAAACCATTTCCAGTGACTACCTCTTGAAGCTCATCAAGAGAATGCCAGGATTGTGCAAAGCAGTAATCAAAGCAAAAGGTGGCTACTTTAAAGAACCTAGAATATAAGACATATTTTCAGTTGTTTCACACTTTTTTGTTAATTATATAATTCCACATGTGTTAATTCATAGTTTTGATGCCTTCAGAGTGAATCTACAATTTTCATAGTCATGAAAATAAAGAAAACTCTTTGAATGAGAAGGTGTGTCCAAACTTTTGGTCTGTATTGTATATATTTGTATATGTATATTCTAAAAAAAAGAATAGCTCATCAGACTATTTTTTCACCAGAAAGCTAAGCACCATGATTGGTAAAATCAGAGAAAGCTTCTGATAAAACGTAAGCCTAAAACAGATCTAAATGTAAGTATTATATAGGCTAATATATTATATATACAATGATAATAGTGATAATGGAAGCAGAAGACACTTCAAAATACATTTCAAAATGCTCTAGGTATCACATGTAAACTATTCTTTTTTGCAAAGAATTATTTTGAAACTTTGCCAAGAAGTTTTTTCTTCTTTGTCCTTATTTAAACCTTGGGATTCCTCTTCATATCCCAGGAGAATACTGTAGAGTTACATGTCATTGTAAAGTGTCCACCTATTAGCTAGGATTAATGGATAATCTAGTTTGAATAAAGTGCCTCAAATCAAAATTCCAGTTTCTACAATATTCTAACATTATATAGAAGCAATATTTTAATTGTCATAGAATATATCGACATGAAGTTAGCTCACATACAATTATGCTATGCTCAAAGAAATGTCAGAGAAATATTACTCTTCCAAACGTATTTAAGTCAGTTAATTTTGGAGTCGAAGCATATTTGAAAGGGAATGTCATCAGGAAATGACCTATTGTTTAAATCAAGTTTTCACGTTAAATGTATTTTTAAAAAAATGGCAATGTTTTATTTCCCATATCAGAATCAGTATTAACAATTAAAAAAAGAAATCTTGTAAATTTCCTATAGGCTATTGTGCATGCATGCTTCCTGATGTTCCAGGAAATCTAAATGTACATTATCAGCAATAGACATTTAATAAGCATGTGCAAAGTCACTGTGAAGTGCCCCCAAGAGGTAGATATTATTAGGAATCTGTGTTCTGCCATACCTATGCAGAGATCCAGTTCCTCACATTTATGTCCAGAGGCTAAGTCCTTTGTACCAGCTTCTGAGCATGCTCACAGGACGAGCTCCTATTGGAGTTCAGGTGTCAGGTGCTCAGGTCCTGCTCTGAATCCTATTGGCTCCTCTGGGAGTTCTGGAGATTTCCGGCAGGTCCCATACGCTATAAAAAGTGCGCATGGCTGTTCCGCCATGCGCTAGTATAGTCATACTTGCTGCTGTATGTTTGTTGATGGATGCATGGACTGGTGAATGACTCATTTGAAACCCCCATTCCTTGGTTATTACAAATGTGTGAGTGTTTGAGTCAGAGCCAGTATTAGCGCCAGCGCCAGCGCGCCATTGCTCCAGCGCCCAGCAGCTTAGCGTCTGACATCGCGCCTGCGTTTCAGCGGTGTCTCCCTGCGGCACTATCTACGCCGCGCTGCTTTCGCAGTCCTGAGAGTGTTCGCAGTAGCAACGTCTCTGTTACAGACTTACGGTAGGTCTAGACGGAGTGTGTCCTCTCATCTAAGGCCACTCCTGTGACCGAATACCGCGTCTGTCCCGCTGTGTCTCTGTGAGTTTTCAACAGACTCAGCGTTTTGTATTAATGCTTTTGCTTGCAGCTCTGTGTGTGAAATAGAGCTTGCTCCAGTATTACCACTACATGTGCTTTAGCTTGCAGCTCTGTGTGTGTAACAGAGTCTGCACAGTGCACTTGGGTGACGCCTTTAACCCTGTGCACACTACCGCCTCATAGCTTTGCCACCTCCTAGCAGCGGTTTTACCATCTACCGCACGGTGGACCCCGAGCGGTGAACGCACTTTATTATAATTTTATTTAGTGCACTCCACCGCTCATAACAGATATGGCATCACTTAATATGAACCCTGTGTAATCAGATGTGTATTAAGGGGGTACTTGCAATTATAGTCCGAACTCTGATTATAATGAGTCAAATGTAGCATGAGTCTAAAATAGCTACACTGACCAAGGTGAAAATTGACATTTTTTAATTTTTTTATACAGATTGAATGATTGATTAATTAACATAAAGCCACATGATAAGTATAGAATTGTAGATTTTCACCAATTAAAAATCAAGTAATTTGAAGCAAAGTGAAAAACATGGAGATGTTCTGCATGAGCTGTTCTGTCCAGCCATATAATTGCTGTCTAGAAAGTCTAGTCATTTTTTTTTGTATTTTTGTGTGTATTAATCCTTCATATATTTCATATTGTAAGGTAACAGCACCACCTGCTGGCCGTTTAATGCATAGATTCTAGTTTAATTTTCAATGTCTTGTGGGAAGTTCCTAGGGCATTGTGGGATTGTTCCTGTTGCATCATAGTCTTGTTTATGACACTGTGAGGGGAACAGCATCCATTATTCCTCCATGTGTCTTAGGAGAAACTACACCATTTGTGTTCTTCATGCTTCTTAAACAGCCTGCTCTAAGCATAGTTGGTAAGCACTATCTAGGTGTTATAATCCTGTGTTTATCAATACGTTTGTTGTACTAAGTAGGTAATCATCAGTTTGTATATTACCTCATGGTACCTATGTATTACCTCATGGTACCTATGTATTTCAGACTATCTGTATTTTATGCTCTGTGCAGCTATATATTCTGAAATGCTCCTGTTATTGCATCCTATAGTTTCACCCTTTCCTGTCACATCTGCAATCAATAAAAGGTTACAATTTTACAGCCTCTTTTCTTAAAGAAGACAGGGGGTTTAGCTACTTGTCTCATTGCACACCCTGCTAACGTGTATGAGGACAGTATATGAGCCATCACAAAATGTTTTCCTTTGGTGAGCCAGAAATACATTTGTTCAATGTTTGCGACTTTGTTTTGAAGCAAAATATGTATCAGGCCACACAAGTGTCTCATGCAATTCATTTTGCTTGTCCTAACCTGCCAACAACTGTCTATCACTTTTACCCTATAAATGATCTATTTTGCATGTTACAGCAGTAATTACCATCCCAAGAAGTATGTATGGAATTTGTTCTTGGAAATAATTTGTGAAACATTGACATTTCCTTTGATCTACAATATGTGTGAAATCTACTCTTTTTACTTTTAAACTTATTTCCTATTAATTCATCAATTATTAAATAAAAATCTGTTTGTTGAATATTGTGTGTGTTTTTCCTTTCACTGTATGTCCTTTTAATATAGTATAAGAATCTAATAGGATTTTGAGGGCTGCCGACTTGGAACGAACAGGGGCGCCATTTCCCTGACTTTAGCGTGTTAACCTCCACTCTCAGGTAGGGAGAGTACCGGAGCTGCCTAGTGATTTAATAGCCCATGTAATTAATTTTTTTTTGAGAAAAACAATTCTATATGGACCTTGGTTCATTTTGTGACTAGATATTGATTTGCCCTGACTGGTTACACCCTACTATTTTTCAAAGTTGTTGTGGAATAGTATGCTTTTAATTGTCTAATTAAAAGTTATTTTAGGGGTCTATTTATCTTTGAGGTTCTGAATCTATTGAGGCCCTGCTGGTCTATTATTGTTTTTTTTATTTTTAGAGGAGCAAGCAGGCAGCAAGAAGGATCATCAAATGGGGTCAATATCCGGAGGTCAAAGTCAGGGAAAGAATTAGAAGTCAGAAGAATCGTCAATAAACAGGCTATAGTCAGAATCAGAATCAAATCGGATGATCAGAAGCTGAGCAAAAGGACTGAACCAGAGGTAGTGTAGACTATACCTAGCAATGGAAGATTGAGGCTCAGGAAAAGAGAGAGCAACAAGTCTAAAAAACAAACAAAACATACAAAAGACAAAATGAAAAAAAAACCCTGCTATAATTAAATAAGTAAAAAGCAAAAGTGCATTTAAATCATACACAAGTCTCAAAACAAGTAAAACAGGACTAATGTGTAGTCACTTTCCACCACCTGGTGACAGAGAAAGTAACAGAGGAGAGTAGTGGCATAGGTTTACACAAGGAATTTTACAAGATAATAAAAGAAACCTTGAAAAAGACAGGAAATGGTGCAAAATACCAAAAGGCTATATAGTGTATACTCATCAATTATGTCCCTCTTTGCTCTATTACTTCTCACTGGCCTTTGTTAACTTAAATATAACCTGACACATAATCCATGCTGCCCAATCCTTGAGCAGCATGTATCAGGCACTGGCTGTATGAGCTCAGAGAAGTATGTTTGACTCTGAAACATAGACATTTCAGAAAACAACATAGTTTAACAGCCCGATGACCGAGACGGCACTATAGGCTAGTCAGACAGGCGGGTCCCTTGCATCTTCATCCTGCCAGTGACTGACAGATCTCTGCCTATGTGCACATATTGGCAGAGACCTGTCAATTCAGGTCCGTCCTCCAGTTGTTTCTTTAGTATTTCTTTGCTACTCACTATTTCTTAACCATTTTAAACATTAATGTTACATTTGTGATCTACATGAAAATAAATCCAGCAAATCTTAATTTAGCATTATGGATGAGAAGGAGGTAGAAGAATTTATATTAGGCGATAACAATTGTTAGAAAGGAAAAGAAAGCCTAACCTTTTATACTGACTTGTATTACTCTTACTCTTCTCAAATTTAACAAATGGCCTAAACAAGATGGAAACTTGGCCTTAGTCACCCATTTTTTGCTTCGTTACATGTTAGGCTATCACTTTATAACATTCTTTTTCTTAATTGTGGTTTAGCAGTTTGATATTTCATTACAGTAAATTAAAATAAAGTTTTTGATGCTTTGTCTTTCTAGTTGGCTTGTGATTGGCATATGTTTAACTAGAGGAGGCGATCTGAAGAGGATGAGCAGTATCGTAAGCATATTAATACAATCTTAGTAGCAGTAGTTCACACCTATTCTTAAGGTACTGTTCAGATTTGAGCTGAGATCACTTTTTGTATTTGGAACTCCTTTTAGTATTATCAATATAAAAATGTTCCAGTACAAATGTTTTGTTCCGGTAAAAATGTTTTGGAAGCAAAACAAACACAGTAAGCCATTCTGTAAAGATTTAAAATGAATTTTGAGATCAGTAAAAAAAGAAAACCTTTAATGGCTTTTCTGTGGCATCTATAATATATGCTATGTATTTAGACTTCGACTTTGGGTAAAGAAGTTTGTTCTTTAAATTAATTGTTACAACATGATGGAGTGTCGTAAATGAAATTGCTATGATGTTAACAGGTGGATATTTTCCTAATTTTTAATTTCATGTTATGATCATTGTAAGAACTTTTTGATGTATATAAAATAACTTAGATTCTTTCTTTGTACTATATACAAAATATTTCATCAGTAAAAACAGGAGTCTACCATTTCATTACTTACCCTTTAGCAATGTAGCAAATATTACCTTCTGGCAGACTGCCAAACAACTTAAACTATTTGGTCGGACTGCATATTAGTTGTTCTTTAACTGATTGTACAACGTCATTGCAGAGTCAGTAGCTGCATGAAAATCACGCAACTTCCGCACCATGGATCTGCTGTCAGACAGAGTCAAGGCAGATTACAAGCTCTGCTTTCCTGATTTTGGTATATACATTACTAAATTAGCACTGTGTACATAGTTCAGGAAGAAGAAACAAAGCTTCCTTCTTCCATTGATCATGTAATGGTGTGAGCCAGATCAACTGTGCAGTGGAATCAGGAGGAGGAATTTGCCCTGTACCGGGGGCTAATATGCCATTCCCAGTTACAGGGGAAATCAGCAATAAAAAAGGTGTTTGGATGTCTACAAATGGTAGAAAAGGGTATTACACCGTGCTATACTGGGAAAATCAAAGGGTAGAAACAGATTACTCACTTGTTAATAGATGGAAAAAACGTGGTGTCCTGAGGCTATTTGCCTTGGCTTGGATATGTATTTTGCCTTTTAATTGAAAAAGCTGCCAAATAAAGAAAAAATAAAAATAAAAATAGAAATAAATAAAGACTTAGGTTTGCTTGAAGGTGAACCCCTTAAGGGTTTTAAAAAACAATGAACTAAACTTACTCACATTAGTGTACCAGACCATGTGGACAGCATACCATGAATTTGTCTGTTGCTAGGAAATTAGAAGGATAGGTGCCTCTTGATCTTGGTGTGAGTTAAAATACTGAGCAAAAAATAGAATAAATAATGAATAAAAACTATGTACCAAAAAATGTTCCGACAATGATTGGTTAGATGGAGACTGAATGCTAACCTTGCTGACTGCTACTTGCTAAATGCCCTCAATTTAATCAGGAAACACTTAGGCTGGTTTCACATTAGCGCTTTTGTGCGCAGCGCATCGGGCGCACCAGTGCGCATGCGCACTGCGCACCTATATTTTACATGATGTGCGCATGGTCTTGCGCATATTTGCGCTTTCGTGCGCATGCGTTTTTTTGTCTTTTGCGCCAGGCGCGTCAGACGCAACATGTTGCATTTTTGGTTCCGCCCTGTCTCGTTAAAACAACGCATGCGCACGGAATGCGCACGGAATGCGCAAAAACACCACATTGGAGCCTATGGGAGCGCAATACTTGCGCATGGTCTTGCGTTTTTATGCGCATGCGTTTTTTACATAAACATGACTGAAATTTGGTCTAGACAGTAAAAAAAAAAAATTGAACCAAGGTGATAAAATGGTGTGGGCACTGGGATTCCACAATACTTTAAGGATTGCTCACTAGTGGACACACAGCACAAGCTGCACCAATGTAAGTATGAAAAACCTAATGTCTGGCTGAAATTTCAATACATTTCTATGTACTTATGTCTCTTTTTTTTTTTTATTGCAGCATGTCTTCATCTGGTGAAGAATATGTCCCCGGGACAGGGCAAGAGGCAGAAGAAGTGAGTACTATGCTTCCGTATGGATTTGAAAAAATAAACACATGTGATTAATTTTTTTGGTTTAATTTTCAGAGCTCATCCTCCATCACGCCACCACCACCGGAGGAACGGCAGGAGCAGCAAGGCCAAGTGCGGGCGGGTAGACGTGATGTAAGTACAGATGGACTGTTTTTTTTTTTTTTTTACTTATTTTCTAGTCTGGTTTTTTTTTTTTTTTTGGTACTTTTTAGTTTTTTTTTTTTAAATTTTCATGGTTGTTTTTTTCGATGTTTGTTGTTTTTTTTCCATTTATTTCCATTTAAAACAAATAATTTTTTCATGGATTGTTTATCAATATCTAGGGCTCAAAGTGTGTATGTGTGTGTGTGTGTGTTTGTGTGTGTGTGTGTGTGTGTGTATGTTTGTTTGTTTGGGTATATGGGCACGGGACTATGGGATGGAGGATATATATGATGGGTATATGGGCACGGGATAGAGGATATGTATGATGGTATATGGGCACGGGACTATGGGATGGCGAACATGTATCATGTGTATATGGGCACAGGCATATGAGATGGCGAATATGTATGATGGGTATATGGGCACAGGACTATGGGATGGAGGATATGTATGATGGAATATGGGCACGGGACTATGGGATGGAGGATATATATGATGGGTATATGGGCATGGGATGGAGGATATGTATGATGGTATATGGGCACGGGACTATGGGATGGCGAACATGTATCATGTGTATATGGGCACAGGCATATGAGATGGCGAATATGTATGATGGGTATATGGGCACAGGACTATGGGATGGAGGATATGTATGATGGAATATGGGCACGGGACTATGGGATGGAGGATAATTTTAAATTTATATAACTAACCACAGTTAGTTACTATGCCCGGGCAGCGCCGGGCTCTTCAGCTAGTTATCGATATTTTTTTTTTAAAAATCTTTCAAAGATTAATGTTTGTCTTTCTTTTCTAGGCTCCACAGCGGGAGGAGGACCTCGCCCTGGACAACGACGAGCTCATCCGTCTAGTCCAGGAGCGAGTCCCGTTGTGGGACACCCGTCACCAACTGCACTCGGACAACGTGGTGATCCGGCGGCTCTGGAACGAGGTGGCCGCATCGCTGATGGATGGCTGGGACAACGCCTCTCCCCGGGTCCGCAAGGATTTTCGTAAGTATTTAAATGCAGTGTGATGCAGCAGTGATCTTGGCCGGGATCACCCAACTGTGTGTGATGCTATTAACTCCATGGAGTTTCTATCATCACACACAGTTGGATGATCACAGCCTCCAGTGCATAGTCTTACTTTTTTTCTTTTTTTTTTTTTTTCCATCACAGTGAACAAAGTCAGAACCCGTTGGCGCTCGATGAAGGACCGCTTCAACAGGGATATCCGTCAGGAGAATAAGGTTCGCAGTGGTGCTGCGGCAAGGACCGGCACGAAGTACCGATACCATCGTGCCTTGGCATTTTTAAGACCGGTCCTTGCCTCCCGAACGTAAGTATTTTCTAGTTGTATTGTGTTTTATTCTGTGCTTTTCTATTCCACAGGAGTTGGCGATTGTTAATTTATGGTAGTAATTTCTTTCTTTTCTTTTCACAGCACCTGGAGCAGCACCCTGCAACCTGGTCCCGAAGCGGTCCTTCATCAAGCTGCCCCGGACCCCTCCCAGCCATCCATCAGCGAGGAAGCACCTTGCAGGTCTGCACCACAGTCATCTGGAGACCAGGAAGCTGGTCGCTCAGGTGTTCCCCTGTCCCAGGTCTCTGCCACTGGTTTTGCGGGCACTTCCCGCCAGCAGCGGCAGAGGACCTTGGACAGGCCTCTCATGCCCGAGTTCGTTGAATTGAGCTCGGTCTTTCAGAGTAGCCTCAAGGCACTCTCCGATAGACTTGAGAGTGGTTTCCTCCTTTTGGACCAACGCTACAAGTCTATCGAGGGTCGCCTTGAGCGCCTGGAAGTCGACCTCGCCAGACCAGCGCATCATTTTTATACCCAAATAGCTCGGGACACGGCGGAACACCTTACCCCTGACCTCCAGTTGACTGTCATGCAGGCCTGCAACAATGCTTTTATGCAGGCTATGCAGCAGAGTAGGATTATGCAGCAGTCAGTGGTGGCATTTCCACCGGTGCCACCACTGACTCGTTTTACAGCATTACCTACTTCTGCTGCATATCACTGCACAGCCACCACACTTCCAAGCCTCGTCGGACACCAATATACCGCCCCAAGTCCGAGTGCAGCTGGACACTTACCCGCCAACACCATGCCAAGCGCTGCTCCTGCCTGGCCCACCACTGCTGCCGCCACCACCACTGGATGGCCCGTCGTCACCACCCCTGCCTTGAGCGCCGCAACCACCACCACCAGCGGGAGGACCACCCCGGTATGGACCGCCACAGCCACCACGCCTGCATGGACCGCCACCACCACCACCACCACCACCACCTCGGAGCAGCATCAGCTGGGGGACCCGCATTCAATATTTACGGCCCCTGCCAGGACATCCACCACCTCCAGCATGCCACAGCTGGAACAAGATCCTGGCAGGCGGTCAACAAGTGCCAGGCGGTCCCCCAGCTCCAGCCAGTCCCCAGCCTCCAGGCGTTCCAGAGGCTCAAGGCAGTCCAGAGGCTCAAGGCGGTCCAGAGGCTCAAGGCGGTCCCCGGGGTCTAGCCAGTCCTCAGGCTCAAGCGAGGACAGCAGGAAGACGACGGGCCACCGTCCTAAAAAAACAAAGAGGAGGACTCTTACCCTCCCTCCTCCCTCACCTCCCACTTCACAACTTTCCTTGCCTCAGCTCCCTTCCCCCACTTCTTTGGTTCCTCCTTCCCCTAGAACCCCTTACTCCACCCAAAGCCGTTCCTCATCCCTCCACACCCCCCAGTTTCCAGCAACTAAAAAATAATTTAAATAAATGTTATATTTTTTTTTCAAAATAATGTTTGGTTATTGTGTCTTTCGCCGCCTGCACACACTGCGCCCTACACTATGGTTTGTTTTTCTTTACTTTATACCGGATGGTCAGCCATCCAACTCTGAAAGGGATACTATATTTTTTTTTTTTTTTTATATACATATATATATATATATATATATATATATATAAATAAAACAAAAATGAAATATAGTATCCCTTTCAGAGTTGGATGGCTGACCATCCGGTAGAAAGTAAAGAAAGGGAAACCACCAAAAAAAAAAAAATATATATATATATATATATATATATAAAAAAATAAATATATATATATATAAATATATAAATATATATATAAATATATATATATAAATATATAAATATATATATATATAATATATATTTATATAAATATATATATATATTTATATATATATATATTTATATAAATATATATATATATATAGATATAGATATATATATATATTTATATAAATATATTTATATATATATAAATATATTTATATATATATAAATATATTTATATAAATATATATATATATATATATATATAAATATATATATATATATATAAATATATATATATATATATATATATATTATATATATATATATATATTTATATATATATATATATATATATATATTTATATATTTATATATATATATATATTTATATATATATATATATATATATATATATTTATATATATATATTTATATATTTATATATATATATATATATTTATAAATATATAAATATATATTTATAAATATATCTATATATATATATATAAATATATATATATATATATATATATATATATAAATATATATATATATATATATAAATATATAAATATATAAATATATATATATATATATATAAATATATATATATATATATATATATATAAATATATATATATATATATATATAAATATATATATATATATATATATATATATATATATATATATATATATTTTTTTTTTTATGGTGGTTTCCCTTTCTTCAATTTAACCTGGGCAGATGAGTAGTGGAGTTTATTAAGACACAGTACACTGGGTACAGGTATAAAAAACCATGTATTTTATTTTTAACAAACAACAAAACTATTAAACCATTTGATCCTGCCATGCTACACGACCAACATCGGATAAAAAGTAGTCCGCAAATTGGTCCCTCATTTGGGCAACTTCGACTGAGGACCGAAGAGGGTGCT
Organism: Dendrobates tinctorius; assembly: GCF_039654945.1. Classification (NCBI taxonomy): domain Eukaryota; kingdom Metazoa; phylum Chordata; class Amphibia; order Anura; family Dendrobatidae; genus Dendrobates; species Dendrobates tinctorius. The sequence continues at coordinate 14,244,689 of NW_027361766.1, read as the reverse complement.
GAGTAAAATCTGGCAAAGGGTTGGCAGCAGGCTCATCCATGTCAAAGTTCGGCCGCTCCTTTGCCATAACAAAATTGTGGAGAACCACGCATGCCTTCACGACCTCATCAACTGTTTCCATTTTGAGATTGATGGCGGTGCTGAGAATTCGCCATCTGGCCACTAGAATGCCAAAGGCGCACTCTACAGTCCTGCGAGCCCTCGTAAGCCTGTAGTTGAAAATTTTCTTGCGGTGGTCCAAGTCACGGCTGGAGTACGGCTTCAGCAGGTTTGGGCACATCTGAAATGCCTCATCCCCAACCACTACAAATGGCAGTGGTGGAGTTTGGGTTTGGGGAAGAGGCCGTGCCAGTGGAAAATTGAAATGGTTGCCGTACAACCTCCAGCCCATATCAGAGTTCTTAAAAGTCTGTGAATCGTTGCCCCGTCCGAATGCCCCTATGTCCACCGCCACAAACCGGCAGTCTGCATCCGCAATGGCCATTAGGACTGTGGAAAAGTACTTCTTGTAGTTGTAGTACTCGGAGCCACTTCTTGCGGGTTTTGTGATGCGGATGTGCTTCCCGTCCACCGCTCCTAGGCAGTTCGGGAAATTGCAGACTGCCCAGAATTTCTCCGATATTTGAAGCCACTTTTCGGCAGTGGGCAATGGCAGAAACTCCGGACACAGAACATCCCACAGAGCCCTGCAGGTGTCGGCAACAATCCCAGATAAAGTTGAGATTCCCAGCCGGTACTGGAAATGCAGGGATGAAAGACTCTCTCCAGTTGCCAGGAACCTGCCAAACATAAAAAGAAAAAATAATTATATTTCTGTCTTGGGTATTACTAAAAACACTGAAAATAAAAAAGTACATGGCCTAACTATTTTGCATGTTTTTTTAATACAACATAGCAAAAAAACATTTTATAAAGGCTTGGGATTAGTACATGCCAGAAGAAAAACCATTATGCAAAAAAGCAATTTCACAAAAATAATGTTAAAAATCAATAGCCAAAAAAAACCTAATTTTTTGGACCAAAAAAAAAAAAAAAATAAAAAGCCAAAAAAATTATGCAAACATAACAACATACATACCGTAAGGTGACAAGGAGCCTTTCTTCGGGAGGAATGGCACGCCGGAGCTGAGTGTCCCTTCTCCGGATGTTTCCTTCAACCATACCCAGCAAGTCAAGGAAGCTTTCCTGGGACATCCGTGTATAGTCAGCAAATTTCTCCGGGTTTTCCTGTAGCTCGCTGTACAGCGTGTGATATGCTCCACGGCTTGGCCGGAGTTCGATGATTGGATGCCTCCAAAACCTACGCCGCTGCCGTCTCTGCTGTCTCTCCCTCTCCCTTTCTTGCTGGCAACAAAAGACATACGCCTGAGACAGCGCAATGTCAAGATCCAGCTTGAAGCGGAAATTATCCAGACGCAAGTCCATCTTGACACCGGAAACAGCAGCAAAATCTGATGAATTCAGCAGTACAGGGTCTATAAAACATTCCAATGAAACACGCCCACTGGTGACCCATTGGTGGTCAAAGATTTTGCTATTGTGAAATGTCACACCTAAAAACGCATGCGCATAAAAAACGCAACCGCATGCAAAAACGCATGTAAAACGCAAGTAACACTGCGTTATTTTGACGCATCAGCGTGCGCATGAAGAAAAAAAAACGCACATTTGTTTTGCGTTTTTCTTTGCGTTTTTTATGCGCACGATGCGCTGCGCAAAAAAACGCTAATGTGAAACTAGCCTTAGTCCTGTATTTTAACTCACACCAAGATCAAGAGGCACCTATCCTTTTAATTTCCTAGCAACAGTCATCTTCAAGGTATGCTGTCCACATGGTCTGGTACACTAATGTAAGTTTAGTTCATTGTTTTTTAAAACCCTTAAGGGTTCACCTTCAAGCAAACCTAAGTCTTTATTTATTTCTATTTTTATTTTTTCTTTATTTGGCAGCTTTTTCAATTGAAAGGCAAAATACATATCCAAGCCAAGGCAAATAGCCTCAGGACACCACGTTTTGTCCATTAACAAGTGAGTAATCTATTTTTACCCTTTGATTTTCCCAGTATAGCGCGGTGTAATACTCTTTTCTACCAGCTTTTTGATTTTTTAAACAGGCACCAGCACAGCGCCTGTTAAGCACCAGCTGCATCTGGGATTATTTGGAACCCCCCCTTCCTGGTCAAGTGGAGTTGTGTCAGTGTGTTATTATATTATTAATGTCTACAAATGATCTTTTCTGACCTTATGAGATACAAAATGTGTGAAATAAATGAGAATAATGAATACAAGTCACAGAAAGTAGGGATAGCAAGCAAAACAAAGAAAATACAGTCATTTTCGGTCTAAATTGCTGTCTGTAGCCCTACTTCTTGTCCAATATATAAAAATAATTGTAACGTAAAGAGGAACAAAGTTTACAATGTATTTTAGTGGTAAAAAAATAAATCAATGGGGCGTGGCCTATGCTCAGGACGATGATGGACGTCTGAGCGTTGAGCTCCTGCATATACAGCCACAAAAGCGACTCCAGCGCAATTAAAAAGAAGATACTTTTTATTAATTATCAATATGAACATTTACAAATGTCCCAAGACCTTCTTTACATCCACCTCTGAAGATTTGGAACCCCAGAATCCAAGCCTGCCTAGCCTGTGAGAAGCTGTGACTGAAGCAATAAAAATGGCGGGAGCAGCTGATTCATATGCGGCAAGAGTCCGGGAGTCCCTTCACTAAGCGGTGACGTCACCGTCAAAGAGCAGGAACCGCTTTGAACAGTAGCCGCTGCAGAAGCTGTATCCCGTGGCCGCGGTGAGTCCAAAGCCTGCAACACTCACCAGTTCAGAAAAGACTGTACCTCAGCGCTGAGAAGAGGTGAAGAAAAAGCGCGGGAAGCGGCTGTGAGGCGGCGCCATTACAGCGCGCTGCAGCAAAGGACATCAGCCTGACAAGCAGAGGGCGGGAAATAACCAGTGGCGCTGCAGCCGGAGGAGCGGCTTAGGAAGGAGGCGGAGGAGGAGGCGCGGCTGGCGGTGGTGACAGGACGTGACGAGCGAAGATAAGAGCGGTGCTACTGGCGATCCACTGAAGGCAAAGAGGAGTCCATTACTCCTGAAGAGAAACCGGCTGGCAAGAAAGAGTGGCGGGAGACGTCTTAGAGGAAGAAAGAAGAATGTCGGTGTATTGAAGTTATCTCCGGGACAGAAGATTCAGCAAAGGAAGCTACTTTAATCTAAAACAATAGCCCTGTTAGGGCTGCATAAGTAAGAGAGCTTAAATCCTCTGTGCTGCAGGGGATCAGTCTTAATATTGGTGGCCATTTGGAGGGGAGGGTGATTGCCTTCATTATTGCGGGTATTGGGGATACTTGAGGGCCTTAACATATATTTATCGGGCACATTTTTTTTTTTTTTTTTTTATCTACTTTACAGAAGGTTTATATATAAATTAAAATTGCCCTGGTCCTATAATTTTAAAGGGCACAGCATATGTGGAATTTTTATAACAAGATACAGTTCATTATCTGATCTCCGCATAAATTCTCATATATGGACTATGTAGCAGGAACCTAGAGTGGGGGATTTGGTCTATTGGGAATCTTATATATCGTTTCAGGTAACATTCGATTCTCTGGATAAATTAATTCTGCAAAGTAGTGTCCTTGCTTACCCACACTACTAAAGGCTGAACTTATTCGATACCCATTAATTTTACCGCACAGTGGTATTTGTGACCTTGAAGCTAAATTTTGGGAGACAACTACAGGTCATAAGACATCTATTATCTAAGAAGTATTGCCAAGAATTTTTTTTTTTCCAAGCTTTTATCTTAGAGATACTACTACCTTATTCCGCCTGCTGTTTAACCCTGCACAGTGTCCTTATTATATGCAATGTTAAGCTATTAGCTATAGTTTATAAATATTAATATATACTAGACCAGTACTAAACAGTCTGGTAACTGGGTCATATCTACTATTTTGAGGGCCGAAATCCCCTCAATTTTTTTTGAAGTGTACACTACCAGCGGATGACAAGATATTATAATTCCGGTAATATAGCATAGTTAGACGGATACAGTTTTAAGATATTACTTACTACCGACAAATTTATAGGACCTTGTCTACACATAATTGGTGATTCTTTTGTCATTTGGCGCACTAATTAGCATACCTGATCTAATCAAACAATATGGCATCTGGTAACCTGAGATATAAAGGGCAATCAAATAGCACCCAAAATAAATGTGGTTCCACAAGAACGGGACAGAACAGAGGCTCCTCTGTTTCAGTGAGTCCCCACAAATCCAGATCTCCTCTTGAGAGACCTGAAGACAGATATAAATCCTCATTAAAAGACACAAATTCTTGTCATGGCAAATTAACACAAGAGAAGAAAGTACAAAAAGACCTGCTCCCTGAGCTTAGTAAATCTCTGAAACCTACTGTGAGAACTAAAAATGACACTCAACATGTCGATCCCAATATTACATGTGAAGACAATATGGACTCTTCCCAGTCTCACAAACGTAAGACCCTGGGAAAAGGCGATAAGGCTAGTGGAGTTTCTGTTTTAGATTCGGATAGTACCTCAGAGGAATTGTCTCTTAACGGGAGTCCCAATAGACCCCTACAAAAAAAAGGGCGTTTGGTGGCCGCACTTTTGGAAGGTCCCTCCATGAATACGATTAACTACGAATCTTTCTTTGATTCAGAGAGACAAGTATCGGAAGGGGTCCTTGCTAATTTCTGTAAGGCATTAAAAGATTCCATTACTCTGGGCTTTGAGGTTCAAAGAAACCTCATACAAGAGGTTAGCGACAAATTTACACACAGGTTTGAGGTCAATGAGACCAAAATAACAAAGCTGGAAAATGAAATTGAGACATTAGCCCAACAAAATCTAGATCTGGGAGAACAAGTTAAATCTCTCCAGTCCAAAACGACTGACTTAGAAGACAGAAGTAGACGAAATAATCTTAAAATTAGGGGCATACCAGAGACGATAATACAGGAGGACCTTTCTAATTACGCCAAAACTATGTTTAAAAAAGCAATCCCTTCACTGTCGGATATTCATCTGACAATCGACAGAATACACAGGCTACCAAGACCAAAAGGCATACCCCCAGACAAACCTAGAGACACCATTCTGAGGTTATTATTCTTCGATACCAAAGAAAAAATTCTAAAATTTTTAAGAGACAAGCATACTTTCCCAGTCCCGTATGACAACATAAAAGTTTTTTCGGATTTTTCAATAAACACTATGGATGCCAGAAGGGCATTCAGGGAAATTACTACCACTCTAAGAGACCTAGGACTCTCCTATAGATGGGGTTTTCCCACCAGGGTCATAGTTTCATACAAGGGCAGGAATATCTCCCTGATTAATCCTGATGAAGGTCGGGACTTCCTAGCCTACCTTCAAAAAGATCTTAAAGATAAAGGTTGACCTGAGACATCAAATTTCTTTGAGGTCTTTATTTTGGAGAGAGTATCACACTTAAGTTAAAGAAGTTTTATGTTATATTTCTTACATAGTGGTTGTTTTTGCGGGAATCGGGTCACCTTTTTTTTCCCCGCTTTCAGGAGATAGCCACAATAGGTGGCTCCCTCCAGGAGTTCTCCGTATAGTAGTTCTTTTTTCTCTAACTTTTAGTGATTAAATTTAGCTTTTTTATTTATTTTCTTTTTTTGTTCCTATGTAAGAAACCAGACTCCAAGTGGCTCCACACTAAATGGATATCAAACTTCTTTCTTATAATGTGAGAGGTCTTAACAGTCCATTTAAAAGACACACGTTGTGGAAAGAAATTTGAAATTACCAGGCAGATGTAATCTGCTTACAAGAAGTAAGACTAGCTAAAGATAACCACCCGTTCTTCCAGAATAAAAATTATTCTAATATTTTTAAGGCTTTGAAACCAACCAAAAAAGCGGGAGTAATTACTATTGTTAGTAACAAAATATCATTTAAATTGAAGTTGGAAGAGGTAGATCCAGAAGGGAGATTTCATATCTTAGTATGTGATCTCAATGGTACTACGTTTACTATAGTTAATATCTATGCCCCAAATAGTAAACAGCTACCCTTCTTTAATAAACTAATCAAGAAAATTGAAAAGGTCAGGAAGGGAGAGTTGATTTTGGTGGGAGATTTTAATCTGGTGCCCAATAATGACCTGGATGCATCAACCCAGGCATGAAAATCATGCCCATCGTTAGGCAACTGGCTCTCCAACAATGAATTATACGATGTTTTCCGTTGCCTCAATACTTCCTCTAGAGAGTATACCTATTTCTCCGAAACCCACCAATCTTCTTCGAGAATAGATCTTTTTCTCACCAGTGTACTCTCTCTCTCTAAATTTAAGAAAATTGAAATTCTCAACAAAACTTTTTCAGATCATTCCCCAATAAGGGCAGAATTTTCCACAGGCCCTCAAACATCTAATACTTATTTATGGAGGACCAATATCTCTCTGCTTAAGACAAATAAATTTAAGGAAACTATAGATAAAGCACTCAATAACTATTTTGCAGATAACGCCACAGAACACATTGACCCATTCATTTTATGGCAAGCCCACAAGGCTGTAATCAGAGGGTGCATCATGCAATTGTCGGCTAGAAACAGGAGAGAAAAAAGGGAAAAAATCTCAAATCTACAATCACAAATTAAACTAAAAGAGGACCAGCAAAATAGTCTAGCAAACCCATCACATACCACCCAAATGGAAATATTAGATTTAAGGCAACAATTGAAAGCGTTACTTATTTTAGATTATGACGCAGCAATAAGAGCCACTAAAGCCACTTATTATACCTCCACAAATAAACCCACACATTATATGATGAGGAAAATACAAAGGGATAGGATTACAAGAAGAATTAACAAGATCCGAAACACAGCAGGACAACTGCAGTCACACCCGCAAGACATTGCTAATGTTTTTGCAAAATTTTTCCAAAGTCTTTATAACTTGGATCAAGAGCCTGGGTACCCTTCTCCTGACCAAACTGCTATAAATACATTTCTGACCGGTTTAAAACTTCCTCGTTTAAATGATTCGGATCTAGATACACTAAACAAACCCATTTCCATAGAGGAAATTGAGAAAACTATTTTGAATCTCAAGCCTCTGAAATCTCCTGGCCCAGATGGGTATGCTAACGAGTATTATCAAATATTTGCCAAAACCCTTACTCCCTTTTTAAAGGATCTTTACGATCAAGTAGCAATTGCTGGTTCCTTTCCTAAAAGCATGTTGGAAGCAACTATAGTTTTATTACCTAAAGAAAAGGGGGAATCAGTAAATGTAAAAGATTTTAGGCCCATCTCCCTAATTAACGGGGATATTAAAATATTTTCCAAAATACTGGCTGAAAGACTTAAACATATCCTTCCCAAGTTAATTAATACAGATCAGATGGGTTTTATTGTGGGTAGGCAAACAGCAGATGGCACAAGAAGAGTCATTATTCTTCTTAGCTTAATTAAGAAATCTAGTGTCCCATCTCTTTTTTTAGCCTTAGACGCTGAAAAGGCGTTTGATAGAATCAATTGGCTTTATCTTCAAAATGTCATGTCTAAATTTGGCTTCGACGATCACTTTATCTCTAAAATATTTTCCCTTTACTCTTACCCAAATGCCAGAATCTACCTAAATAATTACTTATCTAATTCCTTTAACATAACAAATGGGACTAGACAAGGTTGTCCACTCTCTCCCTTATTATTTGCAATGGCAATGGAACCTCTGGCAGAGGCAATTAGGGCAAATTCATCAATTACCGGATATAATACTAAAAATCGCACCCATAAAGTCAGCCTTTTTGCGGATGACCTATTCTTATCCCTAACTAACCCAATTAAATCAGTCAAAACTTTAATGGAAATATTAGCACAATTTTCCAGAATATCTTGCTTTAAAATTAATACGGGAAAATCTAAAGTAATGTCATTTAATGTTCCGCCAGAAGAAGTTAAAGAAGTTCTAGCCGCCACCAACTTTCAGCTGGAAACACAATCATTGACATATTTAGGTATAAATATCACAAAAAATTTCAACCAGATTGTGCCTAGTAATGTTGAAGGTCTAATAAAGGCCATTTCCAAAGATTTTAAACATCTCGAAAGTTTGAACCTTACTCTTATGGGACGTATATTGGTGGTTAAATCTATCATACTGCCTAAAATTCTTTATATTTTTCGCTCCATCCCTCTCAAAGTCAATGAAAAACTAATAAAAAAAATACAAGAACTAATTAAAATATTTGTTTGGGGCAATAAAAAACCGAGAGTAGCACATACTATCCTTTTTAGAAGCAAGAAACATGGAGGGTTGGCTCTTCCTAATATTAGGGCCTATCATCAGGCGATTCTGGTTAAAAACAGTCATCAATGGTTCAAGTCTGGAGAGCAACCTGCATGGATGGATCTTGAACTAGCAAGTGGTAATTATAAACCGCTACAAAATACATTCTCTAGCCATATATTAGAGCCTAAAACTAAGCGTCACTCTAACCCAATAGTACATGCTATATTAGATGCCTGGTCGAAATTCACTAAATTAAAAAGGACAGAGAATAGAACTCTTTCACTAAAAAGATGTCCTCTTAAACTTCTTGAAGTCATGTTTCAATCATCCATACCCAAGATTTGGTTTGATTTAAAGGTTAGGAAAGTAGGAGATATATGGGATGGTAGTAGGGTATCCTCTTTTTCCGAGATCAGGGAGAAATATCATATGCCATCTGGGGAGTTTCTTTTCTATCAGATCTTGAAGGATAATCTATTACTTTTGATACGTAGAAGATCTCTCAATTTAGAGATTATGGCCTCGCTAGTCAATCACAGTAATACTAAACTGAATTGGACCTGCAAAAATATTTATAGTCGCCTCAATGGGGGCTCCATCTTTACGAAACATATTTATATGGAAAGATGGGAAATTGATCTACGAAAGAAATTTAACCCAGAGCAATGGGAATTTGCCATAGAACATACTTGCAGGGCCATGGTTTCTATGTCTTTGCAGGAATCCTACTATAAGGTATTAGTCCGATGGTATTTCACCCCAACCAGACTAGCACATATAGGGGATGGGATGTCTTCTCAATGTTGGAGAGGATGTACTTTTCCGGGGAATTTATTTCATCTCTTTTGGAGTTGTCCCAAATTGCAGATTCTTTGGAGGGAAACTAGAGAACATATTAAATTGCTATCATCTGATCTTGTCAAGATCTCTCCCCAGATGGTATTCTTATCCTTGGATATGGAGGGGGTGGATACATCCATCAGATACGTTATGATACACTTATTTACTGTAATTAAGAATCAAATAGCTTTGTGGTGGAGAAAGACAGAGGTACCCGCATTCCCCATTATTTTGGACATTCTGCGTTCACAAAGTCTCATAGAAGAACGATTTGCCTTTAACAACAATGTCTTACATAAATATCATTTAAAGTGGGCAGTGTGGAACTCAATTTATATGTAAAGTTATTAGACTGCTGTACTATATGCTTGGAGTCTGGTCTGAAAGTTATATGCTCTAGTTTCAATGTGGAGTTCTCTATTTTTTATTTCTTCCCATTTTCCCCTTGTTTTGTTACCCCTGTCCTTCCTCCTATTTATGGAAAATTCAATAAACATATTTGAAAAAAAAAATAAATAAATCAATAAAAAATTTCCTCTTACAGCATTACATAATAGACTAACCGAATGAGAAATACATGTTAAAGCTTCTAAAACCTCAAATTCCTGGTCATGAATGGGGCTAGGTTGAAAAGGTGGGGAGATGTTTCTATAAAGAACAATATTTCTATTGAATCTTCTGAAGAACAAAAATTAAAGCTCAATATTATAATATATTCACTGTGTAAATTTAGGTTAAAAAAATTATTTAATTTATATTATAAATCATTCAACTATTATACTTGATACGTTGCTATCACAACATGTTATGCAGCAAGTTTTTGTTAAAAGAAAAACAATTTTTGTCAAAGGTACTGATGTAACACATTTAATTTAACAAGCAATCATTTAACTATGTCATGATGCAAATAGTATTTTAAAGCAGAAAACTATCACTTGAACACTTAACACTTAGTCAAGTAGTAAAACATGTCAAGTTAGAGTAACAGTTTTCTGCATCAAATAGTATGTGTGATGAATTAGGAAATGCTACATCTGTATGCAAACAAAAGATTTGTTTGACAGTAATATTTCCATATGTCAAATACCCTTGACAACCTGCCAAGTAGGTTACATCATGCGGCTTCCTTCACCTGTGAGCTACTGATTTTGTCATTTCTGCTTATGGCTACCCCACTACTATTTCGATCAGAAAAAAATCTTTTAATAAGAAATGAGCAAATTGATAAGATGCTTCTCTAATTCATGCTGGATTTTATGAAATTTGCATGTCCAGGCAAATTTGAACAAATTGTAATTTGATTTATGTGTAATGTCAAAAAGTGCACATTCCCATATTACACTTTGCAGAAGACTGCATCAGCCACAGAAGGCTCACATGATCTCAGGTGTGGTTGTGTTAGGCGCAGGGATTCTCCCACTGCACAGGGTAGATCCCAAGCCTTGTCTGCCTCTGCTGTCTCCTATTCTGCTCCGGCCACAGTGGAGGCTGTTCAGCAAAGACATCGGTCTCAGCATCTTTCTCAGACTCGTGCTGTTCGCTTGGTTACTGCTGGCCTTCCAGCCAAGTCTATGGTAACCAGTGATAGGCAGTGGCAAACAGAGGCTCTGGGGGCTAAGTCCAAAAATCACCCTACTGAGCAAGCTCATGTGACGACCTCTTATTGGTAGTCATTTGTCAGCTGCTCTGGTGATGCGGCACCTCCGCATTGGTCCTCGGGCAAGGTCCTGTCCGACTCAACTTTAGCAGAACATATGAAAGGTTTTCTTGGGCGCACGCCGATGCGCTATTATCATGTGTGTTATGTGTGAGAGTGGACATGCTACCACTCTGTGTGCACGTGTGCTGCTACTATAACGGCGATTGTGTGTCTAGGCAGGCAGTGTAGGGTGGGAACTCGCTCTTCGCTTAGCATCTGACTCCGAGTCATGTGTGTGGTTAGCACAGCTGAGTGTCAGAGAAAGCACAACCACCAGTCTAGACTTCCCAGGGGGGTTAAGCTATAGGGATCCCAACTAGCGTCATAATTGCTGTACTCCTGTGTCGTCTAACAATAGAACTACCGCATGTTTCATAATACCTATAACTACCATTAGGGGTCATTTTGACCCCCATTCAAAAGTACTGACTCTGGAGTAAAAATAACTTTTTTGTTGTCAACAAATTAAAGAACATTTATTTTAACTTAGTAGGAACAGTGTTAAGATCAAGTACAGCACGCATTTTCCTTTTACATGGTCATAGCATGCGGTGTCCAACAGTTAACACAAACAGTACTTTCTTCCACTTTCCCAGTGCATTTTCCACAAACTGGTTTGTTACAGCTTGTGCAAGTTTTAGTTGTTTTGCTTTCGTTGCATCTTCCAACTCCACATTTTCGATGCTTGAGGATTTCTTTTCCTTTTGTTTGTGGTTCAGACATTGCGGATCATGGGCCACTTCTTCTGACTCATTTTCAGATAAATTCTGAAGACATTTCAAAATTTCATCACTTGTTAGACCCCTCTGCTTACTCATGCTTCAAATATACGTTGCAAAAAGGAACTTGTAAGATCGCAGAAGTAATAAAACGACACTGTACAAACATGCAGAGTTGTAGCTTCAACTGTAATGTTTGCTACTAAAGTGCAGACAGAAATCGCTACAAGAGACATGGATCAAACATGTTCAGAGAAGTTTAGACAAAACAAGATGCTGAATCATCCCTGATATGCAAAGATACAATTACACTCTACAACTAGGGAGAAGCACTGTGATTTTCTGTACTCTGTAATATTAGGTGACTTGCCTACTACTACTTTTATGTATGGGGTCAAATTGACCCCTTCAGTACTTATAGGTATGAATTGTAAAATCCGGCCCCTGAAAAAGTTACAATTCATTTTTGTGTCCTAAAATATACACTACCATGAATAAATAAAAGTCACAAAAAGTCAGAACTCATTTGTTAAAATTTTAGAAATTATAGGAAAAAGAAATAGCAAAAGGGTCAAAATGACCCCTCCGGTAGTTCTAGTGTTAAAGCGATGCAGCACTTTATGGGATTTATCAACTACCACCATCAGTTGATCCCTCACTTCTCTACCATAGTAGCTCCTTTGGTCACCCTCAGCAAGAACAGAGCTAACCACAAGCAGTGGTCAGAGGAGGTCAATTTGGAGGACATCTCTGCAGTGTCCAGTGAGCCTCCCCCGATAGCCACTAGATGCGGACGTGCTATTTTAGACTTTCCCTTCTGCTTGGGACACCTGTTGGCGTAATGTCCTGCCTATCTACAAACATGGCAGGTCGGATGTGAGCAACCAATACGGGACCTAGGTTCCGCTCGAGATACCTCCATGGCCTCCACAGATTCGCTAGTCTGAGCTGAAGATTCCAGAGGTTTGGCAAAGTTTGGGGCCAACCGAAACCTCTGCCTATACTGGGCTCACTCCAACCTTCACTCAGCATGCCGAAGGTTGATGCTTTTGGACATTGATATTAAGTCCTCAAGTGTAGTAGGAATCTCCCTAGTGGCCAGAGCATCCTTTACTTGATCAGCCAGACCCCTCCAGAACATGGAGATCCGGACCTTATCAAGGGACTTGAACTCGGTAGCTAGATTTCAAAATTATGCCCAGAGTTGAAGCGTGGTGTCATGAGTAACTTGCGGTCCCAATAAGATCTGTTTCAGAGCACTCAGAAAACGGGAGACGCTCTGAACCACCTGGTCATTACACTCCCACAGCAGTGTAGCCTACTCCAACGCCCTGTCGGTCAATAAGGAGACCACAAATCCCACCTTGGCCCGCTCTGATGGGAAACATGATGCCAGGAGCTCCAAATGAATAGCGCACTGGTTCACAAATCCCCTACAAGCCTTGCTGTCACCCGAGAACGTATCGGGTAGGAGGAAATGTGCGAGAGATGAAACGGGTTGCAGCGGACACTCTGATTACAGTTTCACTGGCTTCATGATAACATCCACTGCTGAAGTCGTGTGCTCAAGAGCGGACAACCTGCCCTCCAGCTGCTGGATGTACAGCTGTAGACACTGCTCATTCGCCATTACTATCCAGACCCTGGAGCTAGTATACTGTTAGGGTTTGCGGATTGCACTAAATATAAATGATGAAGTGCGATGGCAACCTGGGCTCCACTGTGCAGTGATGTTAAGCCACAGCTAGTGAACAATGGCAGAGCGAAGCTGTGAAAAAGCACTTTAAACGTCACACAGTGTGAACAGAGTGCAGAGTAACTAGCTCTGTTACTCCACATTGTGGTAGTGGACAACAGAACTCTAAGAGCTGTATCCTGTTAATCTACGCATTTCAGGGTGAATACCACCCCTTCCTCAGGAAGATACCACATATAGCTTACCATATGTGGTATTTTCCTGAGGAAGGGGTGGTATTCACCCTGAAATGCGTAGATTAAACCACTTCTTAACTGTTACTACGTCTTGGAAATCTATTATTTGGCGCAGCGCGGACTGGAATCCACATCTTCTCTGCAGTGTATTGTATTGTCAAGTCGTTGATTGACCTGTGGATCTGCGGCAGCCTCTCCTACATGTGCTTTAACCACCTAATACCAGGTGAACAGCTTCCTACTTAAAAAGTGCTAACTTACTATAAGACCCTATTGCGCTTTGTGTCTCCCTTGCTATATCTATTAGATTAACAAAGTCTTGGAAGACGGCTGGAGTGTTACAGAGACGGAACGGCATTACCAGATACTCATAATGACCATCCGGAGTGTTAAATGCATTCATCCCCTTCTCAAATACGCATCAAATTATAAGCATCATGCAGATCTAACTTGGAAAATATCCTAGCCCCTCGCAGTCTGTCAAAGGACTCTGAGATGAGTGGCAAAGGGTATTTATTTTTGATGGTAATGACATTTAATCCCCTGTAGTCAATGCATTGACGTAGTTCTCCGTTCTTCCTAATAAACCCTCTAGCCAAATTCTCCTATTTATTGGGATATAGCCTCAGTCACCAGGAGAGACAGAGAGTTGACTTGCCTATGGGGAGGCTCGGAACCCAGAATGAGGTCTATAGTACAGTCATAGGGGCGATGAGGGGGAACGGTCTCCGCGGCTCTCTTAGAAAACACGTCTGCATAATGCCAAAAATATTTGGGAAGAGGAGTTGGATCTGTGGAGAGCTCACATGATCCAACCTGAACTTGAGCCTTCCTAGTATGATCCCAGAAGCCCAGTCATTGTGAGATAAATGGCAGCGTAACCAAGGTATACCTAACAATACCTCGTCTATACCCTCAGGAATGACCAATAAAGAAATTTTCTCCTGATGTCCTGGAGAAATAACAAGAGAAAGGGGAATGGTCTGAGGTGTGATCTGAGAGGATAGTGCAGACCCATTTACCACCTGGATGGTGATTGGCTTAGAAAGCATCACTAGTGGTATTGCGTGTCGCTGAGCGAAGACAGGAGACATGAAATTACCCTCAGCTCTGGAATCCACGCAAACCTCTGTAGTGTGAATGGTTGACCCGTAGTACTGTGTCACCTTAGAGGTTAATTTGAAGGACACATCTGACGAATCTAGAGAGCATCCCACAATAGCCACCTGAGGCAGAAGATCTCCCTGATGCCTGGGACACCTATTGGCATAATGACCAGTCTGCCTACAGACAAAACAAGTTGGTGGAGTATGTACAGAACGGAATTTAACCACCGTCCAAGAAACCACCTTGGGCTCCACCAATCTGCCCGTCTGAGTCGGAGACCTCAAAGGATTGGTAAAGTTTGGTGCTAACCGAATCCTTTGTCTTCACTGGGCTTGCTCCAATCTTCGTTCAGCATACCGAAGATCGATACGAGTAGATATGGATATTAAATTCTCCAGTGTAGTGGGGACCTCCCAAGTGGCCAAAGCATCCTTAACGTTGTCTGCAAGGTCCCTCCTGAACATCAGAACCAAGACCTTATCTGGCCAGTCCAGCTCGGAAGCTAAAGTCCTGAACCGAGTAGCAAACTGGCTGGTCGGAAATGAGCCCTGAGTCAACGCAAGGAATTGGCGGCATCATGGATAACCTGAGCTCTAAGAAAGACCGGTTTTAGAGCACCCAAAAAATGAGAGGCGCGCTGGACCACTAGGTTTATGCATTCCTATAGCGACGTAGCCCACTCCAACGTCCTGTCCGTCAAAAGGGACACCACAAATCCCACATTGGCCCATTCAGACGAGAACCGTGAACCCAGTAGCTCCAGCTGGATTGAGCACTGGTTCACAAATCCCCTGCAAGCCTTACAATCCCAAGAAAACTTATTGGGGAGCAGGAAATGAGGAAAAAAACTGAGCAGGAGTCGCAGCTGAGATCCTAGTAGCAGCTTCACTAGCTGTCTGTGCCACTGCTGTGGATAGATCCACAGCTAAAGTTGCCTGGTCCAACGCAGACAACCTGCCCTCCAGCTACTAGATATTCCACGGGAGCTGCTGCACATCCGCCACTGCTAGCCAGACCCTGATGCTAAGATACAGTTAGGGTTTGTGGATCGCACTAAATATAAATTATGAGATCGCCACCCGGGGTTCACCATTCAGTGATAGCGAAACCGCGGTTAAAGAATAATGGTGGAGCGATGCTGTGTGAAAGCACCATAAACACACGGAGTTAAAAGTCACTCCGTGTGGACAGAATGCAAAGTACCTGCTCGGTTGCTCCATAGAGCGGTACAATAACAGAGCACTTGGAGCTATCCCCTCGTGGATGTCACAGGAGTACACACAGCAGATAATAACACTAATTGGGGGCACCTATAGCTTCCCCCCAAGGAAATCTAGGCTTGTGGTTGTGCTCGCTCTGACATTTGGCTGTGCTAATGGCACATACGACTTAGGACACCCGGAGACAGATGCTGAGCCAAGCGGAAGTTCCCACCCTACACTGCCTGCCTAGACACACAATCACCATGCTAGAGGTGGCACACATGTAAACAGAGTGGTAACATATCCACAGACACACACCTAACATAAAGGATGTTAGCACACCGACATGCACCCCAAGGACCCTTTTATACGCTCTGCTTAAGTCCAGTAAGACAGGACCTTGCTCGTGAACCAATCCAGAACTGCCACATCCCCTGAGCAGCTGACGACCGACCACCAATAAGAGGTTGCCACCTCACGAGCATGCTCAGTAGAGTGATTTCTGGACTTAGCCTCCGGAGTGTCTGTTAGCCGCTGCTTATTGCTGGTTATCATAGCTTTGACTGGAAGACCTGCACTAAACCAAGTGAACTGCACAGGTCGGAGCAAGACACTGAGACCGATGTCTTTGCTGAGCAGACCCCACTGCGGTCAGAGCAGAATGAGAGACTGCAAAAGCATACGAGGCTTGGGATCTACCCTGTGCAGCGGGAGAATCCCAGTGCCTAACATGGGTTCCCCAGTGTTTTTGCTAACCAGCCAGGCAAAACTCACAGCTAGGGGCTGCAACCCTCAGCTGTCAGCTTAAGCAAAGCTAGTTATCAAGAATATAGGAGTCCCTATGCTGTTTTTTTAATTATGTAAATAAATAATTTTAAAAAAAGGCTTGGGGTCCCCCCCATTTTGACAACAAACCTTGCTAAAGCAGACAGCTGGGGGCTGGTATTCTCTGGCTGTTAAAGGGCCATGGATATTAGTCCCCCCAGCCTAAAAATAGCAGCTCACAACCACCCAGAAAAGGCACATCTATTAGATGCGCCAATTCTGGTGCTTTGCCCGACTCTTCTCACTTGCCTTGCAAAGGTGGCAAGTGGGGTAATATTTGTGGGGTTGATATCACCTTTGTCCGGTGACATTAAGCCCACGGATTAGTAATAGAGACTAATACTATAGTTGAATTGTAAATAAACACACAGCCAGAATAAAGTCCTTTACTTGAAATAAAAGCAAAGAGCACTTCTCCTTTTTGTTTTTAAAAATAACAAACACAGTGATGCTTACCTAACTCCCATTCTACTGAATCCCTTGTCTCCTGTAATAAAACAAAATAAAAAACAACAATATCCCTCACCTGTCCGACATTCTTTCCCATGCTTCATATCTGGGGATAAAAAGTTTTCAGTCTGGATGGTGCCAAAATGTGACCATCCAGGCTGAGAACCTCTGATGAATGAGCTGCTGTGAGCACAGTATCAGTGAGCAGCAGTGACTTCTTGATTTAGCTAATTGTTCTCTCATGCCTTGTAAAAAAACTTGCGCAATTTTCCAACTTTTAATTTTCATGCCCTTAAATCACAGAGATATGTCACAAAAAATACTTAATAAGTAACATTTCCCACATGTCTACTTTATATCAGCACAATTTTGGAGCCAAATTTTTTTTGTTAGGAAGTAATAAAAGTTAAAAGTTGACCAGCGATTTCTCATTTTTACACCTTTCTTTTAGGGACCATATTACATTTGAAGTCACTTTGAGGGGTCTATATGATAGAAGATACCCAAAACTAGCACCATTCTAAAAACTGCAGCCATCAAGGTGCTCAAAACCACATTCAAGAAGTTTATTAACCCTTCAGGTACTTCACAGGTTTTGGAATGTGGAAGAAAAATATACATTTATCTTTTTTTTCACAAAAATTTCAGATCCAAAATTTTTTATTTTGACAAGGGTAACAGGAAAAAATGGACCCCAACATTTGTTGTGCAATTTTTCCTGAGCATGCCGATACCCCATATGAGGGAGAAAACCACTGTTTGGGCACAAGGAAGAACTCGGAAGGGAAGGAGCGCCATTTGACTTTTTGAAAGCAAAATTTGCTGGAACAATTCTCGAATGCCATGTCACGTTTGAAAAGTCTCTGATGTGCCTAAGCAGTGAAAATCCCACACAAATGGCACCATTTTGGAAACTAGACCTCTCAGGGAACTGATCTACATGTGTGGTGAGCACATTGAACCCTCGGGTGCTTCACGTAAATTTATAAAGTTGAGCTGTAAAAATAAAAGAAATCAAGTTTTACCCACAAATCTGTTTTTAGCACAAAATGTTGCATTTTCATAAGCGTAAGAAACCATACGATTTGTTGTGCAATTTATTCAGAGTATGCCGATGCCCCATATGTGGGGTAATACTACTTTTTAGGCACAGTGCAAAGATCAGAAGGGAAGAGGCACCATATTGGAGTTCAGATTTTGCTGGAATGGTTTGAGGGTGCCATGTCACATTGGCGGAGCCCCTGAGGTGCCAGATCAACAGAAACTACCTATATTTGAATTAATTTTACAAACTACACTCCTCAATGAGTTCATCTAGTGGTGCACTGATCATATTTACCCCACATGTGCCTCACAGAATTTTATACCTCTGAGCAGTGAAGAAAGAATAAATTACATTGTTGCCACTAAAATGTTGTTTTAGTCCCAAGTTTTTAATTTTTCTAATGGATAATAGGAATATTTGTTTTAACAACAAACTGAGGTCCATATTTTCCTGAGTGCGCCAATACCCTACATGTAATTGGGAAATATTTTTCAGGCACAGTGCAAAGCTCAGAAGGCAAGGAGTGCCAGATTTTACTGTTATGGTTTGCAGGTGCCATGACCTACTGTGAGAGCCTATGAGGTGCCAGAACAGCAGAACCTCCCCATAAGTAACTCAATTTTAAAAACTACACCTCTCAATGAATTCATCTAGGGGTGCAGTGATCATATTGACACCATGAGTGTGTCACAGAACTTTATACCATTGGGCAGTGAAGACAAAATAACTACATTTTTACCACCAAATTTTTGCTTTAGCCCCAGATTTTACATTTTCACACAAGAAATGGGTAACAATGGCACAGAAATTTGTCCGTCAATTTCCGCACAATACCACATGTGTGGCTATACAGTACTACTTAGGCTGCTTTCACATTTGCATATGTTTGCGCAGCGTTTCATCCGCAGCAATCCGTATGCCTCATGTTTCCCTATCTTTAACATGATGTACGCAGGGGCATGCGTTTGCATCAGTTTGCATGCGTCAGCGTACGCATGCGTTGTTTTTCGGTGTGCGGCGGGGTTCGGCGAACGCAACATGTTGGATTTTTGGAAAAAATCATCAAATATGTGCATTCATGCGCATGCAAATGAGCACGTCAAATAAATGCATTACTGTCTATGGGAACACATGCGTACGCACATGCGTTCTATACGCATGAGTTTTTTTTAATGAGTTGGTCCAGGAAGTGATTCATCCACCTGATAATTGAGAACTCTATAAAAGGAATTATGGACACAGCAAGGCCATAACTCTCTGGACTCTGGATGATTTTTTTTTTGTTTACTTTTAGACGTGCTGACTGGTCTGGTACAGTGGTTGGCTCCTGTTTGGCTCCTGGTGCAGCGGGTTTCTCCAGTTCGTCTCCTGGTGTTGCTTTCTGTCGTGGTGAGGACAACACTGTCTGTGTAAGTATTGAAGCTTTGGAAATGTCTGTCTCTCTGAATGCTTTTTCTGTTCCTTGTAGACTGGCCGATTCTCTATTGTACAGTGGGTGTCTCCTGGTGCAGTGGTTTTCTCCATTTCGTCTCCTGGTGCTGCTTTCTGTTGTTGTGAGGACAGCACTTTCTATGTAAGTATAGAAGCTCTGGAAATGTCTGTCTCTCTGAATGCTTTTTCTGTTCCTTGTAGACTGGCCGCTTCTCTCTGGTGCAGTGGGTGTCTCTTGGTGCGGTTTTATTCTCGTGGTCGTCTTCTGGTGCTGTGGTTGGTTCCTGTTGCTCCCGTCTGTCCCTGGTCTGTGCTGACTGCTGTGGTGTTGGACTACTGCCTGTAATGTAAGTATTGTTGTCCTTTTTTTTTGTCTACATTGTTTTTGGATCTTTTCAAGTTTAATTTTTTTCTATTCTTTTCTGTAGTGTTTCACTTGACTTCTGCCTGCTGTTTAAAATGTCCTCAAGTGAAGAACAGGCTTCTTCCCAAGGTGGACCGGACAAAGATTATGTAATCACATTTGCTATACTGATTGGTATGTGTTGACTGGCAATACTCCACATATAATTTCTTTACAGGTACCTGGCAGTGATGAAGAGCAGGAGCAGTCCAGTGGAGAGGATTCTTGCCAGGGTCATCGGGCTCATGTGTCTCAGGAGGCAAGACGTAAGTATTCTTTTCATCAGAGTTTTAATACTTTTTTCAGTTTTACTTAAAATTGTTTTTTTCTATTTTATCTATATGTTTCACAATGGGAAGAAGCCACGCTGGATATAGACAATGAATAACTAATCCCCCTTGTGCAAGAGCGAGTACCATTGTGGGATACCTGTGACCGTCAGCACTCCGACCATGTGGTGATTCGACGGCTCTGGGAAGGAGTGGCAAGATTGCTGCTGCCTGGTTGGGACTGTGCCGCACCGCATGCCAGAACAGATTTTGGAAAGTATTGCAATGTGGTCTGAAACAGCAGTGAACCAGTGAGTGGATGTGCATTGCTTTCTAATTATTTTTTCCCCCTTCACAGTGAAGTGAATCAAAATCCGATGGCACTCGATGAAGGACTGCTTCAACAAGGACATGAGAGAGGAGCTTTGGGTTCGAAGTGGTTCTGCTGCAAGGTTCTGCAAATACAAGTACCACTGGGACCTTGCTTTTCTGAGGCCTGCGCTTGCTCAGCAAACGTAAGTATAGATTTTTTTTTTCTTTTTACTAATGTTTAATTTTTTTCCACACAAAGAACCTGTAGCAGCACAACACAAACTTGATTTTTTTACTAATGTTTTTCTCTTTTCCACACAGAACCTGGTGCAGCACCACACAACCTGGATCATCCTCGGTTGAAGTGGGCCCTCATCTACTAGCCACTGAACAGATGCAGTCCCAGTCATCCACCAGTGATGGAGCAACCTTGCAGGCTTCACAGGCTGGGAAAGAGGCAGCCAGGCCATCAGGTTTTCCCCTCTCCCATCCCTCTGCCTCTACTTTTGCTGGGTCTTCTCGTCAGCGGCAGAGGACCTGGGAGAGGTCAGGCATGCCCAAGTTTCTGCAATTAAGCTTGGTCTTCCAGGATGGGGTTAGATTGATTGCTGACAGAGTGAAGAGTGGGTTCAAGGAAGTCAACAATCGCCTTGACCGCCTGGAAGCCGACCTTTATAGACCCGCGCAACATTTTTGTTTCTGCAATTGAGCAGAGCTTGTCGGAAAAACTTATGCCTCAACTCCAGCTGACTGTCATGCAGGCCTGCCAGGTTGCTTACAGCCACGGATTACAGCAACAGCAGCAACAGTCCCAGAAGCAGTCACAATCCTACAATCAACAGGCCGGAGGATACTACCAGCAGCCAAACTACTATCCAGCTCCTACAGCACCGAACTATCCGCCACCACCACCGCCTCCAGTTCACCGAGCGACCACGCTGCCAAGTTCTTCAACCCTGCAGCTGGCATCATCCTCTATGCTCCAGAGTCCAGCACCCATGCAGCCAGCAGTATCCACAATGCGGCCGAGTCCACCACCAATGCCCAGTCCACCACCCCTGCCCACTAAAGCACCCCTGCCCACTACAGCACCCCTGCAGCCAGCAGTATCCACAATGTGGCCCAGTCCAGCACCATGCCAAATGACTGCTACAGAGCCCATCACTCCCACTCAGCAAAGAAAAGCGAGGTCCAAAAAAAAAATCTTGGCATCAGGACCAAAACCAGGAGCCAAAAAAATCTGGCCATCTTGAACCCACCACCTCCACCCTCCCCTACCAATTTGTCACTACCTTCCTTTGTGTCTCTGTCTGTTCCTTCCGATTCCTATGATTCCACTTTGTCATCTATCCCAATGTCTCCACTGCCATCCCTGATCCAATCCTTCAATTTGCTGCCCCTTCCCCTGTAGACGCTTCCCCTGTAAACCCATCCTCATCAACTACCACCCAATTCTCACAGCTCCACACCCCCAAGGTCGTTCCCATTTCACCCTCACGTAAACCCCTAAGAAAGAACAAATCACCCCAACTTTAACTATTTTTTTTTGTAAAAGTGTTTAAAATAAAAGTTGTTTGTAAAAGTGTTGAAAATAAAATTTGTATTTTGTCAGCACTATATCTTGTGTTTATGTTATCTTTATGCGCTGCCACCGACACAAACACACTTTCTTTTTGAGGTAAGGTATTTTATAATTAAATCAGCAAACATTAGGGGTAAATTACATTACATGTACATTGTAAAATCACAGGTACATTTAAACATAACAGGTATGTAATGTTTGACATTACAGATATGTTTTAAACATAACAGGTACAAAGCATAACAGGTACATTTAACTTAGTGGCTTAAATCATTTCATCTTGCCATGCCATATGTCCATTATCTGAAACAAAGTAAGCAGCAAACTTATCCCTCATCTGGGCAACTTCCACTGTGGTTCTCATAGGGTGAAATTAGTAATCATGCAATGTAATGGGTTCCTCAGGTTGTAAGCTTGGTTGCTCTTTTGCTATGATGTAGTTGTGCAAAACTACACATGCTTTCACAACCTCATCAATAGTGTCAATTTTTAGATTAATGGATGTGCACAAAATGTGCTCATATCGATACTAGCAATCCAAAGGCACACTCCATGGTTCTTCGCGCCCTTATCAGTCTGTAGTTCAAAATTTTTTTTGTGTGATTTAAGTTCCGACTTGAGTATGGTTTAATGAGGTTGGCACACATTTGGAATGCCTCATCACCAACAACAGCAAAAGGCATTGGCGGTCCATCAGTGTTGGGCAGAGGTTGTGGCGGCAGAAAATTAAAATCACTCCCATACAGACGTTGGCCCATGTCTGAGTTTTTGAACATCTGCGAGTCTTGTCCAAATGAACCAATGTCCACGACAATGAATCTACAATCAGCACCTGCAATAGCCATTAGAACAATGGAAAAATATTTTTTTATAATTGAAGAACTCTGTTCCACTTCCTGATGGTTTCATAATCCTAATGTCTTTGCCATCCACAGCCCCCACACAGTTAGGAAACTTGTATATTTCCTGGAATTTGGAAGCATTTTCAATCCAGAGTTCACTTGTGGGTTGGAGGAGAAATTCTTGCAACAGAATGCCAACTAAAGCACAAGTGTCTACAATAATCCCAGAAGGGTAGATATTCTAATGCAGAATTGTAAATGTAACAAGGGCAATGTCTCCAGTAGCCTGGAATCTGCATAAAAGAAAATGAAAAACAAAAGTCAGTACACTGCATAGGGTTAGGGTTAGGGATAGGGTAGGGTTAGGGTTCAACAGTATGTACCTCAGGGTGACTGAGAGACATTCCTCAGCAGGGATTGCTCGACAGAGCTGTGTGTCCTGCCTGGCAATGAATCCTTGGACACATAGCAGCAAGTCATGGAAGCTCTGTTGCGACATCCTCGTTAAGTAAAAAAACTTCTCCGGGTTTTGCTGCAGATCGGTGTACAAAGAGTGATAGGCTCCATGGCTCTCTCGGAGTTCAAGGATGGGGTGGTGCCAATAGCGACGACGACGTCTTCTCAGTCTTTCTCTTCTGTGTTCTTGACAAGCAAAAGCAAAGGCAGCAGTCATCTTCAATTGTAAATACAGATCTTCTAGGAAGCTGTCCAGGTCAAGATCAATCTTGCAGCTAGATACAGCAGCCAAAGATGAGGATTTCCTCAATGCAGTGTGTCTATATGTATAGAAATCCCATGAGACATGCCTACTGGGTGTCTGATGTCAAGAAAAAGCTGCTGGAAAAAATTGGAAATTTCTAACGCATGCGCAAAAAAACACAAACGCATGCAAAAACGCATACACTCTCATGTAACCGCTGCGTTTTTTTGGCATCATGAGTACAATGATGCGGATAAAAATGCTGCATTAACATGCATTTGCATGCATTTGAGAATGCAGATGATAGGCTGGTTTCACATTTGCGTTTTTTTGCGCTTGAAAAAAGCATACGTGCGCATGCGTTTTTCCCCCTATATTTAACATGGGTGCGCATACCTGCGCGCTGGCATGCGCACGTATGCGATTTTCATGCGCTGCGTTTTTTTGGGGTGTGCGTTTGTATTTTACAGACGCTACATGTTGCATTTTTTGGTCCTGCAAAAAAGCGCATGCGCACGTATGCGCACGTTTTGCGCTAAAAATGGCCATTATAGCCTATGGATGCACATACGTGCGCACTGGCATGCGCATGTATGCGTTTTTTTAGCGCTGCGTTTTTTTGGTGGTGTCCACTTGTTGTACTAGTTATAAACTTCTAAAGTCAAAAAAAAAAAGTCTATATAAAGGAGGTGCCTGCCAAAACTCTGCCACTACTACACTGACAGATTGGAGAGCAGACAGTCACCAAGGAACCCATCTTCTATCAGCGTCAAGAATGTGAGTATATTACATTATATGCCTGTCCTTTTAAATTATGTATGTACTAATGATTTTTATTATTTTTACATGCAGTATGTCTTCAGAATCCGAATATTCCCCATCGCGGCAGGAATTGGCGCAAGCAGACCGTGAGGTGATTATTTTCGTGCATCTGGTAAGTATATCTGCTGCTACTCCAAATCTCTTACGTTTTTTTCAACTTTTTTAAGACATCATCATCATCATCTTCTGCGGACGGGACTAGTGAGGGCAAAGAGCAGGAGCAGCGAAGCCAAGTCCCGGTGGTGATACGGAATGTATGTATCAAATGATTTGTAATGTTCTTTATTTTTTATCTTCTATTTTTACTCTTTTTTATGTTTCTTTTTTTTGTAACTTTTTATTCAATTTAAATTTGATTATTCTAATGAATGTGTTTTGTCTAGGTTCCACAACGGGATGAAGACGTCTACCTGGATAATGAGCAGCTCATCAGCCTGGTCCAGGAGCGTGCGCCGTTGTGGGACAGCCGTGACCGGCTGTACAAGGACAATGTGGTGACCCGGCGGCTATGGAATGAGGTGGCCGCAGCGTTGATGGATGGCTGGGACAGCGCCACAGCATCCTCCAAAAAGGCGTTTAGTGAGTATTTCCCTGCTCTGTATTGTGCCGCAGTGACTGTTGTCCTTGACGGCACTGTTGGGTTTCGTGCTAGGTATATTCTAGCAGGAAACCTAACAGTGTCATCGGGCTCTACAGTGACTGCTTTGAGTATTGTATTGCTATATTGTGCCGCAGTGACTGTTGTCCTTGACGGCACTGTTGGGTTTCGTGCTAGGTATATTCTAGCAGGAAACCCAACAGTGTCATCGGGCTCTACAGTGACTGCTTTGAGTATTGTATTGCTATATTGTGCCGCAGTGACTGTTGTCCTTGATGGCACTGTTTTTTTTTTCCCAACAGTGGACAAAGTCCGAACACGTTGGCGTTCGATCAAGGACCGCTTCAACAGTGATGTTCGTGCTGAGGGCCAGGTTCGCAGTGGATCTGCGTCAAGGACCAGAACTAGATACCGTCACTATCACGCGTTGCAGTTCCTAAGACCGGTCCTTGCCACGAGATCGTAAGTATTATAAATTTTGGGTTTTTATTTTTATTAATCTGTGTTTTTCTAATCCACAGCTGATGCTTCTTGTAAAGGCATGGTAGTAATGATTTTCCTTTCTTCCACAGCACCTGGAGCAGCACCCTACAACCAGGCCCTGGAGCGGTCCTTCCTCGGACGTCCTCTGACCCGTCCCAGCCATCTGACAGCTATGAAGCACCTTGAAGGTCAGCCACACACACAGCTGGTGACCAGGAAGCTGGGCCATCAGGTGTTCCCCTGTCCCAGGTCTCTGCCACTGGTTATGCGGGCACTACCCGCCAGAGGCAGAGGGCCTTGGACAGGAATGTCTTGCCCGAGTTTATGCATTTGAGCGAGGCCTTTAATTCCAGCCTCAAGTCGCTGTCCGACAGAGTTGAAAGCGGTTTTGCACTCATGGAACGTGGTTTTAACCACTTTGAACACCGCTTCAATTCTGTAGAACAGCGCCTTGACCGTCTGGAGGCCGACCTCAACAGACCAGCACACCATTTTTTTAGTAAGATTGAAAAGGGCATGGCGGAACACCTTAGTCCTGAGCAACAGCTGAATGTGCTGCAGGCCTGCAACAATGCTTTCTTGCAGGCTATGCAGCATAATCGGTACGGTCAGCAGTCAGTGGTGTCATTTCCACCTGTGCCACCATTGACTCGCTTCACCTCACTACCGACTTGTGCTGCATACCACTGCACGGACACCTCTATTCAAAGCCAGGACACCCACCGTTACACCACCACAAGTCTGAGTGCAGCTGGTCACTTCACCGACACCACCATGGCAAGCGCTGCTCCTGTCTGGAGCACCACCGCCACTCCCATGCATGCGTGGAGCTCAGCCACCACTAGGCAAACATGGAACAGCCCTGCCGCTACAACAACATGTAGTAGCCCTGCCACCACCACTCCGCAAACCTGGACCATCACTGCCGCCACCAGTCCTCCTGCAAGGACGAGCACTGCCAACCAAGAGCAGCAGCAGCAGCCACCTCAGCAGCAGCAGCAGCCACCTCAGCAGCAGCAGCAGCCGCCACCTCAGCAGCAGCCACATCAGCAGCAGCCACCTCAGCAGCAGCCACCTCAGCAGCAGCAGCAGCCACCTCAGCAGCAGCAGCCACCTCAGCAGCAGCAGCAGCCACCCCAGCAGACGGGGGACCTACACTCAATATTTGCCCCAAGTTCAAGGCGAAATCAATCAAGGTGGGCATTGGGCCAAAGTCGGTCCAGGCACACAAGCCTACGGCGACATGCCATTACAACAAATGTACCTGAACAGATTTCCTCTCCTCCAAGTGTTCCTAGTTTAATTCCCTTAACTGGACTACCTTCCCCCACAAGTTTTGTTGCCCCTTCCCCTCAAACACCGTCTTCAACTGCAAGTGTTGCATATTCCCTGCACACCCCCAAATTGAAACCATCTGCCCCCAAACGCCGGAAAAAATAATTTTTTGGTTTATTTTTGTGATTAAAAATAAAATTACATTTGTGGTTCACCATTACAAAGTTTCATTAATGTTGTTTGCGCCGCTCACACACACTGATGGGTAAATACATGTTAAAAACCAACCCAAGGCCTAGTATACTCATATTTGAAATACCACGGCCTAGTATAGTCATTCCAAGGCCTAGTGTAATAACTCTAGTTTTACCAACATGAATCTGGTTTCATGAAAAACAAACTGTTGAAACTTGTCAAGTTTCACCAGTTTGTTTTTCGTGAAACAAGATCCTAGTTGGTAAAAATTGAGTTATTACAGTAGGCCTTGGTATGACTATACTAGGCCGTGGTATTTCACATGACTATACTAGTGTAGGCCCAAGGCCTACTATACTCATATTTGAAATACCACGGCCTAGTATAGTCATTCCAAGGCCTAGTGTAATAACTCTAGTTTTAACAACAGAATCTGGTTTCATGAAAAACAAACTGTTGAAACTTGTCAAGTTTCACCAGTTTGTTTTTCGTGAAACAAGATCCTAGTTGGTAAAAATCGAGTTATTACAGTAGGCCTTGGTATGACTATACTAGGCCGTGGTATTTCACATATGACTATACTAGTAGGCCCAAGGCCTACTATACTCATATTTTAAATACCACGGCCTAGTATAGTCATTCCAAGGCCTAGTGTAATAACTCTAGAAACTTGTCTATTTATACACTACCACAATTTTAAATAAAAGTTGGAATTGAGCTGATTACATTCATCCACTCAATGCTGACTTGTATTCCCCATTGACTTTCATTGGGTGGGGTTGGGTTTTGAGGGTTGGGTTTTGAAAAAATCACATACTTTTTTTTCAACTAGTTTGACAATTTTCTCTTGAAAAAAATTGGTTTCCTGATTCATGGCCTGCAGCTTTGCTCGTTCCAATATATTTCACGCAGACTAGCAATGCTGCATTTTAACTCATATGTGTATTTACCTGCCCAGGTGTGTGAACATCAAAAAATTCAGTTATACATGGGAAGTTTTTTATTTAATTGGATTTTAAAAAATATAGTGCACTCAGTAATGGTATCAAATAAGGTTTTTTATTACCATAAACAAACAAAAACATTACACCATTTCATCTTGCCAGTGCACCCGTCCTACATCAGAAATAAAGTAGGCCGCAAATTGGCCCTCATTTGGCCAACTTCAACGGATGACCTGAGAGTGTGCTGAGTGAATTCAGGCAATGGGTTAGGAGCATCATCGTTCAGTTCAAAGGTCGGGTGCTCTTTAGCCATCACAAAGTTATGTAGAACCACACAGGCCTTCACCACCTCATCGACTGTTTCAAGTTTAAGATTAATGGCCGTGCCCAGAATTCGCCATCTGGAGACAAGAATCCCAAAAGCACACTCGACAGTTCTTCTGGCCCTGGTCAGCCTGTAATTAAATATTTTTTTGGTGTGGTCCAAGTCCCGGCTGGAGTAGGGTTTCAGTAAGTTTCCGCACATTTGAAAAGCCTCATCGCCAACCATTACAAAGGGCAGTGGCGGAGCTTCGGTGTGAGGAAGAGGCCGTGGCATAGGGAAATTAAATTGGTTTCCATACAACCTCCGGCCCATGTCTGAGTTTTTAAAAGCCTGTGAGTCATTACCACGGCCAAATGCTCCAATGTCCACTGCTACAAACATACATCCGGCATCCGCAATGGCCATGAGTACTATTGAAAAGTACTTTTTGTAATTATAGTACTCAGATCCAGTTCTTTTGGGTTTGATGATCCGTATGTGTTTACCATCAACAGCTCCCAAACAGTTGGGAAAATTGCATACTGTCCAGAATTTGTCAGCAATTTCCATCCACTTTTCAGCGGTGGGCAGGGGCAGAAATTCTGGACAAAGAACATTCCAGAGAGCCCGGCAGGTGTCAGCAACAATTCCAGACAAGGTAGAGATTCCAATACGGTACTGGAAGTGTAGTGAAGATAGGGTTTCTCCAGTTGCCAGGAATCTGTGAACAGACAAAGAAGTAAAATTAATATTTATGTATATTATTTTAAAAAACTATAAAATAAAATATTAGTACATTCACGAAAACTAATTACCCAAGGTTTTGAATACTAAATTTAAAAAAAAAACATCAGACTGCACCCCTTGGTTTAATATTACATACCGTAATGTCACCAGTAGCCGTTCCTCAGGAGGAATCGCACGACGGAGCTGTGTGTCCTGTCTCCAGATGGATTGTTGGACACGAGCAACCAAATCCCTGAAACTTTCTTGGGACATCCGGATATAATCTATAAATTTCTCCGGGTTTGCCTGGAGCTCGCTGTAGAGGGTGTGGTATGCCCCACGGCTCTCCCGGAGTTCAACAATTGGATGTATCCACATACGCCGCCGCTGCCGTCTTCGCTCCCTCTCTCTCTTCCTTTGTTCTTGGCAAGCAACTGCATACGCCTGAGCCATCGCGATGTCCAAATCCAAGTTGAAGTGAAAACTCTTCCAGCGCAGATCCATGGTCACGAGAAGAATCAAGCAAATGTGAAGAATACTGTAGACAGGGTCTATATATTAACATACCACACCCACAATGAAGTCCCATTGGTCTTGTGTGTTGTTGAATGTTTTTTTTTTCTTTTTTGGGGGGTTTTTCCAAAATCTGTAAAAAAACGCAAACGCATACAAACGCATACAAACGCACAAAAACGCTGCGTTTTTTTCCTGCATGCGCATAAAAATGCTTGAAAAAAACGCAGCGTTTGTATGCATTTGTATGCGTTTTTTCAATGCGTTTTTTTGCGGGAAAAACACGCTGCAAGAAAAAGCAAGTGTGAAACAGGCCATACGCTGCAGAATCAAACGCAAATGTGAACTTAGACTCGGGAGGAACGGAGCGCTATTTGACTCCTGGAGCACAGATTTCCCTAAAACAGTTTGCGCACGCCATATACAGAGCCCATAATTGCTAGAAGAGCAGAATTCCCCCTCAATTGACCCCATTTGGGAAACTATACCCCTTGGGGAATATATCTACAGGTGTAGTGACGATTTTGACTCCATGGGTATTTTCCAGAAAAAAGCAGCATTGAATGTTGCCAAGTGAAAATTTCAAACTGCCATTGTAGTGAACAGTACACTTTAGTGACCAGTACATTGCAGGCACCAATACGTTATGCCCAACCCTTGCTTCTGGAGGCATGCATCCATATGTTAGGTGGGCTCTCATTCCTTCAGCAATGCCAAACGTGGACACAATATGTGGTTTAGCTACACTGCGTGGCTCATAAGGGAGGGGGGCATTTGGATTTGGGAGAGGAGAATTTGATGAAGTTCTTTTGGCGGGTGAAGAGCCATTTCGCTTTTCCAGAGCCTTTGTGCTACCAGTAACTTGGAAGCCCCCAATATTTCCGTTAACAGATGATGGACCTGAGCCAGGGCTTGCTTTATTTGTGGATTAAGTTGAAGCTTTTATTGTGAACATTTTACATAACGCTTGTGATCACATTTATCCGGCGCTCTATGCTGAGCACTTAGTTTGGGTTTTCCATCTAAATCTCCTAGTGACTGGAGATGAGTGATTATTTCAAAGTTCAGTTCGGATTATGATCGCCAAATTTGCTATATTCGCTGACTAGTTCACTGAATATTCGCTAAACATAACCGAATGCCATTTAGCTCAATGGGAGGCAAAAACGCATGCAAACGGCCCCAAATGCTGCCAAAACACATTAAATTAGGGACATACACCAGGAAAGTGGCCTCAATTCACCCACAGTACAATTTTTAGCATGGAACTGCACTGCAGCAATCAGCTAGGCATGAGGTATCAGGGTCTGGGACAGCATTTACAGCTTTCAATTGAACATCACAGTAAGACGAGGTGGGTGAGGGATCGATGTAGGCCCACTTTGCTGGGAGCCCAGATACCACACGCAACACCTCTACCTGCTTTCATGCTGAGTCACAGTCAGGTGGCACAAATATCAGTTTGGTGGACTATAATTGTCAGAAAAATTTAAGGATAGTAACGCGGGTAGTTGAGTCCAAGGAAGTGGAGGCCTGATAGTGTTGGTGGCCTACTGCTACAGGCAACACGCATGAAGGAGATATAACCAGGAGTGTTCACATCTCCAAAAACTATTGGCAGACACCACGAAAGTGGCATGAATTTCACCACAACAGAAATAGTACAATAGGGACCGATAGGTCTTCCACTAAACCCAATCCAGCAGATGGACATCAAACCAGGAGTGTTCACATTTAAACAAATAAGGGCCTAACACTACAGAAGTGGCATCAATTTTACCACAGTAAAAATAGTATAATAGGGACCGATAGGTTTTCCGATACACCAAATCCAATGATGGACACCCAACCAGGAGTGCTCACATTTCCAAAAATTATTGTCAGACACCACCAAAGTGTCATCAATTTCACCACAGTAGAAATAGTATGATAGGGACCGACAGTTCTTCCACTACACCCAATACTGCAGATGGACACCCAACCAGGACTGTTCACATTTAAACAAATTTGAGCCTTACACCACAGAAGTGGCATCAATTTCACGAGAGTAGAAATAGTATAATAGTGACCGATAGGTTTTCCTCTACACCCAATACAGCAGATGGACACCCAACCAGGAGTGTTCACAGTTAAACAAATGAGGGCCTTATACCACAGAAGTGGCATCAATTTCACCACAGTAGGAATAGTATAATAGGGGCTGACAGGCCTTCCTCTACACTCAATCCAGCAGATGCACACTAAACCAGGAGTATTCACATTTCCACAAATTTGTGCTAACAACAGCAGCAGCCACAGCAGGCATAGAAGCCACACTAAATATATCACAGAGTGCATTTATGTGACATTAATGCATCACAGTAAAAAATGCAATGTCACCTAGTCTGTACAGTCTGCGATTGGGGTGCAAAAGTCCTTGGAGATACATGACTTGTTCATCTTGATGAAAGTTAGGCAGTCTACACTTTCAGGGGACAGCCGGCTGCTCTTATCTGTCAAGACACCACCAGCAGTGCTGAAGACACATTCTGAGAGAACGCTGGCTGCCGAGCATTATAAAACCTCCAAGGCATGTGAGGCGAGCTCAGGCCACTCATCCATTTTGGGAGACCAAAATGTGAAAGGCTCCAAACCCTCCCTGATGGTATTTATATTCAGTTCTAGATACTCCTGAACCATCCTCTCCATTCGTTTCCCACGTGTAAGACTCTCTGTTGTGAGAGTAGGACTGGCAAGTGTAAGGAACTTTGACATACTGTAGTTTGCCAGTGTAGTGTCGGTGGTGGGGTGCCGAGCTGGGGGGGGTGATAGGGGGTGGTCCCACTTCTTACCGCGCAGAGATGATAACAGAGACACGATGAGGCAGATTCTGGGTGCAACAGGTCCAAGTTTATTGTTCACCGTCCGACTGACGGTCCTCGCGGCACACCGCGATATCTCTCTCTCTGCCCTCCGTGTCCAGGGCCGCTTCAACACCGTACGTTACACTAGGGACGTATTTCTACGTACCGTCCCGTCTCACACTGTGACAATCCTGACAGCTCAGTTACTGTGGCCGCCTTAGGCCCGTACACCATCAGCACTTTACTGGCCAGTTTTGTCGTTACACATACGGTGTCCTCCACCCAGAGCCTCGTCTCTGCTGCGGTCCTTTCCTGTCAGGACCACCCCCCTGACGTTTCCTCTCCTCAGTCCCCTTGGTCGGATTCTCCTCAGGGCACACAGACTGGCGTGGTCCTCCTTTCACCTGAGCTCCCCCTGGGGACTGGAATCTTCTGGAACCCTCCCTCAGAATTTATAACTCTCCCGGTTCCTTGAAACTGTCACTCTAACTGTCACCACGCCCCCCATGACCAACGGTTTCTAAAGCCCTAAGCTGCTGTAAAGTCCTTTGCTCACACTCCACCCTGCCATCTAATGGTCATCCCAAGGTACTGCACGTCCACTACACTTTCCTAGCTGTTTCCCCTCTATAATAACTGACACCTACCTACACTGTGCATACCTATCTTTCTCCATTCTGACACGTCCGTCCGTCCGTCAGGTCACCTTCCCTACACTCCTCCTTCCTTTGTCCATTGTCGTCCTCGACAATCGTCATCCCTGCCTTCGTCGTTCTGAATCTACACCTACATTCTGTTGTCGGACCAGAAGTTGAGCCAAACCCACTATCTGCGGGGGCCGAACCATACTGGGAGCACTATGCTCTGAGCAGCCTACTGCTACTCACCAGCGCGCATGCCACATGACAACGTCTTTCAAATTGGGCAAGGTACACCCGTATTCTCTCTACGGCGTGTATCTTTCCCCTACTCTCCCCTACTGTTACCTTTCACTATCCGGTACGCCATGATCGAGGCCACTCACCTACCAGATCATTGCCGGTGCCCGCCTTTCCTTCTTCAGGGGTGTCCGTGGTGTTGGGGACCTGACCTAGGATGGCTGTCTTTCTCACGTCTTTCCACTCATTTTCCTTCTTTCAATTACATGTCATGGTCGGCGTCCCGGTCTCCCAGACCTCCTCAACTCTTAGATCCCTACCGGATCTCACACTTTCCTTTGGTCCCGCAGACCTTCCCTTACCCGGACCTGTTGCATTTTACTTTGCATATTATACATCATACAACTTTATAATAGCACAAGTACCCCATTTTTTATAATTTTTTTTTTTCATTTTCTTTTGCTCATTTTAAAACCAACATATAACAACATAACATTGCATGTCTTCTTTCTCCCCCCTTCCTTGGACATGGACACTCCCTCTCTTCTAAGTATCCCCGCTCTGTCAGTCTAACAAGTAAACACAAACTATCCTGTAAGAGGAACATAGAAAAACAGACATAAAAATCACAGATAAACATTTCCTTTTTTTTTTTCAAAAGCTGACCGCGAACTGTCCTTTTGACCTGCACAACGGTGCAACGAACTCCTGACAGTTCAATCCTCCTTTCGGTGGTCAGTAGTATGGGACCCCACAACCGTGGAGCTCCCAGGATGCAAGAAGTGTCCCTTTCTGCAAGATAGCATAAACGAGCCGTCCCGGAGGTCGTGCAGCCACCATGCCAGCCTCTCCCCTCTCATGGAGCAGGTTCCAGACTTCCTGCCCCCTGGCCCTCTTCTTCTCTATAACTCCTGCAACCCAAACAGAGGGTCCGGCATGAGCCCTGGAGTCCGGTGGGCGGGACTTAGCCGAGGAAGGACGTGGATCAGAGGCGGCCGATGATTCCTGCGGCTCAACAGCCGCTGGGGCCAGGTGGCAAATGGGGACAACCGGGTCCTTGGAGGCTGGAATCACAAGGCCCACTAAGTCGGCCGCAGTCGACTTCAGCAGCGGCATAACCGCGGCCTCAGGACAGGCCGCATCCACTACTTCCAATGGAGCCGGAGTAACGGCCGGTTCCAACGACGCAGCTGCTATCAGCAGGGGGAACGCAGCAGCGTCTTCTTTGGATGACTTCCGCACTGGCGGCTCCAGGCGGGGTACCTCAGGGACTTGAGCAGGGGCCTCACACAACTCTGCATACACCACTGGGCCCGATGTACCCAGGCATTCCGGTGCGCAGGGGGCAGCGTGCTGCGGCGGAATGATGAGGGCCGCTGGCGGAGGCACTGGTGGTGCCGGGGGTACTCTCACCTTCCCCGGCGCTGCGGCCTCCATCACATCAATACGCGGCTTCACCCGCAGCCTCCGTCCCTCGCTCCACTGTCCCGCGGGTTTTTCCCTTAAACTCGGGGGCTCCGCTGAGAAGTCCTCTGCTGGTATTGGTGGCGGCCGTTCTCGCTGACTCCGCTCAGGCTCCGCTCCCCAGCTCAGCATCCCGCTGCTCTCCCGTGGCTCTGAGGGCGACTTCTGGCACAGCTCCATCCCCTGCCGCCACTGCCACTCTAGGCGGCCAATGCCCCGACACCTGCAGAGTCTCATACCGTCCGTTGGGCAGCACTAGAATGGCATCAGACAGCCGCAGCCAAGTTTTTCTTCTGTGCCACTCCCTCTGTGAGGTGAGGTGTCGGCAGGCCTCTCCACCCTCCTGTCAGGGTCCAATATATGGAAGCGTCGATCTCCAGGCACATACTGCTTCCTTTTGGGATACGTTGGAGGGGGTCCCAGTCCATTCAACATGACTGCAAACACCCGGACCTCTCCTCTGCGCTGAAGCAACACCGCCATACTGCACAGTACCTGGTACTGCCCCGGATCCTCTGCTGGCCACACAGATCCGCCACAGCGCTTCCCATTTGTATTCCACAGGTAGGTCATTTGTAATCCACAGGTAATTGTAATCCAAACAGAGTAGTCCAAGTCCTTTTCCATTCTTTCAGACAGGTCTGCCGCAGAAGATGAGGTATTAGCGGCGGCGATCCTGCCGACTACGCCAAATGTAGTGTCGGTGGTGGGGTGCCGAGCTGGGGGGGGTGATAGGGGGTGGTCCCACTTCTTACCGCGCAGAGATGATAACAGAGCCACGATGAGGCAGATTCTGGGTGCAACAGGTCCAAGTTTATTGTTCACCGTCCGACTGACGGTCCTCGCGGCACACCGCGATATCTCTCTCTCTGCCCTCCGTGTCCAGGGCCGCTTCAACACCGTACGTTACACTAGGGACGTATTTCTACGTACCGTCCCGTCTCACACTGTGACAATCCTGACAGCTCAGTTACTGTGGCCGCCTTAGGCCCGTACACCATCAGCACTTTACTGGCCAGTTTTGTCGTTACACACACGGTGTCCTCCACCCAGAGCCTCGTCTCTGCTGCGGTCCTTTCCTGTCAGGACCACCCCCCTGACGTTTCCTCTCCTCAGTCCCCTTGGTCGGATTCTCCTCAGGGCACACAGACTGGCGTGGTCCTCCTGTCACCTGAGCTCCCCCTGGGGACTGGAATCTTCTGGAACCCTCCCTCAGAATTTATAACTCTCCCGGTTCCTTGAAACTGTCACTCTAACTGTCACCACGCCCCCCATGACCAACGGTTTCTAAAGCCCTAAGCTGCTGTAAAGTCCTTTGCTCACACTCCACCCTGCCATCTAATGGTCATCCCAAGGTACTGCACGTCCACTACACTTTCCTAGCTGTTTCCCCTCTATAATAACTGACACCTACCTACACTGTGCATACCTATCTTTCTCCATTCTGACACGTCCGTCCGTCCGTCAGGTCACCTTCCCTACACCAGCTTCCATATTAAGGCCAATACCTTACATATATTGATATGTTTTGTGCACTTTATATTTTTTTCAGGGTGCAGTTGGGTCCAAATGGTTCTGTAAACTGTGGCCTCTGTTCACACGGGATGCATTTTAGTTGGCAATGGGCAGCCCCCCTATATGGTGTTACTAAGAGGCTGTGAACCAGAAGCCCTGCATTCCCTGTGTGAACATTGCCACATACGGATTATTTTTTCTGCACTTGTGTGCCACATGGCCAATCCCTGACAGTAGGCTGGCTGTCTCATTTTTTATTATTGCACCTGTGCAGTTGCCATTTTACTTGGGTCCGCTGCACCCTGTTGTAGTGCAGATGCATTTAGGCCTGTCTGTTTTTTTCCTGAATTTTTTGGAGGATTTTTTCCTCTTTCTGTGGTTTTTATAGCATTATGCAGTGCCCATCATATACTGTATGGAGCAATATATGGAGCTCATTATTCTGTGTGGAGCATTATATGGGGTCCATTATTCTGTAAGGTGTAGAGATGAGCGACTTTGCCTAATGTCGGGTCGAGTCGGGTTTCATGAAACCCGACTTTCTCAAAAGTCAGGTCAAACGAAATCGTCTGATTATCGTGAAAAGTCGAAGGCCGACTGAAACACGAAACCCAATGCAAGTCAATGGGGAACCAAGGTCGGCAGGGAGTGGAGGACAGTAAACACACCTACAGTGCCCATTTTAATGCCAAAAGCATCAATTCATATTACTTAAGCTTGTCAACCTTAAATTACTTTATAATAGTTAGGCATTGAAAACTGGGGGTTATTTGACTAAAGTTGTGGGGGGGTAGGGCTGGCTCCAGATTTTCATGGGCCCTGGGCCAAAGAGTGTCACTGGGCTCTTTTAACACATGCCACAATTCATGATCCTCTGATATAGCAGAGAAATAGCGGCATAGTACAATGAAAAATACTTCACTTCTTACATCTCATGACTGATATCCATTTTAAATTCTTCAATAGCTCCAAAAACGGACAGTATATTACTCCATACAGTATTATGGCCACCGCATAGTGGGCTATACAGAGTAATGAGGCCCATATATTTCTCCATACAGAATCATTGGTCCCATATAATGTTTGAAACAGTATATGATGAGCTCCACATAATGCTACAGTATATGCCGGTCCCCATGGATGAAGCTCCACTGTGTTTTGGGCCCAAATAATGCTCCATATATAATGGGCCCCATTTCTAATGCTCCAGTGCATAATGGGCCCTGTAAATGCAGCTCCAGTATCTGATGTCCACCTTTGGAATGCTCCAGTGTATGGTGGGCCTCATATATCATTCTTCAGAGTATAGTTCTCCCCAAAAATAGCTGTCCCAACATTGAAAACAATTAAATATGTCTCCTCGCTAGGGAATCCCTGTACTAGTCTGGACTACTCGTCGTCCCCATCTTCCATCTCACTGCACTTGGACTGTTTAGGCAGAGGGAGTACAGACGTGATGTCATCGTGCTCTCTGAATAGAATATCACTGTCAGGACATCATGGCGGTGGAGCAGGAAGAGGTAAGTATTTCAACTTTGCAAGTGCTGTGATCCTGAGCAAGCAGGGGGGCCCACTCGTTGGCGACGGCACTGGCACAGGGTGGGCCCTTCCTCCGGCAGAGACACTTTTGCGTACTATGAGGGGCCCTGTGCCAGTGCCGTCACCCATGAGTATGCCCCCCCACCTGCTCAATGAACCTGCACTTTCATCTGGACCTTCCTCTTTGTCACTGTGTAAGGTGGTATAGTATGCGGGAAGGGAACCTGAGTTTCATCAGGGTCAGATTCTGGCTGTGTAGAGTGCGAGGGGAATGTAGTGGTCTGGGTCAATGTACCAGCAGAATCATCTAGCAGTGGCTGGGCATCAGTGCGCTTGTGGCGCCCCGAGGAGTACGGTCGCAACAGTGGCATTACCTTACTCCTAGGGAGTGTGATGTCATGCTTGGGAGCAATGAAGGATCTCTCTAGCAGTTAAACCAACACACAACACAGTTCCCACTCCAGGCCAGCAGGGAGACCTCTGAACCTGACTGCTTAGGAGCTGCTCTCTGTGGTCAGGAGGAGGTAAGTTAGGGCAGTCTGTGAAGGGAAGGGGAAGTGTGTTGATGTGAGAAGGGGAGCTGGAGGATGAGCAGAGTTAAGGCTCACTCCTAGCTGGAGCGCATGGTCGGGATTCCGGTCTCCGAGTTTGTAGGGACACTGACGGTCCTGCAGCAGAAACCGGAGGATGTAGCAGCTGGAAATGCTCTGTTCTCAACTAAGGCTTGGAGGCCCCAGCAGCGAAGTGTGTGAGCCAGAAGGAAAAGGCTATGGCTGCCTGCTATACGAGAAAGTTCCAAAAGAGAGTCAACAGGGGGAACTTCAGTGAACTCAGTACTGTGAGTACCTCAGATAAGTGCTAGAACGGAGGCCACACTACCTATCTGCAGAGAGAATTCCAAATTTGCTTCCAGGCTGACCAACTCCTTCTCCATCTGTACTCTGGGTCCTGGACGGCACTTACCAAGTACAGGTAAAGGAACTGCACAACTGTCTGTCATCTTTCTCCAGCGCCTGGCGCACGGCTCTGCTACATCCTGCACTGCACACCATCTACCAACTCTTTCATCTGCCCTGTGACTACGGCCCTACCTGTGCAGGGCTTCTACATCTTAGCTGCACCACAACATCTGTCCCAGAGAAGCGACACTGCAGCGCGGGTAAATGTGATCAGAAACCACAGGTGGTATCACGTATCATTCACCTATAAGCTTTATTCACCCCTTTGCATGGACGCCCAGGGCCACGGAATGAGTCATCACCACCAACGTGACACATCCCTCTGAGACACCGGCCCGGTACCGATTAACCCCACTGCCCTGGCTGGCCACCCACACTCCATGTCAGATTCATCTTGGACTGGGAAATTCACGATTTGACTTGATAACCCAGGCATGGTATGATAGAAAGAGCTAGATGGACTAATGTGAAGTGTGGCCTGCTGCATCATTCTCTTTTGGTGGGGGCGAAGGACACAAGGAAAGGGGTTCTTCCCGACCAGGAGCCAGCACTTGACGACTCAGTGCTTGCATTTTTTGAAACTTCTGAAGAGGAGGGCATATTTGCTGGTGTCAGTTACGGCAATGTAAGCCAAAACCAGTTCCTGATGCTCCGGCTTTAAATGCGATTAACCTACTCCCAGAAAAGGTAGCCTTCCAGGCGTTCCGGAGCCAGACCATGACGCAGGCTCAACACCTCCTGCCTTAGCTGCTATTGTGCTTTTGCCACTACCAGCAGATGCACCACCACCATCAGCACGAGCTGGCCCCCCAACGCCCACGTCCGCGGCCTCTTCCACCAAACTTCAAAATGTTGCAGAGCATGAACCCAAAATAACATCAGATATATGGTACTGTATCAGAAGCGTACAGCTCTATACAGTCAAAGGATGATTGTCAATCTCCTTATATATACCATCAGTCACACAGAGACGCTCACAGGCTCAGTATAGATTAGACAAGAATATAAAAAGTAGAAAAAGTGTACAGTATCATCAGATAGCAGGTATATATAGTATAGTTTAAACATTCTAAATCTCCGTAGATATTTCAGGAGGCAGACACAGGCTCCCAGGCTCAGTATGGATTTCAACACAATATAAAAAGCCGTAAAACGGTAATGGATCTGAAGCATACAGCTGTATACAGTGTAGGTGTCATTGTCAATCTCAGTATTTATTTCCAGAGTCAGAAACAGACTCTCACTTGGTCAGTTTGGATTAGACCAGAATATAAAAACCAGTAAATGGGTAATGTATCACAAGCATAGAGCTGTGTACAGTGTTGGGGTAATTTTTAAATCTACATATAAATTGCAGGAGTAATCCACAGACTCTCACACGCTCAATATGGATCACACCACAATATAGCAAGAAGATCCGCAAGAAATAATCACACATGTGGGCCAATGTTCCAGGTGTCAATGATACACTTAGAGTGGTGGGTGGAGGAGGACTTTCTGGCAGAAAGGCTACAGTATCACCAGATACCAGGTATATATAGCATAGTTTAAACATTGAAAATGTACGTCTATATATCAGGAGTAGTGTTGAGCCACCCCGCTAGTGTTCGAGTTCGGTTCGTCGAACAGGAGGCAATTTCGTCGAATGTTCGTCGAATATTCGACGAACACCGTTGAACCCCATTGAAAACAATGGCAGGCAAACACAAACACATAGAAAACACATGCAAAACACCTTAAAAGGTGTCTCAAAGCAGACAAAATGCTCAGTAGACACAAATAACATTCTAAACCTCCGTAGATATTTCAGGAGGCAGACACAGACGCTCTCAGGCTCAGTATGGATTACAACACAATATAAAAAGCCGTAAAACGGTAATGGATCTGAAGAGTCCAGCTGTACACAGTGTAGGGGGCATTGTTGTCAATCTCAGTATTTATTTTCACAGTCAGAAAATAACTCACTTGGTCAGTTTGGATTAGACCAGATTATAGAAAGCAGTAAATGGGTAATGTATCACAAGCGTAGAGCTGTATACACTAGTGTTAGGGTATTTTTTAAATGTACATCTAAATTGCAGGAGTAACCCACAGACTGTCACATGCTCAGGATGGATCACACCACAATATAACAAGAAGATCCGCAAGAAATAATCACACATGTGGAACAATGTTCCAGGTGTCAATGATACACTTAGAGTGATGGGTGGAGGAGGACTTCCTGGCAGAAAGGGTACAGTATCACCAGATACCAGGTATATATAGCATAGTTTAAAAATTAAAAATGTACGTCTATATATTCAGGAGTAGTGTTGAGCCACCCCACTAGTGTTCCAGTTCGTTTTGGTTCGTTGAGCACGAGGCAAGTTCGTTGAATGTTTGTCGAACGTTCGACGAACAATGTCGAGCACCATTGAAAACAATGGCAGGCAAACACAAACACATACAAACACATAGAAAACAATTACAAAACACCTTAAAAGGTGTCCCAAAGCTGGCAAAATGCTCAGAATACAAAAATAACATGTGGAAAACGGCAACTACATATAGAAAAGAGGTGGAGGAGTAAAAGGAGGAGGAGGAGACACAGATATAGGCATGTCATGCCCTTATGAAGTCAAGAAAGGCTGGAATAAAAATGTAAAACACCAAAAAACAGTAAAAATCTGAAATCGAAGACGATCATATACCGTCGGACTTCCCACCATAAATTAGGCCAACTGCTGATCAGGCGGAGTTATTCCCATGAACCTCCGAACAGCTTCCATGAAGGCAAAGTGTTTGGTTTCCGGGGCAGTATGGTTGCAAAGCTGAACCTTAAAGGAATGTCCAGAAGGGCACCACCAGGAGTGGAGCCTGTGGCTTAATTCGACTCCACCCGGGAAACCTCAACCATGCCAGCTACAGAAAAGATTGACAGATTGCAAGCTTTGTTGATTCTGTGGGTGGTGGTGGATGTCCGTTTTTAGTTGTGCTAGCGATTTGTCAGCTTAATTCCATTAACGAACGAGACTCCGGCATGCCCCCGCGGTACGCGTCAAGCTTACTAGAGGGACACGCGAGGCTCTGGCACGCGAGATCGATCAATAACAGATCTGTCATGCCCTTACATGTCCGGGGCTGCATGCGCACTACACTGAAAGGTCCAGCGGGTGTCGCTTACAGGTGCAGATAACCAGCTGAACCCTGTTAGTGATGGGGATCTGGGATTTCAATTCTTCCCCGCGAACGAGGATTTCCCAGTAAGTGCAGGTCAACCGGAATTCCGAAATTAGGCCTAACCGGCATCCAGAAAAAATGAAAAAATTAAGTTTCCAAACCACAGGTGCTGTAGCTTGCTTAACAGCTGGGCTCCTATGCTGAGTAGCACGCAGTTCTTACATAAACAGGTGGCATAGCTTGGTTCACTGGTGGGCTCCACTGCTGAGTAGCAGACAGTGCTACAAGGCCCAAAAGGATTTTCAGGACAAGATGCCGTAAAAAATAATTAGAAACACACACGGCGTAGCTCCTTGACAGGTGTACTACACCGCTTGCTACCACAAACCGCTACTATGCCATGAAACAGTCTGTTAACATTGAAAACCATTATTGATGTGAAAATGAAGTTACGCTTTTGGTAAACGAACCGTTCTCGAACAGAACCTTGAACAGCCGAATTTTAAGCAAAATGTTCGAGTTCGACGAACGGCTTGAACACCGCCCAAAACAGCTGGAATTTTAACTTAGCAACAGGTCGACTCGAATACCACTCATCTCTAATCAGGAGGCAGACTCAGACGTTCTCAGGCCCAGTATGGATTCAACAAGATTGTAAAGTTGAGGAAAGGGTACAGTATCACCCGATAACAGGTATATATGTAGCATAGTTTACACATGACAAACCTATGTCTATATATCAGGAGGCAGACTCAGAGGGTCTTAGGCCCAGTATGGATTTGACGTGAGTGTACAAAGTTGAGAAAGGGTACAGTATCACCGGATATCAGGTATATATGTAGCATAGTGTACACCTGAAAAACCTATGTCTATATACCAGGAGGCAGACTCAGAGGGTCTCAGGCCCAGTATGGATTTGACGTGAATGTACAAAGTTGAGAAAGGGTACAGTATCACTGGATAGCAGGTATTTATAGCATAGTTTAAACATTAAAAATCTGCGTGTATATTTCCGGAGTCCGACAAAGACGCTCACAGCCTCAGTATGGATTAGACAAAAATCTAAAAAGTAGAAAAAGGGTTATCTATTCGAAGCGTACACCAGTATACACTGTTGGGGTATTTTTCAATCTTCATATATATTTCAGTCTC
The DNA here is from genome assembly GCF_039654945.1 of Dendrobates tinctorius. Lineage (NCBI taxonomy): Eukaryota > Metazoa > Chordata > Amphibia > Anura > Dendrobatidae > Dendrobates > Dendrobates tinctorius. Next base: position 14,201,643 of record NW_027361766.1, on the reverse strand, counting down.
AGTAAGACAGTCCAGACTCTCCGCAAGAGGAAACGAGATGGATACAAGTACAGATGGAAAGTCAAGTGATTGCAGAAATTTTGGAATTACTAATCACGGTAAAAACTCCCGGGAGAATTCTCAGAGGCGATGCTAACCCTCAGTTACTTTGTCTGTGGAGACAGCGAAAACAGTTCTTGTGAAGAAAGGTTTGCTGTATCGCAGTACCGTGGAACCGATCACCGTTACTCATCTCCATCAAATTGTGATCACAGGGACAGATGTAGACATTGTCCTCACTGCCTATCATGATCTGTCAGGTAACTTTGGAGTGCAAAAGACACAAGCCACAGGCAGTAGGCGATTCTATTGGACTGGCATGAGAGGACACATTTAAAAATGTGGGCAGGAATGTCACACGTCTGTGAATCAGAAAACCGCGAAAGCTGATGTTAAACCACCACTGCATCTCATTGTGAGTCGACGTCCATAACAAATGGAAGCCATTGATTATCTGAAGATAGAGCCCAGCAGGACAGGGCATAGCTACGTCTTAACCATCATCTATCATTTCACCAAATTTGCATTGGCAGTCCCAGTGAAGTATTTAACAGGCCAGACTACACAGTGATGGAGCAGGGAGAGGTAAGTATTGCAAGTGCTGGTGCCCTGAGCAAGCAGGGGGGGCCTACTCGTGGGTGGCGGTACTGGCACAGGGCCCCTCATAGTACGCCGGTGTGTCTGACGGCGGGTGTGCATCCCCATCATCAGAGACACTTGATTCTACTATGAGGGACCTTGTGCCAGTGCCGTTGCCAAAGAGTGTGCTCACCCGCCTGTCCAGGGCAATGGCACTCGCACTGTGGAGGGAGGCAGCCCAGTTATGGAGGTGGAAAAAAAGGCATATGTTGATGTTGGACATTCCGCAGCTGCAAATAGAGTAATTTGAGAAGTCCGTGGAAGAGGAGGACAAAAGCAAGCCATTTTTCTGGCAATCTACGTGTCAGCAGGGGAGGGTGGGAGAAAATCCTTTGAAACCCATGCATGGTTCATTTTAATGAAGGTGAGATCATCAACATTTTGGGTCAACAGACGGGTCCTTTTTTCTGTCAGGATTGATCCAGCAGCACTGAAGACTCGTTCAGATAACACACTAACAACAGGGAAAGCGAGCTCCTGTAAGGCATATTGTGCCAATTCAAGCCAGGTGTCAAGTTTACTGGCCCAATAGTCAAAGGGGAATGACCGATGAGGGAGAACATCGATATGGGAGGAGAAGTAGTTTGTTACCATAGTTGACAACTGCTGCCTCCTGTCACTTTCGATCGATGCAGTATTACTAGTCGTGTGAGCGGTACTTGAAAAATCAGTCCACAACATGGTCATGAAACCCCTGTGTCCAACGCCACTTCGGCTGTGTGCACCACGAACACCTCTTCCATGTTGCCCCCTGTGGCTCGTTGGAAAAACATCACCGCCGCTGTGTGCTGGGAATGCCTCAAACAAACGGTTTACCAGAGTTGCTTGGTTGTTAGCCAGTATTAGCTCTAGGTTCTCCTGTGGCATGATGTTTGGGAATTTGCCTTTATAGCGTGGATCCAGGATGCTGGCGAACCAGTAGTTGTCATCATTCATCATTTTAGCAATGCGGGGGTCCCTTTTTAGTATCTGCAAGGCATAATCATGCATGTGGGCCAATGTTGCAGGTGTCAATGATGCACTGCGAGTGCTGGGTGGAGGAGCACTTTCTGGCAAATCAACATCCCTCCAGTCCAGCACAAACCCTGTACCTGACCTTGCCACGCAAACATTTTTTCTTGCCCCCTGAGAGGCATCCTCCTCCCCAAAATAATCAGCCCCATCATCCTCCTCTTCCTCTTCTTCCTCCACCTCGTCCACGAGACTTCCCTGAAAAGACAATGACTGACTGTCATCAAGGCTTCCCTCCTCCTCTTCCTCCTCGGCTGCAGACGCCTGCTCCTTAATGTGCATCAAAGTTTGCATGAGCAGACGCATAAGTGGGATGCTCATGCTTATGATGGCGTCGTCTGCGCTTGCCAGCTGTGTGCATTACTCAAACCACTGGAGGACTTTACAGAGGTCTTTCAGCTTTGACCACTGCTCACCAGACAACTCCATGTCTACCTGCAAACTGCCTGCCGGTGTATCCTCCCACAAATGAATTACAGCCTGCGTCTGTTCGCACAGCCTCTGAACCATGTGCAGGGTGGAGTTCCACCTTGTTGCAACGTCGATAATTAGGCGGTGCTTGGGAAGGTGGAGCAATCGCTGCAGTTTCTGCATATAACTGGAGTGTACGGGCGACCGGCGGATGTGTGAGAACAGTCTTCGCACCTTATGGAGCAGGGGTGTTAACTCCAGATAATTATTGAGGAAGCACTGCACCACCAGGTTCAAGGTTTGAGCCAGGCAAGGTATGTGTCTGTGTTTTGAGAGGGCTATGGCTGCCACAAAATTCCAGCCGTTATCACTACCTTGCCTGCCTCAAGATGTAGACTGCCCAGCCATGACTCAGTTTGTCGCTGCAAGTAGTCGGCCAGTACCTCAGCGGTGTGTCTGTTGTTGCCTAAACACATCATCTTCAACACACCCTGCTGACGCTTACCACTAGCTGTTCGATAGTGGGACACCTAGTGTGCAACACTGGCAGCTGCGGATGGAGTGCTCGTGCGACTGCGCTCTATGGACGAGCTTTCGCTTCTGGAGGAGGAGGAGGGTCGAACGCCTACAGCCAACTGTTTCCTATACCGTGGGCTAGGCAGCACTGTCCCACCGCCGCTGTCCCCTGTGGACCCTGCATCCACCACATTAACTCTGTGGGCAGTGATGAACTCGCAACTGCCCTGGCCATGCCTACTGGACCATGCATCTGTTGTGAGGTGCACCTTTCCACTCACTGATTTCTTGAGTGCATGGAGAATGCGGTCTTTCACATGCACGTGGAGGGCTGGGATGGTTTTTCGCGAAAAGAAGGGCCGACTGGGTAGGTCATAGCGTGGTACTGCTTGGGTCATGAGCTCATGGAAAGCTTTGCTTTCAACCAACCGGTAGGGCATCATTTCTAACGAGATTAGTTTGGCAACGTGGGCGTTCAAAGCCAGTGTACGCGGATGAGAGGATGAGTACTTTCTTGTCCTACTCAGAGTCTCTGGTAGGGTGAGCTGGACTTGAGAGCTGCCTATGGTGGAACTAGCGGTGGACATGGCGGACTGAGAAAGGGTTGGTGATGGTGTTGGTGGTGTTGCTGATGGCCTAGATTCAGTCTTTCATAGCAATAAAAATGTGATTCCATGACTGCTTTCGCCTTGCGACAACACCTCAACATTTGCTGCTGGTGGTGTGCTAACAGGTGGGCTTACCGTGGGGGAAGCGATGTAGCATTGCTGACTACCTTCATTCTGAGCAGGTGCACATGTGGTACGTGAGGTTTAGTAGTCTGTCCATGCTTGCAAGTGCATGGTGGTTAAATGTCTAACCATGCAACTGGTATTCAAATTTCTCAGATTTTTCCCTCGGCTAAAGGTCTTGGCACACTTCTTACAGATAACTTTTGCCTGATCATTAGGATTTTGTTCAAAAAAGTGCCACACTGCAATCTTCCTACTATGGAAGACATTTTGAGACCTTGCACGCTGTGCTAATTTGACCGTCTGGCCAAGCTGTCCTGCAACTCTTTTGGTTTTTGTAACACGTTTTTGGACTGCTAAGGTCATGCCAGATAACAGCTGTTGCGATGTTGTTGCCTGCTGCGGATCCTCCTCCTCCTCTTCTGAGCTATTGGCAGCGGCACCCTCTTCCCCCAATGGATGATAATCTGGGTCAACAACTGGGTCATCCATCACCTGCTCTTCAATTTCATGTGCACCTTCCTCTGTGTCATCGTGTAAGGTGGTATAGTATGCGGGAAGGGGCACCTGAGTTTCGCGAGGGTCTGATTCTGGCTCATGTACACTGCGAGGACAATGTAGTGCTCTGAGTGAATGTACCAGCAGAAAAATCTCGCAGTGGCTGTGCATCAGTGCTGTGCATCAGTGCACTCCATGTCAGATTCATCTTGGATTGGGCAATTCACGATTTGACTTGCTAACCCAGGCATGGTATGTGAAAAGAACTCCATGGAGTAATCGGTAGTGTGGCCTGCCACATCCTTCACTTTTGGTAGGGGTGAAGGACACAAGGAAAGGTGTTGCTCCTGACCAGGATCCTCCACTGACGACTCAGTGCTTTTATTTTTTGAAACTACAGAAGAGGAGTCGAGAGAGCTGGAGATTGTGTCAGCAATGTAAGTCAAAACTTGTTCCTGAAGCAGCTGCTGTAAAAGTGGTTTACCTACTCCCAGATTAGAGAGCCTTCGAGGCCTTGTGGAGCCAGACGATGATGCAGGGTCAACACCTCCTGCCTTAGGTGCTATTGTGCTTTTGCCACTACCAGCAGATGCAACACCAACACCACCACCACCATCGGGACCAGCTGGCAACCCCGGCCCACTTCCATGGTGTCTTCCACCATACTTCCTCATTTTTGTGAAAATGTACCCAAAATACCACCAGCTATATGGTACTGTAAAACAAGGTATAAGGTGTATCTACTATTGGTGAGAATTTTAATCTCATTATAGATTTGAGGACGCAGAACTATTGTCTCAGGCCCAGTAGAGATTACACCTCAATGTAACAGGCTGAAATTGGATGGTGTATGACAAGGTGGAGGGTGTCTATAGGATTGGTGTAGAATTTGAATCTCACTATTGATTTGAGGACGCTGAACTATTGTCTCAGGCCCAGTAGAGATTACACCTCAATGTATCAGGCTGAAATTGGATGGTGTATGACAAGGTGGAGGGTGTCTGTAGGATTGGTGAGAATTTGAATCTCATTATAGATTTGAGGACGCTGAACTATTGTCTCAGGCCCAGTAGAGATTACACCTCAATGTAACAGGCTGAAATTGGATGGTGTATGACAAGGTGGAGGGTGTCTATAGGATTGGTGAGATTTTGAATCTCACTATAGATTTGAGGAGGCAGAACTATTGTCTCTGGCCCAGGAGAGATTACACCTCAATGTAACAGACTGAAATTGGATGGTGTATGACAAGGTGTAGGGTGTCTATAGGATTGGTGAGAATTTGGATCTCACTAGAGATTTGAGGACGCTGACAATGATGCTCTCAGTCCAAGTATGGACGCAGGCAGCCTAATAAGCAGGACTGCTGCACACACAAAAGGGTGGAAAAATGAACGCTTGGTAACTGTGCAGAAAAGAGGAAGAAAAGTATTTTTGCTTTTAAAAAAGCAGTTTGCACAGCAGTGTGCAAACAGCAATGCAGCTATCAGGGAGCCTTATAAGGCAGCCTAATAACCAACAGAGCTGATGCTCAAAAATAGAGCCTCCCTTGTCACTGCACTCAAAGTGTTGTGTTGTAAGTGGAAATCGCTACCAGCAGAAGCAGTTTTTTTGTTCTTCTTCCCTGCCTAACGCTCTCCCTTATTCTGAATCAGCAGCCAGCAACCTCTCCCTAATGCTAAGATTGGCAGAAGTAAGATGGCGGTTGGCGTTCACGCCCTTTTATAGCCCCTGTGACGCCACACCAAGCCAGCCAATCACTTGCATGCCCTACTCAAAAATGGTGGTGACCGATGCCTATGTCATCGCGGTGCCCATAGTGTGCATCCTCCATCATGGGCTGAAAAAGGGCGCCGGAAGCATCTTTTGAAACGCGACTTTGGCGCTCTGGTCGCCGACCTCGTGGCCGACCACACGCTATGGTCGGGTTTCGTTTCATGAAACCCAACTTCAGCGAAAGTCGCCGACTTTTGAATATGACCGATCCATTTCGCTCAACTCTAGTAAGGAGCAATATGTGGGGCTCATTATACTGTATGGATTACTATGTTTTGCCCATAATACTGTATGGAGGACTATACTGTCCGGTTTCTGAGCTATTGATATTGTATGAAGTAAGTGAAAGCTTTGGCATTGTACTATACCTATATTTTTCTGCCGTATCTGTGCATTATGAATTGTGGTATGTGTTAAAGGGGCCAGCTGAGACTCTTTCACCCAGGGCCCACGAAAACCTGGAGTCGACCCTGCATCTGACATAGTTAGTTTGTTTAATAAAGAGTCTGTTTGCAAGTAGACAGATCCTATCTAAATATCAGTCAAGTTTCTAAATATTCCACTAATTCACTTCAGCAAGATTAGGTTCCGTTTTCATCAAGAGTGGTAGTGTTGTCTAAGTGGGAGTTAAGTTTTCAAAGTATGAACATGGTATGACAACATGAAATTAAAAATTCTAAATATTATGAATCACCTTAGCAATAATGCCGCCCTAAATAACATGTAAGGTCATTTTTAATAAGATTAAAAGGTTTGAAACAAAATGCTCTGTGCGTCATGTTCCCCTTATTACATGAAGAGTTGGCAGAATTTTATCTCTCTTTATTTGCAGTTTTAAACAATTTTAATCTTGAAAAAAGTTAGTTGCTAAAGTAACTGCTTGGATACTATCATTATTATTCATATTTTAGCACTGGTTACAGTACAACTTTTTAACATGAATCATGCTGCCAGGATTTAATGCACCAATTGTAATAGAATGTCCACTGGGGTTTTTGACCAAAAATGGTTGCAAGGCAATAAAGTCTACAAAATAGTACAAATAATACAAAGTAGCATGATAGTCTCTGATTAGTAATGGATGAGCAAACTGATAACCTTTTCTTGACATTTGAACCATTCTCACTGTTATTTTATTTGCCTGTTATTCATTTTCAATATTTTTTATAGCAATGTCCATAGAAATTATTCATTTATATTAATTATCTCTGCCTTCAGTGTGGCACACATTTTATAAATATGATTTAAAAGACTATTTACTAGAGATGAGCGAGTGCTAAAATGCTCGGAGGCTCATTACTTGAACCGAGCAATTCCTAATACTCACATGTTCGTCTTGAGTAGCCAGTATAATGAGAGTCAATTGGAAATCCAAAAATTTTTCCTGGAGACCCTGCAAGGAAGTCTGAGGGGCAGTGAAAATGTTAAAATTAATGAAAAAAAGTGTTGAATGGAATGAACACAGAAAGGAGAAGACCCCTGGTAGCTTCTCAGACTCCCAGATCTCTACTTAGAACAATGCTGTTACACTGTCTCCACTTTAACCCCTTAACGACCGCCAATACGCCTTTTAATGGTGGTAGTTAAGGGTACTTAAACAAAATGAAAGGAAAAAGTCCAGCTGGTGCAAAAGGCTGATTTAGTCAAATTCTAAAAAATAGACATGCTGCAGAGACAATTTGACACACCATTGTCCAAAAGATCAGAACATTTTTTCTTTTCCACTATTTTCCGTGCCCTTTTTAGCATCCAATTCGGATATCCCCGATTCCTAAGTTTTTTTTAACTCTCCTGAAGTTCACCCCTTAATTGAATGAAATCATTACACTTGCGTTTTATGCGAGTGAATTCATGACTAGACGCATGTAATATAGTATTACCAGACAATGGTTTACAAAAAGTAGAAGTCAAAATGGTATTACCTGTACCCACCTGATCTTTTGGACAATGATAAAAAAACGGGAGAAAAAACCTGTACTATCTTTACAATATAGTCCCTCAATATCATGACATCAAAAGAATTGTTCTTATTAAATATCTTCCTCTATTAGAAGAAGATACATTATTGTCCAAGATTTTAGAACCAGGTTGTGCTGTGGTGGCTAAACGTGCACAATCTTTAGGTAATGTTTTATCAGGTTCCCACAATAAAAATAGACACAGTACCTCCACCTGGCTCAGTTGTAAAGGTTTTAAAAAATGTGGTCAGTGTCGATGTAGAATGTGTAGGTTAATCTTGACTACAAAGAATTTTTCTAACTCCAATGCATCTGAACAATTTATCATAAAGCAGTTTTTAAATTGCAATAGTGAAAATGTTGTCTATGTCATTTATTGTTCTACTTGCAACAAAATGTATGTCGGGTGCACTATTCGAAATTTGAAAAAACACATTTCCGAATACCTTGGTGATATTTATAATATTTCTGATTCTTTTCATGCAATGTCCCACGTTTCCAGACATTTTCTGCAACAGCACGAATGTAATACCGCTTCATTCCAAGTTTTCGCGATTGAACAGGTTCTTCCATCAGCAATAGGAGGGGACATTCGGAAATGTCTCCGGTTCTGGGAGGCATTCTGGATGTTTCATTTAGACACTTGCAATCCGTCTGGATTAAATCTCCGTAGATAATTATTATTTCATTATTATATTTTTTGCCTACTCATTGCCCTTCTTGTCAAATAGTTTTGTAACTTGTGTCTTTTTAATATGCCTTTGTATTTCATGTCAACAAATGTTTTTAATCATGTGATTTGTTTGGGGGAGTGTTTTTTTTCATCATGCATGTATAAATTGCTTCATTGCCATTCTTATGCAGCTCTGACAAAGAACACAGCTTGTGTTCGAAACATGCTGCGTTACCGCATTGCCTCTGCGGCATGTCTGTTTTTTAGATTTTTGAATAAATCAGCCTTTTGCACCAGCTGGACTTTTTCCTTTCATTTTATTCAAGTTTCCCAAGTGGTTTTCTTGGAGTCCGTGCGGACACACGCCATAGCAGGTAAGCTGGCCAGCCCATTCACTTTTCTGATACTGGACTGTTTCAGGCCGTGCTACAGCTGTTATATAAAATTTTTGGTTTAATACCATCATTTTGTTGGAAGTTGAGAGAAAATTCATGGTCCTCTTTGGCAGTTATGGCCTTAAAAATTTTCTGAACCTGGCGTGTTTTGAGGCTGTTTTAATATTACCGATTTTTCAACGGATCAGATCCACAGAGCTGCTCAAGTGTTTTCTACTAATTACTCTACACTTGATTCCTCCACTTCTGGTGCAATCTTGAAACAGAATCAACTGGAGAAGCTCATGATGTCTGAAACAAAGGTATGGTGGGATCATACCACTCTTAAAAGTTATCTGGATAAAAAGATGATCCCCAAGGGGCTTCATATTAAAAAGATACCCACGACTATTTATTCCCATACCTTTCTTGATAAATTGAATGCTATACTTTCCAGTTGTTCATTTGATCTTATAAAATTGATTGTGGAGGAAGAGGAGTTAAAATTGAAATCCCTTCAGAGTGAAATTGGATGAACTCTTTATGCATCAAATGGCCAAGTTCTCCAAAAAATATGACATAGTTGTCATGGGAGATTTCAACTATCCAGACATTTGTTGGGAATCTCTCTCAGGCAAAACTAACAGGACAAGGAAATTCTTATCCTCTCTTGCTGACAACTTTATCTTCCAAAAGGTAAAGGAGAAAACAAGGGGAACTGCTACCTTGGATCTAATCCTTATAAACAGGGAGGAAATGGTTGAGGAGGTAAAAGTGGCTGGGACCCTAGGAGGTAGCGACCATGCTATTTTAGAATTTTGGATAACTAGAGGCGGAAGACCTGTGAAGACTCAGACGTCAAGGTTAGATTTCAGAAAGGCAGATTTTAAGGGATTCAGAAAGAGAATTGGAGGGATCCAATGGCTGGATATCCTTAAAGACAAAAATGTCCAGGAAGGATGGGAAATCTTGAAAAATGAAATTCTCAAAGCACAGTTGTTAACAATTCCGAAAAGAGGGAAGAATAGGAAGCATTTAAGGAAACCAGGATGGATGAACACAGAGCTTAAGCACATGCTAAAAAGGAAGCAAAAAATGTTTATAAAATGGAAAGAAGGAGGCATATCTAAAGAAGAATATAATGCTGTCTGCAGAACCTGCAAGGCACAAATCAGATTAGCTAAAGCTGAAAATGAATTGAGGCTTGCAAGAGATATCAAAAGCAATAATAAAGGATTTTGGGGATATGTCAAAAGTAAAAGAAAAGTCAAAGATGCTATAGGATTTTTACAGGATGAAAATGATGAAATGGTAAGACAGGATGTTGAGAAGGCTGAACTTTTAAATTCCTATTTTGCATCTGTTTTCTCTCAGAAAGGAAATGTAACATCAACTGCTATTCACTGTCCTATTAAGGGAATAGAAGAATCCAGGATATCTATAAACAGAAAGATAGTGAGGAAACACTTAGCTAACCTAAATGTATTAAAGTCTCCAGGTCCAGATGAATTACACCCCAGAGTACTGAAGGAGATAGCAGAAGAAATTTTTGAACCCCTCTCCATAATCTTTGAAAATTCTTGGAGAACAGGAGAAGTGCCAGAAGACTGGAGAAGAGCAAATGTTGTTCCTATCTTCAAAAAGGGGAAGAAGGTGGACCCAGGCAACTATAGGCCGGTGAGTCTGACTTCTATACCAGGAAAGATCTTTGAACAAATTATTAAACAACATGTATGTCAATACCTGGATAAGAATGAAGTGATTAAACAGAGTCAGCATGGGTTTGTAACTAATAAGTCATGTCAGACTAATTTAATTTCCTTCTATGATGGTATTACTGATTGGGTGGATCAAGGAAATGCTGTAGATATAGTATATCTTGACTTCAGCAAAGCATTTGACAAAGTCTCTCATACAATCCTTATTGAAAAAATGACTAAGTATGGAATGGACAAGGCAACTGTTAGGTGGATTCATAACTGGCTTAGTGATCGGACCCAAAGAGTGGTCGTAAATGGCTGCACATCCAGTTGGAAGAATGTCTCAAGTGGGGTACCACAGGGCTCTGTCCTGGGCCCTGTATTGTTCAACATCTTTATCAACGATTTAGATGAAGGAATTGAGGGTAAACTGATTAAATTTGCTGATGACACAAAGCTAGGAGGGATAGCTAATACTAGAGAAGAGAGATGCAGGAACAGTGTCTGCGGGTGACATCACAGCTTCTTCCAGTGTTGTTCGTGCAAGTCAATCCCCTGTCCACGGTGCATGCGAAGATGCCTCCTGCCCTGCACCTTCCATTGCCCACAGTCAAATAGCACTATCATCAAGCATGTCCACGTCCTTGTCCCAGCACAGCCTTCAGTTGTCCATACCCCAGTCATTTGAACATAAGCGGAAATATGCAGCCAACGCCCCACAGGCCACAGTACTCAATTCTCATATTTCTCTTCTGCTTGCGGTCGAAATGTTGCCTTTTAGGCTCGTGGAGACAGAAGCTTTCCGTATTCTGATGTCGGCAGCCGTCCCAAGGTACTCGGTCCCCAACCGCCACTATTTCTCCCGCTGTGCCATCCCGGCATTACACAAGCACGTGTCCCACAATATTACCCATGCCATCAACAATGTAGTTACTGGGAAACTACACCAAACCACGGACATGTGGACAAGTGCTTGTGGCCAGGGACGGTACATCTCGCTGATGGCACACTAGGTTAAAGAAAAAAAGGTCCAGCTTTGCAAATTCAAGTACAATTTATTGTTAAAAACAAGTCCAAAACAGAGCAAAAAATAGTGTGTTCACATGAGTAACAAGTAGTAGATTACGCGTTTCGAACAATAGCTTGTTCTTTCTCAAAACTACTTCCCCTGGGTGTTACTGCAATATATACTCTTTCCACCCAGTAAATTACAAACACATGGTGTGAAGGGAGAAAAAAAAAAAAAAGGGGGGAGAGGGAAGCATGTGTGAAATATAAAAAATAATGTGACAAAGAAAAACACAATTTTTATGAAGAGAGGGGGGAGTCAAAAAAGGAAAAAAAAAATACAATTTTTTAAAAAGTTTTTTTTGTGCTTATTTATATATATATAAATACAATTATAATAATAACATCAATAATGAAACATAATTTCTCTTCTGGCATTCAATCCATTGGGAAAGCATGTATTTAGATAGAAAATCCAATATGCTTCTGCACATCTCGCATGCTCAAGACTCGCATATCTGAACATATAACTGACATCTTATCTCCTTCCAGTATTAATCGCTCCATCTCATCCATCCAGACACTTCATTAATGAACACCAAAGAAGTACTGAATTTTTTCGTGTCATGGGCATTGAGAGAATAACACCACATATAAGAGGTGGAGATCTGAAAAAACGTCTTCTAACACGCGAAGCATATTGGATTTTCTATCTAAATACATGCTTTCCCAATGGATTGAATGTAAGAAGAGAAGTTATGTTTCATTATTGATGTTATTATTATAATTGTATTTATAAATATATATATATATATATATATATATATATATATACACGAGGGGCGATCCAAAAGTAATGATAATCGGTTATTTCTATTGCACACAGAAATTAAAATAAAATGTTTTCTTCTCTCTTAGGTACCCACTAGTCCAGGAAAAAAAAAAATCACTTAAATAGGCCACGATTCCCGGGAGCTACATTCATTTGAATATGAACTGCCAAGGAGTGATCATCAAAATGGAAAAAAACGAGCTCAGAGCTGTCATCAAATACCTCTGCTTGAAAAAAATGTCTACCAAAGACATACACAGCGACTTGGTGGAAACATTGGGGGACTCTTCTCTCTCCTCCATATTCCACAGTTGCATGCTGGGCCAAGGAATTTAAGCTGGGAAGAACATCGACGGAAGATGAACATCGCGAAGGACGCCCATCCACGTCCCTCAATGAAGAAAATGTGAAAAAAGTTGAAGAAGTTGTGTTGGCAGATCGAAGAGTGACTATCAGGCATGTAGCTGAGGTCACAGGGATCTCATATGGCAGTATTCAAAGAATCCTTGAAAAAGAATTGCATATGAGAAAGGTCTCCGCGCGTTGGGTGCCAAAAATGTTAACCGACGAGCAAAAGAAGAAACAAGTTGATATTTCAATAGCAAATCTCGAAAAGTTCCAAGCAGACAAGGAGAATTTTTTGTCACATTTTTTGACCATGGATGAGACCTGGATCCACCACTTTGATCCCGAAACTAAACAACAATCGATGACATGGAAACGAGCCGACGAACCGACGCCGAAGAAATTCAAAGTGTCAAGCTCAGCAGGGAAGGTTATGGCGTCCGTTTTTTGGGACGCTGAAGGAATTATTATGGTGGATTATTTGGAGAAGGGAGCCACTATTACGGGCTCCTACTACGCAGAACAAATAAGAAGATTGCGGGAGGCTATCAAGGAGAAAAGGTGTGGCAAACTGCGGGCTGGAGTGCTGTTTCACCAAGATAACGCACCGGCTCACAAAGCTGCAGTTGCCATGGCTACCATTCAAAAAGCGGGCTTTGAACTGGTGGAACACCCCCCTATTCGCCAGATCTAGCCAACAGTGACTTCTTTCTCTTTCCTCGACTCAAGGAACACCTCCGGGGCAAGAAATTTGACGACAATAGCGACATGATAACCGCTGTTGGGGAGTTTTTTGAGGGTCAAGATCAAGAATTTTTTTAGAAGGGAATTCTAAGTTTAGAAAAGAGATGGACTAAATGTATAGACTTGTTAGGAGACTATGTAGAAAGATAAATTTATTTTTTGACTATATTCATTGTGTTTATTATTATTACTTTTGGATCGCCCCTCGTATATATGCACAAAAAAAACTTTTTAAAAAATTGTATTTTTTTTTCCTTTTATGGCTCCCCCCTCTCTTCATAAAAATTGTGTTTTTCTTTGTCACATTATTTTTTATATTTCACACATGTTTCCCTCTCCCCCCTTTTTTTTTTTCTCCCTTCACACCATGTGTTTGTAATTTACTGGGTTGAAAGAGTATATATTGCAGTAACACCCAGGGGAAGTAGTTTTGAGAAAGAACAAGCTATTGTTCGAAACGTGTAATCTACTACTTGTTACTCATGTGAACACACTATTTTTTGCTCTGTTTTGGACTTGTTTTTAACAATAAATTGTACTTGAATTTGCAAAGCTGGACCTTTTTTCTTTTTCCTTGGTTACTGCGTGAAGACTGCACGTGTTCCAGGCTTTCCACTACACATGCCTTCACATGCCTTCAGGAGAGCTGGCTTCTTTTTCTCTTTTTGAAGGCACACTAAGTTAACATAGTGGAAGCCGGGACCCAGTCAGACCTTGGGATGGAACACATCCTCCCAACGCCAAGGATTGCGGGCCCTACGTCAATCAGGGTTGCTCCCACTGTGTACAGCTCCTGCACCTCCTCCTCCTCCTCTTCAGCCTCCATCTCTGAAATGAGCACATCAGTCTCAAGCTGGAAGCACTTCAGCACTGCCAAAGCAAAGCGGCAACAGGCTCTGCTGAAGCTAATTTGCTTAGGTGACAAACCACACAATGCTGAAGAGTTGTTGACAGCTCTGAAAGAGCAGGCAGATGCGTGGCTGACACTGATGAATCTCCAACCAGGCATGGTTGTGTGTGACAATGGCAGGAACCTAGTGGCGGCTCTGAGGCGATGCGAACTGACACACATACCATGTCTGGCCCATGTGCTGAACCTCGTTGTTCAACATTTTCTAAAAAGCTATCCGGAGCTGCCAGATCTGCTGGTGAAAGTACATCGCCGGTGTGCCCATTTTAGAAAGTCAGCTACAGCTTCAGCTGCCCTTGCCATGCTTCAATTGCATAGTCTGGCTCACCGACTGGTGTGTGATGTCCCCACGCGTTGGAACTCTACACTGCATATGTTAGAAAGGATTTGTGAGCAAAAGCGGGCAGTTGTTGAATACTAGCATCAACAAGGTTGTCGTTTTTCAGGTTTGACTCCACACATAAAACCTCAGTGGTGGACATGGATGTCAGACATATGTAACATCCTCCAAAACTTTGAGGAGTCCACCAAGATGATGAGCGGCAATTAGCATCACCATCCCACACATCTGCATTCTGAAAAGCTCTCTGCTCACAATGAAACAGGATGAATTGCAGGTGGAGCACAAGGACATGGACCAAGGAAATGTACAGGGTGATTACACATAGCCCAGCTTCATGTCATCCCAACGTGGATTAGTTAACAATGAGGACGAGGAGGAGGAAGAGCAGGAGCTACTTTCATGCGCTATAGACTGGACTACAACCACAACTGTCATACTGTCTGTTCAGCGTGGATGGCCTGAGGACAGTGAAGAAGTGGAAGAGGAGGAAGAGGACGACACCTTGGTCAGTTGTTCTCTTGGTGATAACACAGAACGCTTGCCTGTTACCAGACTGGCACACGTGGCTGACTTTAGGTTGCGCTGCCTTTCCTGTGAGCCTTGTATTGTCTAAATATTGGGTAACAGTCATTAGTGACACTTTTAGACCCACGCTGCAAGTATAACTTTCAATCTCTTGTTCCAGAGGCAGACAGGTGTACTAAAATGGTGCAGTACCAGAGGGCCATTGTTGCAGAATTATTTAAAAATTCCCATCTCAAAACGCTGGCGGCAGGCATAACATTTCATTGGCCAACCCAGGAGGACATGTGGGAGATACACAAGCCCAATCCAGCAGAGGCAGGGTAACACTGGCAAAGTTCTGGGACAGTTTCCTAAGACCCTCCCATCACCCTTGCACTGAGGCATGGGGTAATCTCACAAGGAATGCAATGTTTTCTAAGATGCTGAGGGAGTACTTTGCTGACGGTACCAACGTCCTTCTTGATTCCTCTGTGCCTTTTAAGTATTGGGTATCCAAGCTGGACACGTGGCATGAACTGACTCTCTACGTCTTGGAGGTCCTGGCCTGCCCTGCCACTAGCGTTTTGTCAGAGTGGGTTTATAGTGCTGCTGGTGGCATCACAGATAAGTGCATTCACCTTTCAACGGAAAATGCAGACAGGCTGACTCTTATAAAAATGAACAAGGGATGGATTGGGCCTGACTTCTCGACACCACTAAATGGTGACAGCAAAACATAAACTCCAATGTAGTGTTTTCTTGGGAGATGTATTCCCATGCACCTCTTCACAACCATACATGGGTATACGCTTCCTGATTTTGGCTATTTGTTGTCCTCCTCCTCCTTATCCTCATCCTCACCGTCCACCACCACTCGAACACCAGAGTGAACGTATTCCGTCATGCTCCAGCTGCTCTATTTTTTGGCAAGGGTGTTATGATGCCCGTCACCAAAATACAAAAAATATGTACACCCCCAAGGGGAAATGTTTGCCAGTCCATACACTAAGTGTATGGGCATTCCAAGTCTATGAGCCCCGCTTCTAGAAATTGGGCCTATTTTTTAATCAGGCCTTCTTCTACACCTCTTCATCCACCCCCACTAGATCAACAGGGTTAATGTGTTCCATGCTGCTACAGCAAGTGCCTAATTCCGAACAAGGGTGGGAGGTTATGCTGGGCGTAAAATACTTATTCTGAAAAAGGTTGAGGTTTAACCCACAGGGGAAATGTTTGCCAGCCCTTACACTAAGTGTATGGGCATTCCAAGTCTATGAGACCCGTTCCTGGAAATTGGGCCTATTTTTTAATCAGGCTTTCCTCCGCGCCTCATCATCCACCCCCACTAGATCAACAGGGTTAACATGTTCCATGCTGCTACAGCCAGGGTCGCATTCTTAACAACGTTGGGTGGTTTTGCTGGGCATAAAATACTTGTTATGGAAAAGGTTAAGGAGTACCCCACAGGGGAAAATGTTTGACAGCCAACAGTCTTACTGTGTCGTCATTCCAAGTCTAGGAGATCCGCTCCTTTTTAATGGGACAATTTTTGTTAAGAGGCCCTCCTCCATGTTTCTTCCAAGGGGGGATTGGGGTTATTGGGGTGCATATGACTTGGTAGCAGGGCAGGCCTTGCAGTCAATGAATAAGAAAACAGAATGGGAGTGCAAAATGAATAATGTGAAGTTGATTTTCCTGTGCCCATCCAGTACCTGGGTTCAAAGGCATATTAGGGTGTAGATAACCTGGCAGCAGGGCATGCCTTGCTGTCAATGCATAAGAAAAGAGTATGGGAATACAATATGAATAATGTGAAGTGGATTTTCCTGTGCCCATCCAGCATGTGGGTTAAAAGGCTTATTGGGGTGCATATGACTTGGTAGCAGGGCATGCCTTGCAGTCAATGCATAAGAAAACAGAATGGGAGTACAAAATGAATAATGTGAAGCGTATTTTCCTGTGCTCATCCAGTACCTGGGTTCAAAGGCATATTGGGGTGCAGATAATTTGGCAGCAGGGCAGACCTTGCAGTAAATGAATAAGAAAAGTGTTTGAGATTACGAAATGAGTAATGTGAAGTGGATTTTCCGGTGGCCATCCAGGACGTGGCTTGAAAAGCTTATTGGGGTGCATGTAACTTTGGGGCAAGCCAGGCCTTGCATTCAATGCAATATTTTTTCTGGAAGCCCTCCTGGACCTCTTGTGAAAGGGGTGCGTCATAATTCTTGGCAGCCCATCCACTCACTGCATAGGCAATAACAGTTTAGACCCACTGATTAATGCCGCCTGATGCCCCGGTAAAAATAGGCTCTGTGACTTTAAGAGTCCCTCCTTCATAAATGAAACAAGATGGGTCTGCTTATGTGTCACACACCACATGACCAGCTATGATTGTTAAATGTTACAATGACATTTCACAGTGAATGCATTTGTATTGGTTGAAAGCAATGTTACATTTTAAAAAAGCTTCAAAAACGCTGCATCTGAACATAGCCCAAGTGGTGGAGGAACATTTTGGTCTGGGGTTAATTATTTTGCCTTATATACAAATCATTAACCTGGAAAGGATGTACCTTAACATATTTCCCAACAAAATCCATTATGGTTTCGTTTTGGTATGTTTTTGCTGCACCGGTAAAAATGGCATGAAACTCTGACAACATTGTTTAAAGCTGTGAACTAGGAGTCAGAAATGCTTCCAGGGGCGATCCCCATGATGTGCCTGTGCCATTTGAGCAGTGTTTCCATCATTTTCAGACATTTTTAGACCTTAAAAGGACCCCCGGGGGATCACGGTAAAAATGCTTGGGTCTCCCATAGACTTAGATTGGGCTCGTTGTTCCGTCTAAGTACCCGAGTATTCCAATTTGCTCGACCCAAGCAACGAGCACCCGAGCATTTTAATGCTCGCTCATCTCTAGTTGTCAGCCAGGTGAACTTGTCCAGGCTGTACCATACTTCTCATTACACATGGATGCACTGCCTCAGACTTCTGTAGTCTCTCCTCTAGCTCCTCAACACCTGCAACATCCTAAGTGAGTAGAAAATCTAGATAGCATCACATCACAATAACAAGCATGGGTAAATGGCTGTTGTATTTTTGAGACATGTATACACAACTAATATTAAACTATTGGGGCAACAAAGCAGGCTCAAAAATATTTTTATTAGCATGCATACTTTGATAGTTTAATAATTCGGGAGAATTATCTTTAAAAATGACAGATTGTTTGTTTTTGCATGGCTTAAAGGATTTGAAGAAATTCTCCTTGATAATCGAGGTTATCAATCCAGTAGCCTTCCATTTGAGTCTTTCCCCCTCATACTGGATTCTCAATGTTTTTAAGAAATCCTTGCTAAAGACACATTCAACAATACACCCTTTAAATTCCCCTACATTCACACTTGTTAAAGTGTTAATTTAATTTGAATTACAAAATATCTTTGATTCCGGCTAGTAAAGATTTCATTGCAATAACTTGTTCATTGGAAAGCGACCAGTGGGAGGAATGTGGATGTCTGCGAATAGCATCAATGATGACAATCTTATCAAAGATCCCTGGAAATCCTAATCCCAAGTGCCAGTACGCCCATCATAAGACCTACTGTAACATCCAGACCAGTACATATTCCCTCTCTGCCTACTTCACTCTCAGCAGAACCACATCTTTATTGTGGCTGGCGTGGAGCAGCGTCACAACAGTAAATCCTTAGCAGTCTTTAGGAGTTTTGCGGTTAATTACTTGCACTATGTCACTAGCAAATATTGATATTTTTCTTTCATTGCTCCTGATTACTTTCTTCCAATCTTCAGTTGTCCAGCTAAGATACTCTTTGGCCTAGGAAATTCTCTTACTTCCCTGTTTAAGGTTTAGGAATGACTTTTTCCTTGGTGTTCGTGCTTTCAGACTGGCATCCAGTAATCGGCGATGTACTGTTCTATCCGACACTGAAATTCCTCCATCATGCAAGAACTGGCTGCGTTCCTTGGCTGATGCTCTTTTGTTTTGCAAGGCTAACCTAACAATTCTTCTGTCTGTTTTTGGAGTTGTTGCCGTTTTCCTTCCTCTTCCACTCTTAGTTTTGATGCTGCAACTATCAGCAAAATGTGAACACAGCTTTTGCACTCCAGACACAGTGACTCCTTCACCCAAATTCCTAGCAATTTCTCTGAAACTGCATCCCTTCATCCTCAAAACAATAGATGTAGCTCTCTTTTTTGGAGACCAATCCGACCTCTTTGTGGCTGGCATGATTAAAATCTAAAAAAAACAATCAGGAGTTTGTGAGCTCAAAATATACATTTATAATTATTCAGTAAAAAAATAAATTTAAATATTAATAAAAAAACAAGAAATAAAAATTCTCAATAGTTTGTAAGCCTGTAGGACCTATACTGAAAAGATCAAGTGACGACTGTAGCTTTAAAACACTATTTTTAATTTAATGCGGACATAAAGAAAAGTTATAATATACAGTGTGGCAAAAAAGTATTTAGTCAGTCAGCAATAGTGCAAGTTCCACCACTTAAAAAGATGAGAGGCGTCTGTAATTTACATCATAGGTAGACCTCAACTATGGGAGACAAACTGAGAAAAAAAATCCAGAAAATCACATTGTCTGTTTTTTTTCCTTTTATTTGCATATTATGGTGGAAAATAAGTATTTGGTCAGAAACAAGCAATCAAGATTTCTGGCTCTCACAGACCTGTAACTTCTTCTTTAAGAGTCTCCTCTTTCCTCCACTCATTACCTGTAGTAATGGCACCTGTTTAAACTTGTTATCAGTATAAAAAGACACCTGTGCACACCCTCAAACAGTCTGACTCCAAACTCCACTATGGTGAAGACCATAGAGCTGTCAAAG
The DNA here is from genome assembly GCF_039654945.1 of Dendrobates tinctorius. Classification (NCBI taxonomy): domain Eukaryota; kingdom Metazoa; phylum Chordata; class Amphibia; order Anura; family Dendrobatidae; genus Dendrobates; species Dendrobates tinctorius. The sequence goes on along the minus strand of NW_027361766.1, from coordinate 14,181,764 downwards.
GACACCAGAAACAAAATTGTAGCCCTGCACCAGGCTGGGAAGACTGAATCTGCAATAGCCAACCAGCTTGGAGTGAAGAAATCAACTGTGGGAGCAATAATTAGAAAATGGAAGACATACAAGACCACTGATAATCTCCCTCGATCTGGTGCTCCACGCAAAATCCCACCCCGTGGGGCCAGAATGATCACAAGAACGGTGAGCAGAAATCCCAGAACCACGCGGGGGGACCTAGTGAATGAACTGCAGAGAGCTGGGACCAATGTAACAAGGCCTACCATAAATAACACACTACGCCACCATGGACTCAGATCCTGCAGTGCCAGACGTGTCTCACTGCTTAAGCCTGTACATGTCCGGGCCCATCTGAAGTTTGCTAGAGAGCATTTGGATGATCCAGAGGAGTTTTGGGAGAATGTCCTATGGTCTGATGAAACCAAACTGGAACTGTTTGGTAGAAACACAACTTGTCGTGTTTGGAGGAAAAAGAATACTGAGTTGCATCCATCAAACACCATACCTACTGTAAAGCATGGTGGTGGAAACATCATGCTTTGGGGCTGTTTCTCTGCAAAGGGGCCAGGACGACTGATCCGGGTACATGAAAGAATGAATGGGGCCATGTATCGTGAGATTTTGAGTGCAAACCTCCTTCCATCAGCAAGGGCATTGAAGATGAAACGTGGCTGGGTCTTTCAACATGACAATGATCCAAAGCACACCGCCAGGGCAACGAAGGAGTGGCTTCGTAAGAAGCATTTCAAGGTCCTGGAGTGGCCTAGCCAGTCTCCAGATCTCAACCCTATAGAAAACCTTTGGAGGGAGTTGAAAGTCCGTGTTGCCAAGCGAAAAGCCAAAAACATCACTGCTCTAGAGGAGATCTGCATGGAGGAATGGGCCAACATACCAACAACAGTGTGTGGCAACCTTGTGAAGACTTACAGAAAACGTTTGACCTCTGTCATTGCCAACAAAGGATATATCACAAAGTATTGAGATGAAATTTTGTTTCTGACCAAATACTTATTTTCCACCATAATATGCAAATAAAAGGAAAAAAAAAACAGGCAATGTGAGTTTCTGGATTTTTTTTTCTCAGTTTGTCTCCCATAGTTGAGGTCTACCTATGATGTAAATTACAGACGCCTCTCATCTTTTTAAGTGGTGGAACTTGCACTATTGCTGACTGACTAAATACTTTTTTGCCCCACTGTAACTAGAAATTTATGAATTTTACTCACCGAGAATGAAGTCCAGTATTTCTTGCCAATATTATAAAAACTACCAACAAAATATCAAAAACAAGTCTCCAAATATCTTTAGTAACAGATTGCATGCCTGGATATAAATATAATTACGTAATCAAGCAAGTAAGATCGATGAAAGTTCCAGAAGCCTCGAAAATTATTAAAAACTTCAAGTGTATCCACAATTTTTTGGATAATAGTCAACAGACATGACTCCAACCTTAAGAGACACATGACACTGTGTTGATTTCACACACTGACCTCATTCTTTTTGCTTATTCAATTAGGCTGGTTTCACACTAGCGTTTGTGTGCGCAGCATAGGGCTGTGTACTTATTGCCTTAAGTTTTGCATAGATGCGCATGCACCTTGCATACCTATATTTAACCCCTTAACGACCGCCGATATGCCTTTTAACGGTGGCCGCTAACTGTACTTAAACCACAGCGCCGTTAATTAATGGCGCTGTGGAGAACGTGAATAGCACCCCCAGAGTCTGATTTTCTCCATGGTCTCAGCTGTCAGGGGTAGCCAATACCCCAGAGAACATGAATCAGGTCGGTTTTTACAGACCCCGCTTTTGCGATCGCCGTTATTAACTGTATAATGGTGACCGCAAAAAAAGCTGCAATTTTGCATGTAATTTCTCTCTCCTCTGATGTGATCGCACATCAGAGGAGTGAGAACTAGGGTCCCCAATCCGCCCGGTACCTCGTGGTCCTCGGGCCCTCCTGCCTCATCCGGTGGGCGCCGCCATAATGGTCCATGAAGAAAATGGTGGACGCATGCACAGTGCGCCCGTCGAATCTGCTGGCCGGCAGATTCGATTAATTCATTACAGGTGCATTTTGATCACTGTGATAAAACCTATCACAGTGATCAAAATTAAAAAAAATAGTAAATACCCCCCCATTTATCACCCCCTTAGTTAGATAAATGTAATAAAATACAGAAAATATAATTATTTTCAATTTTCCATTAGGGTTAGGGTTAGAATTAGGGTTAGGGTTAGAATTATGGTTAGGATTAGGATTAGGGTTAGGGTTAGAATTAGGGTTAGGGTTACAATTAGGGTTAGGGTTGGACTTAGGGTTAGGGTTAGAATTAGAGTTAGGGTTAGAATTATGGTTGGAATTAGGGTTAGGGTTGGAATTAGGGTTAGGATTAGGGGTTAGCATTGAGGTTAAGGATGGGATAAGGGTTAGGGTTGGGATTAGAGTTGGAGCTAGAATTGAGGAATTTTCACTATTTACCAACTTTTGGGGTCTAATTTTTCCTGTTACCATTGGGTATGTAAAGCAGCAAATGAGATAAAATGTAACTTTTAATATACCAATTAAAAAAATACCAAAAATAATGTCACCCACAAGTGAATTTAAAAAAAAAAAGATGCAAGATAAATGGGTGATCCTCAGAGGATATTTGCAAGCACCCAAACGCATCACATAAGGGATATAGAATGTAACTGATAAAACAGACAACAACCTATATAATGGGTACAGCATGAATGAAAAGGTGGCACAATGCTATAGCCAGTTGCACATGTATACACATGTATATTTTTAAAGGCCAGAGCACAGGTTCATAGCCTTTCATAAACGAGATTTCAAAAAAGGAACGAGATTTCAAAAAAGGAACAATCTCACCCGTTTATGCAGACGGTCAGGAGTCACCAGGGATACTCTGTATACCAACAGGAAGGTAGCGATGGGAAGACAATACCCTGTCAATTCCCTTACATGCTAACCATTAGCTGATCCCCAGGCTCCTGCCCTTACAAGGGCAGTCCACAGCTAGCCCTATATTGCACATGCCCTGCACTTTCCCTATAAGGAGCGTCCCAACGCGTTTCATCCAAGTAACTCTTCAGGGGACTAACTTGTTTAAAGTGCCATAGTGCTATAGCTAAGAGAAATACATCCTCCTGCTCTCTATGCTATCTGCTGTCTGCAGAGAGTGGAAGGGAGAGGGCATATATGTATCGCTGTGTTAATGCACACATATTGCCGCAATTAGATAATTAACACATATATGTTTGATCATACCTCGCATGCCAGTTGCAAGATTTAAAACTCCCAGGGCGCGCGCCATAATCCGCGCTAGAGACGCCCCACAATGACATCACTGGAAAGGGAAAACCCATGTCCAATGGGCGGACGAAGCCCCATTTCCGGTGCAATCGCAAAATGGTGGATGCCCCACTTCCGGTAACAAATCGCATACAGAAATGGCATATTTCAAATTATCCATACACACTCATGTTTTGCGCATCAGACATACCACATAAGACGACTCAGATAAGGAGCGCGCATCATAATTCGCGCTAGACACCGCCTCAGTAGATTCCCCAGAACCGATGTCGCCCCACTTCCGGTGAGAGCAAGATGGCGGATGCCCCACTTCCAGTGGCGTCTATCAAACAAACGGCGCCACACTTCCGGTTAGCAGGGAAACTATCCTGCCACACTTCCGGTGTCGTCCATCAAGATAAACGGCGCCACACTTCCGGTTAGAAGGGAACATATCCTGCCACACTCCTAAGAGTGCGGCGCCGCCCCCAACGTCGCCATCGCAGAAAAAGCCAATCATATACAGTATGATAGCACCGGAGAGGCACAATAATTCAAACCATATATTCATATAAGCGTGCAATATTATAGCATATCCAAATATCAAAAAAAGGCAAATGGCGCCCAATTAAGTGCCAGTATAAAATAATGCGCAAAACAACAAATAAGCGGCAACATGAAATGCATATATAGGCATATAATATAAATGTATACACATATGCCAATCCCCAATAATGGGTGACAGAAAAGTGATTCAGGCTTAAAGAAAAATCCAAACTATAGATCAAAAAATTGGGAAAAAGGCAAAAGAAGGGATTCAAATAAAGCAATTAAAATTGATCTGTTCATTGAGGCCTTTTGGTGTTACAGTATCCAAGTAGAATATCCACTTAGCCTCACGTTGCAACAGCAACTGATCCCAATTGCCGCCTCTTTGTGGTTTAGGGACCCTATCAATGGCAGTAAAAGAAAGGTATGAAATCTGCCCCTCATGCATACCATGAATATGCCTTGAGATTGGAGTGTCCCTCTTATGTGTTATGTCTCCCACATGTTCACCAATTCTCCTCTTAAATTCGCGAATCGTTTTTCCCACGTACTCCAATCCGCACTTACAAGTGACTTTATAAATAACACCATTAGTACTGCAATTCATGAAATGTCTAATAACATAATTTTTCCCGGTCACATTGCTTACAAAGGTCTTACTCACACCAATATGCGAACATGCTACACAATGGCCGCATTTAAAACAGCCCATAACGTCACTGTGGAGCCATGTTCTATTTACTGAAGCTGAAAAATGACTACGCACCAGTCTATCCTTCAAAGAGCGTGCTTTCCTATATGTAATCATGGGGAAATCACTCAAAAACGGAGAAATGTTATTATCCATCTGTAATGGTCTATTTTAACTTCTTGCAGATGTTGTCCTTGGTGGGATTCGAACCCAGGACTCAGCGCTAACCACTGAGCCACCGTGCCGCCCACAGAAGAGTGGACACTAATAGGTAGGACATGGCTCACAGGGTTCTAAACCAGTGGCCATAAATGAGCATGGTTGCTGCTGGACCAGGGTTTTGTGAATATTTTTGCTCAACTCAAACTGTCATTAATCTACCACTGTTTAATGATTATATGGTGACTTTTTTATATTCTAGTCTACACAGCAAATCTAGAGAAGCAAGTTTAAACATAAAAATATTTCACATAAGTTTACTTAAACTGGAAAATTAATGAAGAGGTATCAAATATTTATTAGTAATCTTTGTACCTACATCAGCGAAGATTCACTGTGAGTTAAAGTCCACTAAGCTTTTCTTTAAGATCAACATTAGAAACACTGCAGAACAATTACTATGCAAAATGCACTAGAAATTTGCACCAAAAGCAAATCTTACATGTCTTCCACCACATGGCTTTGGGCAGAAGTGAGTGTGGCTTAAATACTAAGGGGCAAAAAATTCTGCCACAAAGTAATCCAATTAATGGATGATATCGATTGCTGATGTCTATTAAGTAGGAAGCATTGATAACTATTAATCAGTATTGATAAACCATTGTTTTTTGGTTGCTCAAAAATAGAAAGGGAAACAATCATTGTATAAGGTTGGATCATTATTCTTTTCTTAGAATGTCAAATATGTTAAGGAAATATAATATATGATATTTTATGCACTGCAGTAACTTTATACTGAAAATTGTAGCTGTTTCAAACATTATGGAATGGGTTGTCATCAAATTTGTGGTACAGATTTTAGAAGAATTTCTTTTCAGCAATTAGAGATCCATTTCTGGGAACACCCAATAATGGCTGCCATGAGTTTCTTTTATGATGCAGTAAAAACAGAAACTGGCTTATGATATTCAGTAATTCGTACAATTATTTTTCTATGAAACAAATTTAGATATATATTTTATAGATAATGAGCATGCTAGGAGCAGTCAAAGTAAGACAAAAAACACTTTATACAACCAAGAGGGCAAATAAAACTCGTACTGAACTGGGCTGGTTTAAGGAGGCTGCAAATTTGGCAGCTGCTGAGGGACTCAATTGAGTTTAGTATTGACCTTTTCAAAGCATTAGAGCACCAGATAATTTGCAATTTCCAATTTTACTACTTTAGACCACTTGGAATTTACATAGGGGTGGAGACGGATTTGCAGATGCCAGGAGGGTGAGCTAGCCATGCCATAAATAAGGAGAGTTGAGTATGTAATTTTTTTTTTAAATTGCAGCGTCAGCAGCGTCATTATATGGGGAATATATGGAGCATGTTATGGGCCACCATTAACCTTTGTGCAGCATTATATGGGGCATGTATATTAATATGGAGCATGCTATGGGCCACCAATAACTTTTATGCAGCATTATTATATGGGGCATATATTAATATGGAGCATGTTATGGGCCACCATTAACCTTTGTTTCATTATATGGGGCATACATTAATATTGAGCATGTTGCTTTTCCCACCCTCGGCTTATAGTCGAGTCAATAAGTTTTCCCAGTTTTTCGTGGCAAAATTAGTGGGGTCGGCTTATACTCGGGTCAGCTTATACACGAGTATATTATTATTATTGTTTATTTATATAGCGCCATTAAGTCCATGGTGCTATACATGAGAAGGGAGGTTACATACAAAGTTATAGATATCGTTAACTGTAAAAAAATTTACAATGACTGACTGGTACAGAGGGGAGGGGACCCTGTCCTTGCGGACTTACATTCTACGGTATACCATCAATGACAATCAATAGAACTGGATAGCCAGATTTGCAAAATCAATGAAAATGCAAATGAGCTGACTGTTTCTAAGTATGGGGAGTTAGTAGAAATACAGTATCTGTCAGTTGGACAATATTTTCGCTAACAGCTGTATAATATGAATATCCTGCTTTAGCCTCTTCTTTGACTGCACATTATGTGTCTATCATATGCTGTATGAAAATTCTTAACTCAGTTGTTAAGCTCACTTTTAGACAGCCTCATTCATCAATTAAAGGCTAGTTTGACTTCTGTTCAGCCATATATGTCATAAATTTCAAGGTTTATATCTTTTTGCTGTATGGAATAATGCAACCACTGCACTAGTCAATACAGTTTAGCCCAATAAAATGTTGTTAGTTTACCGTGGAGACCTAAAATACATCTATTACAGCCCTCTCTTAAACATATACTTAGTATATAATTTTATCAGTTACGCTGTAATGTTCCATCACCATATCTAAGAAAAAAATACTTTTTAACCCCTTCCTGCCATGTGACGTACTATCCCATCCATGTGCCCTGGGACTTAATTCCCAGGGACGGGATAGTACGTTACAGTGATCAGCGGCGCCCACGTGGTGAGCGCCGCTGATCGTGGCCGGGTGTCAGCTGATTATCACAGCTGACACCAGGCACAATGTGTCAGGGGTGGTCACGGACCACCCCCGACATGTTGACCCCTTGCACACCGCGATCAAACATGATCACGGTGTACCGGGGCTTAAAGGGAAGCATCGGCAGGGAGGGGGCTTCCTCCATGCTTCCCTGAACCCCCCACAGCAGCGCAATGTGCAGTGCTGCTGCGGGGGGCTCCTTCCCTGCAGGTCCCCGGATCCAAGATGGCGACGGGGACCTTCGGGGGCCTGCAGGGAGCTGGCTTCCTCAGTGCCTACAAAACGGATGCAAGAGGAAGTCTGCTTCAATGCCTGTGACAGATCGCTGATCTGTCACATTGATCTGTGATATGACAGATCAGCGATCTGTCACAGGACAGTGATGTCCCCCTGAGACAACCTAATAAGGGTGTGTGCACACGCTGCGAATTCTGCTGCGGTTCTGCAGCAGATTTGACCACTGCGGATCCGCAGCAGTTTTTGCTGCGGTGTACAGTACCATTATTCCCTATGGGAATTAAAAACCGCAGTGCAGACGGTACGGATTTTTCCGTGCGGTTTTTCTGTGGTTTTGAAACCGCAGAAAGAATTGACATGTCAATTCTTTCAGCGGATTCCGTTGTGGTTTGCCATCCGCAGGGCAAAACCGCAGAGCAATCCGTAGGTAAAACTACAGGTCTTTTGTCCTGCAGATTTACCTGCGGATTTTACAAAATCCACGAGCGCAAGTCTGCACCCCATTCCGCAGCGTGTGCACGTAGCCTAAAGTAAAAAAAAAAAGTGTAAAAATAATTTTAAAAAATCGCTAAATAAATAAAAAAAAAAATATTCCCTAATAAATTCATTTTTTGGAAATAAAAAACAATAAAAGTACACATATTTGGTATTGCCGCGTCCGACCTGCCCTATAAAACTGTTCCATTAGTTAACCCCTTTAGCCAACCCCTTAAAAATAAAAATAAAAAAGAAGCAAAAAATAATGCTTTATTATCATACTGCCGAACATAAAGTGCAATAACGCGCGATCAAAAGAACGCATATAAGTATCCATGGTACCGCTGAAAATGTCATCTCGTCCCGCAAAAAACGAGCTACCACACAGCATCATCAGAGAAAAAATAAAAAAGTTATACCTCGCAGAATAAAGCGATGCAAAAATATTTATTTTTTATATAAAATTGTTTTAATTGCATAAAAGTGCCAAAACATAAAAAAATGACATAAAGGAGGTATCGCTGTAACCGTACTGACCCAAAGAATAAAACCCCTTTATCAATTTTACCGCACGCGGAATGGTGTAAACGCACCACCCAGAAGAATTTCATGAAACGCTGGTTTTTGTTTATTCTGCGTCACAAAAATCGGAATAAAAAGCGATCAAAAAATGTCACGTGACCGAACATGATACCATTAAAAATGTCAACTCGTCCTGCAAAAAATAAGACCTCACTTGACTCGGTGGGTCAAAATATGGAAAAATTATAGCTCTCAATATGTGGTGATGCAAAAGCTATTTTTACAATAAAAAGCGTCTTATAGCGTGTGACAGCTGCCAAATATAAAAACCCGCTATAAATAGTAAATCAAACCCCCCCCATTACCACCCCATTAGTTAGGGAAAAATAATAAAATTTAAAAAATGTATTTATTTCCATTTAACCATTAGGGCTAGGGTTAGGGCTGAGATTAGGGTTAGGGGTGTGTTGGGGTTAGGGTTGGAGTTAGAATTGGGGGTTTCCACTGTTTGGGCATATCAGGGGCTCTCCAAATGCAACATGGTGTCTGATCTCAATTCCAGCCAATTCTGCATTGAAAAAGTCAAATGGTGCTCCTTCCCTTCCAAGCTCTGCCATGCGGCCAAACAGTGTTTTACCCCACATATGGGGTATCAGCCTACTCAGGACAAATTGCAAAACAACTTTTGGGGTCCTATTTCTCCTGTTACCTTTAGGAATTTAAAAAATTGGGGGCACAAATATCATTTTTGTGGAAAAAAAATATGATTTTTTTTATTTTCACGGCTCTGCTTTATAAACTTCTGTGAAGCACTTGGGGGTTCAAAGTGCTCACCACACATCTAGATAAGTTCTGTGGGGGGTCTAATTTCCAAAATAGGGTCACTTGTGGGGAGTTTCAATAGTTTAGGCACATCAGAGGCTCTCCATACGCACATGACACCCGCAGACCATTCCATCAAAGTCTGCATTCCAAATCGTCACTACTTCCCTTCCGAGCCCCGACGTGTGCCCACACAGTAGTTTTCTCCCACATATGAGGTATCAGTGTACTCAGGACAAATTGGACAACAACTTTTGAGGTCCATTCTTTGCTGGTACACTTGGGAAAATAAAAAAAATTGGGGACTAAATGATCATGCTTGTGGAAAAAATATGATTTTTTTATTTTCACGCCCGGGCATTATAAACTTCTGTGAAGCCCTTGGGTTCAAAGTGCTCATCACACATCTAGGTAAGTTCCATAGGGGGTCTAGTTTCCAAAATGGTGTCATTTGTGGGGGGTTTCTACTGTTTAGGTACATCAGGGGCTCTCCATACGCACATGACACCCTCAGACCATTCCATCAAAGTCTGCATTCCAAAACGTCACTACTTCTCTTCCGAGCCCCGACGTGTGCCCATACAGTAGTTTTCTCCCACATATGGGGTATCAGTATACTCAGGACAAATTGTACAACAACATTTAGGGTCCATTTTCTCCTGGTACCCTTGGAAAAATAAAAAAATTGGGGACTAAATGGTCACGTTTGTGGAAAAAATACGATTTTTTTATTTTCACGCTCGGGCGTTATAAACTTCTGTGGGGGTTCAAAGTGCTCACCACACATCTAGATAAGTTCCTTAGGGGGTCTAATTTCCAAAATGGTGTCATTTGTGGGGGGTTTCCACTGTTTAGGTACATCAGGGGCTCTCCATACGCACATGACACCCTCAGACCATTCCATCAAAGTCTGCATTCCAAAACGTCACTACTTCTCTTCCGAGCCCCGACGTGTGCCCATACAGTAGTTTTCTCCCACATATGGGGTATCAGTATACTCAGGACAAATTGTACAACAACATTTAGGGTCCATTTTCTCCTGGTACCCTTGGAAAAATAAAAAAATTGGGGACTAAATGGTCACGTTTGTGGAAAAAATACGATTTTTTTATTTTCACGCTCGGGCGTTATAAACTTCTGTGGGGGTTCAAAGTGCTCACCACACATCTAGATAAGTTCCTTAGGGGGTCTAGTTTCCAAAATGGGGTCACTTGTGGGGGGATTCCACTGTTTAGGTACATCAGGGGCTTTCCAAATGCAACATGGTGTCCGATCTCAATTCCAGCCAAAAATGTCAAATGGCGCTGCTTCTCTTCTGAGCTCTGCCATGCGCCCAAATAGTGGTTTACCCCCACATATGGGGTATCAGCATACTACAGACAAATTGCACAATAACTGTTAGGGTTCTGTTACCCTTGGAAAAGTAAGAATTGAGGGTGAAAAGATCATTTTTGTAGAAAAAATATGATATTTTAATTGTACGGCTGTACGTTATAAACTTCTGTGAAGCCCTTGGGGCTCAAAGTTCTCACCACACATCTAGATAAGTTCCTTGGGGGGTCTAGTTTCCAAAATGGTGTCATTTGTGGGGGTTTTCCACTGTTTAGGTACATCAGGGGCTCTCCAAACGTGACATGGCGTCCGATCTGAATTCCAGCCAATTTTGCACTGAAAAAGTCAAACGGCGCTCCTTCCCTTCTGAGCTCTGTCATGCGCCGAAACAGTGGTTCCCCCCCACATATCAGGTATCAGCGTACTCAGGACAAATTGCTCAATAACTTTTCCAGTCAATTTTCTCCTTTTACCCTTGGTAAAATAAAAAAAATTGAACCTGAAGTGTTTTTTTGTGAAAAAAGTTAAATGTTCATTTTTTTTTAAATATTCCAAAAATTCCTGTTAAGCACCTGAAGGGTTAATAAACTTCTTGAATGTGGTTTTGAGCACCTTAAGTGGTGCAGTTTTTTGGTGTAACTTTTGGGTATTTTCTATCATATAGACCTCTCAAAGTGGCTTCAAATGTGATGTGGTCCGTAAAAATAAAATGGTGTTGCAAAAATGAATGAAATTTTACCACTATCATGAAGTACAATATGTCACGAGAAAACAGTGTCAGAATCACCGGGATCCATGGAAGCATTTCAGATTTATTACCTCATAAAGGGGCAGTGGTCAGAATTGTAAAAATTGGCCCGGTCATGAACGTGCAAACCACCCTGGGGGGGGTTAAGGGGTTAACTTCTGTTTAGTTTATCTATGATAACAGGTTTGACATTTTCTTAGTAAATGTTAAAAGGGAGACATTTAGCCTATTCCAAAAATGTTTTAGGGATTATGGGAAAATACATTTGCCAAGTTTTCAGTGGAATGTGATACAATCCTTAATGAGTATTTTTACAGAGTTTTCAACCTCTTACTCTAAAGTGCATAAAGCGTTATACTTCAACAACTATGTTAAAGATTTTGAAAAAAATAAACAAATAAAGAAAAAATAGGGATGAGCCAACCCAAACGGCAATGTTTGGGGTCCATACCGGACACCTAGAGTCTGATACCGAACACAGAACACAAACTTTTTAATGTAAGTCTGGTATCCTGTTCAGGTTTGCCAATCTAATAAAGCTTGTTGAAAGGCTTCAGTGCAGCCAATCAACAAGCTTTTAGACTGTGGGCAATTGCAGAGCCATCACAGCCATGCTAAGTTTTGGCATGGCTGTGACTGGTCAGCGCAGCACATGACCCGGCGTGTATAAAGGATGTATCATGAGTGCCACCACCATTTTGCTCTTTTTAGTGTACTAAAAGGATGTAGCTGGAGTGAGTGACAGATTCTGACTGCATACTCTGCAGTCGCTGTTTGTACTCTGCAACCCATATCTGTACGAGTACTGTGCCGAAAAGCCAATGTGTGTACTCTGCAACTCATATCTATGGGAGTACTGTGCAAAAAAGCTTGAATATCACTGCACGAGTACAGTAGCCAGAAAGGGTGTTAGGTTGGATAGTTGTAAGTGACTCCAGTTCCTTCGCATAATCTTCAATCTTGTTCACTGCAGAAACTGCACAGTTAGCACTTGTGGACCATTGTTATCCATCTTCAATCTCAACCCCTTGCAAATCAGCCAAATCTTGCAGAAGTCTATTTTGCCTTTTGATGGCTCTGCTGACTGTTGTTCTATGGCCCGGCCCAGAAGTGAAAGAGACTGAGTTCACTAATGCGCAACCACTTGTCAGGTTGGAGGATGAGTACTTGGGAGTACTAGTAAACACGATCAGTGGATCACCCGCAGGATTTGTCAGATGAGGACAAAACTCAGTTGCCAACTGCAGTGCCTTTCTGCTCTGTGCAGACTGGCAAGGAGGACAGAGTTGAGAAGTTAGTGAAAGATGATGCAGGAGTGATGAGGTCCTAGGTCCCACATGCGGAGGAGGCCAAGCTAGTGACATGTGCAGTTTGGAGGAAGAGGAGGTGAACCATGCTGCCAGAACAGCACAGCAAAAGAAGGAGCAAGGCTCAGTGGACGGCCCCTAGCCAGTACATAGGCTGCTACTGCTCACCATGAAATCAGCACACCAAAGACAGCTCAAAAAAGCTCCCTGGTGTGGCATTCCTTCAGAGAATGTACTGCCATCAGACCATGAAAAGATGTAATAAAGGTTCTGAACCTGAGCACCACCTGTATGACAAGTCATCTGAATTCCAAGCACAAAGTGCAGTGGAGTACACATCTTAAAAGCATGACCGATCTGAGGCTCCAGGTGCTCCCTCTTCCCCTCTTCTGCTGCAGTCTTGATCATTTCCTTCCACTCATGATCAACAGGGCCACTTGCCTCAGCACAAAGAGAAAATGTGACAATGTCACCACCCCTGCCATCACCCGTGTCACCAAGCATATCCATACCATCGCATTGAAGTGTTCAGCTTTCCATCCCCCAAACCCTTGAGAGAAAGATGAGACACCCCCTACCCACCCACGAGCCATGGTCCTGAATGAGAGCATTTCCAAATTACTGGCCTTTAAAATGCTGCCATTCTGACAGGTGGAGACAACAGTTTTAAAAATCTGAAGGCAGAGGCAAGCCCGGACGCCTGCCCCAAAGGGGCTACAGGGAGGGCGCACATGACTAAGGAGGGATGCTAGGCCTGAGGGTTAGTAAAGGGTTAAGGTGTAGTGCTTTTGTGTTTGTGGGGAAGGTGTGGGGTGGAGCGATGGGGGTTATGGTGCAATGTGAGTTGTCAGGGAGTGGTCAGTTGTGGGATGGATATATAGGGCAGAACTGTGGGGGGATGGTCATTCCTTTCCTTGCAGACGTCCGGAATCGTCCCGCCCTCCCGCCCTAATTTTAGGATCTTCTGGAGATCGACATGGTGAAGAGAAGAAGAGGTTTGACGTTGTCGCAGCAGTCGGCGGAAAGGAGGGGGGTATTTGAAGTCGGTGGATTGCACAAAGAGCGGGGGGGTGAACCCAGTGCAGGAGCGGGTTACCCCTGGTGGTGCAATGGTATACTTGGTTAAGGTGGGTCCCAGCTGTGCTGGGTCACAGCGGGACATGTTAACGTGGGACCCTGCTGTGCTTGGTCACAGTGGGGCATGTTAACGTGGGTCCCTGCTGGGCTGGGTCCCAGCAGGACATTGGTTGGGCAACACTCGGCTGGGTGTCCTCGAGCCGGTGTGGTGTGGCTGAGGGCACGTGGTGGAGCTGGTGTTGCAATCATGTACAATGGACTCTTCATTTACCCCCCTCCTTTTGCTGGTGGTTATGTTTATGGAATATTACTACGTTTATGGATAAAATGTTATTGCTTGTTTTGGTGTTAATAAACGGGGCTGCTGTGGCCTTTTACATCCAATGTCACGCAGTCGTGTCTTATTTAAGTTAAGAAGGGGTAAGTGTAGGTTTTGGGATGGGTCATTACAGTGAAGCCGTCAGTCAGACTTTCCTAAGTCATGGCTGTCCTGCAGTACCTTGTTACTAGCCATCACTACTTTTCCACTTGGGCCATCCCTGCCCTACACAAATATGTTGCGGCTCAAATCAGGTGTGCACTATGCAACGCAATTAGTGGCAAGGTCCACATAACCACCAGCATTTCCGAAGGTAGGGTTAGCCGAAATGTGGCAAAACATTTTTAGCTCGACATACAGCACCACCATGGAATAGGGTTCACATTAAGAGGAGCCAGCATTACAACATGGTTGGTAGAAGAGTACGTGTCCACACGTTTCCAAGTGCTAACAGATGAGTCTGCCCCATTTAACTGTTGGGTCTCCAAATTGGACACATAGCCTGAGCTTTCTCTTCATGCCTTGGAGCTATTTGCCTACTGTGCGGCAAGTGTTATGTCAGAACGTGTGTTTAGGGAGTTTGATCACAGACAGGCACATTCCTTAAAATGAACCAGACATTTGAGATTGGAGGGCTGAGAGTGCCTCATGTTCTTTCACCTTGTGTTACACCTGGTCCCCTGTTAATCAAGACTCCAGTCAGAACAAACAAGTAAATAGGAATGGAGTACAATACCATTATGCCTAGCTGCAGTATTCAAGTGTGGTTGACTGCTTTGATGACTCCATTTTAAAGGGAAACACTTTGGGCCCCTGAGTCCCTATGGCAACAGCATTGGGGAGGTGTCCCAAAGGCAAAGGGGCTGAGACTGGCGGTTGCAAGCCTCGCGGCAGACCCCCAGCTGTATCCAAGATCAAACTGTGAGCTTTTTATCTGCGATTGCTCTACTGTACACTATCGAAGTTAAAAGTTTGGCTATGTGGGTGAAATTTGTAAGCTGCATCTATAGGCAGGCACCGGCGGTGGCGCCTGCGCTGCAGCCTGATCGCATATGTACTATGTAAATAATTAATTTGTTTGCTGTTCTCCTGCTATTCATTAAAAAAAATCCATTTGAAAATGGCACCGATTGATCCAATAGCTGCTAATGAACAGGTGCCTGCGGCGCCATCTTGTAGGAGGAAATTTTTTTCTCTAGCAAGATGGCGCCGCTGACGCTTGCATAGTTGCAGCTTTCAGATCCCCATTGTCCTGTAGGCGCTCCACAATTTCTAGAGTATTTCTTCTGTAATCCTACATATCTTGGCCCTTGTTAAGATTAGACTAATACAGCTTTACATTAAATACAGCTTATTGCTGAGATTTATCCTTTCATGCCCTTTCTGCAGCTGTTCCCACATTTCTTTTGTAATTTCACATATACAGTACATGTACAGTCTGATTATCATCTATACTGAGTGAGGTTAAACTGTAAGGATGAGTAATTGATTCCAGAAAAATTTTTTGAACGTAAATATTTTGAAAGTGTATTTAATGTAGTCCTCAAATAAAAAAAAAGCTTTGCGGAAAGTGCAAAACCAGGAAAAAATTATAAGGAGGGCAATATAGTAATCCTTTTTAGGTGTTCGCTTCTTCATCTCCTTCCATAGGAGGCTTTGAGGACTGCCTCCAACAGGTGCCTGGGCTGTAAGTGACCCAGCTTTGGGTAGTTCCAGAGCCCCCAACATGTAGGAAATGGCAGCAGCCCCCTGTGACTCATGTATGATTTTCCTGCTCTCGCATAGGAGGTGGGGAACCCCAATTACAGTATGATCTCTCGGGGGTGATAGTTCCATTTCAAGCTGCCTTGAGGAGCCTCTTGAGAGCCTGTTTTTTTTACAAGAAGACTTCATTCTGCTCCCTTCCTTTTCGGATTATAGCCCCCTCATACAACCCATGTTGACCCTCCATTTTGAGGAATGTGACCTTGGTTCCAGCAATCAGCCTTCGAGGCCAGTGTTCCATCTCTACTGCCCCCTGGTTGAACAAGATGTGATGATGGGTTGTAAACTCTTTTATGGACCCACATCTCTGCTGCCGGATGTACGTAAAAACCTCCCCCCGAGATGCAAACTTTTGGTACCTTGCAGCTAGCCCTGTTCTGGCTCTCCTCCTTTTCTCTTCTGACCAGCCTTAACCCTGCAGTCTAATCACTAGTTGCTGGATTCTGGATCTCCTGTCTGCAGTCCGCAAGAACCCCAGCGATGAAAGCTGCGGCCTGGGTTCGGGCTTTGGTGGTTCTGGGAAAGCGGCCTTTCTGGACCAAAAGCTACTGCCACCTCCACTGTTGCACCAGCTTGGTCTGGCCTGATATTGCTCTTATTGTTCCTATGGGAGTCTCACGGTATTCTGCTATATTTATCACCTTGTTGCCCACTATGCATGTTACACTGTTTGAATTACTAATTCAATCCAGAAAAAATTTCTAATGTACTACTCTATGGATGAATAATTGAATATAGAAACAATTCTAAATGATTTTTTGGAGTGTTATATACCATAGAAATGTACCCCAGGGCACAAAATACTCTATGGGTGAGTAACTGAATGTAGAAAAAAATTCAAAGCTTGTTTTGAGTGTTATGTACCCCAGAGCATGCAATACTCTACAGATGAGTAATTGAATGCATAAAAAAATGTGAACTTTTTTTGGAGTGTTGCATACCACTGAAACGTACATCAGCGCTTGTAATACTGTATGGGTGACTAATTGAATGCCTAAAAATTTTTGAATAGTTTTTGGAGTATTATATGCAACAGAAATGTATCCCACAGCATGTAATACTGTATGGGTGAGTAATTGAATATCCATTTGGAATGCTTTTTGCAGTGTTAAATACTATAGAAATGTACCCCAAAGCACATCATACAGTATGGATGATTAACTGAATACCAAAAAAGTTTGAACACATTTTTGGAGTGCTACATACCACAGGAATGTACCCTAGAGCATGTAATGCACTATGGATGAGTAATTCATTACAGAAAAATTTTGGAGTGTTTTTTAGGAGTCTTATATACCACTGAAATGTACCCCACTGTAATGTATGGATGAGTAATTTAATACTGAAAAATGTTTGAACTCTTTTTTGAGTGTTATATACCACTGAATTTTACCCCAGAGCATGTAATAGTTAATGGATGAATAGCTGAATACTGAAAAATGGTTATAACTTTTTTGTAGTGTTATACAATACAGATAACTACCCCAAAACACATAAGAATCTATGGATGAGTAATTGAGTATCGCTCAGCTGAGCATGCAGGAGAAACTGAGCTGTGTGTGACAGTGCAGCTTCCGTGACCTGCTGTGAATCATTGAGATTACCACTGATCAAAGCCTGCAGTTTCTACAGTCAGTTCAATGTGAGCCTGCGGTAACCTTAATTATGTTACTGCAGTTCATTGACCAGCTCACACTAAACTAACTGTGGGAATCGCTTCATGTAACCGGCAGTAACCTCAATGACGTCACTGCAAGTCATGAGAGAGAAATCGGTCAATTGAGCCGAGTGCCATCTTATTGTGATTCGATTCTCTCGCATGAGATAATTGCAGTAGAGGTACTTAGAAGACAGAGAACTTAATTTATCAATCTTCTCTATTTTTTCTGTACACGTACATCAGACTGCACTCGGATGACATCAGAGAACAGTCCAATGTTTTTCTTGCACCGATAGACTTGAATGGGTGATTGTGATCCAATTATCAGATGCACTCTCAGTATTCTGCGATTATTTTCTCTTGCTGAATTGCCATGAGAAAAAAATCACAACTATGCACTGCCCCATAGAATAAACTTGAGTTGAGCGCTATCCAAAAAAACATGAGATAGCATGCGGCCGTGTTGTACGGTTGTGTGAGTGAGCTCTTACAGACACATCTTCAGGTTCCTGTCAGGGCTTCAGCTTCCATCTCACAGGCATCCAGCGTTGCAATACTGTAACAACACAGCAGAGCTATGACAGCTGCTGCTATTGTGCTTGTAAGAACATAAAGTTCAGTTCTACTGTTCTGTGTTAGTTACATGTCTCATCCTGGTAACTCCTCTTTTTAAATTTAAAGTGTAACTATCATTTTAATTTTTATTTCATAAATCAATAGTACAGTTGAAAATAAGCAATGTTGTAAAATATCTTACTAGAAAAATTTGCTTCTTTCTCTGCCAAAATTGATCAGTCATTGTCAAAATTCTCAATTTTCTTAAAAATGTGTATTCAGTGAAGACAGACTTTCCCGTTACTGAAATATCATAGACAGATAGATAGATAGATAGATAGATAGCACTAATTAGATTCTATTTAGAACATCAGACTGCACTTTGATAACATAGAACTGACACAATGGAGAAGATGGAGACATTTTTTCTCCATCTTATCCTCATCTGGCAGAATTGAAGCAAACTTTGCTCACACGCTGATCAAACTCTGATCAGCTTTTGATCAGAGTGTGATTTTCCCAATCAACCGACCCACTTTTAGGTTTTAAATATATGGTGATTGCCTTTTGCCTTTTCCTAGTAAAGCCTCATGTAGATGTCTGTGTTGTATCCATTATTTTTATGGACACAATACATACCCATTAAAATCTATAGTGCAATTCACATGTCTGTGTTTTTCCATCAGCATGGATGACAAGGGTCAACCTAAGTTTATGGGTCTGTGAAAAACCTGTACAGCACATCAATGTGCTTTCTGTGTGTCATCCATGTGCCGACTGTGTTAACCATTGGAAAGTATAGAAGATGCTTTATAATTTATTTCCATCTTCATCCATCTATGAAAAACACTGGTGACACACTTAGGGCTCATACTCACTTGCGAGAGACACGCACGGTCCTCGTGCGAGTCTGTCGCATGAAAACCTGGCACTGCCGCAGACACTCGGACCGGAGCGTGCGGCTACATGTATTTCTATGCACCCGCACGCTCCAGTCCCAGTGCCGGCGGCAGTGCCAGGTTTTCTTGCGAGAGACTCGCACGAGGACCGTGCGTGTCTCTCGCAAGTGAGTATGAGCCCTAATGGTATAAATGGTACCACACTGGTACCATTTTTTCACGTAGGCATTTAAGCACGGATGTGTGAATGAGACCTAACAGAGTGATATGGTGTGCATTGTTAAGGCACATTAAAAGGGCACTGTTATACTGGCATGTTGAACTATATTCTCATGTTCTGTCAAACAATTGATAAGTTTAATATAGTTAGATAGGTTGAAATAAGACCTAGGTCCATCAAGTTCAATATTTCTCCACCAATTACACATTCTTTGTCACTAAATTATCTTCACCTCACAAAGCCATTTCCGCTGAGGAAAGCATCCAGCCCTTTTTAAAAGCTGTTATAGTGTCTGCCATTACTATCCCTTGCGGTAGGGCATCCCACAGTCTTACTGCTCTAATTGTAAAGAACCCTTTCATATTTAGCTGCTGCATTCGCCTTTTTTTCTACAGCTCTATCAAACAGTACTGCCACCATCGTAGGTGCTTCCCATCATTATCTCAAACACACCATTATGAGAGTGTCATATTGCAGCCATTTTGCGCCTTTATACTGTAGTATAATAACAATAATATTAATAACAATAATAAAGTATCCTTTCTTGTAGCCTTTCAACAGCATGGACACTTCACCACAACAGCCTATTCAATTGTAGCAATCTCTGTAAGGAGAGACGATACTTCTTGGATAATGGTCAGACGCCTCTCTCACAGCCAAACCAGATCTCACACTTTGCACTGACGAGGGGCAGTACCCCGAAACACAGTGTCTGCAAATTGAGATTCTGGTTTGGCTTTTATCCTAAATCATGTGACAAGGCTCGTTAAAGGGTCGACATTGACTTTTAGGATTGCTACTTCCAATAGGTGGCGCTAGAGTTCTAGTCCTCTTCCTCTCTGAATTGATAATTCACATATTTCCCACAGGAGCATTGCGGCTTTAAGTCTCCTCATCTCAGCATGCTTAGCATGTCAGTCTCCGCAAGAAGAAACAATACTTCTTGGATAATGGTCAGACACCTCTCACACAGCCAAACCAGATCTCACACTTTGCACTGACGAGGGGCAGTACCCCGAAACACAGTGTCTGCAAACTGAGATTCTGGCTTGGCTTTTATTCTAAGTCATCTGACAAGGCACGTTAAAGGGTCGACATTGACTTTTAGGATTGCTACTTCCAATAGGTGACACTAGAATCCTAGTCCTTTTCCTCTCTGAAGAGATAATTTGCAGCTAACAGATAGGAAATTATTCTACAGGGTGGGCCATTTATATGGATACACCTAAATAAAATGGGAATGGTTGGTGATATCTGCTTCCTGTTTGTGGCACATTAGTATATGGGAGGGAGGAAACTTTTCAAGATGGGTGGTGACCATGGTGGCCATTTTGAAGTTGGCCACTTTGGATCCAACTTTATATTTTCCAATGGGAAGAGGGTCATGTGACACATCAAACCTATTGAGAATTTCACAAGAAAAACAATACTGTGCTTGGTTTTAATGTAACTTTATTCTTTCATGAGTTATTTACAAGTTTATGAGCACTTACAAAATGTGTTCAAAGTGCTGCCCATTGTGTTGGATTGTCAATGCAACCCTCTGTTCCCACTCTTGACACATTATGTTTGCATCTTTACAATACCTTTTACATCAGTTTTCTGGCATAAAAGCTTTGATGAATCGGGAAAAATTCTGTGACATGGTCATGCTTCATTTGGATTTAAAATCTGCCAGACTATGCAACACTTAGTACTGTAGCAGCAGTTTTAGTAGGATTTTTTTCTCTTTTTTTAATTTAGGACAAGTAGAAATATTCCTCAATTTCTGTGCAGATGTTGTTATGGAATGCTCATGCCTCACATTCACTGGTTGTTACAGAGTGATCCTGCTTTTGATCTGTGCTTTTCTGCACGCATGTAAAGGATTTGTCTTCCTTTTATAGATTTTACACCCAATGATGCACAAGCATTTCTTGCTGTTGAACATATGTCCTAATGCAATACAATCAATTTGTAAATTAACTTGGAACGTTTAAAACCTGTTGCCTGTCTTGTAGACAGCAATCTACAAATTAGTGATTTTCACTTTTGTACAGGGTGGGCCCTTTATATGGATACACCTAAATAAAATGGGAATGGTTGGTACAGTAACATCTGCCAGCATGATCCCGCAGTGCTGTGACCGACAGTACTGGCGTTAGAGTTACTATGGGTGACAGTCACAGCTTCAGAGTCACAGTGACATCTGACAGCATGATCCCACAGCACTGAGACCGACAATACCAGTGGTAGCGTCACCACGGGTGACAGTCACAGCTGCGGGGTCGCGATGACATCTGACAGCATGATCTCGCAGTGCTCTTACTGACGGTCTTACCGGCGGTAGGGTTACCGCTGATAAGAACCTCCACACCGGTGTTTTCCACGCTGTCACACAGATGAAAGTGTAGGAAAAACCATAGGAAACCAGTAAAACGCAAAACCAAAACTTAGCAAATCCGCAAACATTTTTATACCTGCATTTTTACTGCGGATTTGACTGACACAATTGAAGTCAATAGGTGTAGAAATGCTGCAGAAATGCAAAAAGAATTGACAACCTGCAGAAAAAAAACGCACTGCAAATACGCACAAAAATTTACTGATCATGTGCACAACACTTCAGGATTGTCATTGAATAAGCTTGCATAATAATTCCATAGTGTTTTTGGCCCTTTTCCAAGCGGGAAAAAACACAGCAAAAATGCATACAAAACGCACTGTGTGCAGATAGCCTAACATGCCTGGAAATAATATACCAGAGCTTCTTGCTCTACCAAATTTATGGTCATTGTTCTCTGCTTAGAGTACTTAGTAACAAAGTGTCCAGACTAAATTCTAGCCCATGACGCTCTTCAGAGATGACCTCAGATTTCATATTTTGCACATTTGAATGAACGTTTTCTGATTCTCATAGCCATTCTATGATGATTTTTAAACGATCTTCACAGTTCTTAAAGAGGTTTTCTGCACATACAGATTATTAAAACATTATAAAACCTATGTGAAATGAATATACTTGACAATCTACTTGCTGTTAAAATTCTGTTTTCTTCCTGTGCCATAATTTGTGGTCTTGTGTCATTCAGCTCTTTGCCTCCTGCTACAGTATGTACAAAGCACAGAGTACAGAGATTTTCTGTCTATGCCTTGAACTAAACATCGACTGTCAGTCAAGCAAAGAACTGTTTGCAGGAGCCAAGACTCAGACTGCAGCTCCCAGAGCAGCGTGCTCTTAAAGTTTTGGTCATGGATGTGTGGCCTGTGGTCATCAGTCACTTGTGAGTGACTGGGAATCTGTGCATGGAAGCAGAGAGAATAACGTGGAGACACTGGAGGCTCTACAGAAAAATAGTAACGTTATCAACTTGTGTTTTTGGTCATAGGGTGCTTAATGGTGCTGGATGTTCAAGAGTGCTCGATGAGTCAAAAAAATTCCACACTGAGGTTATATTAAAACTTTTGTTGGCCACTCTTATATTTGCTCTTTCCGTAAGACGTTGCTAGCTCAACCGTCGCTGCAGTGCAGAATTGAATGTGTTACATCAGTTTATTAGTGACTGCAGTGTGAGAAGCTTGTAATGTGCATGAAAGAAGAGTAGCGGGTAGTTAAGAGCGAGTATGCTTGTTGCTCGGGTTTCCCTGAGCATGCTTGAGTGGTCTCCGAGTATTTTGGAATGCTCGGAGATTTTGGTTTCGTTGTCTCAGCTGCATGATTTGCGACTGCTAGACAGCCTGATTACATGTGTGGAATGCCTGTTTGTTAGGGAATTCCCACATGTATTCAGCTTGTCTAGCAGCCACAAATCATGCAGCTGAGACAACGAAACCAAAATCTCCGAGCATTCCAAAATACTCAGATCACCAGAGCATACTCGTGGAGACCCAAGCAACAATGCTACTCGCCCATCACTAGTAGCGTGCAGTGATTTGTTTTTGTGGTCTGAGGGCCCCAATATTTATCGGACACTTTGTGTAGAGTATGGAGAAAGTGTTTTATTACAATGAATGAATAAAAAAGTTCAAGAAATGACAAAGATTCAGGTCAAGGCATTCGTGAACCTTTGTCCTCCTAGAGATACGTCATTTTTCAACATAATCTAGCTGTTTTTATAAACGATGTCCATCTGTCAAAAAGCAGGGAGATTAGGTTTAAAAAATTATGTAATTATCTGTTCTGGAAGTAGATTTAAACATTTTTTAAAGCAACAGTGTTGATTTTTTGACTCATCCTCGTATTATATACAAATCCATTATATGACTCATTGCTCCCCTACAGAACACTGAACCTGTGTGGGGCCACTTTCAGTACCTGGGATATTACTGATTAGACAGTACATGGTAGGTGAAGTGGGAGTATTGTTAGCAGAGAGAAACTGCAGGCAGCAAGTTACTCATCAGTATGGGACTCTCAGGGTAGTACTTTGTAGATGGAGTTGGTGGGCACTGAGGATGAAAGTGATGTGGACTAGATACCACTATGACAGTGAGGCCAGATCACACTGCCTTCTGTAATATGTAGTCTCGAGGAACAGATAAAGAATGGGCAGGAAACTCATAATTATAATAATCATTTTTATTTCTATAGTGACTAGGGATGAGCGATATTGCCCGATATCGTATCGGAATTCCGATTTCCGATATTGAAAAACTATCGGATATCGGAATTTCCGATTTCCGATATCAATGCAAGTCAATGGGAGAAAAAAATCGGAATTACAAAATGACCACTACAGTGCTATATAATGGATAAAATAGAGGGGAAACACCTCAGGATAATGGGGAAGGAGTTTGCAGAGGCAGAGGAGCAAAAAAAAATTGCTAGAATAATGCACAGAGCGAAAGCTGTAGCAGGAAAACATCTTCTTAACAGCGGTGTTTTTTCTTTGGGTTAGGATTAGTTGGGGTAGTGTTAGGGTTTATGGTTAGTAGGGTAAGGGTTAGGGTAGGGGTTAGCGGTTAGGGATAGTTAGGGTTAGTGATTTTACATTATTAAATTAAAACTGCCTGTGGTGGTGTCAATATGCCCTTTGACTGACATGTGTCCGCGTTCAGCTCACCTTGCTTTGCAGGGAGTTTCCAGGAGCACCACGTGGAGGAACGGATACACTCCCTTTAAACCATGCTTAGTCTTCTTCTGCTGATTATATTACTGTTATTCAGTAATTCTGCATATTGATATTCTGCTTTTGGTTCATGTACATCTGCTCCTACTGCTTCCTAAACCTCTGTCTATGGTTATCCTGCTATTGGCTGGTCGCAGAATTTCCCAAACCCAGAGGAAATACGCAGAAGTAACAGTAGGCACAGGAACTTGAGAGAACCAGCTGGTGAGTTTGGAACCCGTATAGGCAGCAGAAATCAGCATAAGAGCCAATGGAACTAACGGGCATCAGCTGAGCGGAGGCGGAGGCCGATAACTAAGCAGGAGGTAACCTGTGCCAGAAAGCACTACCAAGGACCAGCAGACGTTACTGGAACTCGGATACCACAAAGGAGGGACCTAAGCCATTGACTCTACTGAGAACCAGCTGACGTTACTGGAACCCAGATAAGCAGTAGAAGGTAAAAGTGCCAGTGGCTGTACTGGGCAACAGCTGACATTACTGTAGCCCGGATACCACAATGTAGTAGTGACATACGCCAAAAGCACTGCCGAGAAGCCCAAAAAAACACACAAAGATGCAAGTTCAAGAGCAAAAAGACAGGAGTCTGGGGACATCTCCATCTGTCTTCTTGTCTTGGGTCTTCTGCATCTGTTTTCCTGTCTTTGGTCTTCTGCATCTGTCTTCCTGTCTTGGGTCTTCTACCGGAGTAATGTCTTCTCAGCAGAAGGTGCCAGAGCCACATTTGCCCCCGCAACCCGGACACAGTCTTCTTTACTCCGCAGTTGCAGGAGGGGAGGAGGAGGGCCTACTGGCACTGTCGAGAGCAGCCTTGAGCGCCATGTCCCGTAGTCCACGTAGGGGGCTCCTACACTGCCGACACCACGGATAACCGCAAACTGAGCCGGAATGATGTACGGTGGGGGCGTGGAACAGTGCGGCGGACACAACCGTGTTACGGCGAGCGTTGTCGAAACACGGTTTGGAGCAAGAGGTACCCGTGCCCTTGGACACTCCCGAGAACCAGCTGGCGATGCTGGAACTCGGTTTACCCCTCTGGGGAGGCACCTGTGTCCGCACTTCACTGCCAGGAAACAGCCGGCGTGGCTGGATCCCGCCTCTTGTGCTTCTGCCTATAGGTGTTTGGCATCTGGCGTCCTTTTTTCCACTTTGGTCTAACGAGGTACAGCTGGCGTTACTGTTGCCCAGAAACACAGCATGCTGTGAAAGTGGCAGTCACGGAAATGGGCACTAGCTGGCGGTACTAGAGCCCAGAAACACGGCATGCTGTGAAATCAGCAGTCACGGAAATGGGCACTTGCTGGCAGTACTAGAGCCCAGAAACACGGCATGCTGTGAAATCAGCAGTCACGGAAATGGGCACTAGCTGGCGGTACTAGAGCCCATGGAAAACAGTATGAGGTGAAAGAGTCAGTCACAGAACCAGGAGCTATATGTTGGTAGTAGAGGCCAGAGCACTGGCATAACAGATGACGCTGTGTGCAACATAGGCACATGACAGAGCATGCATACTGCTACCAACCATGCATGTAACCTGTCTACACTGGCCCAGGGCAGCAAAAGTCACCAGAAATCCAGGCCTGGTTCATTTTTAGGAATGTAAGCCGGTCCACATTTGCAGCGGATAGTCTGGTACGTTGGTCTGTTAGTACATTGCCAGCTGCACTAAAGACACGTTCAGAAATCACACTGGCACCAGGACCAGCCAGGACATCCAGGTTGGGTATACTGAAGCTGTCAGTAGCAGATGTACTGCTTCTACTACCGGCTTCTGAACGGATTCCGCTGGGCCCAGGACGCACTGAGGTGCCTGCTAATTCACGCGCATCACTGCTATGCGGTGGAAAAGAGTACATGAGTGAATTAACCAGTGCATCTTGGTACTCCTGCATTTTACGCGCCCGGTTCAACAGTGTAATTAGGCTTTGAAGGCTGTCCCGGTAACGTGGATCTAAGAGGGTGGCCATCTAGTAGTTATTTGTGTGGAGAATACGAGCCACGCGTGGGTCGTTTCTCAGACACTGCATCATGAAGTCACTCATGTACTGAAGACTGCCAACTGGCCATGCATCGCTGTCACCAGCTGGAGGAATGTGCTCTGGCTGCTCTGCATCACCCCATCCACGCTCTATTTGGTGACTACTAGTAGAGCGCTGTGTACTTTCCTCCTCTGGCTCATCCTCATAGTCCTCCTCATCCTCCTCGCTTGCTGTGTCCTGCCTGGACCTTTGTGAGGCACCCACAGAGCTTTGTACCAACCGGGAAGATGAAGATTGCCTGATTGGTCCAAGTGTCTCATCATACTCCTCCTCCTCCAGAGAAACCTCATCCCTTAGTCCTTTAACCCTTTCACCCCCAAGGGTGGTTTGCACGTTCATGACCGGGCCAATTTTTACAATTCTGACCACTGTACCTTTATGAGGTCATAACTCTGGAAGGCTTCCATGGATCCCGGTGATTCTGACATTGTTTTCTCGTGACATATTGTACTTCATGTTAGTGGTAAAATTTCATTCAAATAACTTGCGTTTATTTGTGAAAAAAATGGAAATTTGGCAAAAATTTTGAAAATTTCGCAATTTTCCAACTTTGAATTTTTATGCCCTTAAATCACAGAGATACGGCACACAAAAAACTTGATAACTAACATTTCCCACATGTTTGGTTTACATCAGCACAATTTTGGAACCAAAATTTTTTTTTGTTAAGAAGTTATAAGGGTTAAAAGTTTACCAGCAATTTCTCATTTTTACAACACCATTTTATTTTTAGGACCACATCACATTTGAAGCCACTTTGAGGGGTCTATAGGATAGAAAATACCCAAAAGTGACACCATTCTAAAAACTTCACCCCTTAAGGTGCTCAAAACCACATTCAAGAAGTTTATTAACCCATTAGGTGCGTCACAGGATTTTTTTTGAATATTTAAAAAAAAATGAACATCTAACTTTTTTTCACAAAAAAAATACTTCAGGTTCAATTTTTTTTATTTTACCAAGGGTAACAGGAGAAATTGGACTGCAAAAGTTATTGTGCAATTTGTCCTGAGTACGCTGATACCTGATTTGTGGGGGGGAACGACTGTTTCGGCGCATGGCAGAGCTCAGAATGGAAGGAGCGCTATTTGACTTTTTCAATGCAAAATTGGCTGGAATTCAGATCGGACGCCATGTCACGTTTGGAGAGTCCCTGATGTACCTAAACAGTGGAAACCCCCTACAAGTGACCCCATTTTGGAAACTAGACCCCCAGGGAACTTATCTAGATATGTGGTGAGAACTTTGAACCCCCAAGGGCTTTACAGAAGTTTATAACGTACAGCGGTACAATTAAAAAATAATATTTTTTCCACAAAAATGATCTTTTCACCCCAATTTTTATTTTCCCAAGGGTAACAGGACCCTAAAAGTTATTGTGCAATTTGTCCTGAGTACGCTGATACCCCACATATGGGGGTAAACCACTATTTGGGCGCATGGCAGAGCTCGGAAGGGAAGCAGCGCCATTTGACGTTTTTGGCTGGAATTGAGATCAGACATCATGTCGCGATTGGAAAACCCCTGATGTACCAAAACAGTGGAAACTCCCCACAAATGACACCATTTTGGAAACTAGACCCCCTAAGGAACTTATCTAGATGTGTGGTGAGAACTTTGAACCCCCAAGGGCTTCACAGAAGTTTATAGCATAAAGCCGTACAATTAAAAAATCATATTTTTTCCACAAAAATGATCTTTTCACCCTCAATTCTTATTTTTCCAAGGGTAACAGCACCCTAAAAGTTATTGTGCAATTTGTCCTGAGTATGCTGATACCCCACATGTGGGGGTAAACCACTATTTGGGCGCATGGCAGAACTCGGAAGGGAAGCAGCGCCATTTGACATTTTTGGCTGGAATTGAGATCGGACACCATGTCGCGATTGGAAAACCCCTGATGTACCAAAACAGTGGAAGCCCCCCACAAATGACACCATTTTGTAAACTAGACCCCCCAAGGAACTTATCTAGATGTGTGGTGAGCACTTTGAACCCCCCAGTGCTTCACAGAAGTTTATAACGCCTGGGCGTGGAAATAAAAAATTCGTATTTTTTCCACAAACATGATCTTTTAGTCACCATTTTTTTTATTTTCCCAAGGGTAACAGGAGAAATTAGACCCCAAAAGTTGTTGTCCAATTTATCCTGAGTATGCTGATACCCCATATGTGGGAGAAAACTACTGTATGGGCACGCGTCGGGGCTCGGAAGGGAAGTAGTGACATTTTGGAATGCAGACATTGATGGAATGGTCTGCGGGTGTCATGTTGCCTTTGGAGAGCCCCTAATGTACCTAAACAGTGGAAACCCCCCACAAATGACCCCACTTTGAAAACTAGACCCCCTAAGGAACTTATCTAGATGTGAGGTGAGCACTTTGAACCCCCAAGAGCTTCACAGAAGTTTATAATGCCAGGGCATGAAAATAAAAAAATCATATTTTTTCCACAAACATGATCAATTAGTCCCCAATTTTTTTATTTTCCCAAGGGTAACAGGAGAAATTGAACCCCAAAAGTTGTTGTCCAATTTGTCCTGAGTATGCTGACACCCCATATGTCAGAGAAAACTACTGTATGGACACACGTCAGGGCTCGGAAGGGAAGTAGTGACGTTTTGGAATGCAGACTTTGATGGAATGGTCTGCGGGTGTCATGTGCGCTTGGAGAGCCCCTGATGTACCTAAACTATTGAAACTCCCCACAAGTGACCCCATTTTGGACACTAGACCCCCCCATGGAACTTATCTAGATGTGTGGTGAGCACTTTGAACCCCCAAATGCTTCACAGAAGTTTATAACGCTCGGACGTGAAAATAAAAAAATCTTTTTTTTCCACAAAAATGATATTTTTGCCCCCAATTTTTTTATTTTCCTAAGGGTAACAGGAGAAATTGGACCCCAAAAATTGTTTTGCAATTTGTCCTGAGTAGGCATGGCAGAGCTTGGAAGGGAAGGACCACCATATGACTTTTTCAACTCAGAATTGGCTGGAATTGAGATCAGATGCAATGATACATTTGGAGAGCCCCTGATGTGCCCAAACAGTGGAAACCCCCAATTCTAACTCCAACCCGAACCCCAACACACCCCTAACCCTTATCTCAGCCCTAACCCTAGCCCTAACCCTAGCCCTAACCCAAGCCCTAACCCTAGCCCTAACCCTAACCCTAGCCCTAACCCTAGCCCTAACCCTAACCCTAGCCCTAACCCTAGCCCTAATGGAAAAATGGAAATAAATACTTTTTTTAATTTTATTATTTTTCCCTAAATAAGGGGGTGATAACGGGGGGTTTGATTTACTATTTATGGCGGTTTTTATTTTTGGCAGCTGTCGCACGGTGAAAGACGCTTTTTATTGTAAAAATAGATTTTGCATCACCACATATTGAGAGCTATAATTTTTCCGTATTTTGACCCACCGAGTCATGTGAGGTCTTATTTTTTGTGGGACGAGTTGACGTTTTTATTGGTACCATTTTCGGGCACGTGACTTTTTTGATCGCTTTTTATTCTGATTTTTGGGACGCAGAATGAACAAAAACCAGCGTTTCATGAATTTCTTTTGGGGGAGTGCGTTTACACCGTTCCGCGTGCGGTAAAATTGATAAAGCGGTTTTATTCTTCGGGTCAGTACGGTTACAGCGATACCTCATTTAGGTCGTTTTTTATGTTTTGTCGGTTTTATGCAGTGAAAACTATTTTATATAAAAAATAATTATTTTTGCATCACTTTATTCTGCGAGCTATAACTTTTTTATTTTTTCGCTGATGATGATGTCTGGCAGCTCGTTTTTTGCGGGACGAGATGACATTTTCAGCGGTACCATGGATATTTATATGCGTCTTTTTGATCGCGCGTTATTACACTTTTTGTTTGGCGGTATGATAATAAATCATTATTTTTTGCTTCGTTTTTTATTTTTATTTTTTAAGGGGTTCGCTAAAGGGGTTAACTAATGGGACAGTTTTATAGGGCGGGTCGTTATGGACGCGGCGATACCTAATATGTGTACTTTTATTGTTTTGGTTTTTTTTTATTTTCAAAAAATGAATTTATTGGGGAATATTTTTTTTTTTTTACTAATTTATTTGGCGATTTTTTTAAAATTATTTTTACCCTTTTTCTTTTTTTTTTTTTTTTTACTTTATTACATAGTCCCAGGTGGGACATCACTGTCCTGTGACAGATCGCTGATCTGTCACATCACAGATCACTGTGACAGATCAGCAATCTGTCACAGGCATTGAAGAAGACTTCCTCTTGCCTGCGCTTTGCAGGCACTGAGGAAGCCAGCTTCCTGCAGGCCCCCGAAGGCCCCCGTCGCCATCTTGGATTCAGGGGCCTGGAGGAAAGGAGCCCCCCGCAGCAGCGCTGCACATTGCGCTGCCGTGGGGGGCTCAGGGAAGCACGGAGGGAGCCCCCTCCCTGCCGATGCTTCCCTTTAACTCCCGGTACACCGCGACCGTGTTTGATCGCGGTGTGCAAGGGGTTAACGTGTCGGGGGCGGTCCGTGACCGCCCCTGACACATTGTGCTGGGTGTCAGCTGTGATAATAAGCTGACACCCGGACACGATCAGCGGCGCTCACCACGTGGGCGCCGCTGATCGCGGTAGACGTACTATCCTGTCCATGGGCATAGGGGCCCGGGTCCCATGGTCGGGATAGTACGTCTCATGTCAGGAAGGGGTTAAGTGATGATTCTATAAGGCATATAAGGGGAATAGTCAGGCTGAGTAGGGCAGCATCCACGCTCACCATCAGAGTGGAGTCCTCGAAGCACTTCAAAATGGTGCATATGTCCTTCATGGATGCCCACTCTGTGGTTGTAAAGTGGGAGGGCTGAGATGTGTGTCGCCTACTTTGCGCCTGCTGCAGCTGCAACTCCATAATTGCAGGTTGCTGCTCACACAACCTCCGAAGCATATGCAAAGTCGAATTCCACCTGGTGGGGAGGTCAACAATGATGCGGTGCTCGGGCAGGCCCAATCTGCGCTGCATGGCTGAAAGGCGCGATGCAGTCATGCTTGAACGCCGCAAATGAGAGCACTCGTATCTGACTTTGTGCAGCAGCTCCTCAAGGTCAGGATAGTTCCTAAGGAAACTCTGCACCAACAAGTTTAGGACATGGGCAAGGCATGGAATGTGAGTCAGACCACCTAGGCCCAGAGCCGCGACCAGGTTTCGGCCGTTGTCACACACCACCATACCTGGCTGGAGGTTGAGCGGCACAAGCCACATGTCGCTCTGCTCCTTGAGCGTGTTCCACAGCTCGGTTGCGGTGTGGCTAACATCACCCAGATAAACCAATTTCAACATGGCCTGTTGTTGTTTGGCCGATTCAGTGCTGAAATCGGTTGTTGTGGTACGTCAGGGTGCAGGCGAGTCTGACGAGGAGTATGAGGTGGAGTCAATTTGTACGGAGGAGAGGCCTGCAATCCGTGCTCAACTACATTTACCCAATGGGCGGTGATGGAAATGTAGCGTCCCTGGCCATGCTGACTGGTCCACGCGTCAGTGGTCAGGTGGACCTTGCTACTAACTGCATTTTGTATCGCATGCTTAATTTTACACTCCACATGCTGTTGCAGGGCGGGGACGGCTTGCCTGCTGAAGTAGAAGCGGCTGGGAACGCTGTATTGTGGGATTGCAAACCCTAACATATCGATAAAGGCTGGCTTGCTCACCAGCCAGAATGGTAGCATTTTCACTGCAAGCAGTTTGGCAATGCGAGAATTCATGCCCTGTGCTCGTGGGTGGTTTGCCGAGTACGGGTGCCTTTTCTCCCACACCTGTGTGACAGATGGCTGCACACTGGATTGGGAGTGTGAGGATGCCAGCGATTGGGATGCTGATGCTGACGAAGTACAGACAGTGTGCCGCCGCACAACTCTGCCTGCAGATGCAGCCTGGCATTCTGGCGAGGAAGCAGGAGCAGCTGTTTGCGAGCTGGAGTAAGAGGTGGCCACTGTGGCTGAAGAGGTGGAAGATGGGGAACCAGCTGCAGGTGGCGAATCATCTTGAGTGTGAGGCTGCCACTCCACAGGGTGTCTCTTCCTGACATGCGTCAACATATTGGTGGCACTAAGGTTGCTGACGGTCTTCCCTCTCCGCACAGTTTGTCGACAAAGCTTGCATCTGACTACTGTAATGTCATCTGCAACTTGGTTGAAAAAGGCCCATGTACCACAACTCTCGGGCGCACCCCTTGTGTTCTTTAAAAGAGCCCTGCTCCTAATGGGTGCTGAAGTTGAGGGAGCCGACAACCAATTTTTCCCTCTGCGCCACACCTGCAAGCTCTTCCTCTGAGCTATCCCCACTTGCTTGCTGCCCCTCAGCATGTCATGATGGGTCAAGGACCTCGTCATCCAGTACACTTTTGTCAGCAGAAACTGGCAGCTGAGTTTCATCATCATCTGCTGACTGGGGTCTGGTCACTGTGGGCACTGGCCCACCCTCCACTTCTTCCTCAGACGGACGCAGTCGTTGCGCATCTGTGCACACTACCTCTTCTTCAGCTGCAGGAGTGCTGTCTGGATGGCACACAGATTCCAAGCCAACAGATTCTGAGAAGAGGATTAAGGTTGACTCCTTGCCCTCTGAATGTCTGGGCAATTTAGTGGGTGGTGAAGAAGCAGATGGGTGCTGCTCTTCAGTGGCCTGACCCGATGTGGTGGAGAGGTCCTGGGAGGATGCTGTGCTTATTGAGGTGGATTCCTCTGCTGCCATCCAACCAACAATGGTTTCTATTTGATCCTCTCTTATCAGCCTATGGCCCTGCGCTCCTAACAAGCTGCGAATAAATGACTGCTGCCAGGTGAAAGTAGGTGCTGAGTGACTTGGGCCTGCTGCTTGCTCTGGATGTGCACCATGTCTAGCTGCTGATGCACCTCTTCTGCGGCCGCCGCGCGGACGTCCCTTACTCCCTGCCTTCTTCATCTCTATCGATGAATTCAGAATGACAATAAAGTAATTATTAGGAATTAGTGTGCTTATTCCTGTAGGACTACAAACAGGTATAAGAAACACTAATGGCACTGTATTACGGTGGTGTGTCTGCTACACTTTATTTGAATCTAGTGTGGCCTACACAAAGAGTAACGTGTGTTTGTGGTATTGGTGTACACGTTACGGTCGGATGTCACAGCGCAGTAAGTGACACTGCTGTGATACCGAAAAAAAAGGATTCTCCGGGACTGGGCCAGGTGCTGTGTGGCACCAGCCACAGAGGTTGTTTGGGTCCCTCACAGCACAATCCCTATATAGTGTTTAACTTTTAGGAAAAAATAGGGGAAGGGGATTTAAGGGCTGAAAAGAAAAGGCAGTGAGACACACACCACACAGTGCTGCAGCAAGAGGAGCTGCAGCAGCTGCAGTGAATGTGCTCTGCACTGTCTCACTAAGCACCTCACTGAGAGCCTGCACAGCACAAAAAATGAAACTGAGCGGGGTCAGTGAGGAAAAAGACTGCTTCTGTAACACACAGGGGCTGCTACAGTCGCTGAAAAACAATTTGTATCGCTATAAGATCCGAGATCTCTCCCTATCTCCAACAGCAACCTATCCCTATCTGCTTTCACAGTAGAGTGAGGCTAAAATGGTAGGCGCAGCCTTTTATACTGCCTGATCACACCAGCCAGCCAGCCAATCGCAGCACAGCCCCTAGCTAGCAAGTTTGGACGCCTCCTACCAAGCTTAGGGGAGTTACACAACGTTGTCAGCAATTCTTCAGCTCCTGATTGGTTCCACGGAGCGCTCAGAGGCTGAAGGATTATGGGATTTCCGATTTCCCATTTCCGATATGAAAAAAATATCGAAATCGGGATTCCGATATCGCAAATATCGGGCCGATTTCCGATATTTCAATATCGGAAAGCTCATCCCTAATAGTGACAACATATTCTGCAGCACCTTAAATTTCAGAGGAGACTTGTAAACACATTAGAAACATAAAAGAGTAACCCAAAATTCAAGAGCTAGCAAGAGTTATGAGGGCCTCGAACGTAAGAGCTTACAATAGAAGGAAATAAGGAGGGCACAAAAGGTAAATAGTAAAAAGTGCTTGTATGGTATGGTCCTGTCATCTACAGTATATGTAAGATAAAGATGTAAACAACTAAAAGACAAGTTAGTATCAGGAAGTTTGGTGACTAGATCATATTTTTCATTTTCCTGTGTCCAGAAGCCCTTTTACGTTCATATTTTCTTTGCAGAAATCTTGAATCCAAGAACACTTTTCAAACGTCATCACTAGAGTTGAGCGAAACGGGTCGAAAAATTTCAAAAGTCGCCGACTTTTGGCAAAGTCGGGTTTCATGAAACGAAACCCGACCCTAGGATGAGGTCGGCCACGAGGTCGGCAACTTACGCGCCAAAGTCGCATTTCAAAAGTTTGATTTGCGCTCTTTTTCAGCCAATCAGGATCCACGGACACTGTGGGCAACGTGATGACATAGGCAGGGGTCACCACCATCTTTCAGAAGGGCATGCAAGTGATTGGCTTGCTTTGGTGGGCGTCACAGGGGGTATAAAAGGGCGTGCACGCCGACCGCCATCTTGCTTCTGCCGATCTCAGTATAGGGAGAGGTTGCTGCTGAATCTGTAGGGAGAGCGTTAGGCAGGGAAGAAGACAAAAAAACTGCTTCTGCTGCTAGCGATTTGGCCTGCACAACACACCAGTCACTGTGTGTGCAGTGCAAGGGGAGGCTATATAGTGGTGTATCAGTGGTGTTGGTTGTTGGGCTGCCTTCTAAGGCTTCCTGACATTCCTGCATTGCTGTTTACCCACTGCTCCGCAAACTGCTTCTTTAAAAGCAATCCCAATTTTTTTTTTTGTCCTGCTGAGAAGAAAAAAAAACTGCTTCTGCTGCTAGCAATTTGGCCTGCACAACACACCAGTCACTGTGTGTGCAGTGCAAGGGGAGGCTATATTGTGGTGTATCAGTGGTGTTGGTTGTTGGGCTGCCTTTTAAGGCTTCCTGACAGGCTGGCATTGCTGTTTACCCACTGCTCTGCAAACTGCTTTTTTAAAAGCAATCCAATCTCCCTTATCCTCTAGTCACTTTTGTCACAGCTGTGCCATCGAGCCTGTGACATAGCGCTCAGATATCAGTGGGCCTCACACAATCCAAAAGTGTCCAGTGTCCAAAAGTGTGTGCAGAGATTCCAAATCTCCCTTATCCTCTAGTCACTTTGGTCACAGATGTGCCATCGAGCCTGTCACATAGCGCTCAGATATTCATTGGGCCTCACACAATCCAAAAGTGTCCAGTGTCCAAAAGTGTGTGCAGAGATTCAAAATCTCCCTTATCCTCTAGTCACTTTGGTCACAGCTGTGCCATCGAGCCTGTCACATAGCGCTCAGATATTCATTGGGCCTCACACAATCCAAAAGTGTCCAGTGTCCAAAAGTGTGTGCAGAGATTCAAAATCTCCCTTATCCTCTAGTCACTTTGGTCACAGCTGTGCCATCGAGCCTGTCACATAGCGCTCAGATATTCATTGGGCCTCACACAATCCAAAAGTGTCCAGTGTCCAAAAGTGTGTGCAGAGATTCAAAATCTCCCTTATCCTCTAGTCACTTTGGTCACAGCTGTGCCATCGAGCCTGTCACATAGCGCTCAGATATTCATTGGGCCTCACACAATCCAAAAGTGTCCAGTGTCCAAAAGTGTGTGCAGAGATTCAAAATCTCCCTTATACTCTAGTCACTTTGGTCACAGCTGTGCCATCGAGCCTGTCACATAGCGCTC
Organism: Dendrobates tinctorius; assembly: GCF_039654945.1. Classification (NCBI taxonomy): domain Eukaryota; kingdom Metazoa; phylum Chordata; class Amphibia; order Anura; family Dendrobatidae; genus Dendrobates; species Dendrobates tinctorius. Next base: position 14,145,721 of record NW_027361766.1, on the reverse strand, counting down.
AGATATTCATTGGGCCTCACACAATCCAAAAGTGTCCAGTGTCCACAAGTGTGTGCAGAAATTCAAAATCTCCCTTATCCTCTAGTCACTTTGGTCACAGCTGTGCCATCGAGCCTGTCACATAGCGCTCAGATATCAGTGGGCCTCACACAATCCAAAAGTGTCCAGTGTCCACAAGTGTCTGCAGAAATTCAAAATCTCCCCTGTCCTATAGACACCTTGTACCTTGTTTGACATTACTATATAGTTTGTTGGATTTTGTCTACATTTCTACCAAAAATGAGGAAGGCTGGTGGAAGAGGCCGTGGAATTGGGCGGGGGTTGGCAGCTGGTAATGATGGTGTTGGTGGTGGATCTGATGGTAGTGGCAAGAGCAAAATAGGACCGAATGCAGGAGGTGTTGATCCTGCGTCATCGTCTGGCTACATAAGGCCTCGAACGCTTAGTTTTCTAGGAGTGGGCAAACCGCTTTTAAAGCCAGAGCATCAGGAAAAAGTTTTGTCTTACATTGCTGACTCAGCCTCCAGCTCTATCGCCTCCTCTTCTTCAGTTGTAAAAAGTAAAAGCACTGAGTCATCATTGGAGGCTCATGTTCATGAACCACACCTTTCCTTGTGTCCTTCACCCCAACCAAGATTGAAGGATGACGCAGGCCATACTACTGATTACTCCATGGAGCTGTTTTCACATACCATGCCTGGATTATCAAGTCAAATGGTGAATTACCCAGGCCAAGATGAATCTGACATGGAGTGCACTGATGCACAGCCGCTGATGGATGATTCTGCTGGTACATTCACTCAGAGCACTACATTGTCCTTGCAGTGTACAGAGCCAGATTCTGACCCTGATGAGACTCAGGTGCCCCTTCCCGCACACTATACCACCATACACGGTGACACAGAGGAAGGTGCACATGACATAGAAGAGGAGGTGATGGATGACCCAGTTGTTGACCCAGATTGGCATCCATTGGGGGAAGAGGGTGCTGCTTCCAATAGCTCAGATGAGGAGCATCCACAGCAGACATCGACATTGCAACAGCTGTTATCTGGCAGGCCAGGAGCACTCCAAAGACAGGTTCCAAACATCAAAAGAGTTGCTGGACAGCTTGTCCAGAGGGTCAAAAGATCACAGCGTGCTAGGCCGCAAAATGTCTGCCAAAGTAGGAAGAGTGCAGTGTGGCACTTTTTTGAACAAAATCCTCATGATCAGGCCAAGGTTATCTGTAAGAAGTGCGCAAAGACCTTTAGCCGAGGGAAAAATCTGAAAAATTTGAATACCAGTTGCATGCTTAGAAATTTAACCAGCATGCACTTGCAAGCGTGGACACAACACCAAACCTCAAGTGCCACATGTGCAACTGATCACAACGAAGGTAGTCAGCAACGCTACATTGTTTCCCCCACTGTAAGCCCACCGGTTAGCACAGCAGCAAATGTTGAGGTGTCGTTGCAAGACCACAGCAGTCAGGGAATCCCACTGTTATATCAACGAAAGACTGATTCTAGGCCATCAGAAAGAACACCAACTCCATCACCATCATCAACCCTCTCTCAGTCCGCCCTGCCCACCGCTACTTCCACCATATGCAGCTCTCAAGTCCAGCTCACCCTCCCAGACACTATGAGTAGGTCAAGAAAGTACTCAGTCTCTCATCCGCGTACACTGGGTTTGAACGCCCACATTGCCAAACTAATCTCGTTTGAGATGATGCCCTTTCGGTTGGTGGAAAGCACAGCTTTCCGCGAACTCATGGCCTATGCAGTACCACGCTATGACCTACCCAGTCGCCACTTCTTCTCTCGCAAAGCCATCCCAGCCCTCCACCATCATGTGAAATACCGCATTGTCTATGCACTCAAGCAGTCAGTGAGCGGAAAGGTGCACCTCACAACTGATGCATGGTCCAGTCGGCATGGCCAGGGCCGTTACGTGTCCATCACTGCGCACTGGGTTAATGTGGTGGATGCAGGGTCCACAGGGGACAGCGGTGGTGGGACAGTGCTGCCTAGCCCACGGTATAGGAAACAGTTGGCTGTAGGTGTTCGACCCTCCTCCTCCTCCTCCAGAAGCGAAAGCTCGTCCACAGAGCACAGTCGTACGAGCACTCCATCTGCAGCTGCCACTGTTGCACACGATGTGTCCCCCTATCGAGCAGCTAGTGGAAAGCGTCAGCAGGCTGTGTTGCAGATGATGTGTTTGGGCAACAGACACACCGCCGAGGTGCTGGCCGAGTACTTGAAGCGACAAACTGAGTCATGGCTGGGCAGTGTACATCTTGAGGCAGGCAAGGTAGTTAGTGATAACGGCCGTAAGTTTGTGGCAGCCATAGCCCTTTCAAAACTCAGCCATATACCTTGCTTGGCTCACACCTTGAACCTGGTGGTGCAGTGCTTCCTCAAAAATTATCCGGAGTTAACAGCCCTGCTCCAGAAGGTGCGAAGACTGTGCGCGCACATCCGCCGGTCGCCTGTACACTCCGTTCGTATGCAGAAGCTGCAGTGATTGCTCCACCTTCCCAAACACCACCTCATTATCGACATTGCAACAAGGTGGAACTCCACCCTGCACATGGTGGAGCGGCTGTGCGAGCAGAGGCAGGCCATAATGCATTTGTGGGAGGATAAACGGCCAGGCACTTTGAGAGCAGACATGGAGTTGACAGGTGTGCAGTGGTCGAAGCTGAAAGACCTCTGTAAAGTCCTTCAGTGTTTTGAGGAATGCACACGGCTGGTAAGCGCAGACGACGCCATCCTAAGCATGAGCATCCCACTTATGCGTCTGCTCATGCAAACTTTGACGCACCTTAAGGAGCAGGCGTCTGCAGCCAATGTTGATGAGGAGGAAGAGGAGGAGGGAATCCTTGATGACATTCAGCCATTGTCTGCTCAGGGACCTCTCCTGGACGAGGTGGAGGAAGAAGAGGAGGAGGAGGAGGATGATGGGGATGATTACTTAGGGGAGGAGGATACATCTCGTGGGGCAAGTGAAAATGTTGGCGTGGCAAGGTCTGGTACAGGGTTTGTGCGTGACTGGAGGGATGTGGATTTGCCGGAAAGTGCTCCTCCAACCAGCACTCGCAGTGCATCATTGACACCGGGAACATTGGCCCACATGTCAGATTATGCCTTGCAGATCCTAAAAAGGGACCCACGCATTGCCAAAATGATGAACGATGACGACCACTGGTTGGCAAGCATCCTGGATCCACGCTATAAAGGCAAATTACAAAACATCATGCCACAGGAGACCTTGACCTAATATTGGCTAATAAACAAGCAACTCTGGTAAATCGGTTGCTTGAGGCATTCCCAGCACACAGCAGCGGTGATGGTTCTCACACGAGCCGTACGGGCCGGGGGCAGCTTGGCAGAGGTGTTCGTGGTGCACACAGCAGAAGTGGCGTTGGAGACAGGGGTTTCATGACAATGTTGTGGACTGATTTTTCAAGTACCGCTCACACAACTGGTAATACTGCATTGATGGAAAGTGACAGGAGACAGCAGTTGTCAACTATGGTTACAAACTACTTTTCCTCCCATATCGATGTTCTCCCACACAGGTCATTCCCCTTTGACTATTGGGCCGCTAAACTGGACACCTGGCCTGAATTGGCACAATATGCCTTACAGGAGCTCGCTTGCCCAGCTGCAAGTGTGCTATCGGAAAGAGTCTTCAGTGCAGCTGGATCAATCCTGACAGAAAAAAGGACCCGTCTGTCAACCCAAAATGTGGATGATCTAACCTTCATTAAAATGAACCACGCATGGGTTTCCAAGGATTTTGTCCCACCTTCCTCTGATGACACATAGGGTGACAGAAAAATGGCTTGCTTTGGTCCACCTCTTCCTGGGACTTGACCTATTTCACCTTTTGCATCAGCTGAATGTCCAACATCAACATATGCCACTTTCTAAAACTCCCTAACTGGGCTGCCTCCCCCCCCATGGCCGGGGTCACCACCTAGCGCACGACACCGTGCGAGTGCCGTTGCCCTGGACAGGTGGGTAGGCCGACTCTTGGGTGCGGGCACTGGTACAGGGTCCTTCATAGTGCAATCAAGTGTCTCTGACGGTGGTGGTGCACACCCGCCGTCAGACACACCGCCGTACTATGAGGGGCCCAGTGCCAGCACCGACGCCCACGAGTGGGCCCCCCTTGCTTGGGCAGGGCCCCAGCATTTGCAATCTTTACCTCTCCCTGCTCCTCCGCTGTGTAGTCTGGGCCGTCAAATCCATACTGTGCCTGACACCGTCTGAGCCTGCCTCCTGATGTATAGACATATATTTTAAATGTGTACGCTATCCATACATGTTATCCGGGGAAACGGTACCCTTTCTAACCTTTGTGCAATCACGTGCAATCCATACTGGGCCTAACACCGTCTGAGCCTGCCTCCTGAGACATATATTTTGAATGTGTACGCTATCCATACATGTTATCCGGGGAAACGGTACCCTTTCTAACCTTTGTGCAATCACGTGCAATCCATACTGGGCCTAACACCGTCTGAGCCTGCCTCCTGAGACATAAATTTTGAATGTGTACGCTATCCATACATGTTATCCGGGGATACGGTACCCTTTCTAACCTTTGTGCAATCACGTGCAATCCATACTGGGCCTAACACCGTCTGAGCCTGCCTCCTGAGACATATTTTGAATGTGTACGCTATCCATACATGTTATCCGGGGATACGGTACCCTTTCTAACCTTTGTGCAATCACGTGCAATCCATACTGGGCCTAACAGCGTCTGAGCCTGCCTCCTGAGACATATATTTTGAATGTGTACGCTATCCATACATGTTATCCGGGGAAACGGTACCCTTTCTAACCTTTGTGCAATCACGTGCAATCCATACTGGGCCTAACACCGTCTGAGCCTGCCTCCTGAGACATATATTTTGAATGTGTACGCTATCCATACATGTTATCCGGGGATACGATACCCTTTCTCACCTTTGTGCAATCACGTGCAATCCATACTGGGCCTAACACCGTCTGAGCCTGCCTCCTGAGACATATATTTTGAATGTGTACGCTATCCATACATGTTATCCGCGGATACGGTACCCTTTCTAACCTTTGAGCAATCACGTGCAATCCATACTGGGCCTAACACCGTCTAAGCCTGCCTCCTGAGACATATATTTTGAATGTGTACGCTATCCATACATGTTATCCGGGGATACGGTACCCTTTCTAACCTTTGTGCAATCACGTGCAATCCATACTGGGCCTAACACCGTCTGAGAATGCCTCCTGAGACATATATTTTGAATGTGTACTCTATCAATACATGTTATCCGGGGAAACGGTACCTTTTCTAACCTTTGTGCAATCACGTGCAATCCATACTGGGCCTAACACCGTCTGAGCCTGCCTCCTGAGACATATATTTTGAATGTGTACGCTATCCATACATGTTATCCGGGGATACGGTACCCTTTCTAACCTTTGTGCAATCACGTGCAATCCATACTGGGCCTAACACCGTCTGAGCCTGCCTCCTGAGACATTTTTTTTGAATGTGTACGCTATCCATACATGTTATCCGGGGATACGGTACCCTTTCTAACCTTTGTGCAATCACGTGCAATCCATACTGGGCCTAACACCGTCTGAGCCTGCCTCCTGAGACATATATTTTGAATGTGTACGCTATCCATACATGTTATCCGGGGATACGGTACCCTTTCTAACCTTTGTGCAATCACGTGCAATCCATACTGGGCCTAACACCGTCTGAGCCTGCCTCCTGAGACATATATTTTGAATGTGTACGCTATCCATACATGTTATCCGGGGATACGGTACCCTTTCTAACCTTTGAGCAATCACGTGCAATCCATACTGGGCCTAACACCGTCTGAGCCTGCCTCCTGAGACATATATTTTGAATGTGTACGCTATCCATACATGTTATCCGGGGATACGGTACCCTTTCTAACCTTTGTGCAATCACGTGCAATCCATACTGGGCCTAACACCTTCTGAGCCTGCCTCCTGAGACATATATTTTGAATGTGTACGCTATCCATACATGTTATCCGGGGATACGGTACCCTATCTAACCTTTGAGCAATCACGTGCAATCCATACTGGGCCTAACACCGTCTGAGCCTGCCTCCTGAGACATATATTTTGAATGTGTACGCTATCGTACATGTTATCTGGGGATACGGTACCCTTTCTCACCTTTGTGCAATCACGTGTAATCCATACTGGGCGTGAGAACGGCTGGCGAGCTGTTAAGCAAGCTACAGCACCTGTGGTTTGCACACGTAAGTTTTTCATTTTTTCAGGAATGACGGTTAGGCCTAATTCCGGAACTGCGGTTGACCTGCACTTACTGGGAAATCATTGTTCGCGTGTAATAATTGTAATCAGTGATCCCCATCACTAACGTTGTTCAGCGGGTTATCTGCACCTGTAAGCGACAAACGCTGGCCTTTTCAGTGTAGCGCACATGCAGCCACGGACATGTAAGGGCATGACACACCAGTTATTGGCCAATCTCATGTGCCAGAGCCTCACGTGTCCCTCTAGTAAGCCGGACTCGGACCACGGGGCATGACGAAGTCTCGTTCGTTAACAGAATTAAGCTTGCAATGTGTGCATCTGTTCTGTAGCTGGCATGGTTGAGGTTTCCCAGGTGGAGTCGAATTTAACCGTAGGCTCCACTCCTGGTGGTGCCCTTCTGGACATTCCTTTAAGGTTCAGCTTTGCAACCATACTGCCCACGTAAAACAAACACTTTGCCTTCATGAACGCTGTTTGGAGGGTCATGACTCGTGGGAATAACGCCGCCCAATCAGTTAACCTGCTAGAGAGATCCTTCGTTGCTCCCAAGCATGACATCACACTCCCTAGGAAGAAGGTATTGCCACTGTGGCGACCGTACTCCTGGGGGCGACACAAGTGCACTGATGCCCAGCCACTGCTCGATGAATCTGCTGGTACATTGACCCAGACCACTACATTCCCCTCGCACGCTACACGACCTTAATCTGACCCTGATGAAACTCAGGTTACCCTTCCCATATACAGTTCCATCTTACACGGTGACAAAGAGGAAGCTGCAGATGAAAGTGCAGGTTCGGCCCACCCGCCATCAGACACACCACCATACTATCAGGGGCCCTGTGCCAGTGCCGTCGCCAACGAGTGGGCCCCCCCTGCTTGCCCAGGATCACAGCACTTGCAAAGTTGAAATACTGTGCAGTGAGATGGAAGATGGGGACGACGAGGAATCCAGACAAGTACAGGGATTCCCTAGCGAGGAGACTTATTTGATTGTTTTCAATGTTGGGACAGCAATTTTTGGGGAGCACTATACTCTGGAGAATGATAGATGGGGCCCACCATACACTGGAACATTCCAAAGGTGGACATCAGACACTGGAGCAGCATTTACAGGGCCCATTATACACTAGAGCATTAGAAATGTGGCCCATTATGTTTGGAGCATTATTTGGGCCCATAAGACAGTGGAGCTTCATCCATGGGGACCAACATATACTGTAGCATTATGTGGAGCTCATCATACACTGTTTCAAACATTATATGGGACCAATGATTCTGTATGGAGAAATAGATGGGCCTCGTCATGAGATGTAAAAAGTGAGGTATTTTTCATTGTACTATACCGCTATTTCTCTGCCGTATCGGAGCATGATGAGTTGTGGTATGTGTTAAAGGGGCGCTCTTTCGCCCAGGGCACATGAAAACCTGCAGCCAGCCCTCCCCCCCCACAACTTTAGCCAAACAACCCCCATTTTTCAGTGCGTAACTTGTATTATGAAGTTAATTAAGGTTGACAAGCTTAAGTAAGAAGAATTGATGCTTTTGGCATTCAAATGGGCACTGTAGGTGTGTTTCCTGTCCTCCTCTCACTGCCGACTTTTATTCCCCATTGACTTACATTGGGTTTCGTGTTTCGGGACGACCCCGACTTTTCCCTATAATCGGACGATCTTGCTCGACCCGACTTTTGGAAAAGTCGGGTTTCACGAAACGAAACGCGACCCTAAAAAAACAAAAGTCGCTCAACTCTAGTCATCACAATTTAATGAAAGGAAAATATAATTATGACCAGAAAGGAACCTACAACAAAGTGAACAAATAATTTGCTTTTAACATTTTTGCAATCCCTACGGTGGAAGACTGAGTTTCGAAATAATTGTATAAAACCAGTACAATTGGTTCCAAACCAAAAAAATCTGTAGCTTATCATACCGCTGCATGTCAAGTCTGTAAGCATTAAGATGCAGGTTACAGGACACACAGGAGAAATCATTCTGCAAACATAATGGACAATTTGTATAATCTCTATTTCTCCAAATGTGCAAATGTTATAGCCAATGTTCTATTATTTTTGGATATCAAAAATCAGAGTCAAATTTATATGATAAATATTTCACTTTATTCTACTAATTAATAGTAATTTAATATGCCTGAAAAAGAACAGTAGCCCAGGTAGAGAGTCTGGGAACATTTACGTTGCATAGTATTAAGCCCATTTTAGACAAAATACACCTTGACTTTGCAATAATACAAAAAATGTCAAAGCACTTGGGCACTAAAGCCTGAGAGCACAGAAATACTCCTATTGGTTGCGTTAGGAGGCCAGTACTATAAATCAAGTGTGATATTTGGGAAGCAACATAGTGAATTTTTCAACAGGACTTGTGGGTTTCAACTTATGTCTTTGGAGTACTACATTAGGTATGTCAACTCCTCTATGTTATATTAACAACTGAATTCATTCATTATGAAGCTTTCAACTAGGTTCACCTATATGACGCCAAGGAAACATAGATTCTAAAACACTTAATGGCTTCATGCACATTGGACATATGGTGACCTGTACAAGGTCTGACGTATATAGCACCCATAGAAGCCTAACAGACTAACTTTTCTTTTGTATTCTTATTTCACCTTTCTTCTACTTTCATAAAAAAGGAAGAAAATATTCTCTTAAGTAGGTTCAAATTTTGGCCCCGATTCAACAAGACAAAGTGGACTGAAGGAGACAGCTGCTCACGATTCATGATTACAGTGGCATGTTACTCCAAAAATCTTATTCCAGTCAGTGACTGGAGTGGGATATCTGACGTCCAGAATGCCACAGCTCGTCATAAATTGGACAATCTGAAGTCACACCCCATCCCCACCCCAGTTCTCACTCATTTCAGCATGACTGGAAGAAACTGAAGTGAAAATTCCAAAAGTTGTAAAATTGTGGTGCAACTCTCACTTTTCAAAGCTTAAATGTCATTTTTTTTTTGCACAAAAGTTTTGATGCATCTAGAGTTTGAAATCAATCTTCAGAGCACGGCTTTCAAACAACCCTTTGTTAATTAATTTAAAGACCTTGCTCTAATTGAGAATTGATTTTTATCCACATTTTATGGCAATATTCACTGTTGGCTATATAATCTACAAAATAAATTTGTATCAAAACACTCCCGAACCAATGCAAAAAGCAGCTTGTAAAAATACACCAAGACTGAATTGTAAATGCAGCTACCCATTTGGTTATCATTACACAGGAAATGACAGTTAGGAGAGACTGCCGTGTTACGGATCCATACATTATGTAATGGTTGGCCTTTGCATAGTTGTGGTCGCAATAATTCTCCTAAAGTCATCCAAAGAGTTTAAAAGTCTCTTGTGACCTAACATTCAGTAGCGAATCAACAAATATGATCACGTTGTACATCCACATAAAATGTTTTCAGGTTTTCCGTTAGCAATAAAATTACAGCGTAGTTTATGAATTTGCTAAGCATTTGTGTATTCCCTAATTTTTTTATTACTGCAAAGAACTTTTTATTCTATATCAAATATGCAGATTTAACAGTTAGTAGCATGTAATAAAGACACCATTAATTGTGAAACTTCATATGCAAATTGTGTGAAAATAATGACCCTCTGAAAATGATTTCTCAACTAATGGCTAATTTGTCAGAATTCACCTTTTCCATTTTTTTTTACACAATGACCTTTACCTGTCATTGAGCATGCCCACAACATTCTTCTGTCTCAGTTTTCTCAAGTCCACGGTGCAACTGTAAATCAGATCTTTAAACGGCTGTTCAGAGGTGAAAGTAGTATCAAAGACAAGATGCCAAAGAAATGAACATAAAACTAAAATACACATTATTTAACATTTCATTTTGGGTAACCAAATTGCCTCTAGAATCTATGCTTAGGACAACTCATCAAGATTTGAGTATTGATAGTGGATTCTAGCAGTGTATAATGCAGAGCACAATCTGTCCATCACACGGTTTAGTACTCACGCTCAGCTACTACAGATCAGCTCCCATTCAAGGGACATTTTTTTTTACAATGAAATCTTCTCATTTACTCCTCTTATGTTGTCGTAAGGCATCGATTTTGCATTTGTTCCTTAAGAATGTTTACCCTTGAACGTAAGGTATCTTTTTAGTCAAATCTTTAAATCTTTAGTCTGAAAAATTCTGACTAAATTCTGAAAATAGTTTTTAACATATATTTATAGATCTTAAAGCCCCAAAATGCCAATTCACACCATATGTGTTCTTCCTACAGTCAAGCCAGGCTTGTTCATAGGGTGAAAACTGTTGCAAACAAACCTTTTTCACAGCTCACTATATATTTGACATAATATAAATTTTAATCTCATTTTAAGATATTAAATCTAAAGATGATCAAATTGTTTTACTGCAAATCGACTTTAGGTGAAATTCCTGAATTGCACATGTCCCGGTAGAGTCAAACAATTTTCAATTCAATTAGCACAGCAAAATAATAAAAAGAAATAATATTCGTAGTACCATTTCACACATTGCAGAAGACTGTATCAGCCAGTGAGCACGTTCACTTGACGTAAGACAAGACCACATGGACCTTCTCATAATGCCTTGCAGCGATCGCATCACATGGCACTATAAAAGAAGTGGGCAGTCAGGGCACACAGCTGATCATTACATACAGGAATAGATAGGCCTAAATTAGAGTGTGGTACCATACTGCAGCACCGAAGAATATAGAAATTAGAGTAGTGGTCAGTCTGTGAACAATAAAATATATATTGAAGTGAAATAGAGGTGCAGGACCTGCAGAGTCTGAGTGACAGTGACTTGATTAAATGCTTCGCCTAATTAACACAATTTTTTAATCCATTCTTGACATACTACAAGCACGGATGGCAGTCCCAATTTTTTTAGTGAAGAAAAATTAATTCCATACTTGTTATAAAATTAAATTCTTTTGGGGGTTTCATTTTTTATGGTCCTGAAATCTATTTTGCATTAGTGGCCAGAAATACATTTTGAAATTATTTTTATATTATATACAAATTTAAATGTATTGCATGTTTGCAGCATTTGTAGAGAGCTGAGTCATTTCATTTTCTTAGCCTATATTTTAGGCTACTGTAACTGGCTCTCATGATAGTGTTGAGTGACTGATAATGTCTACAATCTGGTCTAAGCATAAAATATCCTTTAGATGTCTGCTGCCATTCCAGTCTGCAGTGACCCTATACAGCTCAATGCCTATTAACAACAAACACTCAACAAAAAGTATAAGATGATAATACAAAGACCTGAGATCTAAACCCATATCGATTAACAAAGAACATTTGTCTAGTTCCTGCATTTATATAAACAGAGGCATTTGGTACAAGAAGCAGAAAACTTCAAAGTTATATTTGAGACAATGGAGTCCATCTGCAACACTATCAGATTTAGTCAAGCTACCTGAGGATATCAGGTTCTCTACCAAGACTCTGTATGATGTTTCGTAATGTTCTGCAAGTTTTACTGTTTTGATGCTTCACTTTCTAGGTTTCTAGGTTTAAACCTTAAGTCACTAAAATCCTTCTTATATTTCGCTTATTATGAGCTTTTAGTTCTTTTATTTTTATATTTTTTGTATTTAAAATAAAATATCTAATTTCCAACCTAAAATCTTAAAACTGTAACACTCATATAATGCATATACAGTGGGTGAAATACATATTTGATCCCTTGCTGATTTCGTAAGTTTGCCCACTGACAAAGACATGAACAGTCTATATATATATATATATATATATATATATATACTAGCTGGAGAGCCCGGCGCTGCCCGGGCATAGTAACTAACTGTGGTTAGTTATAGAAAATTATAATTATCCTCCATCCCATAGTCCCGTGTCCATATACCCATCATACATATCCACCATCCCATAGGCCCGTGCCCATATACCCATCATACATATCCACCATCCCATAGGCCCGTGCCCATATACCCATCATACATATCCTTAATCCCATAGTCGAGTGCCCATATACCCATCACACATCCTCCATCCCATAGTCCCATGCCCATAAACCCATCACACATATTCTCCATCCCATAGTCCCATGCCCATATATCCATCATACATATTCGCCATCCCATAGTCGAGTGCCCATATACCCATCACACATCCTTCATCTCATACTCCCATGCCCATATACCCATCATACATATCCTCCATCCCATAGTCCTGTGCTCATATACCCATCATACATATCTGCCATCCCATAGTCCTGTGCCCATATAGCCATCATACATATCCTCCATCCCATAGTCCAGTACCCATATACCCATCACACATCCTCCATCCCATAGTCCCGTGTCAATATACCCGTCATACATATCCTCCATCCCATAGTCAAGTGCCCATATACCCATCACACATCCTCCATCCCATAGTCAACCATTATGACATCATAATGAGCGGCGGGGCTTGCAACCTATGATGACATCAGCATCGCCATGGCAACCATTATGACATCATAATGAGGGGCGGGGCTTGATACACACAAACTTTTCCCCCATTATGTAGGTAGGGGCAAAATTGTTTGGTGAATTGGAACGCGCAGGGTTAAAATTTCGCCTCACAACATAGCCTAGGACACTCTCGGGGTCCAGACGTGTGACTGTGCCAAATTTTGTGGCTGTAGCTGCGACGGTGCGGATGCCAATCCCGGAGATACACACACACATACATACATACACACATATATACATACATACATACATACATACATACACACCCACATTGAGCTTTATATATTTGACTAGCTGAAGAGCCCGGCGCTGCCCGGGCATAGTAACTAACTGTGGTTAATCATAGAATCATAGAATCGTAGAGTTGGAAGGGACCTCCTGGGCCATCTGGTCCAACCCCCTGCTCAAAGCAGGATTCGCTAAATCATCCTAGTCAGATGTCTGTCCAGCCTCTGTTTGAAGACTTCCATTGAAGGAGAACTCACCACTTCTCGTGGCAGCCTGTTCCACTCATTGATCACTCTAACTGTCAAAAAGTTTTTTCTAATATCTAATCTGTGTCTCCTCCCATTCAGTTTCATCCCATTGCTTCTAGTCTTTCCTTGTGCAAATGAGAATAAAGATGATCCTTCTTCAATGTGACAGCCTTTTAGATATTTGTAGACAGCTATTAAGTCTCCTCTCAGTCTTCTCTTTTGCAAACTAACATTCCCAAATCCTGCAACCCTTCCTCATAAGACAGGGTTTGCAGATCGGTCACCATTCTGGTCGCTCTTTTCTGAACTTGCTCCAGTTTGTTGATGTCTTTTTTAAAATGTGGTGCCCAAAACTGGACGCAATATTCCAGATGAGGTCTGACCAAAGAGAAGTAGAGGGAAATAATGAGGGTTAGTTATAGCAAATTATAATTATCCTCCATCCCATAGTCCCATGCCCATATACCCATCATACATATACACCATCCCATAGGCTCGTGCCCATATACCCATCATACATATCCTCCATCCCATAGTCGAGTGCCAATATACCCCTCACACATCCTCCATCCCATAGTCCCATGCCCATATACCCATGACACATCCTCCATCCCATAGTCCCATGCCCATATACCCATCATATATATTCACCATCCCCTAGTCGAGTGCCCATATACCCATCACACATCCTTCATCTCATAGTCCCATGCCCATATACTCATCATACATATCCTCCATCCCATAGTCCCGTGCCCATATACCCATCATACATATCCGCCATCCCATAGTCCCGTGCCCATATACCCATCATACATATCCTCCATCCCATAGTCCAGTGCCCATATACCCATCACACATCCTCCATCCCATAGTCCCGTGCCCATATACCCGTCATACATGTCCTCCATCCCATAATCCAGTGCCCATATACCCATCACACATCCTCCATCCCATAGTCCCATGCCCATATACCCATGACACATCCTCCATCCCATAGTCCCATGCCCATATACCCATCATATATATTCACCATCCCCTAGTCGAGTGCCCATATACACATCACACATCCTACATCTCATAGTCCCATGCCCATATACCCATCATACATATCCTCCATCCCATAGTCCCGTGCCCATATACCCATCATACATATCCGCCATCCCATAGTCCCGTGCCCATATACCCATCATACATATCCTCCATCCCATAGTCCAGTGCCCATATACCCATCACACATCCTCCATCCCATAGTCCCGTGCCCATATACCCGTCATACATGTCCTCCATCCCATAATCCAGTGCCCATATACCCATCACACATCCTCCTTCCCATAGTCAACCATTATGACATCAGCAGCGGGGCTTGCAACCTATGATGACATCAGCGTCGCCATGGCAACCATTATGACATGAAATGCACACACTTTTTCCCCATTATGTAGATAGGGGCAAAATTGTTTGAATTGGAATGCGCAGGGTTAAAATTTCGCCTCACAACATAGCCTAGTACACTCTCGGGGCCCAGATGTGTGAGTGTGCCAAATTTTGTGGCTGTAGCTGCGACGGTGCGGATGCCAATCCCAGACATACACACACATACATACATATATACACACACTTGAGCTTTATATATAATATACACATATATATATATATATGTATATATATATATATATATATATATACACACTCACTGGCCACTTTATTAGGTACACCATGCTAGTAAGGGGTTGGACCCCCTTTTGCCTTCAGAACTGCCTCAATTCTTCGTGGCAGAGATTCAACAAGGTGCTGGAAGCATTCCTCAGAGATTTTGGACCATATTGACATGATGGCATCACACAGTTGGCGCAGATTTGTCGGCTGCACATCCCTGATGCGAATCTCCCGTTCCACCACATCCCAAAGATGCTCTATTGGATTGAGATCTGGTGACTGAGGAGGCCATTTGAGTACAGTAAACTCATTGTCATGTTCAAGAAACCAATCTGAGATGATTCGAGCTTTATGACATGGCGCATTATCCTGCTGAAAGTAGCCATCAGATGTTGGGTACATTGTGGTCATAAAGGGATGGACATGGTCAGCAACAATACTCAGGTAGGCTGTGGCGTTGCAACGATGCTCAATTGGTACCAAGGGGCCCAAAGAGTGCCCAGAAAAAATTCCCCACACCATGACACCACCACCACCAGCCTGAACCGTTGATACAAGGCAGGATGGATCCATGCTTTCATGTTGTTTACGCCAAATTCTGACCCTACCATCCGAATGTCGCAGCAGAAATCGAGACTCATCAGACCAGGCAACGTTTTTCCAATCTTCTACTGCCCAATTTCGATGAGCTTGTGCAAATTGTAGCCTCAGTTTCCTGTTCTTAGCTGAGAGGAGTGGTACCCAGTGTGGTCTTCTGCTGCTGTAGCCCATCTG